>NC_138143.1:12390956-12990956 GCF_964188305.1 Podarcis bocagei | reverse complement strand
TTTCAGGGGGTGGACTAAATGAACCTCATGGTCCCTTCCAACTCTAAAATTCTGTGATTCTGTGATGCTATACCAATGAAGCCCTTTGCTAACAGACCTCCTTTCTGACTGAAAGACAACTCCATACCATATATATATATATATATATATATATATATATATATATATATGGATGCGGGTGGCGCTGTGGGTTAAACCACAGTGCCTAGGCCTTGCCGATCAGAAGGTTGGCAATTCGAATCCCCGCGACGGGGTGAGCTCTTGTTGCTCTGTCCCAGCTCCTGCCGACCTAGCAGTTCGAAACCACATCAAAGTGGAAGTAGATAAATAGGTACTGCTCTGGCGGGAAGGTAAATGGCCGTTTCCGTGCGCTGCTCTGGTTCGCCAGAAGCGGCTTAGTCATGCTGGCCACATGACCCAGAAGCTGTACGCCGGCTCCCTCGGCCAGTAAAGAGAGATGAGTGCCGCAACCCAAGAGTCGTCTGCGACTAGACCTAATGGTCAGGGGTCCCTTTACCTTTACTATATATATATCTCCTTTTTAGGCTGAAAGCAATAATTTAAGCTATATTTTCCAGAATTATTTGTGCTTCTTTCACCAGCACAATATCTATATATTTGGGTGATACAAATGCAGGGCATGATCCTGCCGAATTTCAGTACTTCCAAGTCCCATGTATTCTGACTGCCTTTGCTTTTCCATATTAAAAGTCCAGTTGCACCTTTTAGGAAACGATTTTGCTGAAGGAGTCAGCTGAAATCTCTGGTTTGCATCTCACAGTAGCAACAACAGCAACTCTTCTTCAAGCCATGTACATCCATGAATGGACAGTTAACATGAATGGAGAGTTATCTTCACTATGAACTGAATGGAAAATCCAGGCTTCAAAATGGGTGATCATCTGCTAATGAATGAGTTTTAGGGACATTTGTTTTAGTGTCCACTCTGTGCCACACATGCAGTATTGCCCCCCAATTTCCTGACCCTTATTTGACAGTTCTAGTTATCCAAAACGGACATTCGAATCCCTCCATCCCATCAAACATTTGCGACTGTTCATGTCACCTTTAAAAATACTTACTGTAAAATGTCAATGGAATCTCTTTGAATGTGCTGCCACGGACATACTGTGGAGGGGAGAGAAAGATGAGTTAAATCTAGTGGTACCTAAAGGGAAGTGGAAAACAATACTTCACATTTCACAAGGAAGAAATGACCATCACACCGGCAGCACATGGGGTCAAGTTCACATGGCGAGAATGTCATCTGAAGCATGCAACACAGAGGAGCAGAGATCCTTGGAAGTTAATCTAGGACTCTGATTAAAAAAATAAAATAATAATCCCATTTTTGGCCAAGAACTAAATGTTCCCAAAAACACAGGGTTGCCAAAACTCCCTTCTAGTAAACATCTAGTAAAACTCAGCCTGTAGACCGAACTCGTCATCAAACTGAGCTTGCATCCTGATGTTTTCTACCTCCACAGCTGGGGGCAGTATCCCTCTGAACAGCAGCAGCTGCAGGGAATCACAAGTTGGGAGAGCAGCAGTTATGCTCTGGTCCTGCTCAAAGGCTTCCCACAGACATCTGGTTGTCCACTGAGAGGAGGATGCTGGCTCAGGATGCCATTGGCCTGATTCAGTAGGGCTGTTCTGACATTCTTACCACGCTGTGCATTTTCTTGCAACAGCAGTCAATAAGGTGGAGTAGAGGAGGTGAAACCAGGGGCGAACGAAGGCTAACCGACACCCGGGCCGGGGCAAACCATCGGCTGTGCATGCGTGGCGCCGCTACGTGCGATGCATGCACTGCGCAGATATGTGTGGCGTCTCTACATAGGGCGCATGTACAGCGTTGCTAGGTAGGGTGCATGCACCATACGTAGCAACACCGCACATGCACCGTACATAGTGGTTTGCCGCTGGCACCGCTCGAGCACTGTACGGACGGTGGCGGGATCCTCTGCCCGCGGCTGCAGCCACAAACGGAAGATCCTCCACGTGCAGCTGTAGCGGCGGTGGAGTAATCCCACCGCCGTCCATACGGTGCTTGAGTGGCGCCAGCGGCAAACCGCTATGTCCGGCGCATGTGCACTGTCACTATGTACAGCGCATGTGTGCAACACCGCACACATGCCACGTGCATTGCTCGTGCACTGAATGGATGTGAACGGCGGATCCTCCACATGTGGCTGCGGCGGCGTGATGGCTGCATGCGCCGCTGCGCCCGGGGCAGTGGGGTGAGCACCCCACGGGGTGCCTTCTTGTCACCCCCCAGACATGGCACCAGGAGCACACACCCCCTGCCCCCTTGCAACGCCACTGGGTGAAACATGCTATTGCAATGGTCGCAGGGCACAGACTAAGCTCTATGAAATGGGAGAAGGAGACTCTCAATATGGAGTTATTCTTTGCTGCAGCTGCTGCTCTGAGTTCATTGTGACATTAATTTTGACCCACAGCTGTCACTGAAACCTCCACTTTCATGAGCATCTTTGACTGTGGGCGCCCGGGGCTCTGGGTGCCCTGCAGTGTGCATGCCCCTGGTACAGAAATTTGTGGGTGCCTGGCCACTTCATGGGGAATTTTGTGGGTGCTCAGACACCCAGGGCCCTAGGGAGTTGGCACCTATGGTGCACAGCTGTCAGGCGGCAGAGGAACCAATCCCCACGGTAGGTTGCCAGGAACGGCTAAGACAAGGAAAAGTCCTTGCCATCTGCTTTTTATTCAATATTTACAGAAAGAGGCTTGAGAATACAGCCTCTTGGAATAATGGCACTGTCCTGAGTAAATCTCCACCCTTCCTTTCACCCACTCCCCATTTCGTCAACAGGAGCAAGACCTTTATGGTTGTCGCTTGGGGCCATCTGTCTCCAAGCTCTTGGCTCTCCTACTTTTAAGGCTCGCTGGAGTCTGGGAGATGGTGGGTCTTGAATGCTTTTTAGTGATAACGTGTCAGCCGGCTGCTCCAGGTCCTCCTCCTCCTCTACTGTTATTTCCCAACTTTCTCCCTCATCTTCCCCTGAGCTGTGACTTCCCTCAAACGCCTGTTGTAACTGTGAACTGTCTTCTTCTCTGGAAGGGTCAGGTTGGGGAGGCAGTCACCATCATTCCTCTTCTGCCCAGAGCCTGACAATAGCATTCCCCTCTAATGCCTTGCAGAATCATAGAACTGTAGAGCTGGGAGGGATCTCAAGGATTAACTAGCCCAACTCCCTTGCAATTGCAGGAATCACAGCTGAAGAACCCCTGACAGGTGAAGGAAAGTCAACCTTTGAAACCTGCAGTGCAGAAACTGGAGCACAGAGCAAATTGGGGCAACCCCTCAAGCATAGCTGTCAACTTTTCCCTTTTCTTGTGAGGAATCCTATTTGGAATAAGGGAATTTCCCTTTAAAAAAGGGAACAGTTGACAGCTATGCCCTCAAGGCTCTGAACACAACCAGATACCTTGCCACATACCAAATTATTTCTCTTTTCTTTGCCACTGGCCTCTACTCATTCCAGTTCATTTCTGTGCAGTTCTCTGTATATTTGCTATCCTCTTGAACAAAAAGCCTTTGGGGAATTACTTGTTACTAAGGGCTCTTGGCAGGACGCAGGTGGCGCTGTGGGTTAAACCACAGAGCCTAGGACTTGCCGATCAGAAGGTTGGCAGTTCGAATCCCCGCGACGGGGTGAGCTCCCGTTGCTCGGTCCCAGCTCCTGCCAACCTAGCAGTTCCAAAGCACATCAAAGTGCAAGTAGATAAATAGGTACCACTCCGGCGGGAAGGTAAACGGCGTTTTCGTGCGCTGCTCTGGTTCGCCAGAAGTGGCTTAGTCATGCTCACCACATGACCCAGAAGCTGTACGCTGGCTCCCTTGGCCAATAAAGCGAGATGAGCGCCACAACCCCAAAGTCAGCCACGACTCGACCTAATGGTCAGGGGTCCCTTTACCTTTAAGGGCTCTTGGCACCCATGTCAAAGTCGAGTTTATGGACAGCCACCCCAGCTTGCTCTTTCAGGTGCACCAACCCCACAAGGGGCAGGTGTGCAATGGAGCAATGTTCATTGCATAGCCAGGAGAATGTCCAAAAGTGGAGTTAAGAGCATGGATCCTATTTGCAAAGCCCTCTTTCCACCTCACTGTCAGGGTTGTGGCCATCAAAGTGTATTGATGCTAAGTAGGCAACAGGAAAAGAATGTCATGTGTCATGGAATTGATTATCATCAACATTTGGTGAAGTAGATGTGCTTTGTGGGATAGGAGTTATTGATGTGTCTCTGCTTTGGGCATCTGCTGGATGATTAACTGCCCCACATCTCACTGACATTGCTGTTCTATGACAAACATATTTTCTGGCCTCATGGACAAAAGCAGTGGAAATAAACCCACCAGTGTGATTCAGATTTGGCTCTATGTGTTATCACAGATTACAATCTAAAGAACATACCTTGAGCTGGATGTACTTAATCAATTTTTTCAGAATTGTGAGGAGCTGATCATTTCCAACAGGTACATCTACATTTTTGTTTATAAAGAAAAAGATAAAAAAAAGGATGATGAGATAACAATAACTTTAACACAGAGAGAAAATCCTAAGCAATACTCTGGTTTGTTCAAAATGGAAAGTCAGTAAAATGTTTCGGCTATGCCCTATATATGAATAACCTGAATTGGAAAACAGGAGAAAGGGATTGTAAAGTTCTCAAATGAACCACATTTCCTCAGAGTAATTATAAACATAAATATTGTGTTTTTCAAGTACTTCTGTCCCAGAGAGCTAAATGCTTCATTTATTTCTTTTCTATATTTATATACCAACTCTATACCGTCTAAATTACCATCTCTGGGTAATTTTTAAGTAAAAATTAAAACCATAAAATGCAACATGAAACAACTCGAAAGCTCTAAACAAGAACTAAAATATAATTAGCAGCAGAGAATTATATCAGTACAATAGTGTGGAAACTGCTAAAATATTTAAGATTAAAAAGCCTGGGAAATAGAAAAGCTCTTTATGTGCTAAAAATACCATAACATAGGCGACAGCAAAGCTTTCCTGGGGCACCGCTCAGAGATAGGAGACGAGTATAATGTTCATTCATCTACCATCAGGTGAGATTTGTGCAGATGACTGAATCAATTTACCAAATGGTCAGATGCTACAGAAAACCTGCTTCCCTTTTGATTGGAAAACAGTGCATGAATGGTCTAAGGAACACGAGTGAATACATTACAATAATCCACAACCCACCTGCGGGATACAGGAGCTTGTCAATGACATGAATCACACCATTGGTCGCCATAAGGTCAGATTCCCTTGCTTTTAAATCATTCACCAGAAGAGTGTCATTCACCTAAGGATTAAATAATAAAGGTGAACAACAGAAAGAGAGAATACATTTCCAAACAGTTGAAATAAATATTATTATAATGTCTAGTATCTTATATAGTGGAATACACATGGTAAGGCAATGTTAGAAAATCCTCTTCTGGCAAAACGCTTTAGGGAGTGCAAGAGAAGCCAAAAGAGTTCTGACAAAATCAGAGAAATTTCTTGGCAGGTTTCACACATCTCTCGGAATACTGTCTCCGTCCTTCAACTTAAATTACAGGGTTAATAATTCTTGTTGAAAGGTTACTCTCAATACTTACCACTTTCAAGTACAATTTGCCGCCTTGGATAGTTTTGAGGATGTTGGTCACACGAGGTTCAAATCCGCTTCCGATGAAAACTCCTCGAGTTAAGTGATAAAGCAGAATATTCCTGAGAGCATTTTGGTCCCCTGTGGAAGAAAATCAGCGATGGACGTAAGTACGGTTGGATCAATGATTCCCCAAGCCTTTCCACTGGCAAGTAAAGTTTCCTACAGGGGAGCTGTTTATTTTTATTTTATTTTTTGTGCTACAGAGAACTTGTTTACCTCTAAGTCCTTATCCCAGAACAAAATGCCCTAAATTCAAGATCTGGTTTCTTTTCACATCCACAAGGAAAATCAGAGAGTTGAGCTGGGATCAAGAAACTTTGACAAGACCAGGGGCTCTTTCACCCTTGAAAAAGTAAAAATAAAATAAATACACAGTAACAAGCCTCTAGTAGTGTTCAGAGTTTCATAGAAAGCATAGTAGCCTGTGAATAATCCAAGAGATTATCAACTAGGGCTGGGTTTTAGTGTATTATTGATTTGTTTATTTCAACAGTTTGTGTATATCTTATTCATAGGCCCCTGAAATTCAACACGGGTATCAACTGGATATGGAATAACTGATTAGTTCAAAATTGGGAAAGGAGTACGGCAAGGCTGTATATTGTCTCCCTGCTTATTTAATTTATATGCAGAATTCATCATGCAAAAGGCTGGACTGGATGAATCCCAAACTGGAATTAAGATCGCCGGAAGAAATATCAACAACCTCAGATATACTGATGACACAACCTTGATGACAGAAAGTGAGGAGGAATTAAAGAACGTTTTAATGAGGGTGAAAGAGAAGAGTGCAAAATATGGTCTGAAGCTCAACATCAAAAAAACTAAGATCATGGCCACTGGTCCCATCACCTCCTGGCAAACAGAAGGGGAAGAAATGGAGTTGTGAGAGATTTTACTTTCTTGGGTTCCATGATCACTGCAGATGGTGACAGCAGTCATGAAATTAAAAGACGCCTGCTTCTTGGGAGAAAAGCAATGACAAACCTAGACAGCATCTTAAAAGCAGAGATATCACCTTGCTGACGAAGGTTTGTATAGTTAAAGCTATGATTTTCCCAGTAGTGATATATGGAAGTGAGAGCTGGACCATAAAGAAGGCTGATCGCTGAAGAATTAATGCTTTTGAATTATGGTGTTGGAGGAGACTCTTGAGAGTCCCATGGACTGAAAGAAGATCAAACCTATCCATTCTGAAGGAAATGAGCCCTGAGTGCTCACTGGGAGGACAGATCCTGAAGCTGAGGCTCCAATACTTTGGCCACCTCATGAGAAGAGAAGACTCCCTGGAAAAGACCCTGATGTTGGGAAAGATGGAGGGCACAAGGAGAAGGGGATGACAGAGGACGAGATGGTTGGACAGTGTTCTCGAAGCTACCAACATGAGTCTGACCAAACTGCGGGAGGCAGTGGAATACAGGAATGCTCTGGTCCATGGGGTCACAAAGAGTTGGACACGACTAAACGACTAAACAACAACAACAAATCATTCAGGAGTAGGTATGGTGATGAAGTTCATTTAATGTTCATGCGCAAACCAGGCAGAGGGCCTTCTTGGTAGTGGCGCCTGCCCTGTGGAACGCCCTCCCATCTGATGTCAAGGAAATAAACAACTATCTGACTTTTAGAAAACATCTGAAAGCAGCCCTGATCTTTTACTGTGTTTTTAATGTTCTGTTGGGAGCCTCCCAGAGAGGCTGGGGAAACGCAGCCAGATGGGCGGGATATAAATAATAAATTATCATCATCATCTCCCGCCATGCATGTGATCACTCACAAGCAGTCTTCAATATGGATCTTTCCATAAACTTTTCACCACCACCCCTTTCTCATCACTGTTCTCGATCTCCAAGCTTAAGGTCGTAAATCTGCCTGGCTCACTGTCATTGTTTTTTTGATTCCCTTCCAATTCAGCATGACTGCATGTGTATTGGAAACTTCTGCTGTGTACTCTGCCTGGTTTTTAAAAATGCATATTCTGTCTACTCCTGCTGTGAGTGTCAGAAGCGTGTATTCTCAGAAAATATCCACTAATTAATTGAATACACTTTGTCTGTAGGAAGTGAAAGTTTTTCCAAGAAAAGTCAAGGATCTTTAAAGGCTTAAATTCTGGTCTTTGAATGCAGTAAAGATTTGTAAAGGCTTAATGGTTAGTATCAAAATGTCCAAACAGGAGCTTTGTTGTTTTATTCTGCAATAGACAACTACAGCTACTACAGAACTTGGTAGAATAAAGAGGTGTCTTCCTCTTTTCAGTCCTAGAGACTTCGGGAAGCTAAAGTGGCCAAGAGAAATCACACAGCGTCTCTCACAACCAGGGCTGAATTTAGGTTTGATGATGTCCTAAACTACTGGAGGTAATGGGGCCCTTTATATGTCCAGCTGTCCTTTGCCAACAACAAATTGACGCTGGTTTTTTGTTGCTGAATATATGCTATATGGTAATTTGTGGACGTAATAGGTCTCTAAAGCCATTTGCACATAATCTGTATTTTATCAAGTAATTGTTGAACTGAAATACAATTAAGAAGAAGTATGTTAATAGTGAAATACAACCCTATATATACAGTGGTGCCCCGCAAGACGAATGCCTCGCAAGACGAAAAACTCGCTAGACGAAAGGGTTTTTCGGTTTTGCGTTGCTTCGCTAGACGAATTTCCCTATGGGCTTGCTTCGCAAGACGAAAACGTCTTGCGCTTTTTTTAAAAAGCCACTTGAAGAGGCGCAGTTGCGACGGACCGTGCTTCGCAAGACGAAAAACATCGCAAGACGAAAAGACTCGCGGAATGAATTATTTTCGTCTTGCGAGGCACCACTGTATTAGTGAGCAAACCAGTGATATTTTAGGGAGCAAGCTAGCAGGCGGGGCCCATTACCTACATCATAGGAGCCTACAAAACACAAAACACTGTGGCTGTATGTAGGTTTTATTTTAGTTGGTTTTTATCTTATGTTTTGGAAACGTACAACCAGTGTTTTTTCCCTTTAAATTTTTTTGGGGCCCCCAAGGGCATGGAGCCCTAAGCTATAGCTTGTTTAGCTTATATGTAAATCCGGCACTGCTCACAACATTGAAAAGGACTACTGCAGAGAAGCCTCTGGCTCTGTGATCTTCTTTTTGCAACCAACTTACTTATCAGGGTCTGTTTCTCCTGCTCAGTCAAGCCTTTGAAAGCATCATTAGTTGGGACAAACAAGGTCCAGTCACCAGGTTGAGAAAGAACCTCTTCTAAGTCTGCTGCTTCCACAAGGCTGAGGAATGTGCTGAGGAAGAAAAGAGAGCACAAAACAATTAACAACTGCCCAGTTTCTGCATGAAGACAGGAACATTGTCCTATTGTTTCAGGTGAACGTCTTCACAGGCAGAAGAGTGTCCCTAAAGACAGATTCATATTATGAAGGAGTGAAGGGTGGCAAACTCATCAATCATCATCATATCCACCATCATGATCTTTTAAAAGCGTTAAAAAACTGCAAAAAAAATCTAAAACCAAGTTTAAAATATTTCAAAAACATTTTCAGAACAGTTTAAAACTGGTTAGGGAACCTTTTAATGTTTGATGCATTACTGTATTTTAATATTTTGTTGGAAGCCGCCCAGAGTGGGGAAGCCCAGCCATATGGGCAGGGTATAAATTATTATTATTATTATTATTATTATTATTATTATTATTATTATTATTATTTAAAACCTATTCACACAAGTAGTGATTTCAGGGATTGCCAGGAACACTGTCTTTCAGCCATCAAATGCCTGGATAAACAGGGATATTTCTGAATTCCTCCTGGAAGTCAGTAATGAAGGAAACAAGGTGTACTTCACCAGGAATGGCGTTCCACAAACGGGGAATTGCCACAAGAAAGTCCTGTCATGGGTCAACGCCAACTAGGCAGCTCCCGGTGGTGGCAACACTACCAAGGTCCCACCTGCCAATAGTAGGGTCTGAGATGGTTGACACTGGGTAAGTTGCTGCTTGGGTCCCAAAACATTTAGAGCTCTGTATGCTAATAATAAGGGACGTAGGTGGTGCTGTGGTCTAAACCACTGAGCCTAGGGCTTGCCGATTGGAAGGTCGGCGGTTCGAATCCCTGCGACGGGGTGAGCTCCCGTTGCCCGGTCCCAGCTCCTGCCAACCTAGCAGTTTGAAAGCACGCAAGTAGATAAATAGGTACCACTCCGGTGGGAAGGTAAATGGTGTTTCTGTGTGCTGCTCTGGTTTTGCCAGAAGTGGCTTAGTCATGCTGGCCACATGACCCGGAAAAACTGTCTGCGGACAAACGCCGGCTCCCTCGGCCAGTAAAGCGAGATGAGAGCTGCAATTCCAGAGTCGTTCACAACTGGACTTAACTGTCAGGGGTCCTTTACCTTTATGCTAATAATAACCCCTTGAGCTCACTGGCAGTCAGTACAGTACATTCAGGTCTGTTGACACGTTGTCCCTTTGTTCTGCCCCCATTACCAGTATAGAAGCCACATTCCACATTAGCTCCAGCTCCAGACCATCTTCAAGGGCAGCCACACATACAGCACATTACAGCAGTCCAATATGGCATCCTCAGTTTGTTGTAGGACTCCAATTCCCATCGGGCTCTGCCAGAATGACCAACTTTTAGGGATTCTGGTAGTGGTAGTCCAACAACATATGGAGGATGCTATATTGGCTATATTTAGGCAATGTATGTGACTGAATTCTACTGGGGTGTTTCAGACATAAACAGCAAGGCTGCTGCTTTTCATTTTTTCCCTCTTTTCCTTGAATCTAAAGAAAGAAAAAGCACCACAACCATGCTGGAATAGGAGCAACCAGCAAGAAGATACGAACAGCAAGGCAGTGAAAATATAGAACTCTCTTTTTCTGATATACCCTCCAAGATTTCTGGCTGGGAAATGTGGAAAGCAATAAATGATTCATTCTCCTAGTCAGATTTTTTTCCTGGAGAACATTATAGTTGTTTTTTAAAAAATATATTGCAGTCTTGCCTCCAGCTTCATGGACTTGATCATGATAATAGTTGACATTCGCATGCATACGCAATATATCTGCCAAAGTACATTTAGAGGTAGTATATATTTAGAGCTCCAAAATGCAAGTACCAAGACAGTTCCTGTATTTTTGCGCTACTCATAAGGAAAATTGGCACAGATGCTGCTTCTCCTATCAACACAGCATTAGAATTGGAATTCTCCCTTCCAACTGTGGTCTGAACTTTATTGTATTTGATTCCTTTGCTATGGCTTGCAGCTGATGCAAATAACGATTCTATTTATATCTATCTATCATCTATCTATCTATCTATCTATCTATCTATCATCTATCTATCTATCTATCATCTATCATCTATCATCTATCATCTATCATCTATCATCTATCATCTATCATCTATCATCTATCATCTATCATCTATCATCTATCTCTATCTATCATCTATCTATCTATCTATCATCTATCTATCTATCATCTATCTATCTATCTATCTATCTATCTATCTATCATCTATCTATATCATCTATCTATCTATCTATCTATCTATCTATCTATCTATCTATATCTATCTATCATATCTATCTATCTATCTATCTATCTATCTATCTATCTATCTATCATCTATCTATCTATCTATCTATCTATCTATCTATCTATCTATCTCTATCTATCTATCTATCTATCTATCTATCTATCATCTATCTACCGTATTTTTCTCTCTATTACACGCAGATTTTTTCTTCTAAAAAGGAAGGGGAAATGTCTGTGCGTGTTATGGAGCGAATGTGGGGGGGGGGGTCCCTGGAGCCGATTAGGGGAGCGCAGGAACAAAAATCAGCAAAAATCAATCGTGCGTTGTGTCCGAGAGGGAAACCTGAAAAGAGGAAGTTGCAGCTTTCCTGCATTCTGCCTCAGGGTCTTACTGCCCACCCTCCTCTGTTTCGTTGCTGTGTTTGCTCAAACGGAACAAAGAGCAGGCAAATCCCCTCCCCTCCAGGCAAGCAGAGGGGAAAGCAGAGGTCTTTCCTTCTAGTAATTCCTCTCTGTGCTCCTCGCAGGCAGCCAGAAAACATGCAGGAGGAGAGAGAAAGCTGGCTTCGGTTTGTGGAAACTTTTGCCTTTCTTTCCTCCCTCCCGTAAAATCCCTCTCCGGCTTTCTTAGCCAGCTGCTTCTCTGCACAACGCTCTCTTGTCCCTTCTGTGTTTTTCCTTCACTCCCCACTTAAAATGTAGTTACAAAGCATGGATCCACATGGATCCTCAGGATCTTTGCATTGGGCCACCCCAAATTCACCATCAGATCACATAGCAGCCTGCCCCCCCAAAATCACACACCCACTGTTGCCTGGGGCTGCAATGGTGCAAAAATGTGGTTAAAAAGCATGGATCCACATGGATCCTCAGGATCTTTGCATTGGGCCACCCCAAATTCACCATCAGATCACATAGCAGCCTGCCCCCCAAAAATCACACACCCACTGTTGCCTGGGGCTGCAATGGTGCAAAAACGTGGTTAAAAAGCATGGTTCCACATGGATCCTCAGGATCTTTGCATTGGGCCACCCCAAATTCACCATCAGATCACATAGCAGCCTGCCCCCCAAAAATCACACACCCACTGTTGCCTGGGGCTGCAATGGTGCAAAAACGTGGTTAAAAAGCATGGATCCACATGGATCCTCAGGATCTTTGCATTGGGCCACCCCAAATTCACCATCAGATCACATAGCAGCCTGCCCCCCCAAAATCACACACCCACTGTTGCCTGGGGCTGCAATGGTGCAAAAATGTGGTTAAAAAGCATGGATCCACATGGATCCTCAGGATCTTTGCATTGGGCCACCCCAAATTCACCATCAGATCACATAGCAGCCTGCCCCCCAAAAATCACACACCCACTGTTGCCTGGGGCTGCAATGGTGCAAAAACGTGGTTAAAAAGCATGGTTCCACATGGATCCTCAGGATCTTTGCATTGGGCCACCCCAAATTCACCATCAGATCACATAGCAGCCTGCCCCCCAAAAATCACACACCCACTGTTGCCTGGGGCTGCAATGGTGCAAAAACGTGGTTAAAAAGCATGGATCCACATGGATCCTCAGGATCTTTGCATTGGGCCACCCCAAATTCACCATCAGATCACATAGCAGCCTGCCCCCCCAAAATCACACACCCACTGTTGCCTGGGGCTGCAATGGTGCAAAAATGTGGTTAAAAAGCATGGATCCACATGGATCCTCAGGATCTTTGCATTGGGCCACCCCAAATTCACCATCAGATCACATAGCAGCCTGCCCCCCAAAAATCACACACCCACTGTTGCCTGGGGCTGCAATGGTGCAAAAACGTGGTTAAAAAGCATGGTTCCACATGGATCCTCAGGATCTTTGCATTGGGCCACCCCAAATTCACCATCAGATCACATAGCAGCCTGCCCCCCAAAAATCACACACCCACTGTTGCCTGGGGCTGCAATGGTGCAAAAACGTGGTTAAAAAGCATGGATCCACATGGATCCTCAGGATCTTTGCATTGGGCCACCCCAAATTCACCATCAGATCACATAGCAGCCTGCCCCCCCAAAATCACACACCCACTGTTGCCTGGGGCTGCAATGGTGCAAAAATGTGGTTAAAAAGCATGGATCCACATGGATCCTCAGGATCTTTGCATTGGGCCACCCCAAATTCACCATCAGATCACATAGCAGCCTGCCCCCCAAAAATCACACACCCACTGTTGCCTGGGGCTGCAATGGTGCAAAAACGTGGTTAAAAAGCATGGTTCCACATGGATCCTCAGGATCTTTGCATTGGGCCACCCCAAATTCACCATCAGATCACATAGCAGCCTGCCCCCCAAAAATCACACACCCACTGTTGCCTGGGGCTGCAATGGTGCAAAAACGTGGTTAAAAAGCATGGATCCACATGGATCCTCAGGATCTTTGCATTGGGCCACCCCAAATTCACCATCAGATCACATAGCAGCCTGCCCCCCAAAAATCACACACCCACTGTTGCCTGGGGCTGCAATGGTGCAAAAATGTGGTTAAAAAGCATGGATCCACATGGATCCTCAGGATCTTTGCATTGGGCCACCCCAAATTCACCATCAGATCACATAGCAGCCTGCCCCCCAAAAATCACACACCCACTGTTGCCTGGGGCTGCAATGGTGCAAAAATGTGGTTAAAAAGCATGGATCCACATGGATCCTCAGGATCTTTGCATTGAGCTACCCCAAATTCACCATCAGATCACATGTCTGTGGCCACAGCATGAAGCACAAAAATGATACATCCACTGTTTCATTCAGAATTTTTTTCCTTGTTTTCCTCCTCTAAAAACGATGTGCGTGTTATGGTCAGGTGCGTGTTATAGAGCGAAAAATACGGTATCTATCATCTATCTATCTATCATCTATCTATCTATCTATCATCTATCTATCTATCTATCTATCTATCTATCTATCTATCTATCATCTATCTATCTATCTATCTATCTATATCTATCTATCTAATCTATCTATCATCTATCTATCTATCTATCATCTATCTATCTATCTATCTATCTATCTATCTATCTATCTATCTGAGGTCTGAAAGGTTTGGAGGTTTCCCTGGGATCTAGCCCCAGCTTTTCTTTGAAATTTTCATTGCGGACTTATGAGCCACTGTTTGCTTTTAAAATTACTAAGTATTAAAATAATCGTTTCATTTTATGATTCCCCCAAACCTATAATTACAGATGGCAGGCTATTCACTAAAAATGGTGACAAGAGTCATCCATTCACGACACTTTGTGGATTTTATTGTCCTTTTAGATAATTTTCACTCCAAGCCCAAAACAACAACAGTTAAGCTGAGGGTGAGCAATTTTTTTAGAATGATTCTGAACATCACTCAGTCTCAGCATGTATAACTGAGAGCTCATCTTTCTGTTTAGTTTGCGGGGGGGGGGAGTTTTGATACGGTTAAAAATCATGGTTTACCTGAATCGTTTATCCGATCTCAATACTTCATGTAGAGTTTTCTCTGCTGGATCAATTAATTCCCTGAAAATGTGGATAAATCCATTTCTTCCCTCTTTGCTTCCTCGAACCATGCATGAATTCTCAACACATACAGCCTAGTAATGAAAAAAATAAACAGAAGTATCACAAAATGCAGCCTTGTGGGGAAACATATTAAACAAGCTCTGGATTATGCAACTTCTCCAAACTTTTGTGCTATATAAAATGTAGTTCACCCAGTTCTCTTGCGGGTGCTTAATTTCTGCTCTTTTCAGGAACCAATGTTCCCTGTTGGCTGTACAAAATGTGCAGTATAGCAACGAATGGGACAGCTTTTTTCTAGATGGATGGAGTGAAGAGAGAATCTCTTACTGATCATGTTTGCATGGCACCAAGAAGTTTGCTTTGGTCCACAAAACTTTGAGCTGTTGTGCGACTTTTCAAGGGAACAAGGGGAGCGAATGTGAAGGAACATTTTCCTACTGTGGCTATGGAGAAACCACAGAAATGTTTTAATTTATTTTTTACTTAAAGCCAGCCATTTGTTTGTATTTGAAATATACCGTTCTCCCCGAATGTGTTTACAAGCTAAGCTGGATGGACATGAAGAAATCCAAGGCAGGAACAGGAAACAGTTTTAAAAGTATCTAAATGGTTTTCAAACATTCTCAGAACCCAAATTTTGTACTCTGGCTCAGATTATTCCCAGGGTTGCAATATTCTGAAAGGTCTCCTTCCCTTTTAAGGCACACATTCTCCCCAGATAGTCTTTCCCATCAAACACTTGGATCGATGGGAGAAACTGAATCTGGAAAGATTTCTCTTTCAGTACTGTTCTTTAAAATACAACTAGCAAAGGAACAGCTCTCATGGTTCAGGCTAGGCCACTAGAGATTGGCAAATTTTGCAAGTTCTCCTTTTCCCAATCTTAAATTCAGTTCTTACTGATTTCCTCATCAGTCTGTGATGATTATTATTATTAATCCACATGAAAATACAGTGGTACCTCTGGTTACGTACTTAATTTGTTCTGGAGGTCCGTTCTTAACCTGAAACGGTTCTTAACCTGAAACACCACTTTAGGTAATGGGGCCTCCCTCTGCTGCCACGCCACCACCGTGCAATTTCTGTTCTCATCCTGAAGCAAAGTTCTTAACCCAAGGTACTACTTCCGGATTAGCAGAGTCTGTAACCTGAAGTGTTTGTAACCTGAGGTACCACTGTACACCAGAATTTCAGTGTGAAGAACTCCTAACATACACATTCTTGTATGCAATTTCCCCAAATATACACATTTTTTATGCAAAACAATTCTCTTAATGCATACTTTTGTATATACAACGTTAGCCTAGCATACGTGTTTTTGACATTACTCAGCTGGAGAACTGTACTGCAAAATTCATAAAAGTGTGAATTTTTAAGGATTACTCTACTTTGCCTCATGTATTGTTTGGGAAACAGCTAGTTAGATAGATTTGCCTATAAATGTGAGGTGAATCAAGTCTCTTCCCCATCCCTAATGGCAACCCATTTCCAAGTTTAAAGCCTCAGTTCTCGGATTCTCAGGAGCATCGGGCTCACTAGTCACCTTTCCAACAAGTCAATTTGATTGCTGGTATCAATCCTTGCTCTCTGAAATCAATTTTTTCCCCATTGATGTACTCAACACATGGAACTGCCTTCCAATCTTATTCTTCTAATTTGTTAAATCACTGGTCTTCAACTGGTGGATTGGGACACACTAGCAGGACACAGCCTGTCCAAGGTGGGTCACAACAGGAGAAGAAGAAGAAGAAGAGTTTGGATTTGATATCCCGCTTTATCACTACCCGAAGGAGTCTCAAAGTGGCTCACATTCTCCTTTCCCTTCCTCCCCCACAACAAACACTCTGTGAGGTGAGTGGGGCTGAGAGACCTCAGAGAAGTGTGACTAGCCCAAGGTCACCCAGCAGCTGCATGTGGAGGAGCGGAGACGCGAACCCGGTTCCCCAGATTACGAGTCTACCACTCTTAACCACTACACCACACTGGCTCTCACACATAGCACTACCACTATGCAAATATATGGTAAAAAACTAAGAAATGGGTCCCCAAATGCAAATATATGGGAAAAGACTAAGAAATGTGTCCCCAAATGCATTTTGGGGTTAAAAGTGGGTATTGGTTCCCAAGATTCTTGCTTTAAATCATGCACTTTCCCAGCTGCTGTCAATCTCACAGCTAGACATCATTAAAAAGTACAACTGTGAATAATTCACTACACCTCTCTGTAAAACCGTATACAATCCTTCTTTCCCAAAGGCCACACACTGCCAAAAGCTCATGGACAAGATTGCTAACCAGAAACACTGGGGAGATGAAACAATGGACTCATTCTTTATAAGATTTACCTCCAGATACAGAAGAAAAACATTTCGGATCCTGGCTCCTTAGAGCTTGCTCCTGCCCCACTTTAAATCAAAGGAATACTAAGAACACAAGCAGAGCAGGGAAAATCACTGGGCAACTTTGGATACTGGATTTCCATGGTAAAATCCAATTTCTGTTAAAACGGGGCAACATAATTTACTCTTATTCTCAAAGGGCATTGGATCTCTCCAACTGTAAATATTGAAAATGATACAGTCGTATAGATCTTGAATGCCTTGGCTCCTGAACAAATTGGCTCCCGAACGATCGAAACCCCGAAGTGAGTGTTCCGGTTTTCAAACTATTTTTGGAAGCTGAATGTCCAACAGGGCTTCCACGACTGCCAATTGGCTGCTGGAGCTTCCTGCAGCACATCAGAAGCCCCACTTTGTTTTTCGAATGTTTTGGAAGTCGAATGGACTTCAAGAACAGATTCCGTTTGGCTTCCAAGGTACGACTGTACTGTGTAAAGAATACCTTTCAAAACCGGTACCTGCCAGGTTCCTAGCACAGTCACATATTTAACTATAGAATTGTTGGAGATGGTTTAGCAAGGATTCCAGATTTAACTTGGGGGTCCAAGAATTACTGAAATTTTAAAAATGTTTTTTTTTTTTTTTTATAAAATTTTTATTGGTTTTTCAGAATTTTTAAAGACAAACAAACACAGAAAGAACAAACATACATGTATAAATTCATAACATATTTTCATAAACCTCTTTTCTGGGACTTCCCCATACCTCCCCTTTCTGCATCCCAATGTCCAGAGTTTTGTAGCAACTCCCAATTGTTACTTTTCAACCTCTGTCAACTTAGTCCTCTCTATGTTCTGATCTTATATCACTGTATCCCTTTGTTTCTAAAAACCACAGCACATTAACATTCATTAAGTTTATAGTAGTCCTTAAGGTAACTTTTAAATTTTCTCCATTCTTCTTCCACCGTCTCTTTTCGTTGGTCACGGATTCTGCCTGTCATCTCAGCCAATGTCATATAGTCCATCACTTTCATCTGCCATTCTTCCAGAGTGGGTAAATCTTGTGTCTTCCAATACTTTGCGATGAGGATTCTTGCTGCTGTTGTAGCATACATAAAGAAAGTTCGGTCCTTCCTCGACACCAATTGGCCGACAATGCCCAGGAGAAAGGCCTCTGGCTTTTTAGGAAAAGTACATTTAAGTACCTTTTTCATTTCATTATAGATCTTTTCCCAAAAAGCCTTAATCTTCGGGCATGTCCACCAAAGGTGGTAGAAGGTACCTTCAGTCTCTTTACATTTCCAACATTTGTTATCGGGCAAATGATAAATTTTTGCCAGCTTGACTGGGGTCATGTACCACCTGTACACCATTTTCATAATGTTTTCCTTTAAGGCATTACATGCCGTAAATTTAATACCGGTGTTCCATAACCATTCCCAGTCATCTGACATAATGTTATGACCAACATCCTGTGCCCATTTAATCATGGCTGATTTGACTGTTTCCTCCTGTGTATTCCATTTCAGCAACAAATTATACATTCTGGATAAATTCTTAGTATTAGGTTCTAGCAGTTCAGTTTCTAATTTTGATTTTTCCATCTGGAAACCAATTTTCCTGTCCTGTTTGAAAAATTCCACTATTTGATGATACTGAAACCAATTTTGTACCTTATGCTTCAGTTTCTCATAGCTTTGCAATCTCAACTTATCTCCATCTTGTTCCAAAATTTCCCAATACTTCGGCCATCCGACCTCCATATTGAGTTTCTTCACTGCTTTGGCCTCCACTGGTGAGACCCATCTAGGGGTTTTGTTTTCCAAAAGGTCTTTGTATCTTCTCCAAACATTAAACAATGCTTTTCTAACAATGTGATTCTTGAAAATACTGTTAACTTTATCATACCATAAATATGCGTGCCAACCAAAAGAGTTGTTGAAACCTTCCAGATCTAAGATGTCTGTATTTTCGAGGAGCATCCATTCTTTCAGCCAGCAAAATGCTGCTGCCTCATAGTACAATTTCAAGTCCGGCAGGGCAAATCCCCCTCTTTCCTTCGCATCTGTCAGTATTTTAAATTTAATTCTGGGCTTTTTGCCCTGCCAGACAAATTTTGAAATATCCTTCTGCCACCTCTTAAAACATTCCATCTTATCCAGGATCTGCAAGGTCTGAAACAAAAATAACATTCTAGGCAATACATTCATTTTAATCACAGCGATTCGGCCTAGCATTGACAGTTTCAAATTTGACCAAATTTCTAGGTCTTTTTTAATTTCCGACCAACATTTTTCATAGTTATCTTTATACAAATTCACATTTTTTGATGTCAAATAGACCCCTAGATATTTCACCTTCTTGACCAGTGTCAACCCTGTCTCCTCTTGGAACTTCTCCTTTTCTGCATCTGTTAGATTTTTGCCTAAGACTTTGGTTTTTTGTTTATTCAGCTTGAATCCAGCTACCTGGCCAAACTGTTGTATTATTTCTAACACCTTTTTCGTACTAGCGTTTGGCTCTTGCAAAGTCAATACTAGGTCATCTGCAAACGCTCTTAACTTGTAATGTTTAGCTCCGACCTGGACACCCTTGACCTGCTGGTCTTCCCTTATCATATTCAGCAACACCTCCAGGACTGAAATAAAAAGTAATGGGGAGATTGGACACCCTTGTCGTGTTCCTTTCTCTATCTTAAGTTCCTCCGTCACTACATTATTTACAATCAATTTAGCTTTTTGTTCAGAATATATTGCAGCCATACCATTCTCAAAACCTTTACCTACCCCCATCCCCTGAAGATTCTTTAACATAAAGCTCCAGGAAATATTATCAAAGGCTTTCTCCGCGTCCACAAAGATCAATACTGCTTTGGTGTTTATATTCACCTCTAGCTTTTCCAAAATGTCTATCACATTTCTAACATTGTCTGCCAGGTGTCTTTTAGGGAGAAAGCCTGCCTGGTCCCTATGAATCTTCTCCATCAACACTCTTTTAAGTCTTTTTGCCAAAATGTCTGCAAAAATTTTGTAATCCACATTGAGTAAAGATATTGGGCGGTAGTTCTTCAATTGAGTCTTTTCAGTCTCTGTCTTTGGTATGAGTGAAATATATGCTTCTTTCCACGATTCAGGTGCCCTTTTTCCCTCAAGGATCTCATTACAGACTTCTTTCAGTGGTTGAATCAACCATTCCTTCAGTGATTTGTAGTATCTTGAAGTCAGCCCATCTGGTCCTGGAGATTTGCCTAGTTGCATATTCTGAATGGCAGCCTCTATCTCTTGCTCTGATATTCTCTGGTTCAAATCAATCTTGTTTTGATGAGAGATTTTTTGTAATCCAAATTTTCCAAGGAATTTGTCTATATCTTCTTCATTTTGCGGGCCTTGGGTATAAAGCTTTTTAAAATAGCCTAAGAAACAGTTTCTAATCTCATTAGGTTTAGATATGTTCTTTCCATCCACTTCTAGACTTGTGACTGTATTTAATTTCTGCCTTTTCTTCAATTGCCATGCCAGAAGTTTACCACATTTGTTTGCCGATTCGAATGTCTTTTGCTTCATCTGTTTTATCTTCCATTCAATCTCTAGGTTCATCAATTCCATATATTGTGACTGATATAGCTTAATCTCTCTTAAAATCTCCTGGGACTTTGGCTTTGCTCTTAGTTTTTTCTCTCCTTCCTTTATCTTTTCCAAAATCTTTTCTTTTTTCTCATTCTGTTTTTTCTTCTTTATTGAGTTTTGTTGAATCAAGAAGCCTCGCATCACGGCTTTACTTGCGTCCCAGATCACTCTTTTCTCAACGTCAGCCCTCAAATTTATTTCAAAATAGTCTTTTAAAGTTTTTTGGGCCTTCGTAAGAATTTCCTTGTCTCGAAAGAGGGTGTCATTCATTCTCCATCTAAATTGACCAGTTGATGTTAGTTTCATTTCCATCTTCACGGCGTTATGGTCGGAGCAAGTTTTTGGGCAGATTTCTACCTTCTTAATCTTTGGAGCCATACCACTAGTAATCCAGATTTGATCGATTCTGGTCCAGGTCAGCATTGCTTGGGAGAAAAAGGTTCCCTCTCTCTCCAGAGGGTTCCTTACTCTCCATATATCTATCAAGTCCATGTTTTCAGTCATTTCAAAGAAAGTCTTAGGCAGTCTCCCTTCCTTAGTGATTGTTAGTCTTTGTGACTTATCCATATTCGTAGAGACCACGCCATTCATGTCTCCCATCATTATCATATTATAGTCCAGATAGTCCGTAAGGGTTTCATGAAGTCTCTTAAAGAAGTCAGATTTGCCTTCGTTTGGTGCATAAATTCCAACAACTAACAGTTTTTCTCCTTGTACTTGTATCTCCACTGCCAAATATCTCCCTTGTTCATCTTTAAAAATCATTTTTGGGGCCCATTTTTCTTTCACATATATTACAACTCCTCTTTTCTTAACTTTATCTGATGAAACAAATTCTTGTCCTAGCCTTTTGTTTGTAAGTAGTCTCCTATGGGCTCTGGTTATGTGTGTTTCTTGTAGGCATATCAAATCCAATTGTTCTCTGTTCAAAATGTGAAATACTTGTCTTCTCTTCAAAGGCCCATTCAGTCCATTACAATTCCAGCTAAGGAATTGTAGAGCCATCTTATTGTTTTCTTATAGCTCCTCCAACAGCTCCAAGTTGTTGCTCTTCTTCTGATGGTAATGGTTTCTGTCCAATCGAAAGGTTGAGAATGTCTAGTGCTCTCCTCTGTTCTGCCAGTACGTCCACAGTCCCCTTCTGGAGGTCCTCCTGGTGTCTTGCCAGAAATTTATCTTTATCTTGGATTGTCTTTATTTTCACCTTTTTTAATTTATAGTCAAATGACAGTCCTTGTGGGAATTCCCACCTAAAACGGATGTTGTTTTTCTTTAGCAAGAGGGCCAAATCCTTGTAGAAGTTTCTTAAGTCCAGGATGTATTTTGGGATGTCTTTAAAGATCTGTACAGTTGAGTTACCAATTTGAAGGGCCTTTTGAAAGTGTAATCCTAGGATTTTGTCTCTTTCTTCCTTGGATCTGAGTGTGATCAAGCAGTCTCTCGGGGCCTTTCTGTCCTGTTTTTTGCCCAGTCTAAAAGCTGTTGTGATTTTAAATTCGTCTTCCTCCAAATCCCAACAGCCCACAAACTCCCGTGTCAGATATTCCGCGAGATTGTCTCTCTCATTCTCTGGAACCAACCTTAGTTTTAAGTTTCTCTCTTTTCTCTGTAAGTCCCATAAGGCCAAAGTTGCATCATGCTCATAGACCTTTTTGGCAATCGGTTCTAGTCTCTCCTGCGTCTCTCCAGCAGCAGCTTTCGCATCCTCGGCAATTTGGCGTGTGGTTGCGTTTTCCTCTACCAGTTTGTTGATAGATTCTGTATTCTGATTTAATCTTGCTGATATCTCTGTTAATTTTTGCGTATTTTCTGAAGTTTGTTTTGTCAAAGACTCCAGAGTTTGATTTATCTTAAGCAAGGCATCTGTCACCGCTTCCATAGAGGCAGCTGCTGCTTTTTCCTGTTCTGTTATTCCTGCTGGTCCTGGAGCTGCAGCTGAAATTGAGCCTCTTTTCTTTGACGACTGCTGTTGCAGCTGTTGTTGTTGTTGTCTTATTTTAGCTCTTGTGACAATCTCTTCCTGTGTACCACTCATGTCAAGGTCACTTCCCACGGGAGCTGTTCTGCTGGGAAATTCCACTGTCCTGGGCCGTGTCAAACATTCATTACCCTCTAGGGGGAGCAAATCAAAATGGCCATAAAGTAAAAAGTTCAAATACAAGAACAAAGGAGAATGTCCAAAGGTGTAAAAAAGAAGGATTTTACAGTCAGAGTCAATATTGCTATAAACTTGTAGCTGCAAATTGCCACAGTTTCACAGTTTCACAGTTTCACAGTCTATGTTGTTTCCCCTTGTATTACACTGTGGCCAATCACTGTATAAACTTTGTATCACAGTATCATAGTATTACTTTGTGGGCAAAGTCGGTTCAATGAGCTATTGCTCTGAGAAGGCAGACCGTTCCGTGCTTTTAGAACGAGACAGCAGAGGATTTTGCTTGAAATAGATCTTGCAGATTTACAGTCTCATTCGTCTCCCCTCTGCCCTGCTAGCTAGAGGGGAGATCCAAAATCCCCGTGCCCGGTTCAGTTACTTAGAAAGCAAGTTTCATCGGATGCAAGTTTAAAGTTCCGCTGCTTTAAATTTCATGCAGTCGGGGGGAGGCAGACTTCCTTGATTTAACCCCCCGCTTTCAGCTCAATTTCTAAAGTTTCCCAATTGTTTTTCAGTTCCTACTCACGGGAATTCAGTCCAAATTTCTTTTCAGGAAGGAATCGGCGCTCTCCGCTAATGGCGACGCGGCTTCACTTCGCAGGCTGGGTAGCGACTCTCAGCACCGCGCTCACTCCCGATGTCGATCCGTAGCCTTTAAAAAGGCTCTTTCACGGTACCGGGGGGCGCAAATGGTGCCCACCGAGTCTCCTTGTTCTCAGGCTTCAGCGCCTGGGATTTTAGGGGTCCCCCGCTCGCCGTAGCGGGTAAGACCCGAACTTGCGAAGCAGTCCTTCTCCGGAGCTCGGAGGCAGGACCGCCATTAAGCGCTGGCACCGACCGGAAGTCTCGAAATTTTAAAAATGTTTTTAATAAGGCACAGTGAAGTAACATAATAGTGTAGATTTTCAAGATTACGTTTGAGAACCCTATCACTTTTACAGCAGTTCCAACACATTGCAATCTTTTGCTGTCATAAATGTTTCCCGAGTTTTAAAATTCACTTACTGTACGATACACAAATACTCTGAGCTTCTTTCCTCCCAGTGTCTCCAAGAACTGTCCATTGTAGAGGTCATTCAGGCCAATTTTCACTTTCAAAATGTGATTCTGCAGAATCAATCTGAGGATCCTCTGGTCCGTAGTTAAGACGTCATCTAACAGTTTGGATAGAACATCATGCCTAAATTAGGTTTCGTTCATGTAGTTTTACATATACTCTCAGATATAATGGAAAATGATAGTCACCTCCATTCAGCTTTGGCCTCATTCTTTCACATCTGTTATTTACCCAAAACCCAACAATTGCCTCTTTTTAAAGCATGCAGTAGCTTGCATGATGCACTGTCCTCCACTGAATTCAGATGCGTGAAGAACTATTTGAGTGGTCAAATAAATGCATAGGTGCGGAGAAAGACTGTGTGTGGAGGGAGACCCTTTAACTATGGCTCTGTCATAGTGATGGCAGTAGTAGGTTGGGATGCAGTGGCAGTCTTTTCTCTTGGTCAAGACGAGCTTGGATGTGGATGTGGTTTAGTCATAGACATAAGTGGGAATTTGGGGGAGGGGAAATTTTCTCTATTGCTCTTACTCTTTTTAAAGGAAGTCCAGACACATCCATACCAGGAATTTGAGTTAACTGTTACTGTCCTCACAGGCTGTAATAATGACAACTCAGCCAGGCCAGTCTTGGTGCATATATATGTGTGTGCATCAGAGAACAGAGCAACAACTCTCCTCCTCCAGCATTTGTGCTTCCACCAGCAGTTGATAAGACTGGCTCCTCAGGAATGCCTCTCCCTCTGAAGCCATGAAAGGTAAAGGTAAAGGACCCCTGGACGGTTAAGCCCAGTCAAAGGTGACTATGGGGTTGCAGCACTCATCTCGCTTTCAGGCTGAGGGAGCCGGCGTTTGTCCACAGACAGCTTTCCAGGTCATGTAGCCAGCATGAGTAAACCACTTCTGGTGCAACAGAACACAGTGATGGAAACCAGAGCACACAGAGCCATTTACCTTCCTGCCACAGCAGTACCTATTTATCTACTTGCACTGGCATGCTTTCGAACTGCTAGGTTGGCAGGAGCTGGGACAGAGCAACAGGAGCTCACCCTGTCGTGGGGATTTGAACCACCGACCTTCTGATCGGCAAGCCCAAGAGGCTCAGTGGTTTAGACCACAGTGCCACCCACGTCCCATGACAGTGAAGCAACCATAGCATGGAACTACCAGGCACTCACTCCTAGCCATGGAGGTCCCATGGACTTCCAGCAACAGGTCTCACAGAGCTATCTTCTTGTATTGATCAAGACTTATTTGTAGAGTCTGAGCATCCTAAATCTATCAAGGGGATTTCAGTTTCAGTGATTGTAAGTAGTTTCAACTCTCTCGTGTTGGACTTCTTCACAAAGTTGTTGAAGAAGATATTTAAGATATCTCTTAAGCGTTATTTTTAGTACCACCAAGTCTGTCGGTCTACCTACCGGAGAAAGCCCCATTCACTGGAGCTAGCAAGGTATATTCTTCCTCCGGCTTTAAAGCTGCGGCCAAGCCAACCTGAGAAACCAGGTCTTTGAAGGTGGTTTGTTGAGGACCAGCAAGCTCTATAACTTGCTTAGCTGAAATTGAGGAAGAAATGGGTGGACAAGCATTAGGTTTCGCTCCAAAACTCTTGCCAAACAGACAAATATTTTTAAAAGGATACACAAGGAATATCCATAGAGTTCATAAATGGGTTACTTCTTCAAAAGAGACAATTAGTTGAGACTACCTGCCTATCTATTCCAGGGGTCAATTAGTACTATAGAAAGTGCATAGGAATAGAAGTCGCCTGTGTGTCACTCTCAAGTCAAATCTTTAAAAATGTAGCATAAACACAGACAACTGGGAAACACTGGCCTGTGAGCGCTCCAATTGGAGAACAGCCTCTACCAAAGGTGTCATGGGCTTTGAAGACACTCAAACTCAGGACGAAAGGGAGAAATATGCTAAGAGGGAGGCACATTTGGCAAACCCTCACCGTGACCAACTCCCGCCCGGAAACCTATGTCCCCACTGTGGGAGGATCCAGAATTGGCCTCCACAGTCACTTATGGACTCACTGTTAAAACCGTGTTTATGGAAGACAATCTTACTCGGCTATGAGTGATCGCCAAAGAAAAAGAAGAAGACTCACCGGAATCAGGAATAAGCACTTGGTCTACTAGATGAATGACACCATTGCTTGTCACAATGTCTTTTCGCTTCACCATTTTGACGCCATTGATTGTCAAGCTTTCGCCATCACAGCCAACTTCGACAGTATTGCCTTCCAAGGTCTCGTAGACACCTCCACTCATGATGGCTTCAGAACACTGGAGAGTATTCAGAATGTGGAACTTCATCAGAGCTAAACAGGGGAAAGAACAGAAAGGACTCAAATGAAACCTGAGGCGATGCTGCAGCCATCTAAAACTGGTACGTTTTAGAAAATACAATGCCATTATAAACAGTTAATGTAATGAGTTTTGCTTTCGTTTTGTAAATAATGACATTCATTTCCACTAGAGATTGGAACGTTCTTAACTATTTAGGGGGAAAGAGAGATCCCCACACACCTTTAGTAGTACCCATATTGAAACATTTGCTATGTGCTTGCTCCAGCTAGAAAAGTGAGTGTGGACTGCACTTGAACAAGACCTTTACAAGCATCATATGCCTTTGGACAAGGGCTTAGAAGAAGAAGAAGAGTTTGGATTTGATATCCCGCCTTTCACTCCCTTTAAGGAGTCTCAAAGCGGCTAACAATCTCCTTTCCCTTCCTCCCCCACAACAAACACTCTGTGAGGTGTGTGGGGCTGAGAGACTTCAGAGAAGTGTGACTAGCCCAAGGTCACCCAGCAGCTGCATGTGGAGGAGCAGAGACGCGAACCCGGTTCCCCAGATTACGAGACTGCCGCTCTTAACCACTACACCACACTTAGCCCTTCAAATGTACATTTCATTGTGAATTTTATTTTGTACCTTGCAACTTATTACACTTACATTAGAATCAAAATCATGAGCAGAAAAATAGCAAAACCATTAAATAGCACATATAGCTAGGGATATTTAGAACATATATTTAAACTGTTTCATTAAAAAAAAACCTGTACATTATCTCTCCGGTGGCAATATGTGACATGAATCAGCAACTTGCTGTTTGTGGGAAGGGGGCAGAGGGAGAGGCAAAAGTTGCCAGTGCTGCTTATTTCAGACAGTTCATACTAAGCTGCCAGAATAGTGCTGGTTTCACATATCAGTCTCTTAGCCATTCCTGCATTGCAGGGGGGGTTGGACTAGATGACCCTTGGGGTCTCTTCCAGCTCTACAGTTCTATGATTCTGTGATTCTACTATGTTATGCATGAATCTCAAACCCAATCGCATTTGGCCAATAACCCTACACCAGGGGTCAGCAAACTTTTTTCAGCAGGGTGCCGGTCCACTGTCCCTCAGACCTTGTGGGGGCCGGACTATTTTTTTTTTGGGGGGGGGAATGAACAAATTCCTATGCCCCACAAATAACCCAGAGATGCATTTTAAATAACAGCACACATTCTCCTCATGGAAAAACATCAGGCAGGCCCCACAAATAACCCAGAGATGCATTTTAAATAAAAGGACATATTCTATTCATGTAAAAACACGCTGATTCCCAGACCGTCTGCGGGCTGGATTGAGAAGGCAATTGGGTCGGATCCAGCCCCCGGTCCTTAGTTTGCCTACTCATGCCCCACACGTTCACACCACAGGTTTCCCAAGAAGCAATGCAGTCCTGCTAATGAGCTGTCACATCCCAAACATACTATGATGAACTCAGCATCTGAATTCAAAAGCAGAAGCCACAGGAGAAAGCAACACGCAGCAACCCTACTAGCCCCTGTGTGGCATAACAAGTCTTCGTCCAGTTTCTGGAACACTGTGAGGGAGCCAGTCTAATGAGGTTCTTTGGACAGGGAGACCTATAGTAGGGAATTTTAAACTTGGTTGTCTCTCAGCAAGGCTGTTGAAACTATTCTAACCGTTGCCACTATCATAACATAATAATAGTTCTGGATTATAATAATAGGTTATTACATCTATCATGACTGCAAAACTCATGAGCCCTTAATCAAATAATATGGTCCCTATATTTAAAATGTGAATTGGAGACCAATATTTGACATGAACCTCTAAAAGACAGCGATGATCTAAGATATTTTGGTACTTGAGGAAGGAAGTTCAAATTCCCCCTGCAATTGTAAAAATGTAATGAGCACACTAATTGACACCTAGCTCACAATAGAGGCAGCCCTAAAAAAACAAACACCCAAAAGTGGTCACATTTCTCTTTTTGCTCCCCAACTTACCGTATTTTTCGCTCTATAAGATGCATTTTTTCCCTCCTAAAAAGTAAGGGGAAATGTGTGTGCGCCTTATGGAGCGAATGCAGGATGCACGGCTGTCCCAGAAGCCAGAACAGTGAGAGGGATCGCTACCGCGAAGCCTCTTCAGGGCATGGGGAGCCTTCATCCCGCTGCTCTGAGAAGGCTTCGCGCAGCTATCCCAGAAGCCAGAACAGCAAGAGGGATCGCTGTGCAGCGCTCCCTCTTGCTGTTCTAGCTTCTGGCTTAGCCCCTCTGTCCCTTCCCCCACCTCCCGGAAAAGCCCCCAAGAGCCGTGTTCCCTCTAAAGAGCCACGCAGAGCATGTGTGCAGCTCTTGAGGGCTTTTCCCTAAGGAGGGAGAAGGGCAGCCTGTCAGTGATGGGCTGTCCTTCTCCCTCCTTGGGGAAAAGCCTGCAAGCGCCACACACACGCTCTGCGCGGCTCGTGAAAGGGAGCGCTGAGCAGAGCCCGGGATGCATACAGGCTCTGCTCAGCGCTCCCTTTAAATAATATTTTTTTTCTTGCATTCCCCCTCTAAAAACTAGGTGCATCTTATGGTCAGATGCGTCTTATGGAGCGAAAAATACGGTATTCCTTTTCGATGGACAAAATAGGCTAGTGGCCAGTCACTCAGTAACCACAGAATCAATTTTGTCGCCCAACCACATCTACCTATTTTAGTGTGAAGCTACTCCCTCCTTTTTCTTTAAAATATCAGTGTGTTTCTGGTGCACGGTGATAACATGGAAAAGAAAGCTTCACTCTTCCCTGCCGTTCATGCAGCATTTTCTGCGGTGCCAAGTGGGGTAATTGATCTAGCAGGCCAGTTGGGAATTCCCTCCCGGTAAGACGGTTCTCAGCTGGCATGCGGCAAAGGTGTTACGAGAGAAGCGGTAAGGCTAAAGGCATTTCCAGCTTTTTCCTGCCAATCTTTAACAGGCGCATGGTCCCACTGAGATAAAAAAACCAACTGGAGTGAGTTATAAAATCGACAGCCAGACCAACAACTAGACCTGACACCTAGGTAAACTGCCAAGGCACTTCTCTAACTTAAACATCTGACTTTGTAGTTTCCCTTCCTTACCAGAAATTTCCCTTTTTATCAGGGACAGTGCTTTGGTCATGGTCAAAACCCCCTCAATTTGATTTGGAAATGGCTCTGCTAGAGAATTTTCGTGGAAGAGGTTGCTTTCTCCTCAGAGAGTTCTCTAAACTGATGTCTTACTTGAAATACCAGGTTTCTTGAAAGACCACTTCCTTCCAAATGCACCTTCTTCAAGCTTAAGAAATCCTGCTCCAGGTGAAGTCAGGAAGGTACCGTATTTTTTGCTCTATAAGACTCACCTTTTCCCTCCTAAAAAGTAAGGGGAAATGGAGCGAATGCAGGCTGCGCAGCTATCCCAGAAGCCAGAACAGTGAGAGGGGTTGCTGCTTTCACTGCACAGTGATCCCTTTTGCTGTTCTGGCTTCTGAGATTCAGAATACTTTTTTATTGTTCTCCTCCTCCAAAAACTAGGTGCATCTTGTGGTCTGGTGCATCTTATAGAGCGAAAAATGTGGTAATTATGAGTGATACAACCTTTCTGGTAGTGGCACCCTGGGTATAGAATCGTCTTCTCAGAAAAGTTTGCCTGCCACCCTATTTTTGGTCAGGCAAATCTTTCTGTTTACCCAGGCCTTCAAAGCAACTTAGGTAACCTGGATCTCTGAGTTTATAATTTTGGGACAATTGTGCTCTTTTTGTTGTTGCATTTATTTGGTTTTGATTTTAATGCTGCTATGCTGTATTATTATTTATGAAATATGAATTAACATCCTTCATCCGCAGATCTCAGGGCGCTTCACAACATAAAATTTGTAGTAAAAATCACAACAACAGCAGCAAACCAATAATTCTCCCTCCCACAACTCATTTAAAAGGGCATCAGATGTCAATCAACCAAAGGCCTGGTTGAAGACGAACGTTTTCTCCAGGCGCCTAAAGGAGTATAATGAAGGCGCCTGGCGAGCCTCCCTGGGGAGAGCATTCCACAAATGGGGAGCCACCACAGAGAAGGCCCCATTCTCGTGTTGCCACCTTGGGACCTCTCATGGAGGTATGGGTTAGTTCATATGGAGTCCTTGAGGTATAGCGGTCCTGTGTTGCTTATTTTTTAGTTTCAAGGTTTTATTATTATTACAGTGGTACCTTGGTTCTCAAATGCCTTGGTTCTCAAATGCTTTGGTTCTCAAACTCCAAAAACCTGGAAGTGTGTGTTCCAGTTTTCAAACTTTTTTCGGAAGCCGAACATTTGATGCGGCTGTTGACTGTTGTTTCCGGGGCACCTACACCAACCTGTGCCCCGGTTTTTGAACATTTTGGAAGTCAAATGGACTTCTGAAACTGATTAAGTATGGCGCTTTTTCGTTTTTGCTATAAATTTTGCATTTTTGTTTTTGAGGCTTTTTCGATTAATTTGTTTTTGTGACTGTGTGGAACCCAGTTCAGATTGATTGACTGTGTGACTGTGGAAATGGATAAAAGCCCCCCATCCAAACAATGACTATCATCAGAGCAGGTAAGAAACAAAAAATAATTTTAATTTTTATCATCTACAATATTGTCTTATTTATTTTATAGTACAGTACATTGACTATTGCTTTCATTTTATGGATCAATGGTCTCGTTAGATAGTAAAATTCATGTTAAATTGCTGTTTTAGGGGTTGTTTTTAAAAGTTTGGAACGGATTAATTCTTTTTGCATTACTTTCTATGGGAAAGAATGCCTTGGTTTTGGAGCACTTTGGTTTTGGAACAGACTTCCGGAACGGATTAAGTTTGAGAACCAAGGTACCACTGTATTGTTATAAGTTGCCCAGAAAACTTTGTGTTATGGGGCAACATGCAACTGCACCAAATAAACAAAGAAATTACACATACATAGTTAGAAGCCAGGGGAAGGGGAAGGTTATGACATGATTAAAACAATTGGAGCAGAAATGTTATTTTCAGTCAGATGAGATTGTCGTAAGCTTATAGGAGGAAGATAGCATTTGAGAGATGGTTTCTAGTGAGCACTTCCAGATATCCTGTTGCTAAAGCTGAGCACGACTCCCTCGAGATCCTCCCTTTCTTTTTCCTTTGACATATGAAGCAGGGAAAATTCTTACTCCTACACTGTCTATGTATCAACTGCCCTTTCTTAATGAGAAGAACAGATGCAAGCTGCAACTTGCAGTAACCATTAGCTGTAAAGATTCTAATGGGACTTCCCTTTTCTTTTATAGAATGTTTATGGGATACAAAAGTATACCGTTTGAGTAGTTCTGAACACATTTCAAATGCAGGAAGTTTCATTTACTAGAGCTTAGTTTTGTATCCTCAGCGGTCGCACCAATTACACTGAAAGGTGCTGTTACAGCTTTCTCAGTTTCATCTGCTCAAAGCATAATAGCACATAAGGCATATTCAAGAGCTGAAGCTGTTGTGAACATTAATGTCTCATTGCTGCTATTATTTTCCTAAAAGGAACATGTATGAAAGGTTGTCTTTCTAAGTAAGTTGAAGCGGATCACATGTGCTCTAGGTACAGTTTTTCTGATACCCATAATGATGGGTAGAAAAGATGCGGGAAAACAAGGAGAAGCTACCCTTCCAATCATCATTTACCTAGTAACTTACTTCAAACTCCTTACAGGCTTACATATTATGCAGCGATGGGCTAATGGAAATACAGTGGTACCTTGGGTTAAGTACTTAATTCGTTCCGGAGGTCCGTTCTTAACCTGAAACTGTTCTTAACCTGAAGCACCACTTTAGCTAATGGGGCCTCCTGTTGCCGCCGGAGCACAATTTCTGTTCTCATCCTGAAGTAAAGTTCTTAACCCAAGGTACTATTTCTGGGTTAGCGGAGTCTGTAACCTGAAGCATATGTAATCTGAAGCGTATGTAACCCGAGGTACCACTGTACATTTATGCGATGAGCTGCAGATGCAAGACACTGATGACACTGATAGTTTGGGAACAACTTACAGAAAGGTAATGAAAGGAGGATGAGTAGCAGAAATTCCCACCTTAGTGAGGGGTAATGGGTTCATCCACACTTTCAGTTGACCATTACTTTGATTGTATTGTATACCAACACCCACCCACCCCCCACACACACCACAGTTCTGAGAGCTTTACTCATTTTTTCCGCAGCTGAGCCTTGCGAAAATCCGATCTCACCCGCTGAATTGAAGATTGGCTGAGCAAAATCTCCCTTCGGATTTTTTTGCACATCTGATAAGATTCATTTCAGCAGGTAAAATTGGATTTTCGCAAGGCACAGCTGCGGAACAGCGAGAAAAGCTGGGGAATTCATCGGTACACAATACGACCAAAATACTGGTCAGGGAAAAGTGGGAATGAACCCTGAGTTTTGAAGAGGAACAATCCGAAGAATGTGTTGGGCTGTGCTGCTGCAAATGGGAGGGCAATACTCCAAGCTCACCTACAAACACAGCAGACTCAACAGCTATTTATTACTTCTCTAGGGTTGCCATATTTCAAACAGTGAAAATCCAGACAGAAACGTTGTTGAGCATTTTGGGCAAAATTGCAACATAGGGCAACCCTAACTTATCTCACTTATTAGAGGCAGTTGTTATGCCTCCTGGAACAGAGCTGGGTTCAAAATAATTGCACATGGACAATTTTGTCATACTTATTTACAGCAAATGGTCTAACATGGTGGGAGACATATCATGTTCTTAACTAATAATAATAATAATAATAATAATAATAATAATAATAATAATTTTATTTATATCCCGCCCTCCCCAGCCGAAGCCGGGCTCAGGGCGGCTAACAACAATAAAATAGTACAACATTCTAAATTCATTTCATTATAAAATTAATTCAAATCAAATTGATGGCAACCATTAGGCTTAAGTTCTGTGAAGATTGCCAAAGGAGGGAGTCAGGCTGTGCCCTGGCCAAAGGCCTGGTGGAACAGCTCTGTCTTGCAGGCCCTGCGGAAAGATGTCAAGTCCCACAGGGCCCTAGTCTCTTGAGACAGAGCGTTCCACCAGATCGGGGCCACGGCCGAAAAAGCCCTGGCTCTAGTTGAGGCCAGCCTAACCTCTCTGTGGCCTGGGACCTTCAGGATGTTTTTGTTTGAAGACTGTAAGTTCCTCTGTGGGACATACCAGCTCCAAAGCTGTGAAATGGATTGTCTCTTTTTCTTTTCCCACAATATCAACTTTACAGAAATACCTTTAGCAGCCACCTTGTCGTTCATAATCCTGTTTAAGACTCCACGTGGAAGTTTCTCAAAAGCTTCATTGGTAGGAGCAAAGAGTGTGTATTGCCCAGGCTTCCCAAGAGTTTCCATCACATCTGATGCCATGGCAGCAGTCTTGGAAAGAAAGAGATGCCGTTATTAAGCACCTTGATATTTTAGGAACATAAAAGCAATATTTTAAATGAGCCAAGTACGGTAATACTCTTCCCATGGTCACTTAAGACCAGTATTTTTTCATCGTCATTGGGCAACTCATAATATAATATGTAAGCATTATAGAGTTGTTTTCCTAGATGTATACTTACAAATGTAGGAACACTTAAATGCCTGCTGTCAGGGAACTGCCATCAGAGCATCAGGTGGTGGAGGGACTCAGGCAGGATGAAAGAGACTCAACTGCTGAAGCAGGGACCAGCAGGGGGAGGAGTGGGTCTCTGAGGGAATGCGAGCAGGAGGGAGGGCTCAGGGAGGCTTCCAGCGAGAACAGCGGGGAGGTATCGGAGTCTCCCATAGGGAGACCCATACCTCGCAGGAAACTGTCACGCCGTGAGTCCAGGAGACGCGTTTCCGTTAAGGAACTTCTTTGCTGGAAACGCTTCCGCAGGCAGCCACTGTCGGACTCTACTAGTGACTAGAGCAGACATGTCTGAGGAGCTCCGTCACACACGGAGGTTTGTGGGGGCGCACAAACTCTGAGGGAGCACGTTTTCACGCACAAGCAGCTAATCAAACCCTCACAGCAGTCCGACAGTCTTTGTACGCTGCCTGTGCAAGAGAAGGCATCATGAGCGAACCAACCGGAACCGGAGGAGCAGGGGCTGGAGCTGGTCCAAGCTTGGAAGATAGATACCGAGCGTTGGAGGTTCAACTGGCCCTGCAGACGGCGAGGCTGGAGGAGAGAAGGGCTCAGGATGCAGACAAGAAGGGGAGAGCCACTCAATTCCCCAGAAAGGTACCAGGATTGGTGCAGAAATTTGGGGGGGACCCCAAGGACTACCATGCTTTTAGGACAGAGATGCAATATGCCCTTAATGTGCAGTTCGATGAGTTCCCTGATGAGGAATCGCGAGTTGCTTTTGTAATTGGGCATCTTGAGAAAGGGGCTAGAGACTGGGTTCGACCCCTAATGGCAACGCACAATGACATACTAAAGGACACAATGAAGTTCTTTCGTGCAATGGATATCATGTTTTCCAGCGATATTGAGGAAGGGGTGGTGCGCAGACAGCTAATGGCTTGTAAGCAGGGGAGTCGATCTGTCCGTGAATATTGGACTGAGTTTACCATGCTGATTCACAGACTGAGTTGGGATTTATCGGCGGCACCCGTTCAAATGCTATTTGAAGAAGGTCTTTCTTCGGGGGTGAAAGACGAGCTGGCACGGAGCCCCAGGGCGGAGTCTATGGATCAGCTGACCAAATCTGCGCTGACCATAGGAGCGCGGCAGGAGGCAAGAGCCTTGGAGAGGCGGGAAGGGAGAGGGGAACGTTGGAAGGAGTTCCGCATTCCAGACATTCCTGAGCCAGCTTTCCCGCTGGCAGAGCCGATGGAAATCGGAACAGCGCGCGCGCGCGCATTTTCAAAAACCAGCGAGGGAGCTAAGAAGGAGGGAAAGGGCCCCCGGAAATGCTATCTCTGCCAACAGCCAGGCCACTTTGCCAGAGTCTGCCCCCAGAGGAAGGAATGGCAAGGGATGGTGGGAGCTGTTGAGGGGGGAGAAGAAGGGGGAGCGGAGCAGGTAAAAGCCAACGCCTGGTTGCCACAATTGGGGCACTGCAGCCAGGCCAAAGAGCAGTGAAAGTGCCCGTGCCAGAAGCTCCTCGACCTGCTCTAGTGATTGAAGTGTCGCTAGAGCTGCAGAATGGGCACCCCCTAAAAATAAAGGCGCTATTGGACTCAGGCAGCTCCTGCAATTTTATGAGCAAGGAGTTTGCTGCTGAACACCAGATACAGACCATCCCTTTAAGCAACCCCCTGCAGGTGACCACGATTGATGGCAGGGAGTTGTTGGGAGGAGGAGTCCGCTTGCAGACTGTCCCAATGATAATGAGGGTGGCAAGGCACACAGAACTGATAGCGTTTAATGTGGCCACCCTGGGAGGCGCTCCCATTATTTTGGGAATGAGCTGGCTAGCTCTACATGATCCGCTGGTTGGCTGGCATCAAAGAGTGGTGTCCTTTGGTTCAGCACATTGCCTAGAACACTGCAAAGGGGAGAAGGGTTCAGTAGGGGCCCAAGCCACCCTAGCAGGGACTGAAGTAATGGGGAAGGTGAAGGTACCACCACAGTATGCAGATCTCAGCGACGTGTTCAGTGAGAAGGAAGCTGACCAACTACCACCTCATAGACCCTTTGATTGTCAGATCAATTTACTCCCTGGAGCACAGCTTCCCGTGGGCAAGTTGTATGCCATGTCAGACAGGGAAATGCAGGAGTTGCGAGGGTTCATTGACAAGAACCTGAAGAGAGGCTTCATCAGAGAGTCCAAAGCAGCAGGGGGGAGCCCAGTGTTCTTTGTGGACAAAAAAAATGCGGACAAGCCGAGACTTGTATGTGATTTTAGGCGGCTGAATGCAGTGACTGAACCGGTGGCGTTCCCGATGCCCAGAATTGATGATATTTTGACCATGGTGAGGAAGGGAAAGATTTTCACAAAGCTGGATCTAAGGGGGGCGTACAACCTGATACGCATAAGGAAAGGGGATGAATGGAAAACCACCATGTTTACCCCTTTGGGGGCGTTTGAATACCTCGTTATGCCATTTGGATTACAAGCAGGCTCCGCGTGTTTTCAATCTTTTATGAACCACGTGCTGGGCCCTTTGCTCTACAAGAATTGCGTTGCCTTTCTAGATGATGTGTTGGTGTATTCTGAGAATGAGGAGCAACATGTGAGAGACGTCAGAGAAGTGTTGAGCAGACTGCAAGCCAACAGGCTGTGGGTCAAACTGGAGAAGTGTCGGTTCCATACCAAGGAGGTGGAATTCCTGGGGTACCGCCTGTCAGACAAGGGATTGGCCATGGATCCCGGCAAGGTACAGGCAGTGCTGGAATGGAAAACACCCAAAACCAAGAAGGATGTGCAGAGGTTCCTAGGGTTTGGAAACTTTTATCGTAAGTTCATCCGCAACTTCGCCCATCTGACGGCGCCCATCACTGACTGTCTCAGCAGTAAGAAGAAGTTTGTATGGACGGCGGAGGCGGAGCGAGCGTTTGAGGAACTGAAAAGGGCCTTCGCCTCTGAAGAACAACTTCTGCATGTGGATTTACGAAAGAAGCTAAGGGTTGAAACAGACGCATCTGACAGAGCCATAGGGGCGGTGCTTCTTCTGCAGCCGGGGAAGGAGGAGTCGGAGTGGCGTCCGTGTGCCTTCTTCTCGCGGAAGCTGAACAAATCCGAGAGGAACTACACGGTGTACGACCGAGAACTGCTTGCTATTCATGAGGCGTTCCGGAGATGGAGGCATCTGCTAGTTGGTGCACAACATAAAGTGCAAGTGTGCACGGACCATAAAAATCTAGAGTACTGGAGAACGGCGCGAGTGCTCAACCAAAGGCAGTTGAGATGGGCCCAAGAGTTCTCCAAATTTAACTTTGAGATTTGTTATGTGCCAGGCCCAGAGAATGTTAGGGCGGACGCTCTCTCACGCAAACCTGAATATTTGGAGGGGGAGGGAGCACCCGAAGAAACCCATATCATTCCAGAGGACCGCTGGGTGTGTGGGGCGACTTTGGTGGGGCAAAGGGAATTGGTAGAGGGTACGGTGCAGGATGCATACGCCCAGGGGAAACTCAGGGATCTCAGAGGGGAGGAAGACAAACCCGGTGGTTTTGAGGAGAGAAATGGGGCATTGTATTATAAGGGAGCGTTATATATACCTGAAGGGGAATTGAGGGAGAAAGTACTCAAGCAGCTGCACGATAGCCCCACAGCAGGGCACTTTGGGCAACACAAAACCATGTGGCTGGTTACCAGGGAATTTTGGTGGCCCAAGGTCAGGGAAGATGTGCGGGAGTATGTGAGAGGGTGTGAACAATGCCAAAGAGCCAAGGGAGAGAGGCAGGCGCCGGCTGGTTTATTAGAACCACTGCCCACACCTGAGAGACCGTGGGAAGCAGTGGCAATAGATTTCATGACTGATCTGCCAAGGTCTAGAGGGAAAACAGCCATCATGGTTGTAGTAGACCTGTTAACTAAAATGGCCCACTTCATAGCCTGCTCACATGCGGTTACAGCAGAAGAAACCGCCAAATTGTTTGTAGAGAATGTGTTTAGGTTGCATGGCGCCCCCTTGAGGGTGGTTTCAGACCGAGGGAAACAATTTACTTCCAGGTTCTGGAGGAAGCTCATGAGCTTACTGCATGTAGAGGTTAATTTCTCGACGGCCCGTCATCCTGAAACCAACGGGCAGGCGGAAAGAGCAAATGGGGTTCTCCAACAATATTTGAGGTGTTATGTTAATGACAGAGAGAATGATTGGGTGGAGAAGCTGGCGTTGGCAGAATTTGCCTACAACAATGCAGAGAACGTGTCCACGGGGATGAGCCCCTTTTTGGCTAATCACGGGTGCCATCCCAGAGCCTTCCCAGGGGGGGAGGGGGAGAACTGGAGCGTTCCAGCTGCAGAACAGTTCGTGGAAGAAATGGAAGCGATCCATCGCCAGCTCCAACTCAACTTAAACAGGGCTAAGGAGGAATATAAGAGGCAAGCAGACAAAAACAGAAGGGAAGGTGAAAGCATCAGGGTGGGGGACCAGGTGTGGCTGTCAACCCAAGGGTTGCCATTCAAAGGAGGTTGTAAGAAATTAAGACCCAAAAGGCTGGGTCCGTTTGAAGTCATACAGCAGGTCAATCCAGTGGCTTTCAGGCTCCGGTTACCGAACCACATGAAGCTGCACCCAGTTTTTCACAGGTCGTTGCTGTCACCGTATAGAGGAGACAGTGAGGGGAGGGTCACTAGGGGACCAGCAATGGAGGAGAAGGAACACAGCTACCATGTAGCGGAGATCCTCGATTCCAGGTGGAAGGGAGATCAAGTAGAGTATTTGGTAATGTGGGAAGGGGAACCGGAGTCGGAAAACACCTGGGTTAGGGCAGAGGATGTCAATGACGAGGTTTTAATAGAGACTTTTCATCAGAGGTTCCCACGTAAACCTCAGCCTGTAGCGAGGTTCCGAAGGGAATACTTTGCCACCACCGACGAGGAAGAGGAGTTGGAGGGGTTCCCAGATTCTGAAGAGGAGGAGGATTCAGCTGGCCAGGACGACGATCGATGGAGAGAATTGTTCGAGACGTCAGAAGATGAGGAAGATTCGTTTCGGGGTTTTAGCCCTTCACCTCCCAGGGGGGAGGAATTGGGAGGGGGTGAGGGGGGCCCTGGAGGGGAAGTGGATGTCAGGGAACTGCCATCAGAGCATCAGGTGGTGGAGGGACTCAGGCAGGATGAAAGAGACTCAACTGCTGAAGCAGGGACCAGCAGGGGGAGGAGTGGGTCTCTGAGGGAATGCGAGCAGGAGGGAGGGCTCAGGGAGGCTTCCAGCGAGAACAGCGGGGAGGTATCGGAGTCTCCCATAGGGAGACCCATACCTCGCAGGAAACTGTCACGCCGTGAGTCCAGGAGACGCGTTTCCGTTAAGGAACTTCTTTGCTGGAAACGCTTCCGCAGGCAGCCACTGTCGGACTCTACTAGTGACTAGAGCAGACATGTCTGAGGAGCTCCGTCACACACGGAGGTTTGTGGGGGCGCACAAACTCTGAGGGAGCACGTTTTCACGCACAAGCAGCTAATCAAACCCTCACACCTGCATTTCAAGGAAGTTCCCCCTACCCCATGTGCTCATTTGGCTACTCAACAATTAGCTGGAAAGCCAAATACATATACTATATCTACATGTATTTTTTTGGTGTGTGTATAAAAGGTAAAGGGACCCCTGACCATTAGGTCCAATCGTGGCCGACTCTGGGGTTGCGGCGCTCTTCTTGCTTTATTGGCCGAGGGAGCCGGCGTACAGCTTCCGGGTCATGTGGCCAGCATGACTAAGCCGCTTCTGGCAAACCAGAGCAGCACATGGAAACGCTGTTTACCTTCCTGCCGGAGCAGTACCTATTTATCTACTTGCACTTTGACGTGCTTTTGAACTGCTAGGTTGGCAGGAGCAGGGACCGAGCAACGGGAGCTCACCCCGTCGCGGGGATTCGAACCGCCGATCTTCTGATCGGCAAGTCCTAGGCTCTGTGGTTTAACCCACAGCGCCACCCCCGTCCTAGTGTGTGTGTATATATAAATAAAATTAAGGCTGTCGTAGCACAGTTCCCATTGGGGTATTTGTAGTGGCTCACGCCAATCCAGGATTTGCACAACAGCAGTGGCCATGGAATGGGAGCTGGGAAGGCAGAACACGGAGAGCAGAAAATAGTGGGAGAAGCTGGAAGAGACTGGGGAGGGTTTCTTTATAAAAAAAGTTTTTAACATGGAAAAATAGCAGGCAGGTGTCCAACACAAAAGCTAACACCAAAAAGCTAACTGTGTTAGATGTGTGCTTAAATCAGGATGCAGCAACTATCAAGGCTAAAGGCTAAAGGACGTTCATAATTATGAAGGAAAGCTTACTTTGAGAGATGAAAGATCATCTTCCACGTCGAGGAAGTCTTGAATGGTATTTCCAACAGGGGTAAGCACACGATCGATGACATGCACAACACCATTTGTAGCAATTTGGTTACCATGGATGATTCTAGCGCAGTTAACCGTAACAACCTGCATTTGAAGAATGATGCCAGAGAATATTCAGCACAGAACTCGCTGGCAACCAGAAGATTATCGAGAAAGCGTTACACATTTCTTTATGCTTCTAGCGCCTTTATGGGATGTGTGATGAGATGTCTCCTATAAAACATTCTGGAAAGAATCTTGCTAGAACACGCATTGCAATGAAACATGTACCAGATACATTTCATGTCCTATATCTGGCAGCAATAATGTTTTTAAATTCTTTAAGGTGAACATAGAGAGTGAAATTTAATACTGTGTTAGTAGCCATTGTTTTTAACCTGCTGATAGTTTGGTACATCTTTGGATTTTGTAAAGTGCCTTGAAATCATTGATTAAAAAATGACATATAACTAATAAGAATAAATAAATAGCCATGTCTGACTTGATTGCAGCAGGACCTTAGGTCAACTAACTGAAGCTACAATCCTTTACCACTTCCCCGGGAGTATGCCCCACTGGGACTTACTTCTGAGTAAGCATGCATAGAATCATGCTGCATCTTTGGATCCACCAAACACCTATAAAAATGAAATTCTATCTAGAAAGTTGAAGTTTACAGCTCTTTCCAAGTTTAAAGCCACATTTATAACATAAATATCACATGCAACATTACAATGTCCTCTATTCCAGGGGCTAAAGTTCATGGTGCTTTATAAGAAAAAGAATAATTAAACAGACTTACACCATTGGGGTAGTGATTTATATGCAGTTTTTGGTTGTCGTACATAGACACCAGATCCATGCCATTCCTCAGGTCCTTTGTCAACATGCGCTTGTTCACCATGTGGTTATGGAGGGCATTGTACAGTTCAATGTTTACATTTTCAATCAGGCCTTCGTGGATTTCCTAGGGGAAGAGTTTCAGTTAGACTTTCCATGGCCATCATCTCAGTCAGCCTGATATACACCAGATTACTCTGCTACAAGTGAAATAATCCATGCTAATGTTTTTTTTCATGCTAATATTCCCTTTGGCAAGCTACAATACTTCATTTAGCATCCAGCTGCTAAGCTTCTAAGTTTCTTTCATTTGAAAGTACCGCGGCTCCATGAATTACAACTTTCATTTATTTGTGCGGTCTTGGACATCTTGTCTTCTTTCACATCCCCCTTTGCTTTTCCTTACATGTTACCCACTATTCCACAAACATTTTTCCACATTATTTGTGCAGCCAACATATTCTGCGCCTCAAACCCGAATAAATTTGCAGAGCCTTTCTGGGATTAAAAGGCCATTTTCAGCACTGCTTGCCATTTGTCAACCCAGCCAACGTTCTTATCAAGCCCTATCCTGGGCCTTCATCTTTGACCTCCTGATCATAGCCTGTGGTCAGGTTCTTACGTTTGCAGTCATACCTCAGAAGTCAAACACCTTGCGAGTTGAATGTTTTGGCTCCCGAATGCTGCAAACCTGGAAGTGAGTGTTCTGGTTTGTGAACGTTCTTTGGAACCCGAATGTCAGTCGCAGCTTCCACGGCTTCTGATCAGCTGCAGAAGCTTCCTGCATCCAATCGGAAGCCATGGCTTGGTTCTCGAACGTTTTGGAAGTCAAACGGACTTCCGGAATGGATTCCTTTTGACTTCCGATGTACGACTGTATTACTTTGGTGGCCTGGGAGCCAAAGTGGTGTTGTTGCTGCTTCCTCTACCACTGGGCAATGTGAGAGTGTATTAACTTATGGTTTGTGTGTGTAGTTTGGGAGCTGCATGGTAAGGGAAAAACAATGCTGTCCAGGGCTGTAAAGACTGCGGAGAGAATAATTGGATGCACTCTTCCCACCTTGGATCAAATCTATGCTTCCATGTGTCATAAGAAAGCTGCAGAGATAGTATGCACCCCGGAAATGATTTCTTTCAGCTTCTGCCTTCTGGAAGAAGGTACAGGGTTATAAAGACTAGGACTAGCTGCCTGAGAAACAGTTTTTATCCAAATGCTATTTTTGTTTTAAACACAATGTAAGGGAGTCTCTGTGGGAGTATATTATATTTAATTATGGGGTATCAGAGTTTTTAGGGGGTTAACCAGGCTTGGATAGCAGGCTTGTTGGTTTTTGAATGTCTGGTGTAGATTTTTTCAATTTCGTTGTTCTGTATGGGACAATCAGAATAAAGATTATCGAGATGCCCAAGACCACACGGGAGGTATGCAACTTCATGCTGAGGCTTCTGGTCTATCAGAGCAAGCAGTTTGGCTTCCAGACAGAACAATTCTCCATTTCCTCCATGCACACTCTGTTCCTGACACCTGCCCCCAGTGAGCCAATCTGAGGAGATGGGGGGGGAGTGGAAGTCCCTGTTCCATAAGCGGAAGTCCTTGCACAGGACTTAGGTTTAATAATGCCTCCCTTCAGTGTTTCCTTTTCTCATTGCCCAGCAGCACCCAGAGCAGTAGTGGGAGATGACCTAGCGCTTTCTAACACCAATTGTTGTGTGGCCCATATAAAAGGGTTGTTTGTTGAGAAAACGTCTGTACATTTTTAATTACTATATTTTAAAAAAACTGCCTCTGAGGATTTGCAGGATTTCCCCCTAGGTTCTCCCTATACATTTGTAAACCTGGCAATATTTTCTACCCTTTAAATCAGGGCTAGAAAACCTGCAGGCTGCAAAATTCCCCAATACGTTTTTAAAGGCCCTCCAACCAAATTTGTCATTTTATAAAAATAGGTTTTTTAAAAATAAATAAATAAATAAATGTTTTGATTGCTTCTATGGGCAATGCCAAAATGTTTTTTGTGACCCCAAGATTTGTCACACACACACACATAGTAAGAAATGTTTTTTTACTGACCACTCCCACCTATATGTCCCCTCCTGTGATTTGGTGATCACAGGAGGGTGATCACAGAACACAGAAAGGTGTTTTGACCCACAGCCTTGCAAGACCCACACAAAGATGTCCTTTGATTTTTTTTTTTTTTTAAATGTCCATGCCCACATTCACACATAGTCCCCTGAGGGTTGATCATACTGTAGGCTGATGTGGCCCCTCCTTTAGGCTAAAGGCATTCAGTTCTTTCAGGCTTCTCTGATATGCCCTTCATTCTGAACTCGAAATGGGCCTTCTGTATGCATTGGCAGGGGGAAATAAATGCACACAGGGCCCCACCACAGTCATATGCCTGAAATATTATAGTAATCCTCCCTGGTTTTTCCTTGTAGCAAGGATTACAGAAATCATACATATTGATTTCTCTGTACATATTGAGTTGGAGATGTGAAGGTTTCATATGAGCATCCATGAGCCAAGTTTTCAGTGCAGGTAACATGTCCTGGAGGGAGGATACTATAAAAACCCAATGTTCTGCCCCCCACACCTGCAACACTAAACTCTGGTACATTTAAATAGGGTAGTTTTTCTTAAATTTATGTTCAGCAGCTGAGTGTTACTATTTTCCCCACCAATAATTAATTTGTATAACTTGGATTTAAAAGGTAAAGGTAAAGGACCCCTGACAGTTAAGTCTAGTCGCAAATAACTCTGGGGTTGCGGCGCTCATCTCGCTTTACTGGCTGAGGGAGCCGACGTTTGTCCGCAGACAGTTTTTCTGGGTCATGTGGCCGGCATGACTAAGACGCTTCTGGCAAACCAGAGCAGCACACGGAAATGCCATTTACCTTCCCGCCGGAGCAGTACCTATTTATCTACTTGCACTTTGAGGTGCTTTTGAACTGCTAGGTTGACAGGAGCTGGGACCGAGCAATGGGAGCTCACCCCATTGCAGGGATTCGAACCACCAACCTTCTGATCGGCAAGCCCTAGGCTCAGTGGTTTAGACCACAGCGCCACCTGCGTCCCTTGCATAACTTGGATTTATATATCCATAAATCCAAAAGCACTTGAAGCATTCTTTTAAAATCCATTCTGAAATACGTACACGATCCAAAGCATCCCAGGCTTCATTGCTTGGTGCAAACATTGTATACGAGCCAGGTCCTTCAATCTCTTCTCTCAGTTTTGACATGTCAGAGTAGCGTTGAGTGGAGGTCGCTCCCACAATGCCCAAAGTACCATAGACATGATCGATGGGGGCAACTGAAAAAGACAAGAAACAAGCACACTCTACATTCTGTTTACAACGGGTTTGCCCTCCTCCCCTCACCCCAGTTAGTGCCACTTCATCTGGTGGAAATCATTCATGGGATTTGCTGAATTAAATACTGCTTGCTGCAGGACCCCCAATTTAGCTCATGATTTGACTTAGGATGCAGCAACACAAACCACGTAACAAAGCAGATGGTCAAAGGAAGGCAACCCCCCCATTTCAGGTTGCTTAGGAACTTGCGCACTTCCCACAAGGACACTACTGAAAATAGCGTAGTTAGGTGGTCCACACACAAATGGTCCACTCAAGGGTATGAAAAATGTAGTTACCATACTTGGGGAGAAGCCAGCTTATGTCAGAGACTGTACAAGTATAAGTATCTACTCCACCTGTCTGTACATAGAGTCCAATAATCCACTTATACATGTATGGACCTTATGCATGAACCCACTAGAGAACGAACTGATCCACTGGGTCTTCTGCTTTTTTCGTTGAACTTTATGAGACTTCAGTTGAAATCTACAATTTGACACAATGAATATTATACCTTATTGATTCAAAAGTACAGCCGGTTACGTCTTGTGTGTTTATTGAGTATGTTTCACATAACCATAGGTTTGTTGTTGTTGTTTTGCTTATGTCAAGGACTGGGCAGAGGAGGAATGGTGGAGACAGCCTCCCCATCCTGATCCTTCCAGGGAGGAGGAAGAGGAAGACAGTATAGATTTACAACAGGGGGTTGAAGGAGGGCGCAGCTCAGAAGCAGATGAGGGGGAAAGCTAGGAAATAATGGGAAAACCAGAGGCAGCGGCAGAGGAAGCCGCTCGGGTGCCTGGGGTGGCGCGCCAGCGGCCCAAGCCACCCATAAGGGCCTTCAGAGTCTGCCTGCCTCCTTCCACTGACCCACCCTACAGCGGGGGGGGGGGGGAGGGGAGGCAGCAGGCAGACCATTTGGGCAGCACGGAACCTGTGCGCGCCCAAGCCACCGCGTCTCTCCCAGGAGAGTCCTGCCCGGCATTTTGTCACCCCCCTCAGTGGTGACACCCAGGGTGGCCCATCCCCACCACCCTCCTTCTTCCGCCCCTGTCCAGAGGAACACCCGGCTGAAATATTGTCATTAGAAATTCCAGACCCTCCATCTCCCAGAACCCGGCAAGCCTTAAAAGTAGGAGAGCAAAGAGCTCAAAGACAGAGGGCATGTAGCAGCACCCGTAGAAGTGACGAATGAGGAAGTGGGAGAGAAGGGGGTGGAGATTCACTTGGGACAAGGCCATTATCCAAGAGGCTGGGTTCTATAGCCTCTCTCTGTAAAGATTGAAATAAAAAAGGACGATAATAAACTTTTCCTTGTCTTTGTACTTTTCTGGGCAACCAGCCGGGAGCTGCTGACAGCATCCTGACAGATTGTCCCAAGTGAACTTTAATTGCTGGTTAAGTCATAAATCACACCATGAGAGAGTGTTTTGTCCCAAGGAGCTGGGTGGTGATGGCAACAGGTCGCAACTGCCGCCCACCCTGGGAGCAGGTGAGTGATCATTTTGCACAATATTCCTTCAGTTCCTCATTTACGTATTATGCACAAACAGATCCATCTCGTGTCCTTAAAAAACAAGGCCTAGTTTTCATGTGTGGCTCTTCCTTAAAGCAATGCTTCATAACATAACAATGATCTCTCACAAGCTACTTCGTATCCCCACCTGCCCCCTTCTTTTGGGAGAGAAAGTAAGCAAAATATAAGCTTCTTATGTTCTCCAACATTACCTGCAGGGCATCCTCGTTCGCCTTCCATCTTCATATAACCAGGGCAGCATTCATACAAGACAGTTCTACAATATATCAACACAATATATCAATATATCAACATTTTATTTCCCCTGCTGTAGACTTGTTATACTGGCTTCATCATTATGATTTCTACTTTTTACCAGAAAAGACACAAAGTTCGTTATAAAAAATCTTTTTAAAAAAATATGCAATAAAATAAAACACACAATACAAAAGAATCGCTGGAGATTTGACCTGGCGTTTTTGTTGCTGAATCCCTAAACTTCCCTTAATGAAAGGGCTAGTGCCATGCTGTTTTTATTGTAATTTTTACTGTAATAATCTGCATAGTAGTTTTAATTATATTAAATTTAATTTTTTATGATCCCCTCCCTATGTTTTAAATTGTTCTTTTTTTATTTGTTAACTGCCTTGAGTCCTTGTCAAGAGGAAAAGGTGGGGTTATAGGGTTAAGGCAATTCTGGTTGCAATGGCCATATTCCAAAACTTCAAGAGGAAAATGTTCAGGCTACAAGTGTACCTTTTCTGTATGAAGATAAGTCTGTGCAATAGGCTACATATATTTGATTGAGCATGAAATACTAGTTTATCACTTATTAGGAGACACAGTAAAACTAGTTTACTATTGGTGGCCCAGCCATAGCTTAACCTCTCTTGGGTGACTTTACACTCAAAGAGGGAAATACACAACTGAAACAATCCCTGGAAACAACTGTCAGTTGCACAATACAGGAAAAGAACAAGTCAGCCAAGGATACCAATTCCTAGGCTGACAGGGCACTTCAGAACACATTGCAAAGGCCCTTTTGGACCAGGTATGTTGAGCCTGGTCAACTTGGCAGCGCCTTAGCCATAGCAAAAGCAAAATGCAGGTATCTATTTCACCTAATAAGACAGGCCACTTTGGGCTCTAGGTCTTTTCAAAGGGCTCATGGATGCAACAGAAAGGCATTTTAAGCTTCCTTACTAAACTTACGTACCAAATAGGTAAAGGGACCCCTGACCATTAGGTCCAGTCGTGGCCAACTCTGGCGCTCATCTCGCTTTATTGGCTGAGGGAGCCGGCGTACAGCTTCCAGGTCATATGACAAAGCCGCTTCTGGCGAACCAGAGCAGCACACAGAAACGCTGTTTACCTTCCCACCGGAGCAGTACCTATTTATCTACTTGCACTTTGGCTTGCTTTTGAACTGCTAGATTGGCAGGAGCAGGGACTGAGCAACGGGAGCTCACTCCGTCGCGGGGATTCGGACCACCGACCTTCTGATCAGCAAGTCCTAGGCTCTGCGGTTTAACCCACAGCGCCACCCCCGTCCCTTATGTACCAAATACATATAGAATAAAATGGCAGTTTTCATGATTGATGAGACAATTGGTATGCATTTTCCAGTTCTATGTCTTAACAAAATTTGCCTTGGGAGCTACAGGAGAGTGGCCAAACTCCTACAGCTTTGATTTTCCTTTCATTAAAAAAATAAAAGAGAGAGGCAGAAATGTAAGCCACCCCCTCACCCCCTGCAGTGTTCTACAACAGATCCAGTAAAATAAGGGGAGGGGGGAGAGAATGAGGTTAACACAAATTTGATACAGATGCGCCATAAATTTTGCCAAACTGTAATGGCTGCCACTAAAACGTTATATGAGTGTATTTTCGATTATCATGTTCCTTTAAACACATAGCACACTTCCTCTGGGAAGCTCAAGGGATTCATGTCTAGCCAGCAATTGCCTTTGAATATGCAAAGCCATATGTTCCCTCATGGTTCAGTGCATCTAGAAAACTGAGGCCTCACATATCTGAGAAGTACGGGAAAGAAAGAGTTCCAGGAGATAGATGGAACCTCAGTCTTTGCCAACGTCCTTGCGGGGAGGGAAAATATGTTTTTCTGTTTGATTCAGTTTGTGGCACCTAGTAAGCACACAAACATGAGCCCTAAACCAAACACATTTCAGCCTGTTTGAACATGGGAAAGGCTCTGAAGCCAAGTGGCATTCATCAATCTCCTCCTTTCGAAAGAAGAAGGGCGTTTGAGAGGGCTTAAAGCTTAACCCTGTTTGGTCCTGACTAAGCAAGCTAGGAATTCCTTCTAGTCTCATCCTGTTCTCCCATACAAGTAGGCAGGCCCTGGAGAAGAGAAAGTGGGATATTGTGTTCACTGCAAACCCCACCCTGTGTACGGGAGAGGGGTTTGGATCGCACACTTTAGGACTCTCTTGCACACTTCCCCCTTGCGTCACCTCTTCAACGTTCACATCACAGAGACGCCTATGGTTTTCTGGTTCGATATTTCCCTCCCTCACACACACGGCAAATTTGGCAGCCAAATAAAAAACCTATCACTAGTTGCCTTTCCTCAAGTACAGACAGTGCTCCATTGCATCATAGCCACACTTCCACCGTCTTTCCCCCTGGGTTGAAGGGTGAATGCTATTGCTAATGAAATAGCAGCAATAAATATGCTAGAATAATCATTAAGAGGTCCATTCAGCGATTGCTTCTGTGACCTCTATAAAAACAGCAAACGAAATATATTTGCGTACTTATCTTCAGTAATTCTGTGCTTTATTAAGTCTGGCGCCCACTGCATTGCATATGTGAACCCTCCCTGCCTTCATATAATTTTTCCTCCAGCCTACCGAGCCAGGGAACTGTATCCGAGTCTGGATTCTAGGCCAGAGCAAGGCGCACATGGTTTCTTGCTCCTGCTCCCAGTGTTGCCACATGTCCTCGTTGCCTGAGAAGCTTATGTCACAGGTTTGGTCACCCAGGTTTAATAGTCATGAAAGGCACGGGACTTACGCTTTCTTGCCACAGATGGCTCCCTGGTACCAATTCCTGCACGTGCTGAAGTATTTCTTGTTGGTGCCCACAACTTGTTGGAGAGCACAGACATTTGGGCTGCGAGAGAGAAAGAAGGAAACGTTAAGAAGTCCTAATGGTTCCCCACACGTTTTGGTACTGGTGGTCTATGTTCACCTCAGACAGATCCTTCCAGTTTCTATTTACAATATTTCTAGTTGCTGCGAGTAAGTGACTGCTAGAGAGGTTAACCAACCAATTCAAATGGGGACAAGCAAAGGGGAACACCTTCACCTAGGGTTGCCATACATTTCCCGGACATATCCAGAATGCAGCAGTCAAAAGCATTGTCTGGACAGAAATTGCTAGAAATGTCTCAGGAAATCCGGACATATGGCAACCCATGTCAGCAGTGTCGTTTTTGGTGATTTCCCTTAAAAATAGCTTAAAAACTTCATTTTTTCTGTTGGAAATATGGCAATCCTACCTTCGCCGCAATATGGTTTCCCTTTATCACATGGACAACATGACAATGACCTATTTCCCCACAACAGCATACAAATCAATACCTAACTGACCCAGCAACGTAACAACCCCCCCCCACACACATTCAAACAAACAAACAAACCACACTGAACACAACCAGCCAAGCTTAGGACACACTAATCTCTCACATTATCAATCAAAATAAATAAATACATAAACAATGAACCTACCCACATGATGCTGACACAAATCTGTACACTAATAATAGGCAATAGAACGAATGGACAATACCCCCATCTCTTTCCTGCCTCTCTCCCCTGTCTCTTTCCCCCCAAAATGCAAGATGTCCATGACAATTTTTGTTTTTTCATGACAAAAATGAAAGGCATTTTTTGTTTTTTCATGACAAAAATTGTCTTTCACTATATGTAAACGACCAGTGAAAAAGACGGTGAATTGAAAGTGGAGACAATAGATGTACCTTTCCCTGTTTATCTGTTTGTTTTGTCACACACAAAAAAAACATTAATGAAATTTCTCAGGGAAGAAGTCCTAATGGCGCCTAATGCGTTCATCTTAAAAAGCAAAAATTGGCTGGAGTCTCTTTCCGATATGGTAGCTTGATTAAAGTTCATGAGAGTTCATGCAAGTGAAATATTGGGTGGAATTCAACGCTGGGCTGTGGTGAACGTCCGGCCAGCACAAACATTGCAGCTTGCCAGATGGAACGGTCTCTCCTCTATTTCCACGGCACGCTGTTCTCTGGAGGTTCTCCCACCTGCCCCCCCCCAAGTCAATTTCAGGGGACTCTTTTGATAAATCCCTCCCAAAGTGTGTAAAAGTTTACTTGCACAGACATGGCGTGCAACATTTCATACTGAAAAATGATCAGGAGACTCAGAGTTCGAATCAAACCACGTTTGACAGCTTCACTTGCAAATGTCCACTGGCTTGGTGTCTCTCTCCCCCCCCCCCCCCGAGTTTGTTCACATTACACTTGTCTCTGAGCAGAAATTTCAGTCTCTACCTTTGGAATTCCTTCTGCTTTCCAATGGTTTCCCTACTTCATTTCTATTCCTCCCCCCCCCCCTCACACTTGAATAGCCAAGGCTAGAGATGGACAATAGGATTTCCCATCCACAAGTAGGCACAGTAGGAATTTTATGGTGAGGGTGCATCTAAACCAGGTATCTCCCACCTTCTCAGACCAAGGATCCAATTTTAACCAAAACACGCAATTGGGGACACATTTCTGAATCTTTCAACATGGCAGTAGTGTTCTTCTTACGACCCAACTTGGATCAGGCCACTAATAGATCCTGACAGTGGCGTAGCGTGGGGGGTGCAGGGGGGCCGGCCGCACCAGGCGCAACATCTGGGGGTTAGGGTTAGGGAGCACTAATCCACGGGTTAGGGGGCCCAAATTACTTGCCTTGCCCCGGGTGCTGACAACCCACGCTACGCCACTGGATCCTGATCCACCAGTTGGAAGACCAATGATCTAGAACATGCTGTCCCATACACCAAATGATATTTCAAACAGCCACCTCTTGAAATTCAGGAAATTTAATGTTGTTGGTTTTTCCCCCCAGCCAAATCTTATCAGAGATTTTTTTTTTCCCCCCAGAGAGAGGAAGGTAATATGATAGAACTGTTATTCTCTTTCACTGGCAAGTTCATCACCCTTCCCTCCTGTTTGGTGTCATCTTCTGCACAGCTGCAAAGCTTAATTTGCAGTTGTGGGGCAGGGGGCGATAATGGAGTAAGGCAAACATTTTTTTTCCTCTGCCGACCCAAGGGAAACTCTCATCTTCCATCGTACAATCGTTTATTTTGGTTGCCACTGTTTGGAATAGCACAAGAGCAGCTAAATAAATAATCCCTTCACTAAATGAGAAAAAGGGGGTGAAACAACCCACTCTTTTGAATATTAATAATGAATCCTTTTGATTTGAAAAAGGAAATGTCTTCAGAAGCTCCAGTGAAATGAAGGATAGCTGTGCAAGAACAGGCACCATTCATTCCAATGGGGTTTGCTTGTACATTCTGCTGTGCGAAACTTTCACCTTCAAACTTCATGTGGAAGATAACTATGGAACAGCAGTGCTTTGTTTTAGATTAGGTTTCATTTAATTATTTTAAAAGTATTACAAGCATTTCCGTCCGTAACATTTCCATCTATATAAGCAATTGCTGTTTGTCCATAATGAACTTTTAACATACCATTTTAATTAGGCAGAATATCTCAATAATGTTTATCACATTCAGAGGTTAAAGGTGAATCAAGAAACTGCTTGTTTGGGAAAAAAAACCCCAAACCCTCCCATATCATCATACTATTGCGATTAATTGGTAACAGTTATCTAGTCTGGGCTACACCTAAAAGGGTGACAGGTTGAGTAAATCTGAAATGGAGTTCTTCATGTCTCAAAAAGAGGTGCCAGGGCTCACATTTTTGTGCCCTCTGGCCTGACAGTCTTTTTCTGCAATCCTTGATGAAATGTGGGTTCTTGATTACTTAGGGAAATGTGCTCTGAATCTGCTTGGGGGGCAGAAACATAATCTATTCCAGAGTTGAGCCCTTGGAAAACAGATGTCTAAACTGAGCTCTGGCACAGTTTCACCCTCCTGAAATGTCCTGTTTTATGTACATGTTTTATACTGTACATAAACTTGATGATTTCTTTTTCTTTTTCTGTTCAACAGCTAGCTGATTTATTCGGTTAGCAACCTTCAACCTTCCCGTTTATATATATATATATTTCTTACAAATATTACTTCGCCAAATGTTATCCCCTTTTTGGACCCCTCCACTTTTGGCTGTACAATAACTTTGCGACCCCAGTGATGAATTTTAGGAGGACGAAATGCAGACTTACCCTTGATCACGTGCCCTGATCCGACTGTGCGTTAAAATCTTGTCATAATAAGCCGTGGAAGATTCTGCCGTATGGAAAACGGACAGAAAGCAAACAGTGGCTGTGGCAACCCAGAGGAGCTCCATCCTTTTGTCTCTCTGTTGCTCCTGACTAGTCTGAGAAGAGAACTGGCAAGAGGCTCCAGAGAGCTCAACGTTTATATACGTGCTACAAGCACAGTGGGAGGGGAAATAGATCAACCTGAGACTTGGAACCACCCTCCAAGAAACAGGGACATCTGACGAGCCCAGCATGAAAGTGGAACCTAAAAGACACTCAATATCAGTCCTTGTCCTTCAACCCCTTCCCTTGGCAGCCTGTACTGTAAGAATATAGGTATATAATGCATAGTTTATCACAGACTTGTTCCCCAGCCCCCTTCGGTGAATATTTAAAGCAGTCAGATAAATTGTATGAAAGTATCCATGTGTTGTAGATGTAAGATTATTATTTATGACAACACCCTTAGGATTTAATTGGAATTTGTCGAGTTAGTCCAGTTCTTCGCTCAAAAAGACCCTGGGCCAAGTTCTCCTCAACAACAGATAAAAGGTAAAACTCACCCTGCTTAGGGATTTCACATGAGGGAACGTACACACACACAAAATTGTCTGTACTCTGAAAACTTGATATCAGGGAAAGTTTTTTTCCACCTCTTGCCAAGCTTCTTCTTCTGGACTTGTTTCGTATGAGCACAATTGTTTTTGCAGACCTCCCCCCGCAGTCTGAAGAAATAGAATCATAGCGTCATAGGACCGTGGAGCTGGAAGGGACACCGACGGTCATCTAGTCCAACCCCCTGCAATGTGGGAATCTCAACTAGAACATACATGACAGTACCTTCGGAAAAATGTCCGCCCCCTTATCAGCTGTTTATGAGAGAAACTGTGCCCCCGTCTCTGCCCCCAGCAAGGCAGACATACTACCCTGGTTCGTAAGGACTCGGTTTTTGTTATTCCCAACTAATGTGCTGTCTGCATACTCAGGGAAGTTGCCATTAAACACTCGACAGATGCAATACCGTTTATCCGGGTGTGTAACACTTCAGACTGCAGGAAGGGAATCATATATTTCGGCTCATGGGAAATCAGCACAGAGATGATTCAAACTAGCCTTCTCCCTGACATGTTTACAACTGGGTGTCAATAGAGTGTCTTCTGCGTAGGAAAGCCAATACAGTGGTACCTCAGGTTACAAGCGCTTCAGGTTACAGATTCCGCTAACCCAGAAATAGTACCTCAGGTTAAGAACTTTGCTTCAGGATGAGAACAGAAATTGCACGGTGGCGGCACAGCGGCAGCAGGAGGCCCCATTAGCTAAAGTGGTGCTTCAGGTTAAGAATAGTTTCAAGTTAAGAACGGACCTCCAGAACGAATTAAGTTCTTAACCTGAGGTACCACTGTACACTAATGTCTCCTCGAGTGTAGCAGCTTTGCACAAATAGGGATGACCTGCCTATCCAGACAACTGCACTCAACACACAGCTGTTAAAAAAACAAAAAGACTGGACAGGTGGCTAAAGGCATGACCCTGCTCTGGTCCGTATATTAATATGTCCTACTTATGAGTAACCTGTGCATAGAGCTGTGGTGTGAACTTTAATATTCTGTGGTCTTCCTCACAGAGCAGAGAGGTTTCCAGGCCACAAGGATATTTCTTTCGTTTTGCGTATGAGACAAATCTGAAGGCAGGTGAGAAATGGCCACAGCAAAAGCAAGCAGAAGTTCCTCCAGCCTCTTTCCGAGGGCCTACTAGCCAAAGTCAGTTGCTGGTAGCACTATTTGTGTGTTAAAGCGAATATGTGTAGGGTTGAAATGTATAGTATATTTCAGGCATCCCCAAACTCAGCCCTCCACATATTTTGGGACTACAACTCCCATCATTCCTAGCTAACAGGAGCAGTGGTCAGGGATGATGGGAATTGTAGTCCCAAAACATCTGGAGGGATGCCTGGATATTTGGTATAGCATGCCTATGAGATAGTCTTACCCCACATATGCCCATTTGACCATTTCGATCGGCGGAATCGGCACGACTACAGGTGCCACATCCCACCAGTTCCATGTTTGTCAGGACTTGATCGTTGAGTGTGGCCTTTGGAACTTCCTGCCTACTGAGTTCAGGCAGGCACTTCCGTGTAATCTTTTCAGCGCCTGCTGAAAGCAGTCTTGTTTACACAAGCCTACCCAGATGCTTATAAATTTGAGGTCATTTTTTTAAAAAAAAAAATTAAATAAAAACAATTATTTGTTTTCAATTAAGATCCAATAATAGCCTCGTCATAACAATACCAATTTACAATACAATTACTAATACCAATTGTTCAAATACCAAATTATATAATTTATATATGGTTTGGTGGTTTTCTTTATTTCTGCGTTCCAAAATCTTAACTGATTTCAATTACATTCCAGTCATAATAATAATAATAATAATAATAATCCCTTATACAACAGATGCAATATTAATAACTTCTATTTATGTTGACACATTAAACGATTGAGAAAACTACAATTTGAGGTCATTTTAATCCATCTTCATATTTTAACTTTTAATATGCTTTGAAGCAGGGTTTCGATTCCCCCCCCCTTGATTTTACTGTCTTGTCTTCGTAAGCTGCGTTGAGGTTTCTTATGATCAAACGTTGTATATACATGTTATGAAATAAATAATAATAATAATGTCCCCACACATGCCAATTCCGCTTCCAGTCTTTGTACTCTGCGACTGAGACCTCTTTTCCAACAAGCAAGGGTCAGGAGTGAAGCTGGAATGTGCAGAGACACAGGGGCAGGGCTTGCTTGCATGCCCCTCTCACCACTTTAAGCCTGCCCACCTTCAGATGAGCACATAAACAGGGCTAGCTACTTCTCAGCAGGAAAATAATTGTTGGATTTATTTCACTTAATCTATTTTTTTAAAAATGGCTTATAGCAGGCATAGGCAAACTCGGCCCTCCAGATGTTTTGGGACTACAACTCCTATCATCCCTAGCTAACAGGACCAGTGGTCAGGGATGATGGGAGTTGTTGTTCCCAAACATCTGGAGGGCCAAGTTTGCCTATGCCTGGTTTATAGTCTTGGAGGATAAGGTTGTCAATGGCTTGTTGTTTAGTCGTTTAGTCGTCTTTGTGATCCCATGGACCAGAGCACGCCAGGCACTCCTGTCTTCCACTGCCCCCCCAGTTTGGTCAGACTCATGTTGGTAGCTTTGAGAACATTGTCCAACTATCTCATCCACTGTCGTCCCCTTCTCCTTGTGCCCTCCATCTTTCCCAACATCAGGGTCTTTTCCAGAGAGTCTTCTCTTCTCATGAGGTAGCCAAAGTATTGGAGCCTCAGCTTCAGGATCTGTCCTTCCAGTGAGCACTCAGGGCTGGTTTCCTTCAGAATGGATGTGTTTGATCTTCTTGCAGTCCACAGGACTCTCAAGAGTCTCCTCCAGCACCATAATTCAAAAGCATCAATTCTTTGTCGATCAGCCTTCTTTATGGTCCAGCTTTCACTTCCATACATCACTGCTGGGAAAACCATGGCTTTAACTATACGGACCTTTGTTAGCAAGGTGATGTCTCTGCAAGTTCTGCCTCTATAGGCAGAGGCAGCAATGCTTCTGAAAGCCAGTGGCTGGAAGCAACAGGAGGAGAGAGTGAGCTGGGATCCTGCTTGCTGGTTGGCCACTGTCAGAACAGGATGCTGGACTGGATAGGCCATTGGCGTGATCCAGCAGTATTTTCTTATGTCTCTCGCTCATCCATTGCATCCAAAGTGACTACTATTAGAGGGCATTTTTCTTTTGCACGTGGTTAGCCTTCCCGATCTTCAAGACAGCGAAAAATTCTCTCCAGCAAACTGGAGGTATATTTAATCTGGTTAACATTCACACATTTTGTTTCCGTACTTTCACACTTTACAAACTGTCCTGAGAAGTTCCTGAACAGTCTGGATCTGTGACAAGGTTTGGCTTATCTAAAATTATTTGTGCCTCAAAGTATTTCTATCTTGAGAAAAATGTTTAATGCACAGATAAAAGGCAAAATATGCATGGAAAGTGGGTGTTGTGTTTCATTTGTTGCCAAGCATTTCGGTGGGTACACCAGCAACAAGGGCAGGGGAGGGAACTTGATCACTGTCCCCTCCATGCCTCCAACAACCATGGCCCCTGGAAGTTTTAAGGCCTGGGAGCCATTGGTACCATCTGGAACAGCAATGGCAGGAATAATGGCAGCAGGGACTTGATGGACTTGGATAAGGATGCTGAAGAACATCTGGCCTGCAGTAGAAGAGAAGAAGAAGAGTTTGGATTTGATATCCCGCTTTATCACTATCCAAAGGAGTCACAAAGTGGCTAACATTCTCCTTTCCCTTCCTCCCCCACAATAAACACTCTGTGAGGTAAGTGGGGCTGAGAGACTTCAGAGAAGTGTGACTAGCCCAAGGTCACCCAGCAGCTGCATGTGGAGGAGCGGGGATGCGAACCCAGTTCACCAGATTACGAGCCTACCGTTCTTAACCACTATACCACACAGCAGCTCTTTCACTACCACTGTATTTGAAGGGAAGCAGATTCTGGAGCCCAGGTTTGTTTGATACCATGAAAAGCATGTAGTCTTGAGAAGACACAGAGCTCAAAGAGGTGGCTCGTTCCTCTCATCTTGGGAATGTCCTCAGACCATCAGGATACCACTATTAGGAATGTAGCTTCTGAATACCAGAAGACATTTCACAGGATCTTTCACTGTGAGGGCAATATCACCCACTGATAAATCTGACTCAGTTATTGTGAATGGCTTCAATCGTTATGGTATATAAAAGTTGGGAATTGGACTCAAGAGGGCGAGACGGATGAGGAATAGTGGAGATCACCTGCCACTTCTCTTGATGCTGCAATAGAAAAGGAATGCAGCATTGATCTGCAGCAGGGGTTTGAGGAAGGTCACAGCTCAAAGATAGATGAACAAAAGTTGGGAAGTTTTAGAAGAAAGGAGGGGGGAATTGCAACAGGGCAGCCAGCTGACACATTGTCACTGGAGACTATTTCTGATCCCCCTTCTCCCAGAAAGCGGTGTTCATTAAGGGTACAGGAGCAACGGAATCAGAGACATTTGACCATAAAGAAGGCTGATCGCCGAATAATTGGTGCTTTTGAATTATGGTGCTGGAGAAGACTCTTGAGAGTCCTATGGACTGCAAGAAGATCAAACCTATCCATTTTGAAGGAAATCAGCCCTGAGTGCTCACTGGAAGGACAGATCGTGAAGCTGAGGCTCCAATACTTTGGCCACCTCATGAGAAGAGAAGACTCTCTGGAAAAGACCCTGATGTTGGGAAAGATAGAGGGCACAAGGAGAAGGGGACGACAGTGGATGAGATAGTTAGACAGTGTTCTCGAAGCTACCAGCATGAGTTTGACCAAACTGCAGGAGGCAGTGGAAGACAGGAGTGCCTGGCGTGCTCTTGGTCCGTGGGGTCATGAAGAGTCGGACACGACTAAACGACTAAACAACAACAACAGTCACCGTAAAGGGAGATGGTGTTGTTAGGAAAGTGGGAGGAGGAGCCCAGTTTGGAGCAACGCCATTGTTAAGGTTCGTTGCGTTCTTTTGTCTCTCGCTATTAGGATTGACTAAAACTCATTAAATAGGACTCTGCCTTGTTTACTCTACTCTTGCTGCAACGGGGGAGGAATAGCTGTCCCGAAGCCTTGGCAGAGCCTTGGCAATAAATTTCTGCACGATAAATAAAAAATGAATCCTCACCACGTCCAACCCAGCCTGTTGCTCTCCTTTCGCCATAAAGCCTTCTTGTGATTCTTTCAGCAGTCGTACTGATCGATCCACACCACTAATTCTCAGTTTGTGTGATGGACATGACAATACACCTGCCAAAAGAAATCAGTTACAAGATGCTGCAAGCTTCAGCGCTTGCCCACAATGGATGGCACCTGTTACATGTCTGAAGGAAGCTCTGTTCTGGCCTTCTTTCTTCCCGCACAGCCTTTGCCCTGGGCATGTGATTCTGCCTCATTTTCTACATCTGGAATCACTGAATCATTTTTTTTAAAACAGCAGAACTATCTGCCCTCAGAAAATGTTGCCTGTCCCCTTTGCTCATAAGCCCCTGCTCCAGACTTGTTTTGTGGCTGATGCTTTTGTTTTTGTAAGAGTAACATCTGGGTGTAAGCAAATGGTTTACCTTCCATTGTAATTCTGGGTGGGGGGGAAGGATGGTGCCTCAGCTATCAGAAACCAGAGGTGTGCGTGCAGTGGGAGGTGCCCTTAGCAAAAGTGTGCCTCAGGATAAGAAAGGTTTCAGCTTAAGAACGGACCTCCGGAACGAATTAAGTTTGTAACCAGAGGTACCACTGTTTACATATATTTAGTGGTATTCACACAATCTAAAAAGCCAAGTTGTTCACGATATGTGACTATCTGTGGGCTAGAGGTCATTAATAGGCAACAAAGATAGAGTTTATTGAAGAGCCTCTACAGTCGTACCTTGGAAGTCGGCTGGAATCAGTTCCGGAAGTCCATTCAATTTCCAAAATGCTTGGAAACCAAAGCTTGGCTTCTGATTGGCTGCAGGAAACTCCTGCAGCCAATCAGAAGCCATGGAAGCCCTGTTGGACGTTCAGCATCTAAAAATAGTTTGCAAACCGGAACAGTCACTTCCGGGTTTGCTGCGTTCAGGAGCCAAAATGTTCGAGAACCAAGCTGTTAAAAAACCAAGGTACGGCTGTGTAAGAGTCCACAGTCTGTGTTAGAGTCCACGACACAGTGCTAGAGTCCAACTGTGTTAGTCCAAGCTAACGTTACCTGGATCGGGGCCTTTATAGGCTTACTGCATGATTTCAACAGCCTCACTTTACCTTACTATGAAATGCAAATATTGATGAGCTCAATGAATTATTTGCGAATCATATAATTGTAGGGTTTAAGGGACTATCATCTAGTCCAACTCAATATGCAGCTGTCCCATATGGAGATTGAATCTGCAACCTTGGCATTAACCAACTGTACCAAGCTAAAGATTGCAAAGCCCTTCACTGCAGAATTTTGTCAGTCCCTCGGCATAGCGGAGGGGTGCACATGACACTCTTCACACAGGTGTGAGGGAATTGTGGGGTTGTATTTGGCAGGTTCCCCTCCTCCTGCGCAACGACGCATGTGCTAAGCCCTGCAGTTGGCACGAGTATGAACGGGTCCTTCACACAACCACCACACATCCATTGTTTGGAAGATAGCCCCAACAGCTGCCAAGCATATGGTAGGTCATGAGAGCAGCCGATGAGCACACTGCCATGTGGGGTGAGACTAGCCCACAAGATCCTATGAGCTGCCGTACATGCTTGGCAAAGTACAAGATAGTTTCCTCTAGAAATGTCCCTGAATGCATCAACCTTAGCATCGGCAGAACATTGTGGGACCAAGCACATAACTGCTGATTTTTAAGCCTACGCTAACCTATTTTGCAATGGTAATTTCAGATATACGTACATATACATGGAACAGTAACAATGCAAGCTTATTATTTTTAACCTTTGCCTTAGGAACCTTTAAACTTGTCCTATTTTGAAGCTAATCATTTATGAATTTAATTTAACTAGACTTAAGATCTTGCTTAGAAAACTTCGTGCCCTTTCTAAATATATTGCAAACCTAATTCTAAAGCAGGTTGTTTTCCTAAGGTGGGGATAGAACTATCACACATTCATATTATTTTCAAAATTTTCAAAGAAACTTCCATCTGGAGCATTGTTGGGGAAAAGAACGTTGGAGAATTTTGAAAGAAGCAGGAAATGCTCCAGTTCTTGTGTTTGCATCTGGTGAGGAACAGAAATCAGTCAAGCCAATATGACTGATAGTTGTTGTTCACATCTCTGCAAATACATAATTTTCTTTTGGGTTTTTTACATTGTTTTGACATTCACTTTACAGCCATTGGAATGGATTTAAGTTAGCTAAATAGTTACATAGTGGGCAATGAGAGGAATAATGTAGTATCTGGCAGGAACTGAACTGCAGGCAAAGTGGAAAGAGTGCTGATTGTGATGAATACAGGTCAGAATGGAAATCTCTGCCTTCTTAACATCCCTAGCTGGGGATTCCACATTCTCATCCTATGAGAGGAGGGAAACCAAGGGAAATCAACTGCAGTCATCCATTCCTTACCATTTAGATCAGGGGTCAGCAACCTTTTTCAGCAGGGGACCGGTCCACCGTCCCTCAGACCATGTGGTGGGCCGGACTATATTTTGAAGGGAGGGAAAGAACAAATTCCTATGCCCCACAAATCACCCAGAGATGCATTTTAAATAAAAGGACATATTCTACTCATGTAAAAACACGCTGATTCCTGGACCTACCACGGGCTGGATTAAGAAGGCGATTGGGCCACATCCGGCCCCCGGGCCTTAGGTTGCCGACCCCAATTTAGATTTTGCCCCCCAGCTGTCTTCCAACAAATGTCAAGCTTAGAGCTGGGCTCAATGGGCTACTCCAAATTTACTGCCCCGTTTTTCAGGAGGTGAATATGGGTACCCATTTCTGGCGATTTCTTCAGAGCAGCTATTTTTGTGGAAGGGGTTTATGAGGAACAATGGTAGTGGCTTTTTCTTTTTTAACCTTAATTTCAAATAATTAAAGAAAAAGACCCTAGTTGTTTGCTAAGCACTGCAACCGTGAGGAAAATCAATGTCAGTCAACAGCAGACAAGTGACTGTAGGAGTTTTGAACTTCTTTTATTTTCTGCCATCTATTGTAAAGGCCTTGAATGTATACAATAAAAAATGACTTGACTATAGGAGTGTCTTCACTGCTATTTGCAATGCCTGTTAAGTAAGAAACCAAAGTTTTTATAACCTATTAAAAAGTTTTTGTTTTGTTTTTTAAAGGAAAAGTTGCTACCTTCTCTCAAAAAATTGTAACCTCCTCCCGCAATTGGCCAGTAATTTTCAAGCCCCCTTTTCACTGCCCCCAGTCTCCTTTAAAAGCTTATCTGAGGGGAAACAATTAGATCAGCACTCCTTTGGATAAAAAGTACTGCATCTTCTTTTGCATTTCTCTGGAGACCTCTAGTGGGGAAAATCTTGTAAACATTTTTGTTCACCTTTCTAAAAAGGTTTGCATCTATTGCGATACAAAGCCAGCTTGCTTGAGGTTTTTTAAGTTGAGTTTCAAGAAAAAATACAATATAGTAAAAAAAGAAAAGAAAAGTGTGATACAGCATGTTTGCAAATGCTCAAACGTTTGCAGCAAGGATTCTCATACAGTATTGGATTCCAGTTTTGAATTATGGTGCTGGAGGAGACTCTTGAGAGTCCCATGGACTGCAAGAAGATCAAACCTATCCATTCTTAAGGAAATCAGCCCTGAGTGCTCACTGGAAGGACAGATCCTGAAGCTGAGGCTCCAATACTTTGGCCACCTCATGAGAAGAGAAGACTCCCTGGAAAAGACCCTGATGTTGGGAAAGATTGAGGGCACAAGGAGAAGGGGTCGACAGAGGACGAGATGGTTGGACAATATTCTTGAAGCTACCAGCATGAGTTTGACCAAGCTGAGGGAGGCAGTGGAAGACAGGAGTGCCTGTCGTGCTCTGGTCCATGGGGTCACAAAGAGTCGTACACGACTAAATGACTAAACAACAACATTGGATTCCAGAAAAGAATACTCATGTTTCAGTCAAACAGCATGACTGGCCTCCTCTATCAACTCATGCAGCTTTAAGGAGTGATATGGAGTTTGACTGAGTTAATACCAGCCCAGCCTTTCTCTTTATGCTTGGTTAGCTGATGGTTCCCTGATTGCTTTGCTTAGTGTTTGTTTATCCATGTGTTATGGACTATATATTTGTGGGAGATTTCCCATTGCCTACTCATTTTGCTCATGAACAAATGGATAGGTGCACACACTCTTGAGGTGGTTGTTTATTTCCTTGCTTGCTTTCATTTGCTATGAAAAGTGTTATATATAGCCTCTTTCTAGTGTGCTTTCAAAATAGATTTATTATTCCTACCTTGTTGTCTGCTTACCTTGTTGTCTGTCTGTCTGGATCTACATTGACCTTTGTAACATTATTAGAATAGTATTAGATATATTGTTCTAAAACGTTGCATACTGGTAAATTGAAAACATTCCTTACCTTATTTTGTCTGTCAAAAGGTGGTTCCCCTATTGCGGGTTCCTGGTTGTTCTGCAGCACCCTATGGTGTCACGTTTTAATAACTAATAATAATAATATTTTTTATTTATACCCTGCCCTCCCCAGCCGAGACCTGGCTCAGGGCGGCTAACACCAAGTATAAAAACAATTGATTAAAATACAACTTAAAAACAAGATTAAAATACAACATTAAAATGCAGCCTCATTTCAGTAGAACTCAAATAAAAAAACTTTTTGGGGATGAAAACGTCAAATCTTCACCAAGGCCAGCTATCCAGACTGGTCCTATGTGGGCCAGAAAAAAGAACATTATGAACGTTAAAAGCGGGACGTAATGTGTCCATCCACGCTATGAAAACCCTTCCTTAACATTATAAACCATGCTGCATCGCACTCATGACGTCATGCATGTGCAATGCGCCCCTCCCCCAATCTTGGGCGCAAGACAGCACCTCTGCTCCATGCTAGGGATTCTCAGGAAAGAACTGAAAATAAAACTGTTGATATTATAATGCTGTTACATAAATCCATGGTGTGACTGAATTTGGAATATTGTGTACAGTCCTGGTCACCTCACCTCAGAAAGGATCTGGTGGAGATGGAAATGGTTCAGAAAAGGTTTTAAATGATGAAGGGGATGGAGTGGAGGAAAGGTTGCAGTATTTTGAACTTTTTAGTTTAGAGAAAAGGTGAGGACAAGTCGACATGATAGAAATGTTTGCAATTATGGATGACAGGCAGAAAATGGATAGAGAAAAGCGTTTCTCCCTCTTTCATAACACTAGAATTCAGAGACACCCATCAAAGCAAAATCTTGAACAATTCAGGAGAGATAAAAGAAAGTGCTTCTTTGTGCAAACTATGGAGGTTCTTTCCCACATAAAACTGTGGTGACTACCTGTCAGGGACTGGACATCGGAGGACAAATGGTGGAGACCTCCTCCCCCTTCTCCAAACATCTGACAGGGCTTCCACGGCTTCTGATTGGCTTCAGGAGCTTCCTGCAGCCAATCGGAAGCCGCGCTTTGGAAGTCGAACGGACTTCCGGAATGGATTCCGTTCGACTTCCAAGGTACGACTGCACCCCGCATCCATGCACCTTCCAACCTTGCATCTATCTCTGTTACAGGATTAATTAATGCAACATTTGAATAGAATTTTGCCCCTCCGAATGCAGCTGCAAGTGGGAATTTTCTTTATATGGAATGGATCGGGGCAATAATTTGTAGACAACTTCATGAAAACACACAGCCTGAATCTTCTGCTTCTGGAGGTGAATGTATGAGATCAAAAGAGCAATTTATATCTGGGGTTGGAGCAAAGGGTTTAGCATTTTTCTTCGGAATTGATTCTTACCGCATGTGTGCGTTACAAGCAAGGAATGGAAGTACACGTGGTCCTGTTCCTTCTCCACTGGTGGCAGCCTGCTGTCCAAGGTAATTAGCGTTGCCATTTGTGTGCAGCACAGTGGCATTTTCAGCAGAGAGATCTCCAGCCCCAGGTTGCTTTCCCCAGCATGCCTCGGCATTAGAAAAAAACCCACCTGCTTTTAGGGAACTGCGAGGAGAGGAAAATGGGAAAATATTGTCCCTTTTATTGACAAGTTAAGTATTCTGCACTTAGATATGTTCAGAATCTGGATCATACAGTGTTCGCGCTCCTGCAGAGTTAATTGGGCTATTTCATTTGGATATGTTAAAAACAGCAGAAGGCAACTAAAATAAGTCCACTTTCTTTTTAGCATTACAAATGGCAATCATGCAGCGCAACTATTCAGAAGTCAATATTAAGAAGGTGTCATTGCAATTACTTTGCAACAGGGGCTGCTGGGGGGTTTTCTTCAATAAGGAAGGGCTGAAATCTCTCCCACAAAAGTATATTTTAAAAAATGAAACAGAATAATCTGAACATTTACTTTCTCCTCATATATTGTGCATTGCCTGGACACAGATACTGTGACCTGTGCACTGGCAACCTCACAACTGGACTGCTGAAATCTCCTCAGTGTGGGGCTGCCCTTAAAGTTGGATTGGAAACTGCAGTTGGTGTATAATCCAGCTGCTATACATTAAGAAGTTGCACCGGCTGCCAATAAACAGGGTTAAGGTTTTTGTATTCACCTACAAAGCCCTAAAGGGACACGGGTGGCGCTGTGTGTTAAACCACAGAGCCTAGGACTTGCTGATCAGAAGATCGGCGGTTTGAATCCCCGCGACGGGGTGAGCTCCCATTGATCTGTCCCAGCCCCTGCTAACCTAGCAGTTCGAAAGCACGTCAAAGTGCAAGCAGATAAATAGGTACCGCTCCGGCGGGAAGGTAAACGGTGTTTTCGTGTGCTGCGGTGGTTCGCCAGAAGAGGCTTAGTCATGCTGGCCACATGACCCGGAAGCTGTACGCCGGCTCCCTCGGCCAGTAAAGCGAGATGAGCGCCGCAACCCCAGAGTCGGTCACAACTGGACCTAATGGTCAGGGGTCCCTTTACCCTTTACCTTACAAAGCCCTGAACAAATTTTGAACCATAATACCAAAGGCAGCCCTGTATAGGGAAGCTTTTTAAGCTTTAATGTTTTACTGTGTTTTTATGTATGCTGGAAGCTGCATTATTATTATTATTATTATTATTATTATTATTATTATTATTATTATTATTATTATTATTATTACCTGAATGCACCTGTCTGTCTAGAAGTGTGTGTTCATGTGTGCTAAGCACCTGGCAGGCAAAACAAACATGACAAACTTCAGAGGTTACTACAGTGGTACCTCGGGTGCTGCCGCACTGCCGGAGCACAATTTCTGTTCACATCCTGAAGTAAAGTTCTTAACCTGAGGTACCTCTTTTAATGGTGTCAACATGACGTCCTCATCCAAGTGGCAGCCTACACACACACACACACACACACACACACACACACACACACCCTGCAGATAATCCGATAGCGGAAGAAAATAAAAAATAAAACCACAAATTAGCGGACTGTAGATGTACTGAACTGTATTATGCTGAAAGACTTCTTTACATGTGTGTTACATACCAGCCCAAAGGACAGGAGGCAGCCTGCCCCTTTCCATCAGTTCTTGCTGTTTTGGCACTTGTAATTTTAAAACAGCAGAACTGCTCTTGCAGAAGACAGCTGTGTTTTAAGAGAAAATAAAACTTGCCCTTGCAGGTACAGGCGGTGTGAAAGGAAAAGGGAAGTACAGTGGTACCTCGGGTTAAGTACTTAATTCGTTTCAGATGTCTGTACTTAACCTGAAACTGTTCTTAACCTGAAGCACCAATTAGGGCCTCCTGCTGCCACTGCGCCGCCGGAGCACGATTTCTGTTCTCATCCTGAAGCAAAGTTCTTAACCTGAAGCACTATTTCTGGGTTAGCGGAGTCTGTAACCTGAAGCGTATGTAACCTGAAGCGTATGTAACCTGAGGTACCACTGTATTCTCTGTATGTGTAAGACATACATCACAACCAGATTATCTTTGTAAAGTAGCTAAAAACACAGCTGTGAAACATTCCTGAGCCTGGTCACATTTTTTTGGTCATGTCTTCTGCATTATGCGCTCCCACAGTTGAACTGGTCAGGTTGCAGTAGGCATGTGTCAATCTGAATTTTTCTGTGTTTTCTTATTGTAGATGATGACATAGGGAAGAAAAGTAACATAACTTAATATAGCAAGAGATCCCCCCCCCCATCCCAAACTTTGGTGACACTGGTACCAGTCAGACCCCAGCCTCATCTCCTGAAAGGCATTCAGGAAATTCTGAGTTCCTCACATTTTGCATAGAAGTCAGCACATGCAAATTTAGTTTCCAAGTGAAGTCTATTCACTCCCTGAATGGAGACCATCAAGAAGATAATATTAGATGATTTGAAGGCAGAGAGCAGAGAAAATGTAACCAGTTCAGTCACAGCCCACTGGAATGCTAGACTTTCAAATGCTTAATTTGCAAGAAAGGCAAAGTGAGAAACGGGCAAGAACTCTGGAGGAAGAAAAGGTACTTAAATGTACTTTCCCTAAGAAACCAGAAGCTTTTCTCTTGGGCATTGTCGGCCAATTGGTGTCAGAGAAAGACAGAATTTTTTTTATGTATGCTACAACAGCAGCAAGAATACTCATCGCAAAGTATTGGAAGACACAGGATCTACCCACTCTGGAAGAATGGCAGATGAAGGTGATAGACTATATGGGACTAGCTGAAATGACTGGCAGAATCCGTGACCAGGGGAAAGAGACGGCGGAAGAAGATTGGAAGAAATTCAAAATTTATCTTAAGAAATATTGTAAAATTAATGAGTGCTAAAATGTTGTGGTTATAGAAAGTAAGGGACTACAGCTGTAAAAGATTAAGTAAAAGAAAAGAAAAAATTGGATAAAATTAAGGGGAGGATTTGCTGAAACAAATTTGGGAATTGGAATGCAGAAAGGGGAGGTATGGGGAAGTCGGTGAAGTAAGTTATAAGGGAAAAAAAGGATTTGAAATTATACGTGTTTGTTTGTTTTTGTGTGTGTACGTTTGTATTGTGTATTGTGTGTGTTTCTATAATTTGTGAAAATTTAATAAATGTTGTTGTTTTTTTTAAAAAAAGAACTCTGGAGGAAGACAACAGAAACTATAAGAACTGGTCATCTCAAAGCCCCCTACCTAAAATTTGTAGTCAATGGCTCTCTTAGTTTTAACAAGGACCTTCATTCAGCTCAGAGTCACAAGGAATGAACACACACGTGCTTAAGGATTGCTATACTCTTCCTCCCTTGCCGTCCATATCTTAGCTTACTATTATTGTGAGTCCTGCTGACAAAACTGCCACACTAACTTCTGTAGGCTTTTGAGACTAGATAGGGATTATTCCACTCTTTAGATCAATTTGCTGCTTGCTTAAATTGTAATTTCACTGTCTGAAACAGCATTTATGTCTTCTGCCATGTTCATTCATATAAAAAAACCAAGCTTCCTTTGTTGACGTGTTTCTTGAGAATCTAATAGTAAAACTATTTATTTGCCTTTAAACATTACTGGCTTGCCCAGCTGATAGTTAACAGGGTGTTAGGATCACCCACCCAGGACAAAAAATATATCAGGTGTCAGGAGTTTTACTTAGGCAGGAATAGAAGCAAACATATATTCATAAACAGTCACAAGTTATAGCTCTAGCAAAAGATCCCCAACCTCCTGATAGTGTGTGCATGGCTACACGTGAGTGCTGGACACATATGTGAGTTCAGACATGTACTGTGACAAATGTCATCCATTTGTTTATTTAAAACATTTTAATACTGCCCTTAAGACGACTGATTCCTCAGCTTACAAGAGGAAAAAGAAAATATCTAAAATCAAGCAACAGCTAGCAGATCAAAGATCATCAAGTCAATATGTTTCGATTGTTGCACTCAAATAGAACACGCTCTATTGATGTGGAGATCACGATAGTCCTGTGCTATCCCTTTTTAATAAGCATAAGTTTGCCATGTTCTCTGCAAGAATGCTGCAAGGTGAGAGTGATTCCTATGAAAATCAATTGGAGCTGCTTCCCCAGGTTCCAGCAGAACTCTTGTTAAGAGCAAGATAGGCTCTTAAAAGCTTAAAATAAAGAACAGAGTCCTCTGACAATGATCTGATTTGCAAGATTGGGTGCATCATCCTTTTTGTGTGAAGCTTTCCAGACCCCTAATAATAAAGGAGGCCTGCTAAAAATTGTTTTCATTTTAACCACATTACTAAACATGTGGTGTTGCCAGATTTAGTTTCGTGCTATCATAGCTGTTAAGGGTAGGTGTTGGTTTTTCGATGTGCTATAAGCAAACAAAACAATATATAGTCTTCTGGATCGGGCATATTGCATTGAAAAGCAGGAGGATTCCTGGTGTTCGGGTGAGATTATCTTAATGATGAGACATTAAGGTCTTCCTGGAAATTGAAACACACAGAGCTGTGATACTGTGAAAGCTCCATCTGTTTCTTCATCAAACCCAGAACACTTCAGTGCACTTTGAATGCAGTGCTAAACTGTTCTGAGAAATAGAGCAAAAAGGTTACTGGAAATGTGAGACAAAACTTGTAATGTGATACTGAAGTCTGTGAAGTGATAAGGCCCTCATTCAAGAAAAAGCTTTAAGTTCAACACACTTCTGGCCACCTAGAGTCAGTCCAACCCTCAACCCTGCTTATAAGTTTTAGGATGAATGACATGTGGCTGTGCCAAACTGACAAGGACCATTTCTCAGACATTTCACCCCTTCGTTACCAGCTGTTTTGGAGGCAAAATCCCTCTGAGAATGAATAGAATCAGAATGACTACTATCCCCTGCTCCCCAAAAGCCCTGTTTGAATGCTGGGAAATTCAAAATGGCGGTCGCCATAAAAAATGGCCGCTCAGTGATTGCTGCCATTAGACTGGACAACAGCTGAATATAAAGGTCATGTTGAATTGCTGTTTTAGGGGTTGTTTTTAAAAGTCTGGAACGGATTAATCTGTTTTGCATTACTTTCTATGGGAAAGTGCACCTTGGTTTTGGAATGCTTTGGTTTTGGAATGGACTTCCGGAATGGATTGAGAGCCAAGGTACCACTGTATTGATTTAGAAGAGTGGTTTGCAGAGGGGCATAGCCCAGAGGGGAAAAGCTGGGAAAGACTGGGTGAGGAACAGCTAGAAGAGAAAACACCAGGAGACAGCTGGCAGATTCAGTGTCCTTGGACAACATTCCTGACCCCAACCCTTCTTCTTAAGACTAGACGGGCTTTGAGAGTGATAGAACAGAGAGCGCAACAGCAACAAGCTCAGATTACCCGACATAGGTGTGATGTAGATTAATGGGGATGGATTAACTGGGAGCAACACCATTTCTAGAGAGATATGCATTCCTTTGTCTCTCGCTGTGATCATTAAAGAAACTAACTGGTAAGAACGCTCCTTTCATTTGATCTGCTCATTTACTGCCACCAGGGGAGGGATCCAATTTCCCTAAAAAGGAGAGAAACCCTTGGTACAGTTCAGTGCTGTGTTTCTATAACACGCCCTAACCTGTAGTCTTTTCAAAATATAGAAGAAACACCATCAGGAATGAGCTCTGGATTTAAATAATAGGTGCTGATGATTTGGTTTTTTTGTTGCAAGTATGAGCCATTCTGTACTCTGGAAGCTCCCCAAAGGACAAGCCTGCTGAGCCACATTGCAAGGTGTGTTGGTCAAGATCTGCAGCTCCACAGGTAACCGGGTGAGTCAGTGTAGTGGGAGGATGCAAAAGAACATGGCTCTTTCTCTTCCACCTCCAGTGAAATGGGCCCGTTTCATTCATTCACCGCCTTAGAGCTACATGCATATTATTCCATTTTTGTTCACACTGTGAAAAATATTAAGAGAGAGAGAGGGAAAAAACAACTACAATGTCCTTTCAATACAAAGCACAGTCGCAACTGATACAGCTGAAAAGCACTTTTTCCATTACAGGAACTGTAATTGTTACTTCATGTGGTTTTCGGATATGAAAAAAACTGTATCACTACCATGGGAATGTAAAATTAGTCTTTTAGAAATGCATTGTAAAAACGTATTTCATTAGCGTGGATTCACACGGAACCTTTGAGGATACAGTACATGATCCCAGGCGGGAGCACTAGACTTGCATACACTTCAACTTTTTCTACCCCAAACCCCACCAGGCTGCTGCTGCCTGCCACTGACCCCCACCCACTTGCTGCCAGAGCCCGGTGGCACCTTCCCCCCAAATGGGGATGTTCCACTTAATACAGGGCACTTAGCACCTAGGTACAGGTGTTGGGGGAAGAAAACTAGACATTATGATGCCCATAATGAGCTCCCCATCAAAACCACACTCATTGACTTTAAATGTATGCTGAATGTAGCATTTCTGTGAGTGTAGTAATGTGGCAGCTAGACTGGTGATTGGGAGGGGCCGCCGAGACAACATAACACCGGTTCTGAAAGACCTACATTGGCTCCCAGTACATATCTGATCACAATTCAAAGTGTTGGTAAAAGGTCAAGGGACCTCTGACCATTAGGTCCAGTCGTGGACAACTCTGGGGTTGCGGCACTCATCTCACTTTATTGGCCAAGGGAGCCGGCATACAGCTTCCGGGTCATGTGGCCAGCAGGACTAAGCTGCTTCTGGCAAACCAGAGCAGCACATGGAAACCCCGTTTACCTTTCCGTTGGAGCGGTACCTATTTATCTACTTGCACTTTGACGTGCTTTCAAACTGCTAGGTTGGCAGGAGCAGAGACCGAGCAACGGGAGCTCACGCTGTCGCGGGGATTCGAACCGCCAACCTTCTGATCAGCAAACCCTAGGCTCAGTGGTTTAGACCATAGCGCCACCCGTGTGCTGACCTCTAAAGCCCTAAACAGCCTCGGCTCAGTATACCTGAAGGAGCGTCTCTACGCCCATTGTTCAGCCGGGACACTGAGGTCCAGCGCCGAGGGCCTTCTGGAGGTTCCCTCACTGTGAGAGGCGAGGTTACAGGGAACCAGGCAGAGGGCCTTCTCAGTAGTGGAACACCCTCCCACAACTACCTGCCCTGTTTAGGGAAGTTTTTAATGTTTGATGTTTTATTGTGTTTTTAATATTCTGTTGGGAGCAGCCCAGAGTGGCTAGGGAAACCCAGCCACATGGGTGGAAAGAAAGAAAGAAAGAAAGAAAGAAAGAAAGAAAGAAAGAAAGAAAGAAAGAAAGAAAGAAAGAAAGAAAGAAAGAAAATTAGGTTTTGTTCTGAACAATTATCCATATAACACACACACACACTCCGCCCTGGGATGTCCGCCACTGAAGAGACACAATATCCTATTTGGGCATATCAGAGGCTGGCAAGTGACACAGATTGGGAATCTCTTCTTGTTCAAGAGAGATCAGAACTATGGAGAGATAAACTTCAGTGCTCCCATTCTAAAAACAATTTAGATTATATGGGATTGTATTTCCGGATGTCTGGTGGAAGAGAAGTGCCTCCTCAGTATTTTTGAGCTGAGACCTAATGCCCTGTTACCAACCACTAACATGAGAAAATCAGATCATTGTGTGTTGCTATGGCAATCCCAGGCACAGAAAGCACAGTCATTTGCTACGCTGCCAATGAGGAAGACCTTCCTTCATCTAAGAGAGGGAGTCTGCAACAGCAGCACAGAGCATCGTGCTACATGTGGTGTGGGCCTGGTAGCAGGTTAATCATAACATTCAGCATAGAAGGTGCTGCCTCAGGTGTAGTGCGGACCAGAACTACATGAACAGATTTCAGGAAGGGTTGCCAGATCAGGAGTCTAAACCTAGGGGCAGCCCCTGGTAATGTCATAGGAGTCGGCCCCCAGTGATGTCATAGGATGGGCTCTCATGATGTCATTAAGTATGATGCATTAAGTGTTAACCACAATGTCTAACCAATGAGAAACTCATAGAATGGTATAATTTTAAAGTTGGAAGGAAACTCTACAACTCTGCAAGGGAACTTTTGCTTTCAGTTGTCTATGCTCTCTGCCTTACCACAGCCATGCTTTATCACATGGTCAATTTACTGGAACAGATGTTCAGATATGAATGTAGTGTATATTAGTCTTTTTATAACATAAAACACCAGTCGTTGATGAGAAAGAAACAGACTGTTTAATTTCAAAAATTATTTTGGCTGACAGTAAAACACTTGTTTATGAAAATACTCTCAGATTAATAATATTGTACATTTAAAAGCCAACGGGTGGCATTCAACTTAGTTTTAGTCAGAGTATACCTACTGAAATTAATGGGGATAACACAGTCATGTTCACTAACTTCAATATGTCTACTCTAAGTAAAACTTAGTTGAATACCAGCCATCGTATTTATTGTGCAAAGAGTCAGAAAGGAGGCCACCAACATCTCGGAAAGGAGACTGATTCTGTTCAGATTTGTCTTTAGAAGATTTTGAATGATTGTCATAATTTGATAGCACATCAATTAGATTATTCTGAAGCACTCTTGTGTTGCTAGTGAAATACACTGGGATTATGAATGCAGAAGTGAAAAGAGACTTCTCGAAAGAGTACGGCTCACAGATTAATCTAAGCTTGAGTGTGTGTGGAGAGTCAGAACTGCTTCCAGGTTATCATTCAGAGACATTTTATAAAATATGCTCCCCACCCCCAACCCAGACCATTGAGGGGTATGTGTGTGGCTTGGAGAGGCTAAGGATGGATTAACCCATTTTCCATCAAAATGCATGTGCAAAGTTGCTTTGATATGGGCATCTTCCACTAAAGAAGTCTTAGTATTTTATTTTGCTGCAGGGTTATAGCTGAAGTTTTCAAATTTAAAAATTTGGTTGCAACATTTTTTAGGCATGGAAATGGTGGTCGCTAATAGGGTATACATAAATAACAAATTTACGCTATTTTACATAAATAGCAAAATGATTACTAGTAAATTATAGGCACTAACAATTTCAATAAATTATTTCACTGTTTAAAATTTAATTTATAAATAAGATTTCTAACTAGTTAAATAATTTTGGGTAAAGCCAGCTAAATCATATTCAGAGCAGACCCACCAAAATCAATTTATTTAAGTTGTCCGTTGCTTTCAATGGGTCAGAGTAGATATCCGACATTAATCATAGAGTAATATTGGCTATCACCCTTTGACAGAAAGCACTGACAATTCTCTCTCGTCCATTTTTAGGAATCCTAAAAAAAGGTTCATAAAGGCTCGCACCTTTGTTAAGCTACATTTATTTGCATAGAAAAATATTTACCATAGGCAATTAACTATCACAGGAGAGAAATGGCATTTATTTCAAATTGAAAAAGATAGCTAAAAAGTATCTGTGGGTTATTGCAACAGTACAAGAATACAAGATGCTCCCATTTAATAAAAAATGTAAAAGAAGCTGTGAAAGCTAAAGCAGGCTACAAAACAGAAGGCTCCTCCATTTCCTCTTCTTCACTGAGCTATGTTACAGCTATGTTGCCTCTGAATGCTTTGATTCTTTATTTTCTGATTTAAGCATCGCCACCACCAAGTGTGTTTCTATAGGCTTCTGCCTCCGCTCATCACAATCTTGTTGTCAGGTAATTGTCCTGAACAATTGTTTCTTGTTTCACAACAGAGTCACTACTACTGAAGTCCTGCTCATTGTCCGGAGAATCCTTTGGTGTGGGCAAATTAGCCTTCTTCATTTCAGAAGCAGCAACTTTCTCATCCACCTTTGAGTCCAGTGCCTCATTTCTGGCCTGATTATGAGTGCCTGCGGTACAGCTTTCGCTGAGATCCCGAATGTTGAGTTCACAGTTCACAACCAATGCTTTCACTCCCATTTCAGGAGTTTTCTCACATTCGTCTGCTTGTTGGCGGGAAACTTCTTCAGAAATCGAGTAAATGCTGGTCCTTTGCTCAGCACTTTTGGATTGTCTATGAAAGAACCCAAACTTCTTCACGTCACTCACAAAATTCACTTTCCTCTGCTTTTCCTTGGAGGAAGCTCTTGTCATCATGGCTGACCCATTGCTGTGGCTGTGGGCTTCAGAGGCTCTTGCCACTGCTTTGGGGTGAATCATTGAAGTTATGTCAAAAAGGCTAAGGTTTCTCTTCTTAATTTTCTCGTCTCCTCCATTTTCATTTCCTTCATCAGATTCCGGCAAAGAGGACTCTTCTCTGCTGACTTTTGAGGACTGTAAGTTAGACAGCTTGTTTCCTTTTAACAAACCCAGGACTTCAAAGCGGAAACTGGAAATATCTTGCTTTAACTCCTAAAACATTAGAAGAAAAATGCTATGCTTAACATGAAAGGAATTGTAAATAAATAAATAGCCACCCTTCATCCGATGATCTCAGGGCAGTTCACAAGATAAATGCTGAAATATCATTAAATTGCTATTTTAATATGTATCTTGCTATTTACGAGTAGCATAAATGTTTTCGGCTGCTAAGAATTGACTATAGGGATGTCAGAAAGAGAGATAGAAGGAAGTCTAAGCTCACTTTGAGCAAATAATATAAGCTGTGAATATGTGTATTGAATTAAATGAAATATGGGAAAATTTAATTAAAAATATGTTGAAAAAAGAGAGAGAGAATTGAAACTTGGGTTTGGGGATGCAGTGTGGGTTTTGGAGGGGGAAGGGGGAAATAAATAAAAGTTCACTTGAGGCCATTTATAGTATTCCAAGTTCTCCCCCACTTAGTGAATTGTTTCACGCAAGGTGAATACAGTCTGCCTATGGAAAGGTGCAAGAGACGTCATAAAGTTTAGCTCTCATGATTTTTTCACAAACCCTTCCCTGCTATGTTATGAGATCATTAAGTGGCAGTGTGTGGATTCCTGTCATGTTTTCCTCACAAGGCATCCAGATTTCATGGGCTGGCTATGCTTCTACATCTTGGTTTACTTCTACATCCAGTAAACCCTACAGACTCTCTGTGTTTCTATTTTTAATGTTTCATATTTGATATTAGACACTGTATGTGAAAATTGTTGCATTACAATGTATTTCACGTACGTTTTTGTGTGTAAATGCACTCAACTTTCAGTGGCAAATATCTTAGATTATTTCCCACCACCACTACCACGTGAAGCTCTTTAATGTTTTGATTCATTGTTATTAAGGTGTCCAACATAAGAACAGTCACCTTAAAATTCTCTTCGGTCAACCCCTCTTCAGTTTTAGCATCTCTTATCATTGCAGCCACGTATCTCTTAACCAGATTTCTCATGACCTCCTGGAAGATAAGAACAGTCCAATTTTGACATCACTTCTAACTGTGCTGCTTGACATTTGATGAATCAGAAATTTCATCACCTTTTGCTTTAAATTATGCCATTACAAAAAAGGACTAAAAAAATCATTATATGTAGAGTAATTGCCAGCTGGTCACTTTTCTGGGAAACAGATTCTGCCACACAGGAGTTGTAGGGATCCAAGGGAACCTGCCTTCATTTTGACCCTTGTTTATAGAAAAATTAAATTTGTGCAGGTGCCATGTTTTGAACTGAGCTGAAGGGCCACAACAGCCCTTAGCTTTGGCCCCTGACTTGCTCTAGCACAAGTTGAGACATCGGCAAAAATGTCATTAATTCTCACAGTGAATGGCACTGCTCACTCCCATTTACTTGTGATCTGACAAGTGCCAGTCATTGCGATGCATAAGGGAGGCAATGTTACATAGACACAGTTGATCTTCACACTTTACTTGTGTTAACAGTTGGGAGAAAGCAATTGAAGTAAATACATTTGAAAGTAGCTTGAATTAGCCCAAAGGTGGATGCTGTCCATTACTTTCAATGAGATGATCATCTGGTTGTACAACCAGATATTCAAGCAAGTGGGGATGCCTTCCTGGCTTTCAATGAGATGTGCACCTGCATATACAGTGGTACCTTGGTTCTCAAACTTAATCCATTCTGGGAGTCCGTTTGATTCCTGAAATGGTTCGAAAACCAAGGTACAGCTTCCGATTGGCTGCAGGAGCTCCCTGCACTGAATCAGAAGCCGCGTTGGATGTTTGGCTTCCAAAAAACGTTCGCAAACCAGAACATTTACTTCTGGGTTTGTGGCATTCAGGAGCCAAGCCATTTGAGTACCAAGATACCACTGTATATTCATTTGCAAATTCCCCAGGCACTAAGGTTTGCAGCTGCAACTGGAAGCATTTATTCTTGGACAGCTTTGGGCAGAAGATAAGCTCGAATAATTGTATCCAACAATGGAATGGCAATATCTATGTTGGAAACTAAATCAGTATCCTATCTTGAGTGACATCCTGAGCAAAATGCTCAATTCCTTCTGGCAAAAAAAGTAAAAGATGAGATTGGTTACCTGATACTGATTATGCCTTCTCAAATTATCAGCTGCACGCCTCTGAAAATAAAGAACATAAATTAGCTGGAATGATATTTGAAAAGCAATTATGTCTGAATAGCAGAAATGTCCACCATGCCCAAAATCATCCACAAAAGGTCTGCCTCAAAATTAGGCTTAATTTGATGCAAACCTTTTGTTAAAAAGATAATATCCAAGGAAGAATATGAATAGTGTTACATCTTAATGTGAAGTCCATGTCAATTTTACAGGAAAGACCCATTCACAAGAGCTCCCAAATTAAACCTTTTACTTCAAGGAAAGTAATACTTGGCTAAGAGTGATGGCCAAAGAAGAAGAGAAGAAGAAGATTGATTGCTTAAGACAGCTGCAAAATGATGAGTAGAAGTGAACATGGATCAACTTCAGTGTCCAGGAAAGGCATTAGGATTTTGAAAACAGAGGCCACATTCAGACTACAGTGGTACCTCGGGTTAAGTACTTAATTCGTTCCGGAGGTCCGTACTTAACCTGAAACTGTTCTTAACCTGAAGCACCACTTTAGCTAATGGGGCCTCCTGCTGCTGCCGCGCCACCGGAGTACGATTTCTGTTCTCATCCTGAAGCAAAGTTCTTAACCTGAAGCACTATTTCTGGGTTAGTGGAGTCTGTAACCTGAAGCATATGTAACCTGAAGCGTATGTAACCCGAGGTACCACTGTACTTCTTGGATCTAGCCCTGGCTCATGGAAACTGGACAGTGTAGGCAGAGCAGATATGAGGCAGTCAATAAAGAGAAACTTTGACTGAAAATTGTGTGTGTGTGTGTGTGTGTGTGTGTGTGTGTGTGTGTGTTAGGGGTGACATAAGACCTTATGGAGAATGTGTATATAATCTGCCCATGAAGAAGGAATTGTGTTCATTTCCTGGTCAATATACATAAACCAGCATGCATGTATCAATTGCATTTTGTACATTCTCCAGTCAGTATGCATAGCCTCCAAGAAACATGCTCATGTCTTTTTTAATCTATCTCTTGTTCAGAAGCGTGAAATCTGTGCCCCCCTGCCCTCTGCTTCTGGCCCACTGCCTAATCTTACATGGCTTACAACATGCCTTCCCTGTGACCAGCCAAGCATTGGAAAGAGGGGGTAGGTCTGCAGAAATTTATTCTGTTGGGGATTGTGCAGAATGGCCAGAGAGTGCACAAAATGCAGTTGGAGAGATTTAGTTTTTCCCCAAAGGCCTATTGGGGTGGGGGGGGTGGGGTTACATTTATTGACCAGGAAAGGTGCACAATTCTCTCTTCATGGGCAGATTCTTCAGGAGGTCTAGTGAATGAGCACAATGGCCAGTTCTTATGCATATTAACTGCTCATCTAACATTGCACCTAACATATACATTTAGGAAAAATATCCTTTGTAATGAGGAAAAGAAAGCGGCAAAATAGTGACTTGGGAGACGCATGACTACAGTTGTGGTGTGTGTGTGTGTGTGTGTGTGTGTGTGCAATTCCACACTCTATATGGCAGTTAACTTGGGCTGACTATTGAATGTCCAATCCTGACTCCCCGATGTGTGTATTAATATGATACACATGCACAAACATTACTAATTCAGCAGTCTTTTTACATGATAGTAAGTCGGGAGTTCCCATCCATAGCTTTTTGGTAATGAAAACCATCATTGGGGATTGTTTGGGGAAAAGTGATTTTAAGATGTCAAAGTTACGGTATGTCTTTCCAAATTCATAACACCTGACTCATTATTTTGGTGGTGATGGGCAACACCGATCAGTTCTGATTTCCCTTAACCAGAAAAGGGAAGGGGTGGATATTTTCATTTTGTGCTTGTCTCCCAACAGTGGTATGAGATAGATGGAAAATAGTAGTGCCCAGGATAGCTTTTGCCCAACATGCTGGTGTCTAATATCTATGATAACACCTAAACATAAAGAAAGGCAGGTGGTGAGGAAAACGGCAATTTTTGCTTACCCCAATTGTTCCAAAACTTTCAGGTTTCTTTCTGATTTTTTTCCTGAACACTTGTCTCCACAGCCATCTGATCAGGTACCAGAGAGATTTGGGACTTGGTATGACATTAAATGGAGTAGGCAGAGTCCCTCCTTCTTCGAAGTAACTCATCCAAAGTTTTGTTCGAGCAAATTTCCATTCAATGTCTGCATGATCCTGAATACAGGAAATATGGAAACATATTTTCATTTCTTATTGGAGAGAGTTGAAATTCTCCCTCTCTACCTGTTTTTACACAGGTGCTGAAAACCTTTTTAGTCCATCAGGTATGTTACAGGTAAGGGTTTTTACCGTATTTTTCACCTTATAGGACGCACTTTTTCCCCTCCAAAAATGAAGGGGAAATGTGGGTGCGTCCTATGGGGCGAATACAGGCTTTCGCTGAAGCCTGGAGAGCGAGAGGTTCTCGCTCTCCAGGCTTCAGGAGGCTCTGCGCGACCCTCCGGAGCCCGGCGCCAAGCCGCGCCAGGCTCCGGAGGGTTGCGCAGAGCTGCCTGCATTCTGAAACCTTGGGCGCGCTGAAGAGCACGCCCGGGCTTCACACAGCTGTCCGCAAGCCTGGGGAGACCGGCATGGCTGTTCTGGGGGCTGTGGTTGGGGGAAGCTTGGGCTTCCCCCGCGCCAGCCCCGTGCCTGGGGGGGAAATAATTTTTTTTCTTTATTCCCCCCCCCCAAAAAAACTAGGTGCGTCCTATAGGGTGGTGCATCCTATGGGGCGGAAAATACGGTATGTTGTCTCCTTTGCTTTTAAAGCAAAAGTTTGAGTTATTTTTATTCTCGAAATTGGACCCAATTTGGATCACGGCTGTGTTACAATGGGAAAGGAACCTCCTCAAGTTGTTACTCTATACCAAATTAGAATCCCCTGTAGCTTTTTTAGGGGAAGCACAATTACGTGGGGAGATCAAATCATGGATTTTCCACATAACTTTTACTTTGGTTCTAGGAAAGGGAGAAATAGATATAGATCTTGGAGGCAGAGAATATCTTTTTCAAAACCTGATCTGTAAAGCTACTTGAGAAGCCTTTTCTGCTGAAGAGGAGGATGGAAAATAATAAATAAACAAGGACAAGAAAGAAGTAGGACAAAAGTAGGTGTGTTCAATGTACAATAAGTAAAGCAAAAAGAATGGTATGGGGAAGAATGAAGGGAAAAAGGAAAGAACAAATGAAGGAAAACAGAAATGAGAATAATGGGAAGAAGATAGAAAGACCCAGACAGATTTGGTCTTCTCAGTACAAGGAAAAATTAAAAGTATTAATGTTAGTTGATGAAACTGAGAAGTATCTAGAAGAGAATCAAATGTATATAAGAGAATATAGGTCTAATAAGATGGCTGGCTAGGAACAGAAAGTCAGTAACACTTTGGCATAATTTGGCAAAACTAGAAATCTCAACTTTCTTGCTTAGAAAAGTAGGTTCTTTATATGTCTGCCAATGTTGAATACTGATTGAAGTATGAGATGCTGGGTGCTAAATACCAAATGGTATGCAAAGCCAGGCTTATTTAATTTTGCACCTGGTGAAAAATTATTCCTGCTAGAATGCTCAGGTAGCTGATTTCTGCTTCTTTGGAGGCTAGAGCACATTCTAGGGAACCTAATTTTGTAAGCATACATAAGCACAGGATTATTGTTCTCAAACAGCTGGAATTTTGGTCAACTGACAGATATGGCTTTCAAAGTGAACAAGAATCAAACCAAGGAACTGACAGCAATGAGCTGATAGGAATTGTTCATCATAGCTATCAACATGTTGAGAAGGACGACCAGAGAGATGACATTGTAGGTCCCAAACATGGTGGCCCCAACAAACTCAGTGAATTCATGTCGTGCGTCTACATTGGTCACATAAAGGTTGATGAGCCCAAACACGGACCAAAACAGTGACTGGAGAGTTTCAAACAAACTGCAAAAAAAGAAAGAAAGAAAAGGAAAAGTCTTAAAGAAAACAGAAGCATCTCATTTGTTGTAAATACTACATCATCACCCCAAACTTTAATTAAAACCTTTAAACTTAAAACAGCAAATGAGACATTTAAATGCAATTAAGTTATAGCCCAGTTTTAGGCTGTGATCACTGGGATTCGAGCATTGATTAGCACATGGGGAAATCAGGTCCTCTTGCAAAACCTCAATGGATCATAAAGGGATTTTGGATAACAGGGAAATAGCAAAGAGGGAGGGTGGGGCAGGCTATCTATCGACCCTGGCATGGCATCCTAAGGGCACATTGGTACCAGCAGAAACAGTGCAGCTATATAGGACTTGGTGGCTTTTACATGGCACTAGATTAGGTATTGAAATGCAAATTGGGGCTTGCAGTTCAGTACTGCAATTAGGGTGAAACTAGATGTTACAAATAAACAGTGAGCTGCCGCTGAAAAACATCACCCCCAACTGAAGTCCCCCCCCTCCGTACTTATATATGTGCTGACATCATCATGCTTTGTATCTCCCCAGCTACTGCAGCCAATTATGCTGCCTACATGCAGGAAAACGCACAGGATGAGAATGCATCTGTACACGATGTAAGTTTTGCTGCATGTTACAGAGAGGAATAACTTGAAACAATGCTGCCACTTTGGGTGGCAGCTCCTTTTCATCATAACGTCTAGATCTCCTATTACATTTCCTCAGTCAAATTTTTGGTACTGATTCTTTCACATCTGGGTTTTTTTTTAGCAGCATTAAAGGTATGAGTCATAAGAATATAAGCAAAGCCTGCTGGTTCTAGAAAGTGTACTTATGGCCCCTTCTGTTTTCCACCAATGAAATGAAGAGTAGTTAAGCAGCAGCAATTATAGGAATGGAAAACGTGTTATGTTTCCTCTGCAACCTCATTGTGCCCAAAGGAAGCCTAATTCATCATCTGTACAAGCTATCATAACATTTTAAAACATCCTTCCCCAACTCTGTGCTCTCCACGTGTTTCTAACTACAACCCCCATCATCCCTGACCACTGATCATATTGGTCTCTCCAGCAGAGAATTAGCCACCAGACAGTTTTGACGTAGTCTAGCTCACATTATTATTGTTGTCAAACAATAGGTTTTGGTCAATGTTATGACCAAACCTTTAAGTATCAGTTTGTTGCCTTGTATGTTGTGCATTTAAATTCTTTCCTTAAAATGAAACCAGTTTGCCGCCCTAGACAACTCTTTAGCAACAAATCAACATGGAGCACTGTGCAATACAAAAAGAATACTATGAATCATTTAAGTAGGAAATGCTAACTTACGTTGAAAATGCATTATTTTGATTTTCACACCGAATCCCTTTACAGCGATTGGCATCATTTGTTTCATAATAGAAATATAGCTGGTTAAGTCCATTTGCAAAAGCTAGCAGCACAAGACAGTAGATGAAAAGAAACTTTAAAATGTCCAGTAACATTCTTCCAAGAGAGATCTGCAATGGTCCCAGATGAGAATTTGCAGTGAATAATGAGATCAGGCGCAGAGAACTAAAGATGTTTGCAATAGCAAACAGTGCCTCAGCCACCAGTGTTGGGTGCCACATATCCCAGCTCTGTCTTGGGAGCAGCCCACTGTACTGAAAACAATAGAGTTATGCAAAATTAGCAAGGTCTTTCCCCAACAATACAAAAACCATTATGTTCTGCAATCACTTTTTTCATTTCAGCAAGACCATACTCTTCCAAGACAGACCCTCAATGAGTAATTGTTAGATGTGACTCCTTTCATTTGCTGCTTCACAATCCTTTTGAGAATACAGTGGTACCTTGGTTCTCAAACGCCTTGGTACTCAAACAACTTGGAACCCAAACACTGCAAACCCAGAAGTGTGTGTTCCGGTTTGCAAACTCTTTTTGGAAGCCGAACTTGCTCCATTTTGAGTGTTACGCTTCCGATTTGAGTGCCACACTTCCGTTTTGAGTGTTACACTGAGGTCTGTCAGTTTTTGCTATTTATTTTGCATTTTTGTTTCTGTGGCTTTTTGTTTTGTTTTTGTGACTGTGTGGAACCCAGTTCAGCTACTGATTGACTGATTGTGTGACTGCAGTACATTGTTTCTTGCTTTCATTTTATGGATCAATGGTCTCATTGGATAGTAAAATTCATGTTAAATTGCTGCTTTAGGGGCTGTTTTTAAAAGTCTGGAATGGATTAATCCATTTTGCAATACTTTCTATGGGAAAGTGCACCTTGGTTTTGGAATGGACTTCTGGAACAGGTTAAGTTTGAGAACCAAGGTACCACTGTAATAATAATAATAATAATAATAATAATAATAATAATAATAATAATAAAATGTGTACCCTGTCCATCTGACTGGGTTGCCCCAGCCACTGTGGGTGGCTTCCAACACATTTAAAAACAATATTTTGTGAGGTACCCTATATTCTGAACAGATGAACAGTCCTTCCCCTGTAACTGTGACCAGACTACTCCCCTGGAAATTCCCCACAGATAGTTATTCTATGTTTTGTTTCTGAATATACACCTTCCAGAATATACACCTTCTTCACAAAAGCTAACTGGCCAGAACTGGGTAGATATTTTGACATGTCACACTCTACAGTCATTGAGAAAGAGAGAGCAGTCTCTAAATAAATTTCTAAATCATCACCTACACTATGCTGCAAAATTGAAGTTAAAACATCACAAATCTCTTGCAATGATGGCAGTCCTGTGTTCAGGACACTCATTATCTGTGCTATCCAACAAAGTCTGTATAATCCATGTTCCAAAGTTAATTGTCTTTTATGACCACTGGATGGTGACCCCACTGGGAACAGTAATCCAGTCAGAGAAAAATGGTAGCAGAATGGGCATTTTCCACAATGAGCCAAAACTTTTGTTTAGGATTATCTCTTATCCCAAGGGACGCAGGTGGCGCTGTGGGTTAAACCACTGAGCCTAGGACTTGCCGATCAGAAGGTCAGCGGTTCGAATCCCCGCAATGGGGTGAGCTCCCGTTGATCGGTCCTTGCTCCTGCCAACCTAGCAGTTCAAAAGCATGTCAAAGTGCAAGTAGATAAATAGGTACCTCTCCGGCAGGAAGGTAAACGGCATTTCCGCGCGCTGCTCTGGTTTGCCAGAAGCGGCTTAGTCATGCTGGCCACATGACCCGGAAGCTGTATGCCGGCTCCCTCGGCCAATAAAGCGAGATGAGCGCCACAACCCCAGAGTCGGCCACGACTGGACCTAATGGTCAGGGGTCCCTTTACCTTTATCTCTTATCCCCAAGTTACTGATTACTGAATTGGCAGTTATTAATCAACAAAGAAAGAAAGGCAATATAAAGAGAACAGATCTTGAAAAAGGGAAAACAACAATAAAATCACATTCAAAGTAAATGTCAAGTATACAGTATATTCACAATATGAATAGATGTCTTGATTACCTTTGAAAATGCAACAATTTTTAAAGATATTGTTGCCAGGTACAATGAGTTCATTACAAAATCCATCAGGTTCCACCAGTCATGAATATAATCCTGCAGGCCACCATCCCACATTTGTTTAATTTCACCCCAGATAAACCCTGCAAATATAGAAAGCAGTGATATAAGTTAGTTGTATGAATTGCTTAAGCTGTTGTGTTTATTTACTTAAAATGAAATAAAAGCACAAGACATTTTAAGCATGCTCAGCTACAACCATAATAGCCATTACAATCTATTAGTCACATATATTGTTATTTTTCATTTGTGATTCACGTTTCATATATATATATATATATATATATATATATATATATATATATATGGCATAACCAATGGGAAATTTTCCAGTGCAGTCCCACAGAAGAGAACAGGAGCTGCAGCAACAATGGTTACTATTCTGCTCACCATGTACTTTGGTTCCACTGACTGTAGCCTAAAGGCAATGGGGAGAACTACTCTGTGAATTCAGGTTCAAATTTATAACTGCTTTTCAGACTTTGATTTTTGACCTTTAAACAACACTTCCTGAAATTTAGCACCAGTGGTCACCTGCTGTTTAAATGGCACTTCAGAGGAACTGCATGTGATGAAAAACTCAGTCACCTAAAGTGAAATTTATTGTTGGGAAATAATTGTTTTATTACTATTCACAGCAACGAAACCACCTTTTTGTTTTCCATAGCACTCATAACTGATTTAAGACACTCATTCTGGGAAACAGCTAATAGGAAACACTTATCAGATGTTATGCATACAGGCAGCTTTGCTTGACCAAATCAGGATATATTTCAAGCAGCTAATAAATTTCAGTGTGGCTGATATACCTTGGAAAATAATAGTTCTAAGGAGAGAATGTAAAGCGCCTTTTAGGGTGTAATCCAGTACTCAACATCCTTCAGTTGAGGGGCTAAAGGATTTGGTGACAACCATGGTAGATGCCACTCCAAAAATACAGGTGAAATGGCCAAAACAGAGCAGACATAGGTGAGATGTGGGTGGCACAGGAGAGTAAAATACTTGGATCAAATCCTATACCCTTAGAATTTTACAACAGCCACAGACCTGCTGCAAATAACTTTTCTCCCATTGTATTTTTTTTAAAGACTAGGCAACTTCCTGTGCCATCATAAGAGTGTAGGATGTGAACTCAGCATCCAGTTACAGCATATTGCTGCCATATATAATTCCTCAAAAGAGATACCATAACTCAAGATGACAGGGTGAACACAACATGGGATTTGGTTATATATTTTTGTGCACATTTAGGAGTTCTCAAGAAGGAGCCATTAAATTCCAGCTTTTTTTCCATCACATTCACACATTCCCAAAACATTTCTAATGGTCTTTTTGATCATCATGAATAGCAGTAACTGGAATCATTGCAGCTAGGGCCAAAATAATAATGCCAAATGTATTCAGCAAAAGGACTTGGAAGTTAAGCACATGCTTAAATCTCTTCTGTTGATTGAAATCAGTGGGTGAAAAAGAACATATGAGATGGTAAGCAGCTTGGAGGAGATTCTGATCAGAAAAAGGCCAGGAGTAAAGAGAGGTCAGCACTTCCTTCCATGTAACTACTTTGTTGAAAACGGCAACCGACTGGGGCTGATTTTAGTTGTTGTTTTTTATTTCTAAAGAGAAACTTGCCAAGACCTTATTAATGTGCACTTGCACGAAAACACAGAGTTTGACAGTCTATCTTTTGCTCTACTGGTAATCCTCTCTCTCCCCTTCATCTCCGGTAATCTAGCAAAACCAATAAACATTAACCTATATTGTCTCAATACTAAGGTCAGTGACACAAGCAATTATTTTAGGGGAATGTCGCAAGATGTTTAGTGGTATTTACAAAGAAGAATGGTAGCCTCTTTACAGGAAACAAACATTTTGAAACTGCTTTTAGAATAAAGTCAAACTGTTCAAGATCTGACAAGAATCCCAGGAGCATAATGACAGGAATGATTAATATATTAGAGGCTGCATTCCTGCTCACTCCAGTCACAGGTTTCTTCACATAAACCCACTAGAGCTTCTGCCTCCTACCCCAGGCAACTGCTAAGCTCACTTTTCACCTTACCAACTCCATTTCTGCAACCACTTCTCCAACTGCCCTACAGCCCTGCTCTGGACCTGTTTTTCACCTTTGCCCCCATGTCTGTGACTCCCCTTGCATCTTCCTCCTACCTTGCAACTACTAAACATCCTTATCATCTTCCACCCAGCTAAGAAGTCACCATCACCTCCCATATTTCAGACACTTCCATGTTCCTGCTTTCATCTTTAACCCCATTCCCATGCCTTCTACTCCCTCGTTTTGTGCAACCCCCTTTGCACCCCACATTTTCACCTCCACTCGCTTCCCCTCTACCTTCCTCATTCTTAAATCACCCCCATTTCCATGCCATCTCCTCTCTCCTATTGCACAGCCCAATTTGCACACGTACACCATGCTGATATACGTTTGTTGCTTTCAGATGACTATAATCCTAACAGCAAGCACGGCAGCTTGTTCTGTTAAGAGAATACTAAGTTCAGTTGATTGATGTTTATTTATGGGTGTTTGTTTGTTAATAAACGCATGATTGTGGGAAGCTACGATGGAATATTTGATGGCTTCACATACTTTGCAGTGTCAGTTCTAGGAGTGATGTAGCTGAGGGGGCCGAGAATCACCCCCTTGGGGGAATCTCTAGTGCCTTGCCTTGAAATGCCCTGTTTTGGGGCTCTCCACTTGCTTCTGCTGGTAGCTTACTGAGATAGGGGCCCCGCCCCACATCGGTGGCACTCCTATCCATCATCAAAAGCCAGAAGAGGGGTCTGTACTATAGTCTACCTTTCTACTGATCAACATCAGGTGTTAGGATTGCAGCCTTAGTGTTCATTGCCTGATGTGTATGTGCACTGATGTGTATGTGTATGTGTACCCTGATGTGTATGTGCACTAGGCACAAAATGCAACTGACTAAGGAAAAAATAGAGGGAACATAAAGATGTATCAAAACAGGGACAATTAGGTGTCCCAGAAAGCTGCCTGAAAACAGGGACTGTCCCTAATAAATTAGAGCACATGCAGTAACAGTCTCAAGAAACCGGCCCAAAATGCAATGTCAAAAAATCAGACTTTGCCACAGATCAGTCAGTTATTGGCTCTTCAGTGGAAGGATATGAGTTATGGGTGCAGATTCTTATTTATATGGATTGTTTTTTATTAAAACTGAAGAACTTCCATTAAAATGGTGGAAGAAGCCCAGACTTTTGTTATACAATTTACTGCTGGCAATGAAGCATAATGATCTATTTTGTGTTTTCCCTACTGGAATGGTGGAACTTTGTTTCTGATTCCCCCTCTCCCCATATGTTTTTTTTTTTTTTTTTTAAAGCTACATCATTTCCCATTTTTAAAATCTAGAGGAAAAATGCTAGTTTAGCCTATTTGTCCAAGTGGAGAAAAGCATCTGGATCTGACTGCCCACCATTCAACATATTAATTTGAAAGTAATTTTAATTCTGAAATGAAATTAAAGTTGAAATGCCTTTCCTTAAAAATTCCTTAATCTTAAATGGAATTTTCTGTTATTGACCTAGATGGGTTGCGGATAGATTTATGAACTAGTTTATAATAGAATCATAGAATAAACTACAATGCCCTGCTGTATATGCTAGGCAATGCTAGACAATTATGGAAGAGTTATGCAAGTCAACTGAATTTTCTTTACTAATACATTTACCCAGGACCCACGGTAATATCATCCATTCGACGATGGTTGGTGGAGGTCCCTGCATGTTCAGATCTGACCTGTCAATGTGCTGAGAGGCAAGCAGCAGAAGGAACAAGAAAGTCAAGTAGGATGCAGTATGGCAGATAAATTTGATGAATGGCTTCCTGATGAACAGACCCAGTGGGCTCTTGGGAGCTATCAGGTAGCAGATAGAGAAGACGGGGAAAAGAAATCCAATGATGACGCAAGTCAACATCTTCACAGCCCAGTGGCGCCTCCTCCAGCCAGGGAACTCATCATACCAGCGAGAGGCAAGCAGTTGTTGGCAGTTTGGCTGGGCAACAAACTAAAGAAAAAGAAAAAGAACAGTCAAATCTCTCCCACCTACTACATCATTACCTGTACATTGTACCATGGCAAAGGAATTTCAGCAGGTACCGAGATGTTTTGCCTGCCTGCCTAACGGAAATTGTCTGTATGCCAATCTAAAATGGGCTCCCTTTATGACCAAATATTAAAGGTACAAGAATCTTGTCATCCATTAACTCCAGTCATATTAATGCATTTTCTTCTTCTTCTTATCTCAGTGGTACAGCCATGGAAAAACCCACCTGGAGGAAATGTTCTCTTCCGTGTAACTTTTACTGGAACCCTCTCAAGCACTGGACTTATCAACACTACTCAGCTGTCATTAGATCAACTTTCAAATTCAAATAAAAATTAAAAGAACACAAAAGTCCTAGTTGCTATGCAATTCATCTTGGGACTTAGAACACCAAATGTTCTGAACCTGCTGTGTGCGTCCATCAATAGGGCCCTGGAACTGAATCCAAAGTGGCTTAATTCGTGCAGATTTGGGTTTAGCCCAGAACTGCATACATGCACTTTTTAAGAACAAATGTTCTGTAATGGTATTAAGTTTGCCACTGTTTTATCAACCCTGACACTACATCCAATGCAGAGAAATTAGGCAGGTGGAATTTCCCCTTTACATCAAACCAGCAAATGTTTCATCTTTATCATTTTTAGCTGCTAGTAAAGACACAGCAGCAGCAACTCTAAATGGAATATGCACTTACTGCACAAATACCTGCAATTTCCTCTGCAACATACAATAGCAGCCGCTGATAAAAAAGCAGCAGAGAAACCATAGTTAGTGTCTTTTGTCCTGCCTAATCCCTGCCCCCACTTCAAAGACATAGAACAGGCATATCCACAATTAGTATATAATGTGAACACAACAGGAATCATGAAGGTTATGACTAGCCACAGCTGAAAAGAGAACATTAGACTAGATGGACCACCATTTCTGATGTTCAGGAGTGCTGATGCTGCGAAAGCACGAGGAAACTCTAATATTGTGACTAGCTTAAAGTGCTTCTCTTGAGGATATAAAGGACAATCTATTTCCAGTTTGTGTCACTTTTACACTAATTAACAACAACAACAAAAGTATGAAAATTTGAATTTAAATACATATTTTAAAATGTCTTTTCTTTATTTTTAATTTCAAAAAATAAGGGTTTTGATGCCTTCTAAGTCAAGAATTATGTTGCAATAGTCAGAAAAATTGATTTGCATATTAGTTTGGAAGGGGCGAATCAGGCCAGCTCATACTGGAATTTGTAAAAATTAAATCCAAAAATCTCTAGATTCTCTTTAGAAGATAATCATAGGAACACAGGAATCATAGGAACATGGGCAACTGCCTTATAGTGAGTCAAACCACTGGTCCGTTTAGCTCAGTTCTTCATTGTCTACGTGGGCAGCAACATTCCAGCATTTCAGGCAGAGAATATCTCCCAGAGTTTAGGGCAGGGGACAGCAAACTTTTTTCAGCAGGGGACTGGTCCACTGTCCCTCAGACCTTGTGGGCGGGGGGCGGACTCTATATTTTTTGGGGGGGGGGGTGAATGAACGAATTCCTATGCCCCACAAATAACCCAGAGATGCATTTTAAATAAAAGGACACTTTCTACTCATGTAAAAACACGCTGATTCCCGGACCATCCGTGGGCCAGATTTAGAAGGCGATTGGGCTGGATCTGGCCTTAGTTTGCCTACCCATGGTTTAGGACAATGAAGCAAGCCCAGAGAAGGCTTGAATGGAAGTGGAAGGAAACGCCAAACAAAGGAACCAAATGCTAGTAAGTGCTCATTTTCATGTTGATTTGGTAGCGTTGAAAGCAGTGGAGAAAGCATATTTTTCTGCTTTCATTGCATCTCCACTATTCCATCCATCTGCCTCTCTCCACATGAACCCTGCATTCATCATCTGAGGCCCTTCTCTGGGTGCCCCTCTGAAGGGAGGTTGGGAGAGCGATGACGTGATAACAGGCCTTTTTCAGTAGTGGTTCCCCATTGTGGAATGCTCAGCTGGCAACACCATTGCGTTTTTAGCTGCCAGGCAAAACCATTTTTATTCTCCCAGGCCTTTGGCCCTAAAGGATAATTTGGTATGTCTGCGGCACCTTTTTGTGCTAATCGTTTTAGTGTGGTGGGTTGGATCAGTCGCAGTAGCATGTTATTTCTATTCTTACTTTTTAAGTCACTTTGAGACACTCTAGTGAAGAAGTGCCAAATAACTGTAATAAATAAATAAATGGCAGCTCCAGTCATTGCACACAGTCAAAGCATGTCCAACAGAAGGAAACCATTAGCGTAATACTTAAGGCACTTTTCAGACTATTAAAACATGATGGATGGTTGAATTTAATTTAATCTACCGGATACTAATGTATTTTTAGAAACTCAATTATCTCTTCTAATTAAACATGTCAGTTGGTAGTTATTTAAATCCTACCAATTTATAATACATGCTTCAATGTGCTAGAATATAAAATATATAGAAAGCACGGAGTAGGTCCCAGAATGCAATTACCTTACCCCTAAGAGTTTTATCAGCATGGAATTATCATGGAATTATCATCCATACAATTGTTATTGGGTAACAATAAAATAAAATAAGTAAATAAACTAGATTTTTTGGGCAAATCTGAAACCCCTACCTTATGCTTGAGGGGTTTATTTTCTTTTCATGCTGATAGGAATAAGAGAAACTGAGACTCCAAAGTGTTGCAGGACAATAGCAGACGTTGTGATGGTGCTTATCTGAACACATGGTTTAAATATCTATTTGGGCATATGGATTGCTTATATTAATCTGTATATTTAAATAAGAATTGATGGAATATTATTATTGTGGCTGGGGAAACCCAGCCGGATGGGCGGAGTAAAAATAATAAATTATTTTAAAAAATAAATATGATGTCAGTTGAAAAGGCTGTTATCTCGCCTACCTTTTTTCTTTTTGTATTTGCAAATAAACAGATCTATTTAAAAAGAAGTAAAAAATAATGATTTATGCAAAGTACTGTTTTCACTGCCCTGGAGTGTGGAGGGCTGGAAACCCTGGTTGTGTGTGTCTTGTCTTTACATGTGTTTATTTGTGAGAATGCATGTTTGAGAATGTGCGTTTGTGAGAGAGGCAGAGTGTGCCTTCATGCTTGGTGACTGTGTGCATTGTGTATGTGTGGTGAATATGCATATATGTGGTATGTGGTGTGTGTGTGTGTGTGTGTGTGTGTGTGTGTGAGAGAGAGAGAGAGAGAGAGAGAGAGAGAGAGAGAGAGAGAGAGTTCACACACATACAAAATTAGCCATTCTCAGTGCTGGCATGTGGCCCTTAAGGAGGTGGGCCGACCATCAAAAAGACCCTCAAACCAAAAAATGTTTAGCCACTCCTGCTCTACAGTATGAACCTGGCTGATTTTGGAGATCATCTGGGGAGGCCTTCTGATTATCTTGCTGATAACCGAGGCTTGATTTGTGAGAACATGTGATAGCACCTCCTCTCTTGCTGTACTTAGGCTCGGAATGCCATAAAGCAAGGAGATCTAATTCCCTCTCTTCTTGATGTCCTCCTTTTTATTTACGGACATGGTTTGTTTGTTTTTTACTTACAAACTTTATACTGAAACATTTAAAAACAAATTACCAAACACAAACCATTGTCTTTCAGCACAGATACATGTACAGATATTAAGTCTTGTATATAGTCATCCACGTGACATCTAAACTTGTAAAATCGTGTAAATTAGAGTATACTTCAATCTAAAGCATTAAGATAATTTATCTACTGGCTGCTGCGACTGAGACCAAAGGGAGGTTACTGTAATAATAATAATAATAATAATAATAATAATAATAATAATAATAATAATAAATTTTATTTATATCCCGCCCTCCCCAGCCGAAGCCGGGCTCAGGGCGGCTAACAACAATCAAATAATCAAACAGTAAAATAGTTACACAATCTAAAAATATTTCATTATAAAAATTAATTAAATCAAATTGAAGGCAACCAATTAAGCAAAATTCTGTGCAGGTTGCCAGAGGAGGGAGTCAGGCTGGGCCCTGACCAAAGGCCTGGCGGAACAACTGTACTGTTAATAAACAATAATACATTGAAAATCAACCTCTTATCACTCTCCAAAGGTGAGTTAAGTGTTCCATATGTGCTATATTACACACATATCGGGTCCACGTTTCTGTGGTGGGAGGGGGTGTTTATTACAATTGGAAGCAAATATTTGCCTCTTTATGTTTAACATTTGGGTTGATATCATTTCCCATTGACAGCAGGGCTAACATGGGATCGCGTACAAGATGTTGCCCTATAATGGTGGATGATTGTGGGGGGGAAATGGGTGCAGAAATCTTTAAGAGACACTTCCCCCACATGTAGAGAAATGTGCCTTTAAGCTTATATCCTCTCCAGCATAAAGGTGAGAGAGTACCGTATTTTTCTGTCTATAAGACACCCCCACGTATAAAACATCCCCTATTTTGAAGGACCCAGATTTAAGAAAATGGGGGGGAGACATTATCCGTGTATAAGATGCCCCCTAATTTTTGACATTATTTTTTAGGGAAACAACCTGGTCTTATACAAGGAAAAATGTGGTACAGTGGTGCCCCGCAAGACGAATGCCTCGCAAGACGGAAAACCCGCTAGACGAAAGGGTTTTCCGTTTTTGAGCTGCTTCGCAAGACGATTTTCCCTATGGGCTTGCTGTGCAAGACGAAAACGTCTTGCGAGTGTTCCGATTTGTTTTCGCTTCCCCCCCCTTTTTTCTAAGCCGCTAAGCCGCTAATAGCCTTTTAGCCGCTAATCCGCTAAGCCTTTAATAGCCGCTAAACCGCTAATAGCGCTAATCTGCTAAGCCGCTAATAGGGTTGCTTCGCAAGACAAAGAAACCACTAGACGAAGAGACTCGCGGAACGGATTAATTTCGTCTTGCGAGGCACCACTGTAGTTAACTTCTTAAAAAGCATAAGGGCATCCAGGGGCAACTTATAATGACTTCCTACAGTTTAGCCAAAATGGTATGCAGTGTTGGTTTAGATCATATAGAATCCCACTTGTGTTCATCAATTTGTTGGCCTAAATCTCCTTTCCACAACTCTTTTAAGATTCTGCCCATTGCCCATTTGTAGGTTCAATAGTGTCTTATAAAGCAGAGAAGATTAATCTTTAAGCTCCATATTAGATCGAATTCCCAAAGCGTCAAACATTACTTTATTTATTAGGATCTCATGCATATCTATGACTAATTTTTTTTTCTTGTATTTTTGAATGTTTCAGTTCTTTTACTGAATATTGTTAATTGTGGTGTTATCCTGTTGTAAATGATCCGGAGTACCTGACATTGAGGCAGAAAAGTAAAACAGAAGGCCTTTAGATTAAATAAATAGTATATGAAGATGCTGGGGAATATTGTACTCTGATTTTGAGTTTGATGTGACCAAGATACTGATAATTCTAGCTCTCATTTCCATGGTATTCCAGGGAGACTGATGAGATTAGAGCTGTATAAAAATAGAGTTTGTGGTCAGAAATGACTGGGTAGGGGCAAGCAAACTGGAGTTCTGTACAGAACGGGCAGATGTTTAAGACTATGCATTCGCCTCAGATAATGTGGCTTAGATGAAAATACTTGCCCTGGAGATATTCCGAATACCTCAGAATGCAGGGTGGCTGTGATCCAAGGAAATCCAAGAAACAGGCCAAGGCTTCAGAATTGCTTGTTTTCTAGTATGATACGTTTTTGTAATCTCCCCAAAAGTCTCCATAAATGGAAACCATCAGGCAGTCAGGAGGGGAAAAGCAGAGGATGTGAGTGTAGGTCTGTGATTAATAGCTCTAGTTTCCAATCAGGGAATGTCTTTACTTGGGGTCTCATTTACCGTAATTTCCAGTCACATTGCTAGTTCTGCTTTGCCTCATGAGTCATGCCCACATCCAACTCTGTCCTAATTAGATCTGCACTATCTGTGTCATTAATGCAAATGAGTAGTGTGTGTGTGTGTGTGTGCGCGCGCGCACGGCGTGCTTTTGTACATGGTCCAGAACTGTAGTTTATAAATATAAACAACAAATTCAAAAATAAGCTGGGGACGTCTATCTGAAAGGCCTGGTTTAAGAATCACAATTCATTCTTAAACCATCTCTTGCTGAAATTAATTTAGGTACTGAATCAGGCCAAAGGAGGTGGGAATGAGGCTGACCAGTTAACTTGCCTCAGTGTTTTCTGCTTTTATATAATGTAATACATACTTAAAGATTCTACTTCTGATGTTCGAGCAAAACTAGGACCCTGGTTTGAACAAATTAACACATGACCCTTATGTAATATTTTTTAAAAACTCCAACTTGTCATCATGTTCCGCAGTACTCGCGTTCAGTAGGGGGCCACACCAACTGCGGCATTAGGTATGGCCGGCTGTCCCAGGTGAGCTGTTTAATGGAGGGGAGGTACTGTGAAGCCCTACCCCCTCCATTAAACGTGGAGAGGTGGGACTCAAGAGGGAAAAGGAAGGGCTTGGAGCAAACTCTGGGGGGATAGGGGGTGGCTGGAGGCACTGGATGAAGAGGAGTGCGGGGGGAGCACACCGCCCCTGGCAGTGTGATCCCAGTGGGATGCTATTGAGGCTGCCCCCTGCCTGCACTGGGCGCCACATCCCCAGGACAGGCGCCGCCCCCCCCGCCCCCACCTGTTTTCTGCCCCCCGGTGCCAGAGCATGAAGCTCCGCCACTGACTGGAGGGTGGAGGAAGGGGTGGGGAAGGGTAAAGGAGTAGGTGATGGTGGCAAGCAGAGCGGCAGCACCTAGTTACAGTGGTACCTTGGGTTACAGACGCTTCAGGTTACATACGCTACAGGTTACAGACTCCAGTATCCCTGAAATAGTACCTCGGGTTAAGAACTTTGCTTCAGGATGAGAACAGAAATCTCACAGCGGCAGAGCAGTGGCAGCAGGAGGCCCCATTAGCTAAAGTGGTACCTCAGATTAAGAACCGTTTCAGGTTAATAACGGACCTCCAGAACAAATTAAGTTCTTAACCCGAGGTACCACTGTATTAATATTTTGTCAAATAACTTCCACCTCTAATCGCATTTTTAGCTTGGCTTAGTGTCAAATTCTGAGTAACTCAGCCATGCATAGGCTTCTGGCAAATGATAAAGAATGTGCTAATGCAGTCCTTGAGGTTAGCTATTTACAAGTATCTCCTGCTTTGCTGAATCCATTTCTCTGGTAATTAAATATTATATCTCCTACACAGAATTATTTTCTCTTTAGGCTTTTGTTGAATAAAAAGAACATTGATCCACATTTCCAGCAAGTCAGCATTAAATTCACCACTGTTAGCAGTGGGAAGGCCATTTAGACTCTGCTCAAGTTGCACAGATGCATGCCTGCTCTAGAAAGATGTGGATGGCAAGTGGATATTTCTTATGCACCTTTGGCTATGTGTTTTCCCAGTTCCTTGGGGTAAAGTCTGCAAGCTGCATAGAGCTCCCTCAATAATTGAGAAGCAGCTTGGCATGGGCAAGGCATTTCCAAGACCACAATGCAGCCAGCCTTCTAAAAAGGAAAAATAAAAGTTTAAAATAGAGAGGGGTAGGCAGGCAGCATTTGTGCTTATTTTATGCATTTTATATCTCTCACTATTTTCTCTCTCTAAGCCATAAACTATAAAATTGCATGAAATAACAAAAAGTTCAGCAATCAAATAAACTTATAATGAAAAAGTTGACCACAATCCTGGAAAAAGGTGGAAAACAAAACAACAAAAGCAACATTGATATATTACATTGAGTTTATTTGCTTATGTATTCAAATACGAAAGTACAGTATGAACTGTTTTGCATAGTTTAAGTATAATAAGATGGTTGTAATGGATAAAAGAACGAATGCTTGAAGCAATTATTCATGAAGAAGTTCGTCTTTTTTTGGTGTCTGTGCTGAAATTTGTAACTTGTATAGCTATGAAATGATACAACAAAAAGTAATTTGTGCACAATAGAAAGTAAAAGGTAAGGTAAAGGACCCCTGGGCGGTTAAGTCCATATAGGTGAACATGTATGCATACTGCAACTGATCCTTCTTATCAGGGCTCCCATAAGAAGTCTCCCAGTTGCTCAGGGCCTGGAGTAGCTAGCACAGTCAATCTTATTGCCACTGTGCTCTTTCAATTGAACAGAACATTGCCCTGGGATCAACAGGGCTTGATGTTCCACCACTCTTCTAAAGTGGACTTGTGATCCAATCTGGATACACTTTAGTCAGAACGGGTGAGTCCATTTTGGAATCCAAGTTCTGCAGATCCCTCTTCCACAATTTCCCATCTCTATGCAAGTGGGGGGAGGGGATTAATGGATTGTCTTTGTTTTTGTTATGTATTTTGTTTTGTTTTTAATCTCATATTTTTATGTTGTGATCTGCCCTGAGATCCATGGATGAAGGGCAGTATACAAATTTAATAAATGAAATAAAATTCCAGCCCACTACCACGTAAGAACTGGATTTAAATGCCTTCCAAACAAGTTGTTACAAACTTGGCAACCACTAGAAATGAGGAGTTCAGCTCAGTCTTCTCCCCAGGAACTGTTTCTTAACTGTTGCCCTCAATGACAGCTTTTCCTCAATTTGCATCTTGATTCTGCTCCTTAAATGGGAGACCTTTGTATTTATGGGGTTGCTGGATAATCCACATCAGTTGCACTCTAGGATGAAAACTCAATCCTTTGCTGTAAATGCAATATAAAATTTCTGGATTTTTATTAGCAATATGCTGTTTCCATGTCGACAGTCACTTTGAAAATTCATTGAGGACACTTTTCTATATTTATTGGAATATGAACCATCCTTACAAATTTTTCCCTAACTTGCCAATTTTTAACTCCTTCCTAATTGCCACATATGGTGAAACTGTTGGCTCTGACTCATTTGCTGCTGCTTTTTATCTACCGGTACATTGATTTTTCTTCCAGTAGGTGTTGTTAAAATCATAATTCTCTTTGTGCAGACAACATGTTGGAGACAAGGAGAGCAAATCAATCCTAGGTCAAGTTATTACATCTTGTTAAGGTAAAGGTAAAGGTACCCCTGCCCCTACAGGCCAGTCTTGACAGACTCTAGGGTTGTGCACTCATCTCACTCTAGAGGCCGGGAGCCAGCACTGTCCGCAGACACTTCCGGGTCACGTGGCCAGTGTGACAAAGCTGCTCTGGCGAGCCAGCGCAGCACACACGGAAACACTGTTTACCTTCCCGCTAGTAAGCGGTCCCTATTTATCTACTTGCACCCAGGGGTGCTTTTGAACTGCTAGGTTGGCAGGCGCTGGGACCAAGCAACGGGAGCGCACCCCGCCGCGGAGATTCAAACCGCCAACCATGGGATCGGCAAGTCCTAGGCGCTGAGGTTTTACCCACAGCGCCACCCGCGTCCCTTATTACATCTTGTTAGTATCCCATAAAAACAATGGGGCTGGAAATAGAAAGGCATACAGCAAAAAGCCAAAAATGTGAAATAATTGGCACGAAGGAGGTCAACCCTGTTCTACCATACCCTGGGACAGACTCATAGACTCTGGGCACTTCCAGATTAGCTATTTTCTGGTGGGATTCCATCACATACTGTTCTATCTAGCCCTGACCTGGTACCAGACATGAGGTCCTTGAAGGATCAACCAGATACCCCACAGGTCAAGAACTTTGAGGAGCTAGCAGGGTCCTGTGAAACCAATGCCAAGTATCCCCTTGAGGGGTCCTCCAGGTTGGGACCTGCTGGAGAACTCCTGGAGCTATCAGAGGAGGAGGTAGCACCACCCATCAGTTCTCAAGAACACTTGTGCTAAAATATTTGGGTCAAGGCTAAAGAAAACATTACAGTATGCATCTGTGGACTCAAAATCAGTGGTCTACTGATGAGTAAGGGATATACACATGAACATGCAACTAACATCAGCTGTGGTCAGGCTGTGGTCCAGGAGGCCAGAGTACATAATGTCTCCTTCCCGAGTCTTTCATTTGCTGGAAACAACACAACCTTGTTTCTAAGTCTAGTTCCCACGGCTTGATGAACTTATGATACTGATCTTGGACTGTTTCCTAGACCGATTCCCTGTGCTTGACCTTGGTTTGTTTGGACTGTGCTGCACCACCAACCCTGACTATTCTGTTGACTAATTTGGTGAAAGGCTTATGCCTCCTGGGATTGGGACCTTAGCCCCTGAGGATATGCACTGTTTTTACTGATGTCATTGTTACTGAGGATTTGTCCTCTTAATGGTGTTGCATTAGTCACAAGTGCTCCCACATTAAAGTTGATTTGTACTTTTAAAACTGATGAGATGGTCACATGGCATAAGTAGCAATCTGTGCGTGATCCATAACTTTTGGCACATATCATTAAACTTTTCATACCAGCAATGTTCCCTTTTTTTCTTTTTTAACTACTGATGTGCTATGGTACTATGGCAATGTGCCGAATTGAAGTTGCTTCTTTGTGAAATAGCTACTCCCACATGCTTCCTGTTGATGCTGTTTTTGTGGAACCGAGTGAAGGTTTAGCACAGTAATCACAGCCTGAATATTAAAACTGTAAAAGTGGAAGTATGGTGCTGGCATGCTGCCATTCTGCAAATAACTTGTACTTAAAAGGGGGATGGGGGAGAGATAAAATTGCTGCCCACCTGCTCTTTTTTGCTACTTGCTGGCAGCTATGGTGGTTCCACTTGTGTCGGGGGGGGGGGGGTCAAAGGGAAGCTTTGTGACTGGCTCAGCCTCTTAAGGTTCTGTTTTGCTCAGAGATGGGTGTATGCTTAAACGCAGAACAATGTGATGGCTGTGTGTGTGCAGAGCAAGAGAAAAACTAGAGAGGTGATTGTGTGCCACTGCAACACAGAGGCAACTGACGATTTATGTATTTTCCTCCTTCTTTCCCAGCTCCCTTCCTTCCAGATGTCAGATCTTTGCCCAGCTACAGGGCACAGGGAGGGAAGAAGAGATCAGTCTTCTTGCTGCAGACTAAGAGAAAAGAACAGCTGTGCTACTGCTGGTGCTTGGAAAAAGCACAGTGATATGGCAGCATCGTATCATACAGCACATCTAACTTCTACTTTTGTAGAGGGGGAGGGTCAATAGAGTGGATGGTGAGGGTGCAAAAAATGGCCTTGGAATTGCTGGAGAATGCCAGTGCAGAGTTAATAATGCAGGAGTATTGGAAAACATTAATGTAGCAGGAGGAGGATCAGATAAATACATTATAAATCCACATTGAAAGTGTATAATGCTTATTGCTGCATAAACCTGGTATAAGACATCTGTCTGGAGTTACTCAGACTGGCAAATTCCGGTTGTGCAACTCAAGCTGTTTGGGAGGTAGCATGCAACAAGTCTGCTTCCCCCCAAATTCAGACTTCTCGCACATCATCAAACCTCCCCGCAAGCCAATTGGAATGAATACTCATTAAATGGCCAATATAATCTATTCCTGCAAAAAAATCAGGATGTATGTTCAATAAACAGATATTCTGGAAGTGCCCTTACAAAAGAGAGGAAATCATTTTTTTTAAAAAAATAATTATGGCTGAATGAGTTGGATAGCAGTGTTTCATTGCAGAAATCAAGCTTTATAAATTAATTTTTTCATATGCTACATTAAAGGCAGATGGAATGGACTCCACAAAAAATAATCTAGGGTTCTTCTAGAATTCTCATGTGATGGGATTCTGTGCAAGCAGAAAACGGCTACATATTCATAACTGATCTACAAATTGTTGCAACAGATGAGCTGTTTGGATAGAAACAGGCAGGTTAATCCAAACAGAGATGCAGGCTGAGATTCACTTAGACAGTCACCCCTCCTGCCTTGTGTGTTTCTCATTGGAGCTTTTTACACTCCCTCCACACATACTTTTGAACAGTCTCTTCCCACTACGGGTTAATCACAGACTGCTGTGAGAATATGCCTCAGTTTTAAAGGAATTTTATTGCTTGGGATGATGGAGCGGCATTAGAAAAGTACAATTCTAAAAGCCCACTTGGGGCTGCAGAATTGGTAGTCATGTGGTTCTTGGAATCTTAGCCATAATTAGTTTCCTCCTCCCTACAGTCTGATTTCAGGTAACAGCTAATTAAAAGGCAAAGGATGCCATCTGTTAAAATGGAGCTTGAGGAAATTGCTCAGCTTTGACGAAGTATCAAAGACCAAATGAAACCTCTGCAATATCACAGTTGTTATGATGGCTTTCTAACTTGGTTATACTTTTGTTATAAAGCATAAAATGTTAAGGTGGCACAACCAAATAAGCAATGCACACACATAACTAAATATCATCTTAGGACTGTTTCTTTAAATGAACTCTGCTTTAAAAATATTTGTATTTATGTTAGCTATTTGCAATGTCTGAAAATCTTAAAATATAATATAAAAAATATTCTCATGTTACACAATAAATTATCTGAGTAGAACCATGTGCTATGAGGCAAACAGGATACCCTAACCCTGTGTTTACATTGTGGCTCAACCAAGAGGAACGTAACCCTTCTAAGTAGTTGTTCATGACCAGCATCTGATGTGACGGCTGGAGTCAGAGTGGTAGATGAAGCGGAGGCTAAGCCAGGAACCTCTAGGGCTGAGCCAGGGAGTTCCAGTACAGGACAGAGGGAGCTGGAAGAACATTAATGAGCTCAAAAGGGAGCAGTTAACCTAACAAAGGTTCAGAGAAGACCCAAAGAATTGCACAGTCACCACCAGTTCCTCCTCTAACAGGTTCTTTGCTGGGTCATTCCTTGAAGCTGGATTCTCATTTACAGGAAGCAACTATTTGCAGTAATGCACATTGCTGCTTGTGGAGGAATTCTAGGCTGTAAAATGAACCAGAAAATACTTCTGTCTTTCCACAGAGCTTAACGTCAGGCAGATCTACTAACATGATCTTTTTTTCAGGAGAGAACACGCGCAGCAGTACTTCTGGATTTCTTATACGCTGAAGTATTTCAGTTTCTTGTATCACAAGAGCCTAATGACCGAATGTGCCCATTATTTTTTTAAAAAATGAGACAATATGGAGAACAAAAGACCTTGACAGCAATTTGTCTCATTTGATGGGTATATCATCTATCTCATACATTATTTCAATTAAATCAGAAAAATATTCTTCTATACACTTACCTCTTTTTGACGGTACTTAATTGCCAGTTTGAGTCTTGCAAGTTCATTACCATTCTGCTCTTCTATTAGACTGTTATCATCTCTGTAGTTAAGAATAATTTCAAGTTCCCTGGAACTCCGTGTCTGATCCAAGAGGTCTTTTGCAAATTGCTTGCATTGCTGTGATAGTTCTTCATATTCAGATTTAAACTCATTCTCCACTTTGCTCAGTTCCTGAAGTTCCCAACTTAATTGGAAAGCTGTAAGAAAAGGATCCTCGCTTGACAGGGAAATCAAAGATGGACTTGAAAGAGCTCTGTAGATATTGAGCCTGGATCGGGAATGGCGAAGGCTGTCCACATCTGAGCTAGAGACACACTCCACACAGTTACAGCGGACTTCATGCGGTCTGGGAACAGAAACACCTTTCTGTACTAAAAGTTTTACGATCTCATAATTGTTTGTATGGGCAGCCAGGATAATGGGTGTGATGTCTGGTGTAAACTCTGAGAATTGTTTATCCAAAAGGATGGGTGGTACCTGTGTGAAGGAAAATGAATACAGTTATATTGGATAGGTGTTATCTGTGGCTCAAGGTACAAGATATCAAGGTATAATCATACGAGGACTTATCCATTTGGGTAGTAAAAACCCATCCAGAACACAACTGAACTGGATAGATTACCTACCTGCCAACAACATCTCCATCTTATCTGACCTACACTTTATTTGCTGCCCTCCAGTGACTCAGCCATTGATTAAGCTCTTCCAATGTACTGCCTGAATCTGATGAAAATGAGAAATACAGCTGGGTGCTATCCACATGCAGATGATACCAAACCTTGCGCAATCTGGTTTCCTGACCACATGGAAGCCTATGTGCACACATCTCTATGTAAGGAGGCTTCCTCTTTGCAGACATCTTCAGTCAAATGTGTGGCAGGATCTATGGCCCTGAGGTCGGGATGTCCTGCTTCCCCTTTTCATATATTGCTAACATCTAAAAGGCTTGCTTTCACTGGAGAGAATCTATCTCAGTCTTAAATGAAACAAGAGAGTGAGGGGAAAGACGCTAGGCTGGCTGCTCTTTTATTCCTCAGTTTCAATATTTTTGCATTCCCTGTTTGTTCACCTTCTTAGTGTCGCCATAATTATTTCTGAGATATCATTACCTTCCTCCCCCAAAAAGACAAATGCTTGTTTTGTACTTCTTATTTACCTGCTGTAATACTGTATATAGTCTGGAAACAAGTATTGTCTCCTGGTAATGCTCCTACCATTTCTATAAGGAAGAACAGAACCTGGCTTTGCCTTTTTACAGTAATTGCTCCTAACAAGTGATGAGAGAAATAAAACAGTGTGAGGAGGGTTTTTGTTTTGTCAGTAAATACAGAACAGAGGAGACTTGATACGTTTTAGAAGCAGCTATTTATAGTGCACATGTGCTATTTTTAAATCACTTACTGATGGTGTGAATATGAAATGATTCTCATAGATACAATCCTGCATTTCCCTCACTATTTGTTTGAATGGACCTCTGCCCAGTCATGACAGAATTCCTTTCATTCCTTTTCCATACCTGAAAATCCCCCAACCACTCCCAATTAAACTTAGGCTGTTTCTTAGATAAATTCACTTTAAATTCAGCTATTTCTCCATATTTGTAAGCATTTGCTTCCATTCAGGACCTTCAACTTATAGTTTCTTCTTGTCTCACTACTGTTACTAATGGTTCAAGAAATACTATCAATGAACTAGGGCGGGAGTAGCTTTGCCCTGTTCCTCCTTCTATCCTGGAAATTTCCCTTTTATTAGGAACATTGGTGCTGGCATGGTGTATATCATATCCACCCATTTACATAGGATAAATCTTTTAAATCTGACTTAAACTTTCCTTGAATCTAAAAGAAAATGCAGGCAGCTGCCATATATTTTCAATTGCATAAAAGATAAATAACTGTTTGTATCTGTTTGCCTTTTAAAAAGGCTTGTTTTGTCTTTTTGAATATATTTTTTAACACTTTAATCATCTTGTTAATACTGACATTAGTGTTTTATAGTCAAAATGTGAAAGTGTTTTTATCCCCCCCCCCCCTTTGTGAAGAGAGGGAGGCACTGTGGCTTCCTCAGAGCTCTGGTGGGCAAATGGGGCATCTAGATGTGCAGATGAGTATTCTGGAAGTGGGTGGACTAAGAATGCCAATGGAGAATTGGTCACTGATTGGCAGAGAAATAAAGCAACAGAAGCTTGCATAGGCAGTGGGGTCCCGAGCAGGAAACAAAAGAAGCCAAAATGGAAAACAAAGGCACAGGAAAGCAAGAGAGAGAGATCAGCAGAAGGAAAGCAAGCAAGCGAGTGAGGACAAGGGTTGGAGACAAAGACAAAGAAGAGGTATGCTGGGCTATACAAAACAGTCTTACCATTATGTAGGCTGGGCAGAGCTTTAAAGGTCTGAGATAACAGATTTTGAAATTAGCAGCTGTCCTGCAGTTTGTTACATTTACCCTCCATACAGGTTCAATAGCTTTGAAAAGAAATAACAGAGCTAAATAAAAATAGGTTTTCCATTTCTGTTATCACTTCTTGTACCATAACAAAGGGTCCTATTTTTCTTAATACCATAGAATTGTAGAGTTGGAAGGGACCTGGAGGATCATCTAGTCCCCTGCAATGCAAGAATATGCAGCTGTCCCTTTTGAGGATCAGACCTGCAAACTTAGTGTTATGAGCACCAGACTCTAATAAACTAAGCTAGGTTTCCTACACTGGGCTGTTCTTGCCAAGAAAATATCTCTGAAGCTGTGGATCATTTTACATCCTCTCCCTGGCCTGAGTTTTGGTTGCCCCTGATTTCCTTGATGCCTCTATAGTCTTGCAAAGAGTTAAGTCTTCCATCAGGTGCATATCACTGTATACTGTGTCTCCATGAGGAGCTCCTTGGGGAAAAAATAAAGGTCTCTTATGAACAGCTCAACTGTTTCTCTAGACTTCTGAGCTCTTTGATAAAAGCAGGCCCTCTCAAAGAAGACTGTTGGCTCATAGTCAGCAAAAGTAAATTTTTATAATTTATAAATGTTGCTGGCTTTTTGCCTGTAACATAAAGAAATGAACTTCGGTTCAAAATTCCTTTGCTGTGAGGCAAAAAGAAGCATTTCCCCCCCTGTTCATGGCATACTGCAGGGCTACTAAAGCTGAAGGTGTCTGACACACTGCATGTGATTTGGCTTGTTTTTCAAAGCTCTACAAGTTTGAAACTTAACTTCTCTGGCACCATACCAGTGAAGGTCATAGAACATCAATCAGCCATGTTCTTCACTGTCTCAAAGGAACAGGGACAAAAGAACAAAAGGAAATTCTCATCTCAGTCAAAACTGCACCTTGACCAAGCCATAGAATGGTAATTTCTCCTCTCAGTTAACAATGCAAGTCTTTCTCCTCATTATATTTGCCTTTGAAACAATGCAGATTAGAGAAATGTTTTTGGGAAACTGTGAGTGAGGACTGTGTCAACTCTCATGCTCTGTAAGTTGTCAGAAAGTTGTTGTGGCATTTCAGAAATCATGGTAAAAAGAACCAATGTGTTCAACCTAAATGTAAAGATGTAGGGAAAAGAACACACTCCCCCTAGTGGTGGAAGAAAGTACAGAGCAAAGTAGCATCTGAACCCAGCATGCCACACTTACTTGAATGGATAGAGTTGAACTCTATGTTTTAACGTAACTACTAGAATAAAGTTGTTGTTAATTTGTACTGTATATAAACAGTACAGTCATACCTCAGGATAAATATGCTTCAGGATAAGTATTTTCAGGTTGTGCTCCGCGGCGACCTGGAAGCAACGGAGCACGTTACTTCCGGGTTTCGCCGCTCGTGCATGCGCAGATGGTCAAAATGACATCACGCGCATGCGCGGAAGCGGCGAAACGCGACCCGCGCACATGCAGACACACAGTTGCATCTTACGTTCTGTTCAGGATGCGAACGGGGCTCCGGAACGGATCCCTTTCGCATCCCGAGGTTCCACTGTACTGCCCTTCATCCAAAGATCTCAGGGCAGTTCACAACATAAAAATACAGGATAAAAGCACAAAATAAATAGTAGTGGACCATAGCCCATGGTTTGAGAAACACTATTCTCGGGGTTTTGTGGTAGTGGCATAAGCGGTAGGGGTGACAGTGAAGCTTGCATATTGGAGAGGTTGGGGAGCCAGAAAGGCCTTGGGTTGTCATTGGCTCAGCTGCTCTAATTCTAGAGAAGGTCAGGGCAGGCAGAAAATCCTTAAGCAAAGAGGAGGAGTAGGAGAGGCAGAAGCCTAGAAAAGAAAGAATGAAAGGGGAAGGATGTAGAAACATGAGTGGGAAGAGAAACTGGGAGAAAAAACAAGCTGAGGAGGGATGCACAAGGCTGGGTACCACAGAGTTCAGCACATTGCTTCACAGATTTGAAGTATCGGGCTGCAATACTTCTAGTCAGGTTGTAACATGTTTGGCAACAGCTTATGATGGGATTCTTCTCCCTCTTGCTTTTGCCTTTTAGGACAGATGTTTCCATTTGTAAGGTTAAGGGTCAATTAATGTTTTAGACTCAATATAGGAGCAGAAATGAACCCTGAGACTAGTTTGGAATAACATTCTAAGTTGGGAACCAAAACATTCCATGTTGGTTTACAAGTTTAGAACTCACCATCTGATATTTGTGTGATGCCTTAGTTGAAAATTTAAGACCTTAGGATTGTAAAAATATAGACTTCTAGTGTATTATGCCTGCTGTAACTTTGCAAATCATAATACTGACAAGGGATTGAATCACTCAGTATTTGCACAGCAAACCATTATAAGCAGTATATAAACCTTGATAAACTACTGTAAATGCCATTTGTCAATTGTATTCCTAATTATTTTCTTCTTTACCTTGCTCCATTTCAGTGTATTGTTATTTCAACCAGTATGAACATAAAATATTCCTTTCTCCCTTCTGGTCATAATAATGCATTAAATTACAGACTGGTCAGCACATTGCAATGTGAGTTGGCATACTGTGGTTGCCATGGGTGTAAGCAAGAAAGTCCTGGGTTGAAATGTCAGTTGATGTAGTAGTAGAAGAAAAGTCTCCAAACTTTTTTCTATGGGCAAATCTAGAAATCTAAGGAACTGTTGCAGGCACACCACAAAATAGTAGCAAATGTCATCCACCTCTCCTAAAAAGCCCTGGGTACCACCCAAAAGCAAAACTGAATAAATCCCAGATTTTAAAAAATGAAAGGGTCATCACCATAGTCACCATATTGGGGATTCCAGAATTATAAACTCACTAGTGAACTGCCATGAGATCTTATGATGAAGGGCAGTATATATAACAACAACAACAAACAACAACAACAACAATAACAATAGCAGCAGCAGCCTTGGAAAAGACACTAGCTCTCAGCCCCCACTCCCACTCCCACCTTTAGTATTGAGTTAATATAGGTTTTTTCTAAAGTTAATTTTTAGCATATATTTAATGTGTACATTCTCCTAGGAGCTTACAGCAGCATACAGGTCTTACTCTCTTTTATCTTAACAATATCCTTGTGTGCTAGATTTAGGCTGAGATGGTGCTGCTGACCAAAGATCACTCACTCAGTATTTTTGTTTCACATTTAGCCTGAGGGTGGTTTTGTGCAAATTAGTTTCCCTCACTGTGGTGTTTGGTTGGTTCTAATAAATCAAAGGTATTGTGTGAGTTCTGCTTTCAGGATATGCAGATCATCAAGGAGATTATGACAGCAGAGAACAAAGTGGACCCACATGAACCAAGCAAAGGCAACATTGGGACAAGCAATCTGGTTAGTACAACCAATCCAATTTATTCAAAGAAGTGAATCACACCACACTAGACAGGGCAGCAGAAAAACTAGCCGACAGCAAGAACCAGAGTAGTCCATCAGTATTTCTAACTACGGTAACATCTGCACGATGAACTAGTGCTATGGGAAAAGGGGGGGGGGGAATTATCCCCTTTGACAATCCATCTTTAGTCACAAAGTGATAGCTGGGTTCTCAAATCTTTACTTGAAGTAGACAAGAACCACAGGCACAGTTTAGCCCTAAATTAGTTTGAGGTGCTCAGTTTGTTGAATTGTTTGCATAGATATCTTAGGAAGTAATTCTGGCAGGCAACTGACTACACTGAGAACTAGAGTACTAATCTGATTGGCTTCAGGTTTATGCATGGTGTTTTTTTCCCATACAGAGAAACTTGTTAGTTTTAGCAATTCTTGCAAGTCCACCCGCCTTGCAAAATTGACATAGACCCTGGAGCTCTCATTATCTTGGAAATTTCAGGAAAGCAGCTACAGGCAGCTAAAGGTATATTTGAGTGCAGAATGAAGACTGAAAACAGTTTCCCTTCTCCCTGTCTGTGTAATGTTGCTAAACAGTTTGACATCTCTGCCTTTGTCACTTGCAGCAGAGTAATTCCACAAGCAAGGGAAATACAAGTTCTGAACCATGTGCTTTAATTCTGTGCATAGTAGACATTTAAATAATTCAAGCTTCAGGAGGTCAAATTTCTAGAGAAGAGGTGCTGTAGAAATGTAGAGTCATGATTTGCCCAGGAGATTGTGATGCAATATATAGCATATAGACTGTTCCCAAAGTCTTATAGGAGGAGCATAGTGAAAGAAGGCAAATGCATTGTCATTATTTATGTGTCCATGTTCATACATCTGCTGAATTTAAATGGGTCTGTATATCTGGATGTGACTCACAGTCTCCTCAATTATGATTGTTTCCCTGGCATAACATCATAAATAAAGACCTATCTGTCTTAGTGTGAAGGGGGAACGTTATTGACATTCCAGAGAGCATTCTCAGATAGGTTTGTCAGAATGAAGTGTTCTTGTTTTGCTTACAATATTTACAGTCACATTCTTCTAAAAAGGAAGGCTGAATTGAAATACAGAGTGGAGCAGCAAATAAACCCTGTTTGGTATTCATGATAAGGGAGATCAGGGGCACAGAGTTATGCCTCAGTCCCTCTGGTGCATCCCTTTTGCCCTGTTTATAGCCCTCCGTGAGCTGGAGGGCAAACCTCTAAAGCAGGGCTTCTAAACTGTGGAGGGAACCTCTAAGAATATAGCAGGTGCCCCATTTCACAATTCTGCCCTCAAGCACATGGAGGGCTGAAAACAAGAACATGACATGGTGGAGGGAGGTGGAGCTTCAAAATGTTGTCCCAGTTCTCCCTCATGCCATTATTACTGCAGAAGCACACATATAAGGCTTTAGTCTTTCACCCCAAGGTGACTGCGGCTGTCTGCAATTTTTCTAGCAATTTCCAAGATGGTTGTGGAAGCTGATTTGAGGGTAATCACAATTATGGAGGGAGCCTGTGTGGGCATCTGTATTATGTGTGCATCAGGTAACATGCTCAGCAGCAATTTCTCATGGTGGTTAGGAAAAATGCCATTAAGATTAAAGCAATCATTGCTGACCATATGCATAATTGCCCAGTCTACATCTGCATTTATTCAGTTTCAACTACATACTGCAGCTGATTCATGTAGCCAAAAATATACAGTGGTACTTAGGGTTAAGAACTTAATTTGTTCTGGAGGTCCGTTCTTAACCTGAAACTGTTCTTAACCTGAGACACCACTTTAGTTAATGGGGCCTCCCACTGCCACTGCGCCACCGCTGCACGATTTCTGTTCTCATCCTGAAGCAAAGTTCTTAACCTGATGTACTATTTCTGGGTTAGTGGTGTCTGTAACCTGAAGTGTCTGTAACCTGAAGTGTCTGTAACCCGAGGTACCACTGTATTGTGCAAATCAGCCTTTAATTGATTAGCAAATGTAGGGCTCTTTTGGAAGAAAATTCTCTTTGTTTACTGTGCCTATACAATAATCATCATCATCTTAAATTTCTTCATTTCTATTTTTTTCAAAATATTTTCCTCTGGTAATCATCCGCAAAAGTAGCACCAGAGGTATACTGTTTCTGAGCATATTGATTCATTTAGATTCTCTGGCTAGTAGCCACTAACTGTCCTCCACCTGCTTTTTAAATTATTAAATTATTATACATTAAATTATTAATGTGGCTATGTTTTTGGACATCACTTTAAAAAAGGCTAAGGCAAGATAAATTTGCAGAAGGTTGGCAGATATCTAATGAATATAGCAAGGGGTTAAGTTTAATTCATAAACCTGACAGTTCAGAAGTCAGGTTTGACGAGGATAGGTAACTTTTTATTTAATACTAGAGGTTGCACGCCTGCCAACTCCACTTGCCAATCCTCTTGCCATTCCCCACATTAAACCCCTAGGGCTTGCCCCTCTCACCCCATGCAACTGTAATGCTTGCCTTTCACCTTCTTAAGCCCATGTCTATTTTATTGCCCCACCAACCCATGCCTCCTTCTTCCTCACTTTTTGTGCAACACCCCCACCTCCTTGTACACAAGCCACCTTCATGGTGACCTCCTGCATCTTCCTCTTCTTGCACACTGCAATGAATACTAACCAACCTTTTCACCTTCTGCCCAATTATCCCCTCCTATGCTGCAGACCCTTTCATGGCCCTGATTTCATCTCCGCCCCCATTCTTGTGTCTTCTACTCCCTTTTTCCAACCTTCTTTGCACCCTCATTTTCACCCCTTTCCCTTCTCCCCCTTCTACTAGCTTTCTCAACTCTTCCTTCCACGTACATCATCCCTGTTTCTATGCCTTCTCTCTCCTGTTCTGCAACCCCTTTGCTCACGTACAGCATGATCTATGTTACTTTATCTGTAAGATTAATAGAATCTTAAAAGCAAGGCTGTTTGTTAGCTTGTTCAGTTAGAGGTTAAGTTCAGTTGATGGATGTTGTACATCAGAGGCACCGAGTTCCAACGGACATTGGGGGCCTTGTCATGTGCATGTGATGTCAGGGGCAGACTTTGGTAATATGGGGTCCTGAGCAAGGACAAAATCTTGTGCACTCACACCCAAATATTTCTTATTTTCACAATAATTCCTTTGGTAGCGTTGCTTTTTATGGATCTTCTCAGTAGGTCCCCATGTAAATATAGGCAATATTGTTATTGTTGTTTTGTGCCCCCTCAGCTCGGTGCCCTGTGAGAAGGAATTGCCTGAACTGTTCTAAATCCACTGCTGGCAGAGCACCCATTTCATGTGTATTTCCTGGAACTAGGGAATGATCCTTGTTGTTATCAGACAGCAACAGCATCTGTGTGTGTGTGCACGTGCTCATGGGTTTGTGTGTGAAATCCATATTGTGTGATCTCTCCAATCAGGACCAGCAGAACACAGCTAACTTTCTACAGTAAACATTAGGCTGCCTGTAGGTTAGTGAAACAGCAGGAGTAAGTGTACTCTAATTTTATGTTACATCACATTCCCATGACAGCCATTTTGTGTTATGCCATGCATCTGACAGCCACTTGGTGACTTACAACATTTTGACAAAATTCGCTGTCCTACGGCTGTAATAAAGATTCTTCTTGTTGTTGTCAAAATTCCTAATGTGCCCTTTTGCCCAGAAAAAGTTGGCAACCCCTGTTCCAGGTAATTGGGCATGACTTTCAACAGCAGTCTAGCATATTCTACAGCTTTTTCAGATTCCTGGCATGCACTCATCTCCTCTTTTACATGTGAATATACACATCCCTCATTTTCTCTTTAAAAATAAAAAATAAATAAACCCTGCTACTGCAGACATGTTGCTATATGCCCTAAGTTTGCTGTTTTTGCCACATGAAACAGATTCTGTCAAGGGAAAAATAATGTGTGATCAGCTGGGCAATATTTGACATGCAAAGTAGCTAATTTCTTACATTATCACAACTCCAGTTGCCAGCAGGATGTGCGAAAAGCATAACAAAGAGAAGATAATTGAATTCCAAAAATAATACATATTCATCAGGAGGCCAACTAGTGGATAATCTTCATCATAGCTGTGCTTTTCACCACTATAGAAACCATTGTTATGTTGCCCTTGAATAAGGAATCTGTTTAATTTGTAATGAGGACTGGCTGCAAAGTTGCTAATTTTCTATTTAATGTTGTTCACCCATCTTCAAAAATAAGAACAGTAGGTCAAGGGATTTAGCAGGGATTTTACAAATGGATGTAACATTATCTTCCTGCTATATGGATTTGAATTTTACATGGTTTTTGTTGTTATTGTGATGGGTTTGTGGGTGCTTTGACTCCCCTAAATGCCTGTGTCTAATAGCTGCTGGGTCTAATTGGTGTTGGGAGTTCAAATAATGCTTGGAGTATTGAAATGGGCTGCCAGATGCTGGATTTAGGAAAAATACAGGCCAAACTAGCTTTCCCATTCAGGAAATCACCCGGGAGAAGAACCATCAGGGAGAAAAAAGGGAAGGTGAAGAGCCATTAGGAAGATATAGGCTGTGCCAGACAGCAAGGGTATGGAGCCCCTCGTTCCATAGAGTGATAGTTAGCAAGTTGAGTTCAGGACTGCAGGGGTGATTATGTGACCTGGGGGAAAGCAGTTGCAGTCTGTTAAATGCGGCAATCTGAAGGGGGGGCGGTCAGAACACAATATGAACTGACAGTTTGAATCCAAGGCTGCAGCAATGGGAGACACAGGACCCTCTTAAAGTGTAATGCTGGAAACCCCCTCCCAACCCACATCATAGCCTCAGGTTGTATATATGTATAAACCATATATATATGCAGGTTTTGGTGTCTTCGGGTGTCTTCCCGTGTAAGAGTTGGGGTGTCTAGGCGACGTTTCGACGAGGTCTCACTCGTCATCTTCAGGCTGGTGCTTTCGGCTTCTTGTTACTAGAACAGAGCAGGATCTCAGTGTTTGAGTTCCTATAAATACTGTTGAGGGGGTGTGGTGTATAGCCTCCAACGTTCTGGGCAGAGAGGAAGTTCCCAGGTTAGTGTGCCTTTTCTTCTTTTGTTCATTAATTACTTGAGGGATATCTTGAGTGATTTCTTGAGTGATATTCTGAGTACCACCAAACGCCTGGCTGACAAAGACCACTTGACAACTGAGTTACAGAATCTCTCAAATGTGTTAATCGCCAACGGATACCAGCAAAACAGGGTTACGAAGCTAATCCAAAAAGAAACACCCCCCAAAAACCAAGACACAGAAGAAAACAATGGCATGGCCCTCCTTCCTTATATCAAGGGCACTACAGATAAAATTAGCAAAATCCTCCATAAACACAATATCAAAACAGCCTTTTGCACCAACCAAAAAATAGCCAATATGCTCAGAAACCCAAAAGATAAAATCCAGTTAGAAAACCAAGGGGTCTATGAAATACCCTGCAAAGTCTGCCCAGCCACGTACATTGGACAAACAAACAGACGAATAAATGCACGTATCGCAGAACACAAGAATGCCGTCAAAAAAGAAGAAAAAACTTCCTCTCTTTACCAACACATGAAAGAAACAGGACACGAAATTAATTTTGCAGATTCCAAATTGCTCTTTAACATGGAACATCACCACAAGAGAATAATCATGGAAGCCATCGAGATAGAGAAACACCCTCACAACATGAACAAGCGTGACGACACGTCCCGCCTGCCAGACATCTGGAAATTAGCCCTCCCCACAAAAACCGACACCAGAACCAGAGGCACACAGAACGCCATCTCCAATCAACCACACCAGACCCAAACCCAGACCCTCTCCACAGATAAATTACAGACACCATCCAGTAGCCAAACCATAGTGGCACCTCCGGATGCTGCACCCCCCTGCAATCCCTACACAGATCTGGCTGGCACAGGGCACAAAACCACAGCTCGCCCCTATACACGAAGCCAAGCCAGAGCACAACTAAGTGCAGTACAGCCATCTTCTCAGAAAAACTCTTCACAAGCTCAAGAGGTCAAGACACGAAAGCTTTAGCAACTAATCCACACCTAATGACCCTCCTAAGTGGTACTCAGAATATCACTCAAGAAATCACTCAAGATATCCCTCAAGTAATTAATGAACAAAAGAAGAAAAGGCACACTAACCTGGGAACTTCCTCTCTGCCCAGAACGTTGGAGGCTATACACCACACCCCCTCAACAGTATTTATAGGAACTCAAACACTGAGATCCTGCTCTGTTCTAGTAACAAGAAGCCGAAAGCACCAGCCTGAAGATGACGAGTGAGACCTCGTCGAAACGTCGCCTAGACACCCCAACTCTTACACGGGAAGACACCCGAAGACACCAAAACCTGCATTCCTGTGCCCGTGAAAATCTACGAAACCATATATATATATATGTGTGTGTGTGTGTGTGTGTGTGCCATATATCAAAAGGACACCACAAAGTCTCTGCTGTGTCTCATTTCCAAAGGAAATACAGACCCTGGACCCCTGGAATCTCGCACCACCCAGAGACTGGGGTAGTGTGTAACATTATGTAGATATTTATTGTGAGCAGCTTGTAGGGCCTTAGTGGCTGGGGGAAAGAGAGGTAGATTTAAAAGTAATAAAGAAGGCCAGTTGGGAATACTTCAGTAAAGTAATGGACAACTGAAGAAAATATAGGCATCTGAATACAATATTCTGAACCAGCTTGTTTGAACCTTTTCTTCTGTGTCAATCCAGAACTGACTCCAACCATGCCTGCAGCACATGAGTCACTAATTTTAATGGCACAGTGCGATTCTAAGGGTCTATAACTCAGTGACTGAGCATAAACTCTGAATGCAAAAGACCCAAGGTTGACGCCCTGCTATTTCTGCCTAAATGGATCTTGGCTGGCAGACATGTGGGGGCAAGCTACACATTTTAACACAATGAAGTGTGGCCAAGATGGGATTAAAATTTTGAACCACTTGGGCATTGCCCAAATTGCTGTACTCTCACCTATCAAAGAGGGCTAACAAGTCATTGCTAGTGGCAGTTTTGTGTAGCAAAGTGTTACAATATTGCAGGTGTTAATGTAGTGTTGCAGCTTGGGCAACATATGAAGTGATAATTTAAGAGAATAGATGCAGGCGTCATCTGTGCTGTGATAACAAACTAGATGGAAAACCATCCAGGGCCTTCAGAATAGAACTTCTAATGCTACTGCAGAAAAAACTGGGCTCTGTCATACTAAAAACTTCATAGAGATCCAAAATAATAAAACCAGGTCATATGGCAAAGTATTTATCATAAATAGTGGTTTATTGGCTAAAAAAAGGTAATTAATGCTACAGGGCAAAATAATCGCAATCATAAACTGTAAAATAGGTTGTAATTGAAATAGCTGCAAAATACATTATAAAGATTAGCCTTAGTGACTTGGATTTAAATTGTAGAAAGATCTTTTCAAAAATGAAATGCCTCATTTAAACACTAGATGGCATTTAAACTATAGTAAAATCAATACAAAGTTAGATTGTTCGCTGAAAATACGAACACTAATTGATAGCTAGATCTTCTAGCACCTTATAACTTGTTCATTTTGTTCGACAATAAAACAGTCCAGAAAGTAAAAACAACCAGAGATGCAGACTATAAAAAAGCCATTCCTTCTACCTCTCTCTCTGTGGCTTCTTCCATGAACATTAATAATGAGCTAAGAGGCTAATCATGTCAGCTTTTTCAGCTTCCTTACAGCTGATGTAAGGCAGAGGTGGTTTTAGGGCAGCGTCACTGGTTCCCAGTAAAGGTCTTGGAGTCCTACTTCCTTTCCCAAAGCTGGGCAAACACTTACTGAGCTTTGAGAAGGAAGCAAGAGGGCTCTAGGACCCTGTCAGAGTCTTACACCTGCTTCCCAAAGCCTGGCACAGAACTTCAGCTAGGTTCTGTGTCAGGGCCTGATGCTGGGTTCAGCATCTTCACTGCTTGCATGACTGGTCTTCTTGAGCCAGCTCCTTCCTCCTCCTTTGTGCCAGGGTTCTGGCTGTTTTTCAGGTTCAGGCTCATGAAATCCAGGATCATGTGCACTAAATATAAATAATAAATCTGGGCTTGAGCAATCTGGGAAGGTTTGGACAGTGTTTCCATGAAAGATGAGTGCCTTTGAAATTTTCCATAGAAATAACACTCCGTAGAAGCAAGTGACTGGAAAACATCCCCGGAACAGTTGATCCATTGCAGCAGCATAGCCAAAGATGGAACAGTCCATGGGAGTACAGACCACTGCAAAGTAGTGCAGCACCTTAATCACTGCAAATGCTTCTGAGTTTTGTTTGTTCTCTCTCCATCTTGCACCCACCCAGGGGAATAAATAGTAGCTATTATTAGAACAAGAAAGGGGACTGCTTTTGCCCATTTTGAAGGAAGTATAATTCATGTCTACAAAGTCTGTGGCATCTATCAGAGCAAAGCTGCAGGTCAGAGGTGGTACAAAACATTGAATGTCTGCCTGAGGCAGGTAGCATCAATGCTATCACCCTGTTTATTCACACACACTCTGGAACCTTTAGTACTTTGCTGTGGCTAATGTGGCATTTGTGCTGGCTGTACCTTGGCCCCAAGCCCCCCTTCCCTCTGAGAAAGGGCCAGGAGTCCTTCAGAGCAAGGAATTTGGGCAAGGTGACCCAGCAGATTGCCTGTGTGGTGGCTAGAAATCTTTTTTAAAATGGTTAAAAGTTTTCAATAATAAAATACAAAACAGTAATGCAGTGTGTGGCATTACCCTCTTTTATTTAATCCCTGATTGGTAGTGGTCCTTCGTGTGAGCAATACAGGAAAGTGAATGAAGCAGCTAAGGAGTAAAATGGTACCAAAGCAGCAGAAGTAGCAAGGGAGAAACCGTAGTGCTAAAAGAGAGTTAATTATTCTGTCCCCCTTCCACTGCACTCCCATTCATAATTTTCTCCTCCCCACATTGCAACTTATGAGGTAGTAGATTACAATGGCTATAAAGGCAATGCTATTTGAAAAGAGCCATAGAATCACAGAATTATAGAGTTGTAAGGGACCCTAAGGGTCATCTAGTCCAACCCCCTGCAATGCAGGAATATGTAGAGGGTCCATATGGGGATCAAACCCATGTCTTTGGCATTATCAGCACTATGCTCAAATGGGAGGGTTAAAGTGCAAAAGTTGATTTCTAAAAGGGAGCTAGAAGGAAGGAAATGATGAAAGCAATGTTTTGGGTTCCCAGTGTTATGGGAAATGATTAAAGCAATATTATGGGCCAAGAAAACAGTGCAATAGTTTATCTACATCTGAATAAATTTTGCATCTATTTTGGAGCTGTTAAGCAGATGCTCCATCAAAAGGGAATGGAAAAAGGGTGGCTATTCTACTCCAAATGTTTTTTGGGATCGGGCCTTTGTTTTGGCAGAAATTGAAACTTACTAACATTCAGCCCAGCTCTCTATGGAGTGCAAGGTTTTGTTTTGTTTTGTTTTGTTTGCCTACAGATATCCATAATGTATCCAGCACCAAATAGTCACTGAAAAGTGAGCTAACCTCTTCAACGCTTTACTTACTTGTTCATGTTCCAAGCCCAATTCACTACTGTTTCCTAGGGTTTGCAACAAATCAAATGATTTTGTTCAGGGTAAGCAGTGGGGAACCTTTTTGGCTTGAAGGGCCTGATCCTTATCAGTATCAGCCTTGTAGGTCAAAGTTGACAGGCAGGTGGAGCTGCCCACCTGTCAAAATCCCTTGTATGGGGTTTGCACTTGGGAACCACACAACGAAGGACAACTGAGCATATGGAGAACAAAGTGGTTGTTTTTCCCTCACCCACCATTGATAAGGATGGGACAAACAAGGCTGAAATTTGCAAGTGACAGCAGCAAGTCGGACTTCTAGGCTTTGTTGCTTGATTGGGAAGAGAGAAGCTTAACACTGGGTTCAGGAGTGCCAGACAGCCCTCTTCAGGCACTCAAACCCAACACTTAAAAGTATCTATGATATATGGTAATATGTAGCTCACTTCATAGTTGGGATTTACTGCAGTATTTTGATGTAGCCTGATATCCTTTTTTTGGCTTTGATTTACATAGCTTCCTTCTCTCATTTAGTTGTGCTAGCCAGTAATCAACTCTGAACATAAATAAGGATATGTGTAATAAATCAGACATTCTTGTAGACATCAGACTGTGCAATATATATCACATTTGAACACATTTTTAGCTCTCTGTGTAACTCAAAACTTGTTTGCACTCAGATAGGTAAGCTGTTGTAAAGATCAAGTGTCTCAGTTCTGCAAAGCCTTGTTCTGTGTTGTTTATATGTTGTGATTTGATATATTGCTACTATTTGCATGTCATTCTTTGTGCTGGAACTCTGAGTTATTCTTGCTTGTGAAGGGAAGTATTTTAACTTATTTTGGTCTTGGATGTTTGTTCCCGAGTCCATTTCTATGTGCACTTGCTATGAAGCAATTCTAATTTTTCTAGAGCGGCATTTGTTACATCTTCAGCATGCTTCTTTAATTATCTAGCTACATACCAGAGACATTATAGAATCAAACTCCGAACAAAGCATTATTTGGCCATATAGACAACTAACTGAGATGGTCCCTTGATGCAAGTATATCTATTTAACATTGACCAATGAAGTTTGGAGGATGACACACATATCCTGTGAGGGGCGTTGCTGACATGAATTAGGTGTGTAGGAGTCATGTTATTCTCAGGTGGAAGGAAAGTGTGTTCAAGGGGCATTCAGGGTCATGTGCTTAGCTCCATGCTCAAACTCATACTGCTTTTCCTGCTCCCATCATTGCTGTCATTGCATTCAGCATAATGCCTGAAACAGGGAGCCTTCTCTATGCATAGAGAAACTGCGTGACACAGTACGAGACTAAATCAGAGCTGGATTATAATGGTGCAACTACAGCAGCTGCTCCAGGATCCATGCCACAAGGAGCCTCAGACCCTCTCGTGCACACTCACTACTCACATACAGACCACAGACGTATCCATGCCTCACTCAGTCATATATATACACTTCACTCATACATCTCTCCCTTTCTCTCTGCCCAAGTGCATATCTCCCACACAGACCACACACACACACACACAGCTAACATATTCATATTTCTTTTGTACACACACACCTCTCACAGAGCATAGGTACAAACAAACACTTCCCCCTTTTCACTCACACATTCACACAAGTAGGACTTATGCATCCAAAACATGCCATATTCAAGCAAGATTAAGATTGGTTGAAACCTTGGAGCTGTACTAATTTTCAGGGATGAAAATATTTAGAGAGAGTGGCCCATCCTTTATAAGGATTGTGGAGTTGAGAATGCATTTCATATGAGTGAAGTTTCATAGTTTGTTTCCATCCTACTAAAAATAAATAAATGGGCATAATCCAGACAAATACAAGCATTTATATGTCAGTCTGATGTCAATGGAAGACATGTAAGCACACATTAATGTACCAACTGGAAGGATTTGAATGTGCTTAACTTTGGCTGAGTTGCACTATGTGCTTTGTCCTACGTTTAATTCTCTGCCGTTTCTGTGTACCGAGAAGTATGTAACTCAGTATTTTAAAAATTAACTTTCTGCAATCCAAACTGTGCCCCAAGGAAAGTTGGATTTTATATTATGTATTAAATAAGCAAATTAATATATTTGTATATTTTCTCTTATGCATAATGTATTCTGCAATGTTTGCTGTTTTTACATAATTCAAGCCCCTCTTCCATCTACTGGAATTATTATTCAGATTGGTCCTTCCTCCTGGCTTCTGAGATTTCAGAAAGAAATTATATGTTCAATGTCATGTTCTGAGCTCTTCCTGCACTCCTGTGGAATTGTGGCATATACAGAGCCCTAGTCATAACTCCAGAGCAAAGTAAAAGACAGTAACAACAACAACAACAACAACAACAACAACAACAACAACAACAACAACAACAACAACAACAACGTGATTCAGGAATTTTGCAGCTTTGGTAAGGTTCATTCTGGGTTCTTTCTTAGGGAGAGGTTTTACTTATGTAGAATTATTACTGGAATTTTGAGTCACAGAAGAATATATGAGGTCTGAAATTACAGGATACAAAACAAGCAATGTAGTATTCTGTATGAATAATATTTAGAAGAGGATACAGAAATTTCTCCTGTTCTCTCTTCCAAAAATGGAAAGATAATAAAGGGGAGGGGGGAGAATTCCAAAGGGGAATTGATTATTCCCTTCCATTCAGACTGCATAGCATTGCAGCAGTGCAAAAACAGGGATGATACATTGAATGCTTTCACAATACAACAATGAGCTCTCATTATGCTACTGAAGAAATGAATTATACGTTTTACTCCTCTTTCACTACTGAATCCACAATGAGAACAAGATAGTGTAATTAAATGATACCTTATGCATTGTGAAATGCCCCCAGACATTTCAATATGCTGTTCATTTCAATATTTTAACAGTGCCCTGATAATGTATGAAAATTAAAGCAGACAAGAAAAGACCAGAAACTGACATCTATTTCTAATCTCTACACAAAAATGTTCTAGCACATCATTCAGGGGTGCAGGTCTTATATTATCTCTCTTGCCTTCTATACATGCTCGGATTTTCTATTTGCTAGGACTCTTCCCAGTGTTTCTGACTGACACAGAGCAGCATTTGCTGCAACCTCAGAGCTACTTTTTGCAGTAATCTCACTTACCAATCTGCCTTCACCACACCTTTCTCAACATTTCAGGGAGTAGAGCACCTATCAGCTTTGCATAGCACTTTACTATAATCCTCCACTCTTCTCCTATGATATTACTGCCATTCTGGATACACACATTGTGGCACAGCAGGATGTCCATTTCTGCATTTTAAGCCACTTCTCTTCTCCTGCCTCATTGGCTGACTCTTACCCAAGGGCTCTGACATTCAAACTATTCTCATCAGAAGCAGGAACAGAGAGGCACAAGGGGACCTAGACAAATGTTGGATATCGGATACTCTAAAGCAGGTTTTGGGAACTGCTGGTGGCGAGGGAAAATATAGGTACAGTGGTACCTGGGATTAAGAACAACCCTGTTTACGAACTATTTGGTTTACGAACTCCACAAAACCAGAAGTAGTGTCCCAGTTTGGGAACTTTACCTCGGTCTAAGAATGGAAGCCAAATGGTAAAAGGGCACCAGCGGCGGGAGGCCTCATTACGGAAAGTGTGCCTCAGTTTAAGAATGGTTTCGGTTTAAGAATGGACTTCCAGAACGGATTAAGTTCGTAAACCGAGGTACCACTGTATATACAAAGGAGACTTTCTGGCTGCCAAGATCCAAGTTTGGGGCAAGTACACTTTGGTGAGAGAACCCAAACAGAGATTTAAAAACACAAAATATGCAGCGAAGCAAATCATGGAAATAGACCTTTAAAATATGTCCTTGTGAGTTCCAAAATTCTTGCCTTAACATAGAAAAAGGCCACACGATTGGTAAGTTAAAAATGATTTACTTACAAACTCTTCAAAGGTCAGATTCATGTGTCTTTCCATACAGCATTCAGAAAGAATTGCACAGGCAGTAAAATTTGGCTTAGCTGCAGTGGTGTACGTTCCTAATTGTTGGTATTGGAACACAGTAATGGCTTGTAAGAGCCATGTGGTCTCAGCTATAGAACCTGCTCAAAACCTCTTCTTCTTAGGTAGGCTGGGAGAGAACAGTAGGCTTGATAACCTAGTTCCTCCAAAGGTGAGCTGAGCCTGGCAGGACAGCTTACTCTTTGGTCTAAAACTTTTCATGTATTAATTAGACAAGTATGTCAGTTATGTGTGTCTGGTTATCACATAGGAACCTTACATCAGGGATCAGATGCATCCCTCCAGGTGCTTTTCAGTTACTGCACAGCTGTCTCCCACTAAGGGTTAGGATCTTTACAACTGGCCTTTTGGGAACAGTTTAGGAATACAAACCTTTCAAAGGCCTAACCATTTGATGCATCCACATGAGGTAATTGGGTAAAAAAAAAAATACATTCGAGGCACAATCTCCCTTGATTTCCTTCAGCATGGGAGGAGGTTTAAGCCTTTCTACACCAACCATGATCCTGTAAAGGATCGCCCCCTCTCCACACACAGAGAGACTTAGAGCAGCAATTATCAACAGACAAAAAGCTTCCATTGGAAAATACCTGTTTCTCCCCACTGGGCCTCTTGTGGTTTAGCAGCAGCTCAACAGCTCCAACTACCTCTTTCCTGATGGCATGTAGCAAAGCATCCCCAACATAGACGTTAAAGCTCAAAAGTAGCTCTATGAGCTCCAGGTTCTCATTTTCTATTGCAATAAGAAGAGCCGTTCTTCCAAGGGGGTCAATGCAATTAATATTGATCTTGAAATATATCTCTGCTTCTTCCAGGGCTTGCTTCACACTGGCATAATCTCCTTTTTCCACAGCATTCAAATAGGCTTTCTCAGGAGGTGAGAGTTCAGACTCAGCTCGTACAATGCGTAGCGGGATTCGATCTCGGTAAGGGGCACTGACGCTTCTTCTATAATAGAACTGGGCCATAATTCACACCAGCCTAACCATGTCTTTCTGCAATAGAAAAGAGAACGCACATCACTTGAACATTCCTGGAGCACAATATAGCGAGTACACCATTATTATAGCAATGGAATTTCACAGAAATGGCTGTGTTCATGCCTAGTGACAGGAAGACAAAAAACTGCATAAATACTTAGATCAAAGAAGCTTAACTGGTTTTATGAATTTATGTACATAGCATTTTGTATTATCTTAATATTATTGAAAAACAATAGATGAATTAATATGATTTAATTGAATGTACATAATAGACCAAAGACAGCCAGAGAGCTTAACCAAGAACAGTATTTGATAAGTATTATACAAAGAGTTAACTCAGGTGGCCATTGCCTGAAATTTTTTGCAAAGAAAAATTCAGAACCAAACAAAAGCCCAAATCTTACACCATGTAGTCGATATTTGTTGGGACTGCAGCATAAGGTTTGTGTTTAGGCCCTGAAGCATTGCAAGGTTGCTCCATATTGTAGTTTAGGATTCTGTTGGGAGGCACTTGAAATCATTTCATTAATGTACTGAAATATCTACTGACTGGTACTGATGCTGTTGCTCTAAATTTATATCCTTTAAAGTTGGCCTTTTTAAAAGGAAAGCACCTGGCCATTACCACAGTAACCTTTCTTTCCTCAAATTCTGTGTAGTCTCAGGGCAATATTTTTACCTCCTAAAAATAAAGACTGAAAATAAAATAATTCTGAAACATTTCGCTTGCATCTCAAAAGCAAAGGAAGCTTGTTATGATTTTGCTCTCCTTTGTTCCCTCAGGTGTCATTTTTTAAATGAGGCCAGAAACTACAGAATGAAGTTGAAAGACTAATATAATAGAAAAATGGGACTAAACTCAAACCAAACTCCACAATAATAATTTTTCTTGTTTAGAATGAAAAACAGGTGTGTGTGCAGCAGGGATACCTGAACTGTGCAATGTTTTAAATGAAAAGATTACTATTGCTCTTGTTTTTGAATGATCAATCTTACACATTTTCAAAAACATTATTGGCCATTTAAAACAAAACAATTTGGGACTCTTAGGTGGCCATGATATCTTGCAGAACATCTGTTGAAAGGGTGAGAGAGACTGTGCAGTAAGGTGAATCCGTGGTAATGTTAATGCAAGGAAATACTATAGCTTAGAAAATGTCCTCTTTACTGTGAGTTCCTTCTCCAGCCTCTTCCATCACATTTCTTGCTTACTACTATGCATTCTCTTACAGCTTTCAGAATACCCAGTACTAATCACAATTACAGCATAGTTTTCCATGATACCCCAACTTTTTTTCTTGAACCCTTTAGACTATATTGCACATCCTCATACACTATTATACTGATCTCTTCCTTTCATCCATCGATTCCCTTTGTTATCTCCCTTCTTTCAATATTCAAAACACCGCACACACTGATGATACTGTATAATAACAAACACTTGCATTGCATTAGGAAGGACTGTAGTTTGGGACTAATGCAGACCATTTCAGATAAGGAAATAAGTCTATGAGGAAGACCCTGTGAACGACATGCCCCCACAATTATTCCATTTTGATTTTAATGCTAAAAGGGTGGCAAGTTCATATCAGTAGAGAGAGGCATGAGCCTGCAATGACCTTTATAGAACACAACTGAATACACCATGTTCATTACCAAGGAAGCAGTCTGAGTTTGGTGTAAGGGTCCTTAAAGGCAAGCCGCCTAGATCATTCATCCCCCTGCACTGGAGCTACAACCTGAATCCATTTCTGTCATACAGCTATGTAAAGGGATTTATTCTTGCCCCCTACACCATGTAAGAAGACTCAAAAGACACCATATTGGTGAAATGTTATACAGTATTTAATGTTGTATGACAATCAGAATATCTGCAGTAACAAGCCAATTAAGTAAGTGTGGGCAGATGTTGTTAACTCACAAATCTGAGAGAAACATCTGTATTTTGTGGCTTCCCATCAATGACTGGGATAAATATCCCTTCTTGCTAACAGAACCCTGGAAAAATGATCTGAGCCCAATGTAGCTTGCATTTCTTTATTAGACCCTAACTTATACACACATGTAGCATGACACCAAAATGTTCTAGGCACGAGAGGAAAATTCCCTTTGAGTCTTGACGCAGGAATGACTCAGAGGGGTGGGAATTGGAGGCACTGTATCACATTGGTTCCACTGCACGGTCATCACCAGAAAATAGTACTAGGAAATTGTTGCTTGGTTCTGTGCCTTTTGAGCTGCGGGCTCCCACAAGGGTCCATTTTCTCTCCTATGCTATTCAACAGCTATATGAAACTGTTATCTGTCATCTGTTGAGTTGGAACATGGCGCCATCAACACGCTGATGACATGTAGCTCTTTCTCTCTCCATTCAATCTGAATCAGGAGAGGCTTGGAAGGTGTTGGACCAGTGCCTGGAAGCAGTGAAGCGCTGGAAGTGGACCAATAAAATAAGGCTGAATCCTGGTCCTGTGGGTGGTTCCCATGTCTGAGAATTAGATGTACAACCTACATTGGGAGAAGCTGCACTTCCTCTGAAGGAACAGGATCATAGTACTCCTGGATTCCAGTTAGTCACTGGAGTCTCAAGTGGCTTCTGTGGTCAGGAGTGCTTATGCCAGCTTAGGCTGTTTCCCCAATTTTGGTTGTTCCTGGACCAGTATAGGCTGGCCTCAGCTGTCCACACTCTAGTGACTTCTCGATTAGGCTACTTCAATGTGCTCTATGTGAAGCCACCCTCATAGACAGTCTGGAGGCTGCCTCTTGTGCAGAATGTGGCTGCTAGGTGGGTAAGCATGGCAACCCAATGGGACCATGTGTCACCTTTCAGTTTAGTAAGGTGCTAACATGCTCTACAGGGAGCTGGCTTCTGGCACCAGGCCAATTGGCAGACCAACTCTGTGCCACAAAGATGTCTGCAAATGTGACATGAAGGTGGGCAACCTTCATCAACCCTGCCATGTGAGAATCCCTTGCAGAAGACCACAGTGCCTGGAAACAGGCAGTCAAGTCATGTATTCATAGCAGTGACCAGAGGAGGAATGACCGCTGGGAGGAGTTCAGAGAGAAGAAACACCAGAGTGCATCTACAGCAGCACAAACAGATGCCTTCATCTGCCCCAACCATAACAAAACTTGTCTCTCCCATAGTGGTCTCTACAGCCACAGTAGGTGCTGCAACCTCCCAACAGCTTGACCTCACCCACAAAGGTGCACTCCTTCACTGTGTCCCAAGATAGACAGATGCCAACAACGTAACAGTTTGTAAAACTGCAATGTTTAAGTGTCTACAGTATCTTTGCAAGGGAAAGGGACAGGGAGAAAATCAGAACAACTTGGTCACACCCCTGTGACCTCCTAGCAGCTCCACTAGCTGTCACTAGTCATATGACATCTCCATTTTAATTGTGCTTTAGATAATGGCAGAAAAGCAAGGCCTCAGCTTCACTAAAGGGCTTTGTTATAGAAACACTTATAAAGTAACAAAATCTAAAAGACAGTGATTGCATTGTACAAAATGATAGTTTGCACATACAGTATTGCAAAATACAATGGCTTTGTAAATCCTGGCAGACCTCATTAAATCAAGCACTAAATTGCAAGCAAGTCCCTCAGCTGCAGTAAACAGAATTCATACAACAGGGTGGAGTGTGGAGTTCTTACTGAGTAAATAAACAAATTAATAATAATTTGGAAGTTTTCAGAAGTGGTTACATTTTAACTCTGTGAAAGAATCAGTCTGGAAAAAAGTATTTTTTGTCTAAAAGTGTTGTGTGTGTATGTGTGTGGACGCACACATGCAAAAGGAACTTGGTGTATTTGATTTTATCATTAGTGAAAATGATCTATTTTAACAGTTGGTCAAACTTTTCGGTGCCAAAATTTTAATGACAAATTGTGACATTTTCTTTCAAATATTATATGGATTTTTTCAGCTTTGCAGATGGTTAGTAATACACAAATCATTAAATCATTCTAACCAGCATTTGAAACCTGTTAAAATATGCTAAAATGGCAAACTTTCAAAAGATACTCATCTCTTATTAAATATACACTCTCAGGTCCAAAGAGATTTATCACTATTATTCTAAACCAACTAATTTGTTGGAAAGTAACCCAATGCCACTGAACTTCACATGATAACATGTACTAGTAATTTTCCCCTGCTATGTGTTTAAGTCTCTTTTCCACATGCAGTTCTTAATTCTTTCAGCTCAGTTCTACTACCTACATGGCCAAGACTTGCTATTGAGGACAAATAAACTGAAGCAGTGCTCACTGAAAGGACAGATCCTGAAGCCGAGGCTCCAATACTTTGGCCACTTCATGAGAAGAGAAGACTCCCTGGAAAAGACCCTGATGTTGGGAAAGATTGATGGCACAAGCAGAAGGGGACGACAGAGGACAAGATGGTTGGACAGTGTTCTCAAAGCTATGAACATGAGTTTGAACAAGCTGTGGGAGGCAGTGGAAGACAGGAGTGCCTGGCGTGCTCTGGTCCATGGGGTCACGAAGAGTCGGACATGACTAAACGACTAAACAACAACAACAAACTGAAGCAAAACTAGCCTTGTGGGTAGATAGTTTCCAGGTTTGAGACAGGTCAGCTACCTGTTCTGGACAGGGTTGCACTTTCCCTGAAGGACCAGACATGTCGCTTGAATGTGCTCCTGAATTAATCTTTGTTGCCTGAGGTCCAGGTGGCTTCAACAGCTTAGAGTGCCTTTTACCAGCTTTGGTTGTTATGCCAGCAATTACCATTTATGAATAGGGCTCACTCAGCCACAGTGGTTCATACACTGGTAACCCTTATAAAGAGTATTAAAGGTAAAGGTACCCCTGCCCGTTCGGGCCAGTCTTGCCAGACTCTAGGGTTGTGCGCTCATCTCACTCTATAGGCCGGGAGCCAGCGCTGTCCGCAGACACTTCCGGGTCATGTGGCCAGCGTGACAAGCTGCATCTGGTGAGCCAGCGCAGCACACAGGATGCCGTTTACTTTCCCGCTGGTAAGCGGTCCCTATTTATCTACTTGCACCCAGAGGTGCTTTCGAACTGCTAGGTTTGCAGGCGCTGGGACCGAAGGACGGGAGCGCACCCCGCCGCGGGGATTCGAACCGCCAACCATGTGATCGGCAAGTCCTAGGCGCTGAGGTTTTACCCACAGCGCCACCCGCGTCCCATAAAGAGTATTAGGAGCTGATAAAAAGGCTCCCATTTTGAAACAGCTTTCTTTTTCCCTGCAATGAGATTTCCTTTTTGTTTGTTCCCCCTTGCTTTTTTGTTCTGGATGTAATTACCTATTCTCCACAAAGGTTCAGTTGGCAGAGGCTAGCACAGTTGCCTTCAAAAAGGTTGTGTACCTGGGATCCCTACAGTGCTCCTATGTATAAGGAACCTGATTTTGCATTTTCAAAGGTTTAGGCCTTTTCTCAGGCACCGGGGCCTTTTTTGGACTAAGGAACCACTTGCCACTTAGGAGCTGTGAGATAGTGGGATAACTAACAACAGTTGTGTAAAATGGGCTGTATCACAACTTCTGCTCAGCTAGCCACTTCACTCTTTAATTTATGAATACTGCTTTGAAACTTGTGTTATCTTACAGGCTATTCGGGTTTTGCCCCTCTGAAGCTATGTGGGAATTGCATGCTTTGCTTATTCAAGGGGGTCTTATACACTCCAGGCATCTGCCTTGATTCACTGGAATATTTTAACTGAAATTTGTGTTCAACTGCTCCATTTTTTTCACAGGGCAAAAGTTAGTGCCTCTTAATGATTAGATTTTAGCCAGCTCATCCAAGACTGGGATAGATTGATCTTCTACCCTGCTGTTGAGGTTTCGTTCTTTTTGCTGCTGCAGAGAGTCAATAATGAACCCTTCTGTTACCTGTGGATTTCATTTCTGCTTTCTCCTAAATTTCTAGCTTTTTATCAAAGTGGGAAGAACCATCTGGCTTTGACCACCCATTTTTTACCACCCTAAAACCTGGTTTCAAAAGCAAAATTTATTTATTTATTTGGTTGTGTTTGTTTGTTTATGTATTTATGCCTTTCATAAAATTTACACATTGTTTAATTTTTAAAAATCCCAACCAGAAAGTGGCTTACAAAAATATTGAATTTGCAGTTCCTTTCCTCCCCACTCCAAAGCTTTCTTGACCTATAATTAAACTGTCCCTCTCTGATATCTAAGTCAGGAAAATGAGATAGGATGACAAGTATATACTGAACTGTGAAACCAAAGCAGCAAGAGTGGCTGCAATTCCAACCTCACTTATCTAGGAGTAAACCCCACTAAATGCAATAGGACTTAATTTTGAGTAGACATAGTTAGGTTGCAGCCATAGTTAGATTTGTGATGGGCTATTATGAACTCTGAAAGGGAACATGCTAGGAAGTTAATCCAAATATCTGTTAATGGTTGAGACAAGCTGTCTAACTATTCATTAAGTAGACATATATTTCTGCATCAGCAAATGATGAAACAAAACATGGACTTGTGCAAATTACCGGTAAGCCAACTGCAGCTGAGTAGAAAATACCAGATGAAAGTGCAAATGAATATCATAATGGATTGAGGCTTGTCCGTACCTCCCTAAATTCAACAGAACAAAGAATATAGCCATATTTTTAAAACAAATGAAAATCTGAAGTAGCAAATAAAAAGCAGGCTAGGATATGTTTTATCTAACTAGAGTCATCCTCCACCCACCCACAGAAAACCTCCATGAAATAAAATATTAGTGTTGATTTCACAAGAGTGCTGCTGCTGGTGGGTGGGAAGAAGAGAGATGAATATGTTTTTATGTCTATGTGCTAGTTTTGTCACATGTGGTTCTTTCCTGTTGTTGTCTTTATAGTATAAGATAATTGTTTTTGTGTGGCACCACTTAATCTTCTTTTGCACATGTTGTGGAATAAGTGCGTTTTGGAATTGAAATCAAGCTCCCATCCTCAAACAGCATTCTCAGCACAAGTTTGGTCCTTTAGTGACTGGGTCGTGGGAGATAAGCAGCATTTCAGAGTGGTGGCACACAGTAGAGCCAATACTGAGCAAATGCTTTCCTAAGAATTATTGTCCCAATTCAGCATGAAGCTTTCCAATGCAAGCCGCTTTAAAATGAACAGGAGCTACACATGAGCACAGCATAGTTCTAAATAGTTTTAAGTAGAGTTGGTGCAGAAGTATTTCCAGTTAAACTGTGTTCTTTGACAAATGGCAAGCTATAATGAATCACAACTTTTTCTTATAAGCAAGTTTGGGCTGGTGTCAAGATTATATTTGCTTTGAATAAATAAGAAGCACAGAAAAAGAACTCCTGCAATGAAAATAATACTTTACATCTAAACAAGCTTTATCCCCACCACTGTTAACGAATGCACCCTGAACCTATTTTCTTACAGTCAGAAAAATATTCTCTGGGCCTGAAGCCCTATTCTAATTCTGGGGAATAACTCAGACGTACCAAGAGCTTCCCGCAAGTCATTGCAGGTGATGCCTTCTTCCAAAGAAGCCTGTCTTAACTCTCTGTCAGGGCTGGCCTGACTTCACAAGCAATACAAGTTTTTTGTTTGGAGAACAGGGATTCTAATAGAATAGGATGAAATACAAGAAGTTTACCCAGGATCTACTGAATTCATCAGATGAGTAGTACAATGCCCAGCCTCTTCTGCAACCTTCTACTTTCATTCTGCAAGTGGTTGTCATCAGCAAGGGAAGTTTGCTCACTCTGCAACTACTCAACCACTATTTCGCAGCAATTCCACAGAGTTGCAAAATGTAAGGTTCTGTTTCAAGATCAGTTAAAGTCTAGTCCATTTTTGATGGGGGGAACCTAGAGAAGCAGACCCTTGCATTTCCGGAGGGGCTTCAACTGCCCACATTCAATCATCATCAACTGTCCACTCTGCTGACAAAAATCCTCATTCCTAGAGGCCTAAACTGACCTAAATCCCTTCTTCAAAATTCTGGTAAATGGACTTTGGTGCAGCCCAGTAGTTGAGCAACAAGTTCTTAAATCGCATAAATCCCCAAGCCCCACTTCACTACAAGTGAAGTTTACATATATTTTGGTGATGTTGCCTTATATCTGGTACACCTCCTAAATGGGATCCAGGACAGTGTCCAATTTTCTGATATGTGGACACAATCGAGGATCACCCCCTGAGAATGGAATCCTCAGTATTAAATAATGATTATAGGAAAAGGTAAAGGGACCCCTAACCAAAACCTTGCTCCACCACCACAGAGTCATCCCACTCCATATCCCACTGCTTTCTGGTATGCCTATCCTTCTGTGGACTGGGCTCATAGTCTCTCTTTGTTCTGCAGTTTGCTAACTTCCCTGGGGTAAATGTGTCTCTGATTTAGTTTTAGTATACATTTGAGCCTTCAGATGTGCTGGGCATGTTCCTTCCATGGGGAAGGAATTCTTGGATGAGGAAAGAGCTTCTGAGATTATCTACACCCTAGGGAGCCCAAGAGGCTTCCTGGGGTGCCACACACATCTTACTTTGTGGTGTGTATGATAAGCACTCTCTGTACTTTCTTACTTTCTCTTCCTTTAATATTCCTGTCTGGCGTAAGTTTATTCTGGAGTGGCCATTTTTAAATACTGAGCATTTTTTCACTGTCTCTTTTAAATATATTTTGGTTGCCAGGTGTGCTGGGAATCGATCGAGGAGATGCTAGTGGAGGCAGTGCTTGTAAAAATCAAAATTGCCCAGTAGTGTATTCCATAGTTCTGAAATTCAACTTGTCCAGATTTATCCTATTTTATGGCGTGCCAGCTACTTCTTTTTCAATTCATAGTGCCTGTAATTTAGCCAGACCATCTAGGAGCTTACAAAAGTGAACACAATGCACAGATGAATTCCTTCAGTCACTAGGTTTACCATATAAGTCTGTCTGTTGCTCCTCTCACCACAGTTCTTTGCCATATAACCAACCTCTCACTTTCTTCTCTTCCCTGACTCCTTCTCTGTGCTTGCAGACTTCTGTAGCACTTGGCTTTATATGCAAACTGAAAAAGAACAAGCCTAAAGGGCTGAATGATGCAATATTCTACTTAAGATCTGTTGCATGTTTAACTGGCTCCTATCAACTTTGATTTTTCAGAACTGAAAAATATTTTTTTTACTGTAATCTCAAAGTTCACAAGAAGAACAAGATTCTTTGGAGGAACCTTTGAAAATTTGAAGTCTTTCTGTTTAACCTTGACAAGCAGTCTCAAACTGCAGGTGATAGTAGCAGAACCATTTTTAAAGCAATGGTAAATAAAAATGTGAGGGCCCAATTTTAAGATTGTAAGGGGCAGCTGAGTGCCCCCTTTGCCCATGGCTTACCTCCCTGCAGTTCTTCCAGCAGAGACAGATTTAGGGTAGTTCCGCCGCATTGGGCACTGAGCCAAAGGGGATGCCAAAGGGTTTAGCAACTATGATGTAGTGCATGTGTAGAATGGAAAGGGATGCCAGATTTTGGCGTGCCACTGAAATTTGAAAGACTGAAGTTCGCCCCTGCCTCTAGGCACTGCCAGGATCATTTTTGGTATCAGGGGCCAACTGTGGAAGGCAGTAGGAACATAAACTGCAGGAGGGAAGGGGTGTTCAGAACCCCTCACCTATATGGCCACCTGCACTTAAAAGCACCTCCCCCTCCCAAGTCTTGTATTATGTGATTAGAACAGGCCCAGGTTTAAACAAATGAATCGCCAGCTTCGTGTAGAAAGGGCTAAGGAAGAAAGGTAATTTCACGGGGCTCTGAACCTCATTCTCTCGTTTATTCTACAAAACAAGGTTTCAATCGGATCAGGGTTTTTTTAATCAACATCTGATTGCAATAATTATGATTAAATTTCATGTTAACTCAATACAGCATAGTATTTTTCTGTTGGTCCTCACTTCTCCAAAATTCTTTCCAGATATCACTGCATGTTTCCACTCTCCTTCTCTGATGAACGTATTGCCTCATAAACCAATTCAGATTAATGCTTTTATGCCATACTTTGAGTATTTCCCCCTCATTTCTCATCCATTTCTAGACAGAAAAAATGTCAAGCAAAAGTTGAAATTCTACAGAACAGGACTGTATTTCTTCTGCATAATCAATAACACCGAACCAATCTATTCAAATTCATCCAATGATGATGTGGGTAAAATCAAAAAGAGCATCATTGGTCACCAAGGCTACTCATCTGTACAATAGGGTAATGTTCTCCCTTTAGTGCTACTGCCGTGCTCATATCTAGCAAGTAGATTTGAGAAACAAATCAATTTTTTTATTAACAGGATAGAACTGCAAAGTTATTGGTGGCTGGTTTTTTTAAAAAAAAAACAGCAACTGACAAGTTAGTAGTGAAATACCAAGGCAACATCTTGGTTCTGCGTGAGATTTGAAAGAAACAGTCTTGAGTACAGCTCACACATGTTCAAGCGATGTACACACATATGCATGAACCGGCTCTTGACCGTACACATCACTGTCTTACAACCTCAGTCCTACATCTGAAAAAAACGGGAACAACTTCTCTCACTGGCAGCATTTATAGAAAGGATTAAAAGTGCTGTCATTTATTTTTTTTCTTTTGCCACCTAGCAAAAGCAATGACCCTCTCTCCTATGTTCCATTCTATAGTGTTTAAAAGGCGCTCCTATGTCTGGGGGGGGGGAAACGCAAGAGAATTGGCTGAGGCACAGAGGCCGGTGTTTGCTTGGACCCGTTCACAAAACACAGAAATAATTTGACAGAAAGGAGGCAGCCCGGAAAGGGGAGACACCACAGGCCTGGGTCTTTTTTGCTGCAACCTGTGAAGCGACCCTTCTGCACGCCTTCAAAGAGAGCAATAACAATGCCTCCCTCTCTACCCCACAACCTGCCTCCTTATTTTGTGAGGATTTTAAGTTCCTCTGGACCTCAGCATTGGGAGGATGGGGGGGAGAGAGAGAGAGAGAAGTCATGTTTGCCCCTCCAAGTTATGGGTCTCCCTAACCAACACCATCTTTTTCACCCCCTCTTCTTGGGGAGAAATAGCCCCTTTCTAAAGCTTATAAGCGCCTCTCACGCCAGGGCACGAAAAAGTTACCCCGGGTGCTAAGTGATGGAAAACCTATACAGTACTTCCCATTTGACTTTCCTTTGGCAATGTTTCATTCCGGATTGTTTTAAAACCGCTTCGAGGTGGTGGTTGCCTCCCCCCCCCAATAATCTACGATTATGAATAATCACCACAGAAGAGTTGGAAAGGGACCCCGAGGGTCATCTAGTCCAACCCCCCCCTGCAATGGAAAAGGAATCTTTCCCCCCTAAGAATAATAAAAACGGGTCTAGAGATACAAAATAAAACAACAACCCGTGCGAGCCGGGGAGAACTTACTGGGCGTGAGAAGGAAAGGCAGGCTCGGCGAGGCAGCCGCATTTTCCCGAAGACAGGGGAAGGTCTCTCTCTTTCTCTCCCTCAAGTCCTCTCGCCGGCCACTCCGAGGCGCCTTCGCCCGGCGCTCCCCTCAGGATCTCCTCAGGATACCCCCCGGCGGAGGTGCCGCTTCGCCGCGGCGCAACAGATGAGTCCGGGCGGGGTGGGGGACCGGGAGAGAGCAGCGGCTTCTCCCGGGTTGGCGAGGCGGGAGGTGGGCGTGCGTGGGGGATCCTTCCCACCCACCCACGCCGGCTCCGGCAGGGCGGGCAGCGTCGTCGGAGAAGCTCCTCTTCGGCTCCCCTCGCACAAGGAACGCCGCTCGCCTCAGACGGAGGAGGGTTTCTCCCCGACTGGCTCCCTCAGTCTGCCGATACCAGCAAGAGCGCGCGCGGGCACGAATACACACACACACACACATAAACACCTGGGAAAGGCGGGAATTGGCGCCTCGCCTCCGCGCGCCCCCTCTAGGTTCCTGAGGGAACGCAGGCTTTACAACCGATAGTAGCTGACAGGGCAATCCGGCGAGAGCTCCGCTGTTCTTAAGTCAGGGCCTTTCCCCCACATGCCTTTACAGTGGTACCTTGCTTCTCAAGCTTATTCCGTTCCGGCACTCTGTTCCAAAACCAAGGCGCGCTTTCCCATAGAAAGTAATGCAAAATGGATGAATCCGTTTCAAACTTTGGAAAACCACCCCTAAAACAGCAGTTGAACATGAATTTTACTAATTCACCTTCTCACCCCTTGCCTTTTCCTGTAAGACCTATTGCAGTCGTTAAGAGTCGTCAACAGGCTCCTCTCAGCTATCTGCCAATCTCCCATTCCCACCACCCTTCTGAGTAACACCCCTCCCCACCTTCTCACTATATAGAAGGATCTGGCAACTTCTGTTTCAGTGTATCTGAAGAAGTGTGCATGCACACGAAAGCTCATACCAAGAACTAACTTAGTTGGTCTTTAAGGTGCTACTGGAAGGAATTTTTTTATTTTGACAATGGCAGACCAACACGGCTACCTATCTGTAAATGAATTTTACTATCTAACGAGACCATTGATCCATAAAATGGAAGCAATAAACAATGTTCTGCAGTTACGCAATCAGTCAATCAGTAGCTGAACTGGGTTCCACAAAAACAGAAGCGCAAAATAAATAGCAAAAACAGACAGACCTCAGCGTAACACTCAAAACGGAAGTGTGGCACTCAAAATGGAGCATGTTCGGCATCCGAAAAAAGGTTCACAAAACAGAACACTTAGTTCCAGGTTTGCAGTGTTTGAGTTCCAAGTTACTAATAATAATAATAACAATTTATTATTTATACCCCAGCCAATCAAGTTTTAAAAACAATACAGCATTAAATATTAAAAACATTCCTAAACAGGGCTGCCTTCAGATGTCTTTTAAAAATAGGATAGCTGCTTATTTCCTTCACATCTGAAGGGAGGGCGTTCCACAGGGCGGGTGCCACTACCGAGAAGGCCCTCTGTCTGGTTCCCTGTAACTTCACTTCTCGCAACGAGGGAACCGCCAGAAGGCCCTCGGCGCTGGATCTCAGTGTCTGGGCTAAATGATGGGGGTGGAGACGCTCCTTCAGGTATACTGGACCGAGGCCATTTAGTGTTTTAAAGGTCAGCACCAACACTTTGAATTGTGCTCGGAAACGTACTGGGAGCCAATGCAGATCTCTCAGGACCGGTGTTATGTGGTCCCAGCAGCCACTCCCCGTCACCAGTCTAGCTGCCACATTCTGGATTAATTGCAGTTTCCAGGTCACCTTCAAAGGTAGCCCCACGTAGAGTGCATTGCAGTAGTCCAAGCGAGAGATAACTAGAGCATGCACCACTCTGGCGAGACAGTCCGCAAGCAGATAGGGTCTCAGCCTGTGTACGAGATGGAGCTGGTAGACACAGAATTGACCTGTGCCTCCATGGACAGCTGTGAGTCCAAAATGACTCCCAGGTTGCGCACCTGGTCCTTCCGGGGTACAGTTTCCCCATTCAGGACCAGGAAGTCCCCCACACCCGCCCGCCCCCTGTCCCCCCAAAACAGTACTTCTGTCTTGTCAGGATTCAACCTCAATCTGTTAGCCGCCATCCATCCTCCAACCGCCTCCAGGCACTCACACAGGACATTCACCGCCTTCACTGGTTCTGATTTAAAAGAGAGGTAGAGCTGGGTGTCTCTCTCTCACCAAAAGCGTTTGAGTACCAAAGCGTTTGAGAACCAAGGTACCACAGTACTGTGGTGGCTGGCTACCTTGGCAAGGTTCAACAATGCCACTCCGCAGGAACTTCTCAGTTCCTGGCCAGTGGCGTGGTTGTGGGAGACGCCAGCTTTGTTGCCCCCAGAGGCTGAAGGGTGCCAGCTCTCTGCCCCTGAGCCTGGCATCGCTGTTGGGCTGCTAGAGCTGGTGGTGCCAGGGGCCGGCCCACCCATGAGGCAAGGCGAGGCGACCGCCTAATTGGCCTCTTGGCAAACAGGAGGTCTGCTGGTTCCACCACCCCTTATTCCTCGATGTAGGTCTTTACCCACCCACCCCTTTGTTTCTGAGGAAGATCTTAGCTCACCCCTTCTTCCATGGCTGGCAGGAGGTGGTGCCATTTGGCGGCTCACCTCAGGTGCCAAATTTTATTGAGCGGGCCATAGTTGTTGTTAATGTTATTACTTTATATCCCGCCTTTTCCCCCTAACAGGGACTCAAGGTGGCTTACAGATGAAAATAAGACCCACTGAAATCATAAAGGGGAGGGAGGCTCACTTAAAAAGCAATGGAAGCAGTGCTTTTCTTCTAAAAAAATGTTTAGGGGCACATACCTCATGTTACGGACGCTTCAGGTTACGTGTTTTCGAGTTGCGGACCGCGGCAAACCCGGAAGTACCAGAATGGTTTACTTCGAGGTTTCGCTGCTCGCGCATGCACAGAAGTGCCAAATTGCGCCGGCGCAGACGCGGCACTTCAGCATGCGAACGCTGTGGGTTTTTGCGGACGTGCCTCCGTCACAGATTATGTCCACAACCCGAGGTTCCACTGTACTCTCATTTTCCTACTCATATTGAAATACTGCCCCTCAATGAGGCCAAACTTAGATTCACAAAATGTTTAGGTGTATGCGTACCCCTGTGCCCCCCCGAAAAAAAGCACTGAATGGAACATTGATAGGATTAAAATGCACATCTGCACACACTCTCCACATAGGTAAAAAGGTAAAGGACCCCTGGACAGTTAAGTCCAGTCAAAGGCGACTATGGGGTTGCAGCGCTTTCAGGCCGAGGGAGCCGGCATTTGTCCACAGACAGGCTTTCTGGGTTATGTGGCCAGCATGATTAAACCGCTTCTGGTGCAATGGAACACCATGACAGAAACTGGAGCGCACGGAAACGCCATTTACCTTCCCGCCACAGCAGTACCTATTTATCTACTCGTACTGGGATGTTTTCGAACTGCTAGATTGGCAGGAGCTGGGACAAAGCAATGGGAGCTCACTCAGTTACGGGGATTCAAACCGCCGACCTTCTGATTGGCAAGCCCAAGAGGCTCAGTGGCTTAGACCACAGCGCCACCCACAAACACACAAGAAATCGTTTAAGATCGTACAGATAATTACAATGAGATAATTACGGCTCCAGCTCTTTCATTAAAAGCAGTCAGTTTGCAAAAGTCTGCCGGAACAAGAAAGTCTTCGCCTGCTGGTGGAAGGACAACAAGCCGGGAGCCAGCCTAACTTCTCCAAGGAGGAAGTTCCAGAGCCTCGGAGCAGCCACTGAGAAGGCCGTTTCCCACCTCCCCACTAAGCGTGCCTGTGATGGTGGTGGGGCCAAGAGAAGGGCTTCCCCTGAAGATCTCAGAACCTGGGCAGGTTCATAAGAGGGAATACAGTCTTTCAGGTACCTTGGACCTAAGCCATGCAGGGCTTTATAGGTCATAACAGCCAGTGGAACTATTGTAACAAGGCAGTCATATGCACTCTATAACCAGCCCTGGTCAACAGTCTGTCTCAGTGTTAGAAGCTGAGCTATGAAAGCTAGGAGCTAAATGGCACCTTAAACCTAGATTATGAGCACAACAACGGAATCCCTAGGTGTGTTTCTTTTATAACAAGGACACAAAGGTGAAAATGAATGAACTGCAGCTAAAATATTATGTTCACTTTTCACATGGTCTAGTCCTTCCCCTGCCCACCCCCCTAATATCTCAAGAGGGTCTCTTTTCCAGTCTTCAGAGAGTAGCTGGAAGTGGGGAGGCAGAAAAAGGTCCTCCTTTCCTTCCACTCTGCAGTTTTAATCTCAAATCTGAGGTGCAGTACTGCGTCCAGAGCTCAGAAACTGCTCACGCTAATGAAATTCCTTGTCGCAAAGTGCACCTAGAACAATGGGAGTTTCAAACATTGGTCTGGCTGCAGCTGTTTGAGCCAGCTGAAGTTTCTGAGAACTTTTCAAAGGCAGCCCCATGTTGTGTTTACTTGCTTATAATTTGCTTTTCCCCCATTTTGTATTTTTCTCCCAAGAGCAGCTAGGTGGGGATAGGCCTCAGGATACATCACCAGCCAAGTACAAACTGTAAAAGGGGCTGTAATTGTGGGAATTGAACTAACTCAGAGGCACATGCGATGTTGGGGGCAACTTGGCGCACCTGAGCTATGTATTTGTATGTGTGTGTATGGAAATTCATTCTTCAGCAGTGGAAAATGGAACTGAAGAATTAAGTTCCTCTAGTGGGCACCACAGAGCTGTTTTAAGTGTCACCAAGGCATTACATTAGTACCATCATCTCACAATTATGACGTGCACTCTGGTTATTTAAAATGGTCTATCCTATTTTTTCTTCTAAGCCAAAGAACCCAAACATAGACATAAAACAAAAACATAAAACAACAAAATCAATATTAATGCTGAATCTAAATGCAAAAGAAAGGGCTGGCTCAAGATATTTTGCTACCTGAAAAAAGGACAAGATGGTTATCTCTCTTATTCAGTGTACAGAAAGTGACCGTACTGACAGCTGAATTTTTCTTCCAGCACTGGATGGGATATTGTCTACCACTATACCTGAAAGCAGGAGTCTAGCAAAGGGCAGGCCATGTAGCCAAGGGTTTTGTGGGCCCAGTCTACACTTGCCAAATAACACCCACATTTGCATAAAATTGCATATACTTTATATCACAGGCAAATTTGTACCCTCTTCCACAAGTGGGAAAATAAAAAAAATAAATCAGGAGTCGCACACAAGTCATAAGATGCCCAACAGATAGAATATCACCAGCTGAAGCTTTCCCCATAATTGTAGTTCCATACTACAAAGGGCTTACTCTGATTAATATCTGGCTGCCACATAGCTGTTAAAGGCACGAAAGCCATTCTCTCTTCCGGAGCCAACTCATGCAAGGAACTCAAGTTTCATGAGGTTTAACTTGTAAATGAGTTATATTACGTTGTTAGGCAGGCAATACAAGGCATTGCAAGACCAGGCATGGTATTTCAGGTGGAGGGGGTAAAAAAAATGACTTAAGATTTACAGCACGTCTGTTTAGAATGCTTGGATAAATTCAAGATTTAAAAAGTTGAAAAGCAAGCAGTGTAATCATTTAAAAGCAAAAGCATTTTTCCCCTTTTTCTCTTGGGAAAAAAAGGGAGGGATTTGAGATCCCCACCCAGCCATGAAGCTTTATCACTTGCATGCCAAGGCTTTGTGCCTCCCACCACCCTGACTGCGTAGAATAAGGATGCCACACACTTGACTTTGGATCGAATAAGGCCACAACTTTATTGAATACAGATGAAAGAGGTTTGGCATAGGCACTGGGTAACCATTAATTCTGGCCCGCTTGCCAGAAGTGACGCCATAGGTCAATCCAAGCACGGGAGTGCCTAAAACTTACATCAAAAAGGAGTACCTCTGCAGAGATCGCTGACTTGAGAAATGCTGTAAGCCCCAGCCCTCATCTGAGCATATGGACATAGGCAACTCCTGGATCCCTTTCACAGGATCCCTTAGGATTGGAGGGGCAGGTAGAAACTACAACCTCCGCCCATCATGCTTTGATTGCTGTGTTCCATTTCTGTTTCTTTTACAGAAAACAAAAGCAAAAACCAGTTTGCCTATACAGTGGTACCTCGGGTTACATATGCTTCAGGTTACATACGCTTCAGGTTACAGACTCCACTAACCCAGAAATAGTACCTCGGGTTAAGAACTTTGCTTCAGGATGAGAACAGGAATTCCGTGGTGGCGGCGCAGCAGCAGCGGGAGGCCCCATTAGCTAAAGTGGTGCTTCAGGTTAAGAACAGTTTCAGGTTAAGAACGGACTTCCAGAACGAATTAAGTACATAACCAGAGATACCACTGTATAAACAGACAAACTATGTTTCCCACAGGCATCTGGTTAGCTAATGAGAGAACAGGATGCTGGACTAGATCGGCCATTGGCCTGATCCAGTAGGCTCTTCTTGTGTTCTCATGAAATATACCTACATTAACACATGCACTATGACACGCGTGGCGCTGTGGTCTAAACCACTGAGCCTCTTGGGCTTGCCAATCAGAAGGTCGGCAGTTCAAATCTCCGTGATGAGGTGAGCTCACGTTGCTCTGCCCCAGCTCTTGCCAACCTAGCAGTTCGAAAGCACACCAGTGCAAGTAGATAAATAAGTACCACTGTGGCGGGTAGGTAAACGGTATTTCCATGCAGTCTGGTTTCCGTCACGGTGTTCAGTTGTGCCAGAAGCAGTTTAGTCATGCTGGCCTCATGACCCAGAAAGCTGTCTGTGGACAAACGCCGGCTCCCTCGGCCTAAAAGCAGATGGGCACCACAACCCCATAGTTGCCTTTAACTGGACTTAACCACCCAGGGGTCCTTTATCTTTATGAACATGAGCAGTTTCACATTTTAAATTCACTTAACTCATCATTGTCTTTTCCTTACTTTCTATCTTGGTCCAGTCAACAATTCTCAGTCAAACCTACCTGACATCCAGGCTTTATGTTAGGGTGCGGGCATGACACCCGCCTGTCACCATAATCTGTTTGGCTCTGTCTAGCAGATTTGGAAAGAGATATCTCAACAGCAGTTGTTTTAAATTACTTTCTTTTGACCCCAAGTGTTCAAGTGCTCAGAAAAATCTGTCAAAATCTCCAGTCATTTGAAAACTATTTATTTTTAAATAAAAACATTAGCATCCATCCACACTTACTGCATAATAGAATCTGCAGAAAATAATTTATAGGGAGTATCTGATCTCAAACAGAGATTACAAAGAGACAGAAACCACTAGCCAGAAAGAAAACGGCAGAGAAGGGGAGCACAGTGCCTCTTTAGGACTTCAGGGATTCCTGTTGTCCAAACAATTCACTTCTCACAGACACACCCTAGCCCAGTGATGGCGAAACTTTTAGAGACCGAGTGCCCAAACTGCAACCCAAAACCCACTTATTTATTGCAAAGTGCCAACATGGCAATTTAACCTGTATATCTCATTTTTTTCTGTGTGTTTCACATTTCTTCTTTATGACTGCTGTTGTAATACATAATCCTCCATAAAAGGTATTGCACTACAATCTTCATTAAATTATCTTTCCATTGATATATGATCTTATGGTATAACTCAGGGCTTTTTTTTCTAAAATAATGTTTATGGGTACTCTCATTTTGACTCAAGAAAATCACCACCGGGGGTAGGGTGGATAAATACAGTTCAATCGCGGAAAATAAATACAGTTCAAATTGGGGAAAATAAATACCTTCAGATGGTGCAGGGGCTCTCAGATGCAGCTTCTGGCGATGGTGTGTGTGCCCACAGGGAGGGCTCTGTGTGCCCTCTCTGGCACCGGTGCCATAGGTTTGCCACCACTGCCCTAGCCCCTGTATCTACCAACAAAAGCAGCCACCTCACTCTACCTAGTGCTTGGAAAAGATGACACACTTCCATTGATATTGGATTTTAAGAAAGGCAAGTCTGATTCTGAGACCCATAGGCTGTGTCCACAGTTGGGTGTTAATATGGGGGTGCTTTTTCTGTGTGTTCATCTGCACCCTTTGGTCCACATGAGAGCACTTCCAATTTTATCCCTCCCAAATGTGACTTGGTGTTTCTGCACACACAAGTGGGTGGTGCCTGAGGGGATACATTCACGCTGTGTGTTGTTTTCTTCTCCCTTCAATTAGCACTTCCTAACCCACCATAGGGACGCAGGTGGCGCTGTGGGTTAAACCACAGAGCCTAGGACTTGCCGATCAGAAGGTCAGCGGTTCGAATCCCTGTAATGGGGTGAGCTCCCATTGCTCAGTCCCTTCTCCTGCCAACCTAGCAGTTTGAAAGCATGTCAAAGTGCAAGTAGATAAATAGGTACCACTCTGGCGGGAAGGTAAACGGCGTTTCCGTGCGCTGCTCTGGTTCGCCAGAAGCGGCTTAGTCATGCTGGCCACATGACCCAGAAGCTGTACGCCGGCTCCCTCAGCCAATAAATCGAGATGAGTGCCGCAACCCCAGGGTTGGCCACGACTGGACCTAATGGTCAGGGGTCCCTTTACCTTTACCTTTAACCCACCATAGCTTCCAGAAACCTGAGATTCATTATGAGCATGCCTGCAGGTATTTATTTCCCTGTGCATGAATACTTAGATGGCGGCGGGGGGGGGGGCTCATTCTTTTTTTTACAGAAACCCAGATTTACACAAAAGAGCAAGCAACAGCAACAATGTGTGTGTCGCTCCAAGCCACGAAACAAGAGGTCCGTTTTGACATGCATGCCTTTGCTGGAGGGGAGCAAGTTCAGTTTCACTAGACTGTGAACAGAGACTTCAGCATTTCTTGGTAAGTTTTGGCAGAATATCACATCAAAACACGGCAAATTGACGTTTCTGTTTCAGAAAATATGCAATCAAAGGGGAGTGAATATGCTTGGTTTAGCATGTTTCACTAGTATTCTCGGTCACGTATAAAGGTTCAGGAGAGGTAGAAGCATCCAGTGTATATATTGCATCTAAACAATAAGCAGCTGCATTAGGCAATGAAGTGTGGGGCTATTTAATTTTCCTGTCTGCAGAGGAAGTGAACCAGAAAGCAGCTGCAGTGATGTTGTTTACTGTTATTTGTGGAGCGTAACTTGCCACTGGCAACAGCAGCAGCCTCTGCAGTTTCTGTCAGTGTGCACGATTCACTGCCATTTCATTATCCTTAAGCAAAAGAGCAACGGATGTTTTTATTCTTAGTTCCACTGACATTGCCCTAAAACTGCCCTTGTTGTATCACTGTAAACATGACACTTTTCCTAGAGAGAATCGCCATGTTGGAGAAACACATGCAGGTCAACAGTGGGAGAAGATTTTTATGCTTTGGTCTAGAAAATTCAAATACCAAGAAAGAAAATGAAAAAATGAAAAACAGAACAAGTCATGGAAAATACATATGTTAAGAAACAGAAACGCCAATGGATGTATGATGTAGACAAAGAGAAATAAAAAGACTAATCATTTTGCTATATTGTTTGAAACGTGGTTTTTTTTTCAATACACACGTGCACACACACACCTCAATAAAGCAGTGCATGAAAACATTTTTAAGGTAGATGTTTACTAGAACATTAGAAGAAAATTGCAAAACATTATGCAGAACAGGACAATCAAAAGAAAACAAAGACCAAACATCTGGTGTATTCTGGCATTATCACCCCACTGATACCTATTTGTTGGTGTCGACGGAGTTCAAAAAGCATTAATCCATAATTTGGCTTGCTGTTCATATACAATTTGAATGGGAACTATGTTACAGTAATTAAAACAGTTTTATGATCTTCCAACATTTAATTCCCCCCCTCATATTCGTTCTGTCCATCTTCCTCCTGAGAGACCTCAGACAACCTTCCAGAAATGTTGCCACTTTCCTTTTGTTGAGATCCTTATGTAGTAAGTTCTCACTGCAATCCTCAAAGATGGTTAAGAGTCTGTGAAGGCTCAATTTTCTGCAGAGTTATGTCAGGCACGATAACAAAGACTTGCTTCCAAAGCTATCTATCCCATTCAAAATGCTGCCACATATCTGCTAGTGTCCTTCTTTCTTTACATCCTAGCAGTACAGAAAGAATAAGTTATTGATTCTGTGAAGATGTAGCAGAGTATAGTACCACCTGTAAATCAGATACTTTGATCTAGAGTGAAATTGTTTTGATGATTTCGAGACCCACAGTGAACTCCATTGCCACTCTGAGATTGCAGGAACTGTAACTCAACAGTTTGACTTAACTCACAAAGCCACACTCTTCCACTGTCTTCTGAGACAGACGGATGCCAATCATTTTTGGAATTTTATTTCTCGTTCTACAAATTGCGTTATGACTTCTGCTGGCTGTGGGATGTGACCAACAAATTCACTAAACCACTCATCCACAAATTGATCGATCTTGTGCCTTACCTTATCGATTTGCACTCCCTCTGTGTCTTTTAGGCACCGGATTTCATCTGCTGGAATAGGTTTTGTGGTTATTAGAATAATAAGTGTAACCCCGTGTGACTTGATACAGCTGCCTCCATGATCACACTGAGACTATGCAAGCCCAGTGTGTACAAGGCAGTCAAACTTTGATTTGAGCTGTCTCTCTCTCTTTTTTAGTTGAAAACATAATTTAAACCATGTATTAAAATATCTGTTTTCTAAACAATTCTAATTTTTCTCAAGCATCTCAGCAAAAAAATGCTTCTAGTCATTCAGGCAGTAAGAAGAGCCTAAGGTTAGATGCAGACACGTCCTCCCCTTGTTCCTTCCATTGGGATTATGAAAGGTTGTTTATAGTACATTTGTTGACTAATCATATGCCTACTTCCCTGTGCTGTAGTAGATGTGCCTGCTGTACTAATTCAGAAATGTTCTGAACCCAGAACATTTCAATTGACATGTGAGCTTGCTTCAGGTACATTCCTTGGAGCAGCATTCTGTCTGGGTGTCCCTTCATACAGCCATTTCTGTCCATCTTTTAATGATATCATAGAACCACAGGGATGCAGGTGGCGCTGTGGTCTAAACCACTGAGCCTCTTGGGCTTGCCAATCAAAGGTTAGCGGTTCAAATCCGCACAATGAGGTGAGCTCCTGTTGCTCGGTCCCAGCTCCTGCCTCCCTAGCAGTTTGAAAGCACACCAGTGCAACTGGATAAATAGGTACCACTGTAGCGGGGAGGTAAACGGCATTTACATGCGCTCTGGCACTCATCATGGTCCTCCATGTGCCAGAAGCGGTTTAGTCCTGCTGGCCACATGTCCCAGAAAGCTGTCTGTGGACAAACGCCGGTTCCCTCGGCTTGAAAGCAAAATGAGCCCCACAACCCCATAGTCGCCTTTGACTGGACTGAACAGCCCAGGGGTCCTTTACCTTACCTTTTCTAACCTAGAACCACAGAACTGTATACAGTCATACCTCGTGTTGCGTTAGGTTCATGTTGCGTCTTTTCAGCTTGCGAATGCAGCAAATCCGGAAGTGTATACTTCCGGGTTTCATCCCGTGCGCACGCGCAGAAGCGTTCTGTGTGCTTCAGGCATGCGCAAAAGCGATCTGTGTGCTTTGGGAATGCGCAAAAGCGATCTGCATGCTTCAGGCATGCGCAGAAGCGCTCGATCGCACCGCGCACATGTGCAGAAGAGGCGCTCTAGTTGTGGACTTTTCAGGGTGCAAACAGCACCCCGAAATGGATCATGGCCGCAACTAGAGGTACCACTGTAGTTTTAAGGTACTCCCAAGGGTCATCTAGGGGTGCAAGGCAGGAAGCACAGCTAAAGCATCCCTGGCAGGTGGCCACCCAATCTCTGCTTTGAAATCTCCCATACATACATCACCTTCTGAGGTGGTCTGGAGCTGCTATTTTCCTAGCACATTTACCTTGTGGCGTAATCTGCAATTTAGCTATGGCTACAAAACGCAATTCAATTTCTTAAGGCAGGGCTCTGTTGATCTAACTGTGGAGTGAAGGACAACAGATTATTTGCAAATGCAAAAGGTCACAGACCTCATAAAACAGTTTACCAGGAAAGAGTCCCAGATAATGGGCTCCTTGTGACAAGGTTTGCATGGTCTCTTCATCCCAAGGGAGCCTGCGGGGAGGAAAGATTGTACATTATACCGGAAATTATAATTAAGTCCAGCATATTGGCATTAAATCCTTATAAAGGTTAAACTGAAACCCTTTGATATTCTTATAATGAGCCACAGAGAGTCGGAATAAGCACTGAAAATGGCCATTTCATCTTGTAGGTGACAGTTTTTCAGCGGGGGACAACGGGGGTGGGATGCTGATAACTTCTCATTCCCCTTCCCCAGGCTTCGGAGTGCAGCTGAGCAGAATGAGTCCCGTGGTTGTCAAGTAACAGCAGAGCAGGAAAACACTGATTAAAGGGTGCCTGCTTCCTTCTCAAGCCTTTCTTAGATATTGGGCATCTGAATCCAGGCGCAAGATGCAGATGGGCAGTTCCTGTATTGCCTTGGTGAAGCCGTTTCGCAATGTCTATTCTGCCACTTTCTGGCAGCTGCATTTAATTCTCCATAAGCTTTCCTTCCTCCAAAGACACCAAACTACCTTGTTTAAAAGAAGGACACTGACAAACTGGAACGTGTCCAGAGGAGGGCAACCAAAATGGTCAAAGGCCTGGAAACGATGCCTTATGAGGAACGGCTAAGGGAGCTGGGCATGTTTAGCCTGCAGAAGAGGAGGTTAAGGGGTGATATGATAGCCATGTTCAAATATATAAAAGGATGTCACATAGAGGAGGGAGAAAGGTTGTTTTCTGCTGCTCCAGAGAAGCGGACACGGAGCAGTGGAGCCAAACTACAAGAAAGAAGATTCCACCTAAACATTAGGAAGAACTTCCTGACAGTAAGAGCTGTTTGACAGTGGAATTTGCTGCCAAGGAGTGTGGTGGAGTCTCCTTCTTTGGAGGTCTTTAAGCAGAGGCTTGACTGTTGGGAAAAAGCACCAATGCAAAAGCCAGCTCCAGATTGCTGGAATGCAAAACAGGATGTTATGTTTTGCAGATGTACTGTTGGAGAAAAGGTGGAGCCTATTCTCTGTACTGAGCACCGGATGTTAGCTCAGTGTGTCATGTGACCTGTACTGGAAGTACAGGGGAGGAGTTGAGAGTCTCTTCTGATGGAGTCTGAAGGGTACAGTCACATTTCTATGGACTGCTGAGTGACAGGAATAAAACATGTAAAAGGACTCCTGTCTGTCTCATTTCTCCTCCCTGGGAGAATGCAGGGAGGGAGAGAGAAGCAGAAAAGCAGAGGGTGTGTTCTATCTCACGTCTAATGAGAAGAATCGCCGGGTTTGTTTACCTAGCCTGCCGGAGTCGCAGACGGAAGGTAAACACAGTATCTCGCTCAATTGCCTCGGGGGAGGCCAGGTACCTCTGACTGTGAGCGAAGATACTAACATGTGGTAGCAGAGGATGGTTTCGATTCATCAGACATCTGCATGAGAGGCTGGTGGATTTGTCCTCCTCTGCTCCAAGGGAGAAGGCAAGCGTCTGAGAAAAGCCAGAGGCTCAACAGACGGCTGGTGGAAAGAGGAAGGTGTTTTCCAAGCAACAAGGCTCAAGGTATGCTGCTTTTCGGGCTAAAAGTGTGAACGCAGGTTGATTAATTCCCTGGTTCACGGGAGCTCTGCGTTTGAAAAACAAAAGCTCCGGACGGAAAGGCCTGCAGCTCAGAGGCTGAAGCCTGCATTCCACAAATTCCTGTGGTTAAAGATAAGAAGTCCTGAATGCACTCTTGCTAAGTAACGATAGTGGAAAGTTACTGGCATAGAAGGCTGGACTGTGAGCCTGGGAAAGCGAAACAAAACCAGAGAATGTTTTGGCTACACGTTTACGAAGCTCTTGGAAGGGACTTTCCATAGCAGCCAGCGTTTAGCTGCCAGGGGCAAAGAGCGTAAACAACTTGCAGTTTGCCTGCTAGAGGAGGCAGGAAACGACTGTTGGATTTTACAGCTTGCTTGAGAGTGTGAGCTGGAGGCTTGGCTTCAAGATGGATGCCAAGAAAGGGGGATCGCTGCCTCACCCACCTCCCTTAACCAATGACAATTATTCATCTTGGTCTGTAAAGATGAAGGCCCTGCTGCAGAATCAGAGGCTTTTTGATGTAATTGAAAACCCCATCCCTGCAGCACCAACCGGAGGTTGGGAGTCACGGAACGTGAGGGCCAGGACTGCTATAATTCTGTGTGTCTCAGATGAGCAGTTGGTGCATATCCAGCATTTAGAAAATGCGAAAGAGGTTTGGGACACGCTGCGTACAACACATCAGAGAGATGCTGGTTCTTCAGCGTTGCTGTATTTTGAGAAGTTGACCAATCTGAGACTTGCGCCTGATGGAGATGTTCAAGCGCACCTGACAGAGATGAAGTTTCTGCGTCAACAGATGGTGGAACGCAATTTCCGTCTTCAGGAGGAAGTGTTTTGCTTCATGATGATAAACAGCCTTAATCGCACCTACAAGGTTGTTGCCAGTCAGCTTGGTTCCCTACCGGCTCAGGACCTGACCGCGGAAAGAGTGTGTGCTGTGGTCCTGAACGAACACGGCAGACTTGCTGCACTGGAAGTGAAGGACAGGGGGAGGGTAGAACAGAGTTCGAATCTTCCCACTGCTGAATCTACTGCAGAGCATGGTGTAGCATTGAGTGCTGTCCGATGCTACAATTGTGGACAGACTGGGCATCTACAGCGAAACTGTAAGAAGCCGCGACAGTCAAAAGGAGCAAAGAGCAGCTCTACGAAGCCTGAGGCGTCAGGCAAAAGCTGTACCAAGTACCAGGTGAAACCTGCAACGGCTATGATGGCGAAAGGAACCACGCCAGATGTTGGGAACGCGTTCGTAATCGACACGGGATGTACAAAACATTTATGCCCGCACAGACAACTGTTTTTGACGTTGAAGAAGCAAAGCTTCACTGTGAAACAGGCCAACGGTCAGGAGTTGGAAGCGACCGGAATTGGGACTGTGTATCTTGAGAGTCTGAACTTGACTATAAGCGATGTTTACCTGGTTCCAGAACTGAGATTTAATCTGCTGAGCGTGTCGCAGATTGCAAAGAAAGGACTGAAGCTGTCCTATGATGCTAAAAGCTGCAAGATCTACAAAGATGGAGAACTGTTTCTTACTGCCAAAGAGAAAGATGGACTGTATTTGTTGACTTTTGATCAAAGTGATTACATGAAATGTAATTCTTCTGATTCTAACGTAATCTCTCTTGCAGGTGTGACCAAGAGCGCCCGGAAGGTGACCAAGAAGGTCGACAGAGCATTTCAGCGGGTGTATGCTGATGTGATTGGTCCTCTAGAACCATCTAGGGGCAATGCAAAATATTACCTTTTGTGTGTGGATTGTTTCACTAATTATTCTTGGGTGTATTTGATGGAGAAACCACAAGAAACTTTAGAAAAGTTTCAGGAGTTTTGTGACAAGGTTAAAAATATGCATGATGCTAACATTGATGGTCTTTTCACAGATGAGAAGCAAATTTTTCTGTTACAGAAGTTTCAGAAGTTCCTGGATGGGAAAGGGATAGACCACAAAGTTGCTGTTTCGACAGAAGCGTGGAACAGGGGGGTCTGTGTTAGAGTGAACAAAGAATTGCAAAAGGGGATGAATGCGCAATTGCTGAGTTCACATTTGCCACATGATTATTGGGCCGAATCGCTAGCGTCCTATCTTCATGTGTGGTTGAGAAAGGTCTCAACAGAGTTGGGATGTTCTCCTTTTGAGAAGCTGTTCAATAGAAAACCTTCTGTTGCCTATTTCAAGGTTTTCGGGTCTCATGTGAGAACAGAAGCTCCAGGTGGAGTAAAGAATGCCAGAGGCATTTTTGTGGGATATGAAAAAGGTCTCTACAGAGTAATTTTGTCTGAATCTGGTCAGGTGATTCTCACAAAGTTCCTAGAGAGTGCTCCAGAGCAAGAGCGGGTAGTAGAACAAACATTTCCCACAGGAAACAATTCAGATGATGATGATGATGATTTTTCTGATGTCACAGATTACAGTGGTTCTGATGATGACAGTGATAGCTCAGAGAGTTCAGTTGTAACAGTCATTGAGAGAAAATCTCACACAATGGATAGACCTTCACAGATGAAGGAAGAACCACTGATTGCTACTGGTTCTCAACAAAGTCCAAAGGTTGAACCAGTGAGCACAGAGGATCAGAACCTCATACGCAGGTCTGAGAGAGTTACAAAGGGTGTACCACCAAAGAGGTACTCAAAAGAGTTTGCTAACTTAGCTGTTGCATGTGTTGCTATTGTTAACAACTCAAAGCAAATTAAAGCAGTGTCTAAGTCAGAGACGAAGACACAACAGAGAGTAGCAAGCCAAGGTAATGCAGAAGCACTCATTCCTTGGAAGCCAGACAACCAGAGAGGTACACTGGTGAAACCAGTAGTGGGGAGTTCCAAGGGTGGAACTGAAACAACAGGGGACTGTTATGTGTATAACAACTGTTTGTTTTCTTCTCTGGATCATGTTTTGCCAATTGATGCTTTTGGGGGAGGATGTTGGGAAAAAGCACCAATGCAAAAGCCAGCTCCAGATTGCTGGAATGCAAAACAGGATGTTATGTTTTGCAGATGTACTGTTGGAGAAAAGGTGGAGCCTATTCTCTGTACTGAGCACCGGATGTTAGCTCAGTGTGTCATGTGACCTGTACTGGAAGTACAGGGGAGGAGTTGAGAGTCTCTTCTGATGGAGTCTGAAGGGTACAGTCACATTTCTATGGACTGCTGAGTGACAGGAATAAAACATGTAAAAGGACTCCTGTCTGTCTCATTTCTCCTCCCTGGGAGAATGCAGGGAGGGAGAGAGAAGCAGAAAAGCAGAGGGTGTGTTCTATCTCACGTCTAATGAGAAGAATCGCCGGGTTTGTTTACCTAGCCTGCCGGGGTCGCAGACGGAAGGTAAACACAGTATCTCGCTCAATTGCCTCGGGGGAGGCCAGGTACCTCTGACTGTGAGCGAAGATACTAACCATATGTCAGGAGTGCTCTGATGGTGTTTCCTGCTTGGCAGGGGGTTGGACTCGATGGCCCTTGTGGTCTATTCCAACTCTATGATTCTATGATTCTATGATTCTAAAAGCATGTTTTTCCCAGATAAATCAGGAGAAGCAAAAGAAACTGTTCATCAATCACAGACCTTGATTTATTTGGGAGAGAGAAGGTTAGTTTAGTAAATGGTTTAAAATGATTTGTGAACACAAAAGAAGTTGGAATCAGTCAAAGTTATACGAGCTTCCAAAGTTCTCTTAATCTAAATTACTCTCATGATTTTTGAGTCTCAATTCTGCAAGAGCACATTGAAAAAGCATGGAGAAAAGGCATTCTGTTAATGTAGAGAATACATGTTTATAAATAAAAACTCATTTATTTACAAACAGGAGTCGATATGAGGGTGAATCCATATCAGGAAATGTCAAGGTACAGTGGTAACTCGGGTTAAGAACTTAATTTGTTCCGGAGGTCCGTTCTTAACCTAAAACTGTTCTTAACCTGAGGTACCACTTTTGCTAATGGGTCTCCCGCTGCCGCCGCTGTGCAATTTCTGTTCTCATCCTGAAGCAAAGTTCTTAACCCGAGGTACTATTTCTGGGTTAGCGGAGTCTGTAACCTGAAGCGTCTGTAACCCGAGGTACCACTGTATTATCACAGTGTGTGTGTGATGCTTTCAATCCAAATGCGCGCAAGACTGAAACTTTGCTACTGAACTCTTGATTTGGAGCGAAAATGGCTTAGTGGCTTTATTTTTTTAAATGTGAAATGGCAATACATCACAATTTAAAAAAGAAAAGAAAGAAACAGCTTACTGTTATGCTACTACAACTGTGTGCTGCTTCAGTGTGGGAGAATCTGGATCAGGGGTCAGCAAACTTTTTCAGCAGGGGGCCAGTCCACTGTCCCTCAGACCTTGTGGGGGGCCAGACTATATTTTTAAGGGGGAAATGAACGAATTCCTATGCCCCACAAATAACCCAGAGATGAATTTTAAATAAAAGCACACATTCTAATATTGTAAAAACACCAGGCAGGCCCCACAAATAACCCAGAGATGCATCTTAAATAAAAGCACACATTCTACTCATGTAAAAACACACTGATTCCCAAACCATCCGCGGGCCGGATCTAGAAGGTGATTGGGCTGGATCCGGCCCCCGGGCCTTAGTTTGCCTACCCATGACCTGGGGAGTTCTTTTAAACTTCTTACTAAGGGGCAACATATTTGTTGTTGTTTAGTTGTTTAGTTGTTTAGTTGTTTAGTTGTTTAGTTGTTTAGTTGTTTAGTTGTTTAGTTGTTTAGTTGTTTAGTTGTTTAGTTGTTTAGTTGTTTAGTTGTTTAGCTGTTTAGCTGTTTAGCTGTTTAGCTGTTTAGCTTTAACTATACGGACCTTTCTTGGCAAGGTGATGTCTCTGCTTTTTAAGATGCTGTCTAGGTGGGCAACAGATAACAACTGCTAACTATATTAGGTTCTGGGGGGATGAAACTTCCCCAGATTTCCTGTTCATTTTTATTTAGGAGGGAGCAAGAGTCACAGAGCAAGAGTTAAAGTGGCATAGAAAGTGACACAAAGTGGGCAAAATGAAAAGGTGAGAGGGAGACAAAAAGGTAATACTAGCAGGTGAAAGGAAATAGAATAAGGTGGAGGGGTGGTGGTGGATAGAAATATTCAAGAACTCTAAAGAAGCAGAGAGAAAATTGGTAAGGTGTGGCACCCAGAGTGGAGAAGAAGGAAAGGGAGGGGGCAAAGTACCCTGGGAAACTCTGGGAACTTAAAAAAAATTCTAGTTAACCTTCATGCTTATTCCTTCTCTCTTACACATGTCCAGCATCAGGGCAGAATCTTAGCACTCTCTCTCTCTCTCTCTCTCTCAAAAAGTAAGGCAATTGGACATCTATAAAGAAAGTTAGAAAGCAAAATGTGGAAGCAACATTATAAGACAGCAACAGAGGCACCACTGTTGCTAAGATTGCAAAATCATTGAATGATTGCTCAGCAATCAGATGGAAGGGATGCAAAGCATTCCCCTGCTGAAAAAATCCACTCTTGGTACAAGAAGGTATTTTCCAGTGAGAAGTATAGGTACAGAAACAAAGCAAATGATGGCTAATATCTTTAACCATACATTATACAGGGTAAGTTTTTTCTAGTACTATAAGGAAATACAATTTTGGGGAAAGATCCATTTGTTCACATTCTGTCTATCAGACATTTTATTACTTGCATGTGAGCCCGATGTACTTTTGGGTCCTAAACTTTAGCACAGGAGCTTGTGACATTCAGAATGCCAATCATTTGTTGCAGTTGTCAAAAGTTTTATGAACTAAAAAGTTCATTTGGAAGAACTTGAACTGATCTAGTTCATTCTGTAAATGAACTGAAACGAGTTCCTTTTTGTAGAGGATGAATCATTATTATTATTAATAATATTAATTAGATTTATATATTGCCCTTCATCTAAAGATCACAGGGCAGTTTACAACATAAAATCCTTTCATAAACGAACTAGTTATGCTCAGTCTCCTTGCTTCATTTTAATTGCCTTCCTGTAGCTCCTTCCCTCTTACATTTTCTCACCTTGTTTTGTGGGTGGAAAATACTTTTTATTATGAAACAGTTTTTAGACCCGTGTGTGTGTGTGTTTGTGTTTGTGTGTGTGTGTGTGCGTGCGTGCATGCGCGCGTGCACACACACACACACACACACACACACACTATAATTGCTATAATTTTCTGAAACCTGAAGTTTTTCCAATGGTGCGGTAAATAATAAACTTCTCAACAATGTCTAGAAATTGCTTGCATGGGTATTATAAGTGCAGAACTCAATTTCAACTCTCTTTACAAGAAAGTCTGCAGTGCTGTGTTATGCTCACCAAGAACCTTGCAAAATAGAAAGTTACCGTCATCTTTTGTTTGAGTTCCAACAGGCTCATAATTCTGTTTCCTGCAACAACAATAAAAGCACTTGTAATCAGATGGAAAACCACTGGCCGGATCTTTAGAAGATGAAAAGCAATCCTTTCCCATTTCCATAGTATCCATACTTAATGACATTTGAGAAGAACATGAAGACAAATGAAGGATGGAATAGCGCTTCAGATTTCAGGGCAGTGTGTGTGTGTGTGTGTGTGTGTGTGTGGATTTCTAGGAGGAAATAATATTCAAAGCATGATTCAAAGATCTCCTGTAAAGTACAATCAAAGAGTGAACTGAAAAGCATCCATTATTGTTTATTTTTACATAATTCACAATAGGCGGGAGTGGTACCTGGTACTATGTCACAGAAGGTGCACTTAAATGTGTACAGTTTAACAATAGTCAATCAGCTATAGAACCAGTTAGCTAGCCAGAGATGCAGGTGCTCCTGTAGTCTAAAACAAAAAGGGAAGGAAGACTGATTCCAGACTCTGTGAATCCTGTGTAGGGACCAAGGCCATATTAAAGAGGTTGGGGGGTCTTGGTGCAGTCCCAAAAATAGCCCCTACCCCACCCTCAAAGGAACACATGAAATAATGTATCACAAAATATTTTTGTGTTAACTCCCTTTTATCAGCCAGCAACAGTGTAATTGTGTGTGTGTGTGTGTGTGTGTGTGTGTGTGTGTGTGTAAAAGAGAGCATTTCTCTGATGAAAATAAGTACATCCTATTCCATCATCTATATATAAAAATATAATATGTTGTTGTTGTTGTTGTTTAGTCATGTCTGACTCTTCGTGACCCCATGGACCAGAGCACGCCAGGCACTCCTGTCTTCCACTGCCTCCCGCAGTTTGGTCAAACTCATGCTGGTAGCTTCGAGAACACTGTCCAAGCATCTCGTCCTCTATCGTCCCCTTCTTCTTGTGCCCTCCATCTTTCCCGACATCAGGGTCTTTTCCAGGGAGTCTTCTCTTCTGATGAGGTGGCCAAAGCATTGGAGCCTCAGCTTCAGGATCTGTCCTTCCAGTGAGCACTCAGGGCTGATTTCCTTCAGAATGGAGAGGTTTGATCTTCTTGCAGTCCATGGGACGCTCAAGCGTCTCCTCCAGCACCATAATTCAAGAGCATCAATTCTTCGGCGATCAGCCTTCTTTATGGTCCAGCTCTCACTTCCATACCTCACTACTGGGAAAACCATAGCTTTAACTATGCGGACCTTTGTCGGCAAGGTGATGCTGTCTAGGTTTGTCATTGCTTTTCTCCCAAGAAGCAGGTGTCTTTTAATTTTGTGACTGCTGTCACCATCTGCAGTGAAAAAACATAATATATAAAACATATATAAAAACATAATTAAACATTAAAAACAACTTCCCTATACAGGGCTGCTTTCAGATGTCTTCTAAAGGTTGTATAGTTACTTATCTCCTCAGATCAGGGGTTGTGTAACTCCATATCATCCAACATTTCTCTGATGAAAATAGTAGTAGTAGTAGCAGCAGCAGCAGTAATTTTATTATTTATACCCCGCCCATCTGGCTGGGTTTTCCAAGCCACTCTGGGTGGCTTACAGCACATAAAAAAATGTAAAATATTAGACATAAAAATTTCTTGACACAGGGTTGCCTTCAGAGGTTTTCTAAAAGTCAGATAGTTGTTTATTTCCTTGACATCTGATGGGAGGGATATCCTAAGGGAAAGTAGGACATTCCGGGATCAAATCAGAAACCAAGACAGCTTCTGTAAATCTGGGACTCTCCCTGGAAAACAGGGACACTTAGAGAGCCTTAGAGAGAAATCAGTATTGTGTGATCTCCACAATGAGGACCAGCAGGACATAGCTGGTTTCCCACTGTAAGCTTGAGGTTGTCTGGGATGGATGGGGGGGCGGGGACTGGCAATGACTGTACTCTCTCTAATTCTATGTTATGCTAATGGCAGCCATTTTGTGATTGGTGCCCACACAGCACTCCATCAAATTTCAAAATGTACCTGCTGATCCAAAAAGGTTGATGATCCCTGCTGCTATTTATATGGCAAAAGGTAAAGGGACCCCTGACCATTAGGTCCAGTCGTGGCTGACTCTGGGGTTGCGGCGCTAATCTCGCTTTATTGCCCGAGGGAGCCGATGTACAGCTTCTGGGTCATGTGGCCAGCATGACTAAGCCGCTTCTGGCAAACCAGAGCAGCGCACGGAAACACCGTTTACCTTTCCGCCAGAGCAGTACCTATTTATCTACTTGCACTTTGACGTGCTTTCGAACTGCTAGGTTGGCAGGAGCAGGGACTGAGCAATGGGAGCTCACCCCGTTGCGGGGATTCGAACCGCGACCTTCTGATCGGCAAGTCCTAGGCTCTGTGGTTTAACCCATAGCGCCACCCGCGCCCCTATTTATATGGTAGTAAGGCTAACTAAACACAAAAGACTTACTTCTGAGTGGAGCTGGATCTACACTGATCTAAAAAGGAAAAAAACACATTATATAGCGCTCAGTGCAATTTTCCATTGACTGCTGTACAGTGCCCCCTGGTGTCTCATTTATAACGTTATAACCCACCAGTATAGATCAGTCCCTATAATTTTACTGTAAATTGATGATACGGTACCTGCATAGCAGGAGACATCCCTATACCTCTTTGCAAAGTTTCCACATTTAGCAAATGGATACATTTGTCCTGCAATGCAAAGCATCTCACTGAGAAAGCCTGGCACAATTCCAAGGGATCCCAGGTCCTCAGAGAAACATCACTTAAAAACCTAGCACAATGACAAACCAAGTCTGTACAGACGTCCTCGGAATTATGCAGGGTTTGACCGACCAGCACTAGGAATCGCCATATGAAACCATTTGATAACGGGGATTAATGTTTTTAAAGTTTTATTTAACAAAACGTGCATAATGCTTAACTGTAAACAAAACCTCTAAGCGGTTTACAAAGATTATAACAGCATAGAAAACTGTACATAAAAAAAATAATCAGAGTTGAAAACAAGATTATATAAAAATGGGTTAGTTTAGGAAGGGTATTGGAGAATTCAACTTTTGTCTGGCTTTGGAAGTAAATACCAGCCAATTTCCATTCTGATTGACTTCTGTTCTTGACCACAAATGACCAAGTGAACTGCAACAATTTCCACGTTTTCTGTTAGTAGTAGAATTCTCCAACATCCTTAAGTGGGAAGGGGGAATTTTTCAAAATTGGGCAGGAGGTTACATGATTTGGGGATATTCTGCCTCTCCCAACAGCACACAGCCCCCCAAATCTGTATCCCACATTGTTGCATGAATAGGGCTACTCAGGGCTGCTTTTTCCCCAGCCAGAGCTCACTGGAACTCAGTTCCGGTGCCATTGCCATTCTAAGAGAACAAGGGAGGTGTTCAATGGTGAGTTCCAGCACCTCTTTTTCTAGAAAAAGAGCACTGGGGCTACTAAAAACAAAAGTAAATAAATGTACTGATGTTCCTGTAGTCTCAAAAATAGGATGGATTATATATATATAAATAAACAGTCCAAGGAAAACATACTCCCCAGAGAAAAAATGGTTCCTTCATCATCAGTCTTTGAGATGGCTTGACAACAATATGTCAGGAGTGCTCTGATGGTGTTTCCTGCTTGGCAGGGGGTTGGACTCGATGGCCCTTGTGGTCTCTTCCAACTCTATGATTCTAGATTCTAGATTCTATGAGATGTTGGGCTACAACCCAGCAGAAAGCTAAGCATGCCTTAGCCATTCACTTTGCTGGACTTAAACGTTCCTCATGTTGTTTCAGACTGCAGTCAGAATATGTAAATAATAATAATAATAATAATAATAATAATAATAATAATAATAATTTATTTATTTATTCATACACCACCCATCTGGCTGGGCTTCCCTAGCCACTCTGGGTGGCTTTCAACAAAATATTAAAATACAGTAATGCATCAAACCTTAAGAGCTTTCCTAAACAGGGCTGCCTTCAGATGTCTTCTAAAAGTCTGGTAGTTGTTGTTCTCTTTGACATCTGGTGAGAGGGCGTTCCACAGGGCGGGTGCCACTACCGAGAAGGCCCTCTGCCTGCTTCCCTGTAACCTGGGCTTCTTGCAGTGAGGGAACCGCCAGAAGGCCCTCAGCACTGGACCTCAGTGTCCGGGTAGAACGATGGGGGTGGAGATGCTCCTTCAGATATACTGGACTGAGGCTGTTTAGGGCTTTAAAGGTCAGCACCAACACTGTGAATTGTGCTCGGAAACATAAAATATGAGTCAGGAACTGGAGGCATCGGGGGCCCTTTTTGGTCTGTATTGAAATGCCTGACTGGATTGGTGAGGTGGAGGGAATTTAAAAGGATCAAATGAAAAGGCGTGGGTTGACAAACCCCCTCTTTCCCCTCGTAGAAGAGTCTGGGAATATGGGGGTAAGCAAAACGTTAGAGCAGCCAGGAGTCCTTTGCTCTGCATTTCACAGCCTGAGATGAATTAGGTAGGAGAGCGGCTGCTCCTTGCCTTCACAGCAAGCTTACAAAATAAAACCATAGAAGTGGAAAAGATCCTATGAGAATGAGATAAACAGCACTCCGCTGCGGTTTCAGAGGGTGTACTTATTATTCCGCATAATCATAATACATCTATTATCTCTCTGTTTTCACTTGTATGGAAACAAAGAACAGGCAGGGAGGCCTACCTACTTTCTCCCCCAGAGCCGAGTTAAAACACATTTTATTCGGCGCCAGCACTACCAACAAAAACACCAAAAAAGAACCACACACCCCTACCCAACATAATTCATTTCATTATACAATAAATCTCCATTTTGTCAGAAGTCAACACAAGCAGGTTTCTCATCATCCTGCAAGTGGGGTTGAAACACAGAAGTTGGAGTCAGATCTACTTTTCATTGTAGCCTCATTTATACATTCCACCTACACATCCTCAGGCAAACGGTAGGTGTAGCTTTCCCAGTCTTTCTTCCTCATCTGCAAAGGGGAAATAAGGAGTTTCAGATGATACAGACTCACTGGACCCAGCTTCTTTAGCCTTCTGCATTTATTGATATCTTATCCCTGTTGCAACTCAGTCTTCTTTCAAGGAGCTCAATGCAATGGGGAAGTGGGTTAAGATCCTGCCATTTTGTCCTCAAAACTGTGAGTTAGGCTAAATTAAAGGATAACAAACAAGGAGATATATCTATCATCTATCTAGCTATCTATATCTATCTATCTATCTATCTATCTATCTATCTATCTATCTATCATCTATCTATCATCTATCTATCATCTATCTATCTATCTATCTATCATCTATCTATCTATCTATCTATCTATCTATCTATCATCTATCTATCTATCTCACATACATTATTATTCAATATCTTTGTAGGAGTTCTTCTGACCCCCAGACTTCCCCCCACTCCTCTCCTCAGTTTTCAGTAATTATCTCTTCTCCTTTCTGTGTCTAAATACTTTTATCCAATCTATTAAGTAGATGCATTATAAATTGTCCTCTGCATTCCCCCTCCCCTGGAACATCAGCCCCAAGCAGTGAAGTTGTTTCATGCGAAACATCTGGGAAACAGCAGGCTGAGAAAAGCCACACTTTCTCGGCTGTACGTTGAAATAATGAATATGAAGTCTTTTGAACACTCAAAACAGTGCTATGGAAGACGTTATTACAGTACTTGCTGTGAACAGCTTCCAAATACAATTGCCTCTTTAATTAATACCGTTTCCCCTGGAATATTCAGGTCTACTATTTAGTCTTCTGCTGGAAACGAAGGGCTTATCCATGCTTCCTCTTGCCCCTCTGCTTTCCTTCAGGAAAAACTGTTCTTTAGCGCTCAATCGAACCAAACAGCAATTTGGGTTTCCCCTGGAATTTCCATTTCTTCCGATCTATCTCCAAAGAGTGAGTTTTTCCCCTGCTAAAGTAGCAGGGCAATTGGAAAACTGCTTGTATCCATACTTTCTAGGCACGGGACAAGTGGAAGTGTGGATGAGCTCTAAAGCTGCAATCATATCCCACCTACCTGGGAGTAAGCCCCAAGGAACTCAATGGGACCTATTCTGAGTAGACAAGCATAGACTTGCTTGCTGGCTATTATTGAGGGCATGTGAACTTTACGGGGGGAGACAGAGAGAAACACAGGCAGTGATAGTTATTTCAAGCAATGAAACGATGCTGAGAAGGCACTCTAAAGAGTCGAATATTTAAATCTTGCAGAGAGTGCTGTGGAAAAACAAACCGCATCCAGTCAACGGTTTGGATTAAGGAATGCTGCGAGATACAGTACAGTGGTACCTCGCAAGACGAATGCCTCGCAAGACAAAAAACTCGCTAGACGAAAGGTTTTTCCGTTTTCGATTTGCCTCGCAAGACGAAATTTCCCTATGGGCTTGCTTCGCAAGACGAAAACGTCTCGCGGCTTTGTTTCCTTTGTCTAAAAACAAAGACATGTTTTGTTTATAAAGTTAATTTATTTTCCCTTCAATTTTTGAACTGCTCTTTACAGTATGTGTGACTTTAAAGAGCAGTTAATAAACTGTTGTTGTACCAAATTTGGCTTTGTTTCGACTTTTTTTGACCATAGGAACGCATTAATTGATTTTCAATGCATTCCTATGGGATTTCGTGCTTCGCAAGACGAAAAATTCGCTAGACGACAAAAATTGCGGAACGAATTAATTTCGTCTTGCGGGGCACCACTGTACACTGTGATTTCAAACTTAATGTGTGAGCAAGGGCACAGACAACTGGTTCAGTGCAGTTAATTCTTCAGGTGCTGAAAATAGAGATCCTACTTCTTCACCCTTGGCTTCCCTACTTGCCATCAGTAGCAATTTGAACACACCCAATTTCTGTGAGAAGCAAGGATGTTAAATCAATATAACTCTTGCATTACAACCCTAAATTATCCAAGATTACCAGCATTCGATTGAAATGTGTGCCAGAAACGGTAAAATATTTCAGAGAATATACCCCACTAAGCAACTGAGAAAGCCAATTTAAACCAGCGTTTCTTGGTTCCTATGAAGAAAATAAAGAATCTTAGATTTTGGCAGGCTTTGCTGAGAAATAATTTAATTATTGCATTCTTCATGCTTTTAAATTACTGCTGGCCCTGCCACTCACATGTGCAACCAATGTTAAGTTCAGTTCCATCAGTAATTATTGGCTCTTTCAACAAGCCCTTCCAGAGGACAGAATCTGCTTTTTCAATATTTGTATTGATTTGTATTGATTTTTTATTGATTGGGGGGGCAGCTGCCCCCTTCCCACTCCCTGCGATGCCTGTGGGGTGGGAAAAGGGTGTCAGAATTTAGTAGAGAGGGAAAGTTAATGGTCAGAGGAATGGAAAGGAGCAAAGTTGGGGATCTTTGCTGTGCTGAGAGGCAAAAAGAGATACACATGCACACTGATATTAACAGACAGGATGCCCCTCCCGTTCCCAGCTCTTTGTTCCTGAAAGCACAGTGCACAGTCTAATGGAAAATAAAGGCTATAGTTCAATGACTGCTGAACAGTGGAACAAATGTTGCAGAAGACATATTAATTCTGCCAGCTTGAGAATAGTTCAAGGGTCCAATGAGGTGACCTGTGGATCAGGAGATGGAACCCGAAGAATGTTGAATGTTATAAATTACCACATTTACTCGAGTCTAATGCACCATTGAATCTTAACACACACCTCAATTTTCAGAACCTTGAAAGAAACAAAAAAAGTATTTGCTGGCGAATGTAAATGTGCCATCGAATCTAATGTGCACCTTAATTTTTGCAACATGATACAGCTGTACCTTGGTTTTTGAACAGCTTAATTCTCGAACGTTTTGGCTCCCGAATGCCGCAAACCCAGAAGTGAGTGTTCCAGTTTGCGAACTATTTTTGGAAGCCGAACGTCTGACGGGGCTTCCATGGCTTCTGATTGGCTGCAGGAGCTTCACAAGCCGTGCTTTGGTTTCTGAACATTTTGGAAGTCGAACAGACTTCTGGCATGGATTCCAAGGTACGACAGTGTGGCCAAAAAAGGTGAGCATTAGATACGAGTAAATACGGTATTATTCCCCAGGCTCTGTATCTGAAAACAGATCTTCTTGGCTATGGTTAAATAAAAACAACAAGTAGCACAGCATGCAAACGATGTAGACCGGTGGTGGCAAATGGACTACTAAAAGATAATTTCTTGAAGCGGCCATCCAGAAATGTAGTTGGCATAACACAAAGTCTTAATTCTGGGAAAGCAGTTGTACACAATTCTGCATGGAGCCAAAGCAATTAACTCCAAACAGCTTCCTGGTGGTCTGTCTTAATACATGGATGCAGCCCAGAAAATCTCAAGGAATTAAGTTTTAACACATCAGTCAGAGAGGCTCTCTCACACACAACAAAACTTTACCTGCAATTTAGACATTTACTGGATTGTATTTGGCTCACTGTCAAGTTCTCTAGGAAGGCTATCTAAAGCAGTTGCTTGCTTTTGATAATTCAAGGGTGAGCCATACACTATGGAAACCAGAGATGAAGATGGTTGGCTGCCGTGGGGACAAGATCCTGGGCTGTATGGGCCGTTGGCTAGACCCAGCAGGCTCTTCTTGTGTTCTTACACATGAGCCGCCCACCATTTCCCCTCCCAGCCACGCAAAAATAAATGCAAAATGATTACGTAAAAAATAGGGATTAATTATAGAAAGAGACAGCATCGCCGAGTGCCTGTCACATGTACTCCTCCTTTTCCCTATTGAGAGGTGGCAGATGTCAGGTGGGAGCCAAGGATCCAGATGGATGTTATCTACGTGTGGTGGGCATTATAGTTGTAGCAGAAGGTGGCTCTGATAACTCACAGATACTTGCTATGATTTGTGAAGAGTGAGCAGGGACATATCTGTGATGGCTGGTTTGTTTGTTTTTGCTTGTGTTTTTGTTGTAAGCTGCCCATAGTTGCTGGAGCAACCCAGTAAGGGGGGGGGGTATAAAAAATTTAATTGTTACTGTTGTTGTTGTTGTTGTTTCTATAACAGTGGTACCTCGGGTTAAGAACTTAATTCGTTCTGGAGGTCCGTTCTTAACCTGGAACTGTTCTTAACCTGAGGTACCACTTTAGCTAATGGGGCCTCCCGCTGCCGCCGAGCGATTTCTGTTCTCATCCTGAGGTAAAGTTCTTAACCTGAGGTACTACTTCCGGATTAGCAGAGTCTGTAACCTGAAGTGTCTGCAACCCGAGGTGTCTGTAACCCGAGGTACCACTGTATTATCCTATCCTTCAGATCACCAGCTATCATGTTAAGCTGTGTTCTTTTCTTTCCCCTGTTTTAAGGGAACAGAGAAAAAAAGGTTTTGTATCATGCTGGTGCCCCAGCCCACCTCTTTCCCCCACCCTAGCTGCATGGAAAAATACATTTTGGGTTGAAGTAGGTTGTATTTTTTGCTTGCTGTCAAAACCTCACATTTCTGACTGAGGGAACAAAGCACTTTAAACCAGCAAGACTCTGCCTCCCAGAGAACAGAAGTCAAAGATTTCCACTGGAGGGTTGTGGTGGCGGCAGGTAATGTGTAGGTATAGGCATCAGAACGCTCTTAAAAGTATGAAATTAGTATCCTATTATGAATTTTCCCCTGCAGACTGAAGGTGGATAACGTGATGATGAATTAGATATGAAAGCCAGAGAGAAATGTAAACAGTGAGAAATGATGTGCATGCCTGTGTCAATTTCTCTCTCTCAGTCCTTAGAACAGGGCCTTGGAAGTTGATGCTTTCTGCTCTTCTAAAATAATTCCCCTCAATTTCCTTTAATGATATAGTTGATTACTAAGATCAGGCTGTATACATGCTTATTGGATAAGAGTGCTCCTTCCTCTGCCCCACTCTTTCAGAAAGGGAACACAAGCTGCAGAACTGGCAGGCAACCATGTGGAATGACATGGAGAGAGGCCGGTGAGGAGAATATATTTAAGACCTCTTTCCCCCCACACCCCCATTGGACTGCCAGTGGTGCCAAGTGGTAAGTGAAAAGGAGCAGCCTGTGCCAAACGGCTTTCATAACTGGCCTGCTCAGTGTTTGGGGAGTCTTGGAAGGGTCAGCCAGGAGTGGAATAGGTGAGCAAGAGGTTGAGTGGCCCATGGAGCAGACAGGAGGTGGAGAGAGAAATTCTGCCCCACAGTTTATTGATGCCTCTAAAGGTCATCTAAAGGCCCCCAAGAGCAGTTGGATCATTGAGGGCAAGGCAGCAGTACCCAAGATACGGATTGATTTTTAGGTCCCAAGCGTCCCCAAAGGCACTGATTGCACCACTAGGAAGATGTCACAAGCCACAGTGCTGAAATCTTTGTCCCTGGCCCCTTGGAAGAATCTGTTGACAAGGAGCAACTTGGACCATTGAAAGAGCAGGAGAATCAGAATACATTACTATGAAATGGCGGCTGTGGAGGATGAGTCCCCAAGTCATGTGGTTGTGGGGGCTACAGTTTGGGATCAAACTGATATATTGGTACAGGGCTGGTCCCATTAACTGGTGCAGAGAGCAGGACTTTTCTGTCCAGGCAATGCCACTGGGTCAGATTAGGGAAGTGCTGCCACAGCTGGGATTTCTGCTAGCAGGTCCAGATGGGCAGTCCCACACCACCCAATCTTTGCTGGCAGCAAGGTTTTGAAACTAAGCAAGGAAGGGCAGGATACTGGTATTCAGGAGCATAGGTGAAGGCCATGCTTTATGACCTCCTTATCTGATGAGATCCTTGGAGCAAAAGAGACGCTTGAAAGAGTCAAAATGACAGCAGGAAAAATCCCTTTATTTTGTCATGACAAAATTGATACAGACACGTGTTTGCCCGATGTCTGCCCCCGAATTCTGAGCAAGCCAGCTTTTTATACATTTGCAGAATACAATACCACCTGATTTCTTGTAAACCACCTGATTTCTGGGAAATCGAAAGTTATAGTAAGTTCCTATTACCATGTAAGGTCTTGGTTTCCCTCCTTCCTGCAATCTCCCTCCTCCCTGCCATCTCCCACATCACCACAGCCATGTGCATTCCTGAGTTTGCATATCTCTTTACAACCTTCAATAATAAACATTTGAGTCTGCTCCATCAATGCCAGCCTTGTTCTCCTGACGGACCTCTCCTTTCTAAGAAAGGTCTTTGGGGGGTTTGCTATGGCCCTACATAGGGAAGTGTCCCTTCTCCTTGACAATTACATGCTGCTGGGTATGAGAGAAATGTGGAACCAGATTTTCTCTTATGCTTCCTTCCGGGACCTGAACTGCGAGGCTTTTCATCTTGGATCATTGAGAAGTGACCCACACACCACTTATTATCAAGGGCAGAGGACAGTCTTGACCATGAGCTTAAGGGATCATAAGGATCTGTAACTGGTATGATGTTGGGTACCAGGCATGGCCATCTTCTGATTGGACCTTTTACAGCACAGAGAAAGCAGGAAGGGACAAGGAAGCCTAGGAAAATTGATAGGGCTGGAAGGAAAGTTGACCTACACAGTATGCCTGTGTTAATTGCAGGAGTATTTACTCGGGCATCAGTTTTGTTTTTTCACCTGTATAGAGATGGGAAAGATGTGGTGTGTTTCTGAACTCTGCAATATGACCATCATGGCTTCAGAGAGGGTTGTCCACGGCAGGGTACACTGGCGCTGTGGTCTAAATCACCGAGCCTCTTGGGCTTGCCAATCAGGTAAATTCTGTGTCCAGGGCAGCTGTTTACCAGCTCCATCTGGTACGCAGGCTGAGACCCTATCTGCTCGCAGACTATCTCGCCAGAGTGGTGCATGCTCTAGTTATCTCTTGCTTGGACTATTGAAATGTGCTCTACATGGGGCTACCTTTGAAGGTGTCCCAGAAACTACAACTAATCCAGAATGTGGCAGCTAGACTGGTGACTGGGAGTGGCTGCTGGGACCACATAACACTGGTCTTGAAAATCTACATTGGCTCCCAGTACGTTTCCGAGCACAATTCAAAGTGTTGGTGCTGACCTTTAAAACACTAAATGGCCTCAGTCCAGTATACCTAAAGGAGCGTCTCTACCCCCATTGTTCTGCCCGGACACTGAGGTCCAGCTCCGAGGGCCTTCTGGTGGTTCCCTCGCTGCGAGAAGCCAGGTTACAGGGAACCAGACAGAGGGCCTTTTCGGTAGTGGCACCCGCCCTGTGGAACGCCCTCCCACCAGATGTCAAAGAGAAAAACAGCTACCAGACTTTTAGAAGACATCTGAAGGCAGCCCTGTTTAGGGAAACTTTTAATGTTTAACAGACTATTGTATTTTAATATTCTGCTGGGAGCTGCCCACAGTGGCTGGGGAAACCCAGCCAAATGGGTGGGATATAAATAAATAAATTATTATTATTATTATTATTATTATTATTATTATTATTATTATTATTATTATTATTATTATTATCAGAATGTTGGCGGTTCAAATCCCTGTGATGGAGTCAGCTCCCGTTGCTCTGTCCCAGCTCCTACCAACCTACCAATTCAAAAGCACACCAGTGAAAGTAGATAAATAGGTACCGCTGCGGCAGGAAGGTAAACGGTGTTTCTGTGCACTCTGGTTTCTGTCACATGACCCAGAAAGCTGTCTGTGGACAAACGCCGGCTCCCTCGGCCTGAAGCAAGATGAGCACCACAACCCCATAGTTGCCTTTGACTGGACTTAACCGTCCAGGGGTCCTTTACCTTTTACCTTTTTACATTTGAGAGCATGGCCTGCTCAAAGCAACCTTTCTAAGGCCTGAGGGGATCTGGCATGGGAAGCAACCTTAGGAACTTCTTCCTTCCATGGAAACCCCACCACCACCAAAAAGCTTAAACGTTTGGTAATGCAGGATGCTGCCAAGCACTTCCTCAACCTTTCCCCATCATCGATCCACAGGAACTGCAGTTCTATTTGGGATTCTTCTCCGTAGCTGCAAAGATGCGATAGCTGCTTTGAGAACAGAAAAGCACAGATGTTCGATGCATCACCCATCACATTCTGCCTAGAAGGTGGTAGCAAAGACAGCTCTCTCCATCGCTTCTGTCTCATCATGTGTAACACCCCTGCAGCTGGGAGTGCTGGCTGTAGCAACAGATGGGATCCTGAATTGGACCCAGCCCTTGTGCAATTGCACTTGGACTTGCATGACAGTTATAAATATCAAAATCAACAGCCTGCCAAATGGTCCGGTGCTAAAGAGAGTCCCAGTCGTAGTCAAAACTTTTCAACCACACAAACACAGTGGGTGGCGTCGGGCTGAGCTGGCGGCTGCTGCTATTCCTTTGCCCTTCCATTAGATGCTCCAGCCTTCCATTTCTCTTTTACAACCCCATTCCCAGTCCTGTCACCCTCATTTCTCACAAAACAGTCCAGCCAAGTGGTACCGAGGGAAGTTCCACATAGAGCAAGAAGGATGGGAAAAGAGCAGACATTGGGTACAAGTCAGCGGCTGTGGGGTAGAGAGCAGATTTGCATATTGCGCCCTTGCTTTTTCTCACCTAAGTAGTAGGCATGAAATATACTAGGAGTTGAGTGTGGATTTCATGCTCTTTATTCAGCTCATAGTATTGAGGAATGCCAGTTCCCCCAAAATGTCTGCTTTATTTACACAAAGGGGCCCCACGGTGATTGGCTAATTCTGGGATTCTCCTGTAGGCCAATCAGGTTGAGGATTCACTTCCACCTGGAGCTGGATTGGGTGGCTCCTGCGGACCAATCAAACTGCTGCATTCTGGATCCTATTGTTCTAGGACCAATCAGACTGCTGCATTCTGAATCCTATTGTTCTAGGACCAATCAGATTGCTGCATTCTGGATCCTATTGTTCTAGGACCAATCAGACTGCTGCATTCTGAATCCTATTGTTCTAGGACCAATCAGACTGCTGCATTCTGAATCATGTTGTTCTAGAACCAATCAGGCTGCTGCATTTTGGATCCTATTCAACTCAGTACATAACAGGCAGTTGGGGTTAGAATATGAACTTGTGTAGATATTGAACAATAGTGGTTGGCGCCACATTAGAGGTATAACCTAGTGCTGGAAGTAGGGATGAAGCCTTTCCTCAAACAGACCCAGATTCGAGTTTGCCCCCAACCCCCAGCCCTTGGCATTGCGAGTAGGTGAGTGCTATGGGGGAGTCCTTACAGGTACTATCAGTCACCTTGGCTAATTTTTGAGCTGCCTAATTAATATTAATGCAATCAAATATATTTATTAGCATCCCTTTGGGAGCATATACATTTATACTTCCTTTGATGGTTGACAAACAAGCTAAATAGGCTCCAGAATAAAATTAAATCCATGAGACCATGCAGCCACAAGGACATCTTCTTATCATCATTATACAAGTTTGGACCAGCAGACATTTAACAATTCCATTTTCCAGCAGCAGTGGCTTTGTGGTGTGGTGTTAGGGACGGGCTGGATGAGGAAGGTTGGTGGGAGCCGCCAGCCCAAGGGTCCCCCAGGGAGGGTTCTGGAGATGACACCTTAGAGCCTGGAGCCTGGTGGTGGGACACTGAGCAGTGTTCAGCAGAAGGGCGTTTCCCTAGAGTGGACACAGACAGGGGGATGTTACTCCAGCCAGTATAACTTCCTGTTCCACTGATCTGGAGCATCCTCCCCCTGTATGTGACCAGGCAGATGGCCGTGACCCTGGCTGACTCCATAAAAGAGCAGCCATCTTTCTCTTGATGCCATGCTGCTCTCCTGCAGCCATTTTGTTCTCTTAATGTATTTTGCTGTCTGTTGGCTCTCAGCCAGCAGTACACGGGCTCAATCACCATCTGGGAGGAACTCACACTTAGTTATGCAATTACAAGCTAAAGCTTGCCTTCAGGGATCATACCGTGAACTGAATGTGAGTAAGCTTCTTGTTACTTTTAAGGAAAGACTCTTGTGTCTTTATTCTTTAAAGAGGGATAAAAGGGGACACCAGGAATAATTCATCTGGGCAAGCCAGACTGGATTGCTTAACTAAAGAGATTCAAACGAATCTGCAAACTAGCCTCCTGCTATACTGAGGGGAATCTTCTCTGCTACATGACTCACTAGCGTGAGTGAAGGAAGGATAATATTTAATCAATATATCCTCTCCTACTATCCTTAACATCCCCACAAGTCCACCACCTGAGCAGGAAAGGGACCAATCTGAAAGGGTAGTTTCCATGAACCAAGGCAGTCCAAAACATGAGTGGAATCAAGGCCAATGACTCACACCAAAATTCTATAGCAGCTAGGTTTATTAAGATAGCAAAAGTGCAGAAAGACAAAGATCCTGTAACCCAATGAAGAGATTTTTCTTTTTTTAAGATAAGTTATAATTATAATTTTAGGAACATTTGACTCACAGCACATGCACAGCTAGGAAATAAGAAAAAGCTAGCTTATGTTGCAAAGCTTTTTACCACCAAACCTCTGAACCCCCAAAGAGAATTTGGCTTGAGGAGACTGGTCCTCAAACAGAGCTGAGGGGAATTCTGGCAAAGACAAAGAGCCGGCAGAAACCAATGAGGCAGTAACTTCACGTTAGCAAGGGTGCTAAGGGGTAGCAGGTGGCAAAGGACCTGCAAGGTAGAGATGTTTCATACCTCTTTGTCCAAAGAGAGCATATCCTGTCCTCAAACAATCCCAGGGCAGGGTTGCTGGAACTTTCCAGAAACTAATCAGGAGAAGGACCCCTGTGGCAGGCCAGTCTGCAAGGAATTTGCTGCCAAGGAGTGTGGTGGAGTCTCCTTCTTTGGAGGTCTTTAAGCAGAGGCTTGACAACCATATGTCAGGAGTGCTCTGATGGTGTTTCCTGCTTGGCAGGGGGTTGGACTCGATGGCCCTTGTGGTCTCTTCCAACTCTATGATTCTATGATTCTATGATTATTAATAGAGACTCAGGAATGCACGTGACCTTGGGACTGTGGTACCAGCCACAGGATAAGGACTGTTAATCCAAGGCAGCTAGTAGCCACTATGAGAGGAACTGGATTCTCTCCTCCCCCCAATATAATTTTAATTGAATTTCCTCCCCCCCCCATTAACTTTAAATAGCTTAATTGTTTCATGTATTAACTTCCCACCCCCTCCTCCAAAGGTTTTTATTCAAACTCTATTCTACTGCATTATATATCGAATTCTCGTCTATTACCAAAATCCCTCTAATACAATTACGTTATCATTTTTCTTCTGCTGCTCCTGTCTTGAATCCTGCCTGCAATTTCATTTGTTTGTAGTGCTTTTCCAAATAGTCCAAAAAGGCCTTCATTCTTCTATAAAATGTTCATCATTTTGAACTCTTAATATTGCTGTCCACTTTGCCATTTCCGCATAGTCCATAATTTTTAAAAGCCACTCCTCTTCCATTGGAATCATTCTCTTCTTTCCATTTCTGTGCATGTAGAATTCTAGCTGCTGTTGTCACATACATAAATAAATTGATCATTTTGTTCGGGAAGTCCATCCCTAATATCCCTATAAGAAAAGCTTCGGGTCTTTTGGGAATAACCCATTTAAACATTGTCTTCATTTCATTATATATCATTTCCCAAATGCCTTTAGCTTTTTTACATTGCCACCACATATGAAGAATGACCCAAGAGAAACTGGATTCTCAGGGGCCCAGGAGCCTAGCTGCCAACAAGCCAAAGTTTGCTCAACAGCCCCAATTTGCCCCCAAAGTGCCCAATTACGAAACGTAACAGATCTAATTAATAATTAGTTCATCGCCAGGTTGGGAAAACCCTGACACCCCAAACCATTTTGATACTGTCACCCACATCCTTTTGGTCTGAAACTGCTTTAAGTTTACATTGTAAAAAAGGAAGCCAATGAAAGCAGCAAGGGTTTGGGCTGAGGGGGCTTGGCCTGCTATTCCAGTTCTTTCATTGGCCCTACAATCCAAAGCGGGTGTGTAAATTAGGTATTGAAGAAGGGGAGCAATTTCGATTACAATCTGCATTGTTCACAATCAGTGTTCTTTCTGTTCTGCTGCAGTTCAGATTCTGCCAAATACCACATTATTCATGTTATGTACTGAAGTTCTTACCCTGGGCCAGCAGGGGGATACTGTAGATAGTTATGCAAATAAGGGATTGAAAGTGACATTCAGTGATTGGATAGTTTTAGAAAATTGTTACAGTTACATTGTACTGGAGCTCTATATAAGCAGGCTGACTGAACTTTTCAGTTCAGTTCTGTCCTGGCCTGTGAATAAACAAGAGCTGTTTGAAGAATCGCTGTGTCGTCTGATATGTTCACCCACAACCTAACAATTCATCTCACCATCCTCTGTTTGATGCAAATTATATACTCATTCATATAACTTATGTAACTTGCATTCATATAAATGTAAAGGAAACATCAAAACGAGGTAAAACAAGTCAGTAGCTACATATAGTTTACAGACTTAAAAATAACAATGTCGTAGTCACTTGACTGATTTCCATTCCTGACCATAGACAAACATTCAAACTGTAGCAATTTCCACCTTCTTTTCTATTTTCAGTAGAATTCTCTGACATCCCTGCTTAGAATATTTATACGGCGTACCTAATGCTTTATCGCTTTGTTGACTATGACCGTGGCAAATAGAGGAACATATCTAATGTAAAATTATGCATTATATTCTAAGAATTGCACTCTGCTGCACTTGAGATACACTTCTTTTTCCTGGTGTGGTATTTTTGAAATAGATAACAGATATTCAAAGCAATATGGATGATGGATGAGCTCTCCCAGGCTCAGGTTGGGATCAGCTCTCTGCAGACAAGTGAATTTCAGTGCCATATAGCTCAATCACAAATTAAGCTTGTTTAACCTCAGTCTCATTCTTTGCGAAGGCCTCTCCTGATTATGCTACCCATAGTACAATGGAAGTTTTCCACAGCCCATTGAAGCTACATCTGCTGTCCTTTTACCTTTCTCAGAAACCTACCTGATGGTAGTGCCAAAGCCACAGACAGAGAGGTTTTCTCTGATGCCCATTAAGGTCTCCTCTCCATACTGAAATCACGCTTAAAAGAAGTATTCTATATATGGCCTTTGAGAGCCCTTCCAACTGGACCCTGTGATTTATTTATTTTTTTAAGCCAAAAGGCTTGGTTGCGGTATGTGCTTGTTTGTGTGCTGTTAATGGTGCCCACTGCGGTTTATATGGTTTGGAAATGTGCCTAAAAAGATTGGCGACCCCTAAGGAAATCAGCCCTGAGTTCTCACTGGAAGGACAGATCCTGAAGCTGAGACTCCAATGCTTTGGCCACCTCATGAGAAGAGAAGACTCCCTGGAAAAGACCCTGATGTTGGGAAAGATGGAGGGCACAAGGAGAAGGGGATGACAGAGGACAAGATGGTTGGATAGTGTTCTCGAAGCTACCAGCATGAGTTTGGCCAAACTGCGGGAAGCAGTGGAAGACAGGAGTGCCTGGCGTGTTCTGGTCCATGGGGTCACGAAGAGTCGGACAGCACTAAACAACTAAACAACAACAACAAGGCTGCGATGGGTGAAGACTATGTTGGACCAGGGCTAAGCCCGGTCTCTCTCTCTCTCTTATGAATTCAGTGGTCTGTGTTTGCCTGAGCTTGAGTTTGGACTAAGGATTCTGAGCTCCTGTGCTCTGGTTTGATACATGATATCCATTCACAGAACATTTCAGGATTTGAGCCTCTGCCTTTGGCCCTTAAACTCTGAGCCATGATTCGCAGCTTGGAAGTTTAGACAGCCAATCACGTTGGGAGTGGGAGTGGCCCAGGCCTTCAGAAATGCATATAAGCAGTTGCCTTGCCCCTGTTGTCCAGTTCTGTTAGTTTAATAAAAGTTTGTGCTGTTATCACTGTGTCTTGCCTTGTGGGAACCCACCTACACGTTACAATCTACCTCACAGGGTTGCTCATTTATGCTGCTTTGAACTGCAAGGGAGATAGGTAAGATACTTCTGCTAAAAGATCTCCCATGGATCATTGTGTTTGGGAAGCTGCTACAGCAGCACTCATGGTCTAATGGAAGAGACATAGCAAGATCTGTGCAGCACAGACACCCAGTAGGCTTGATGGGAAAGGAAAGACTGCTGTGCCTGGTATGGCCATAGTTGGCCGAGTCCAAGTTTGTAGGGGGTTTGCACTTGGCTCTGAATTTCCAAACCCCTCAAATTCTAAACTTTTGGTCCTATGAATAATAACCAGAAGTGTTTTGAAACACTGCCACACCCCAAATGTCATCCCTAACCTTAAGTCGGATCTTCTTGGCATGAGACTGCTTGGGGAATACAGCCCAAAGTGGGTGGTGAACCCCCAACTTTAACGACATTATAAAATCTTGCAAAAAGAAAAAATAATTACCCTCCTTTCTCCTCTAAGAGAACTACATTTCAGTCAAGTCTTTAATACTATAATTGCAACTCATCACTTTGTTAATCTGATATTACTAAAAGCCAGAGAATTGCTTTATTGAAGCTCTAATTTCAGACACAAATATATTTTTGAACTACTTACAGCAATTTTGTTAAAATGTGATGACTTTCCTGCCTTTGCCTTTCACACTCTGTATTTACTGATACTTATCGGCATGCAATTTTGGAGAGAAAAAGACAGCTGTCTCCAGAGCAATAACACAAATATGAATATATTAAAGCAGCAATATCCAGACTCCTTTAAAATTACAGGTTTTTTTCTTCTTCTTCCGTATGTAGGAAGCAGATTTATCAGCAGCCCTTCGAACATTTCGGTAACGCAGACGTATAAAATTTGTAAGCACTCTCTGATAATTGCTCTAAGAGAGAGAAAGGGTGGTTACGTTGTGCATGGTAAATGTTGTGCTACAACAAGGCAGCTGATTTTATGATGAGTTATATTCATTCAGCCCATCATGGGAATCTGAGGAACAGAGGCAAATAGTGGTAACCATAACAAGAGATGAAGTTATGGGCTTTATAAACAAGTTACAAACTAATAAAACACCAGGACTGGTGGCATCAGCCTAAGAGCTCTTAAAGATATCCAGTATAAAACTCCTGATCTTCTCAGGGTCTCACCCAGACCCAGCAGTAAAGTGCACATTTTACTGGTAATAATAATAATAATAATAATAATTTTTATTTATACCCCGCCCTCCCCGGCCAGAGCCGGGCTCAGGGTGGCTAACACCAATAAAAGCACAGTAAAAACATAATAGGAGGGGGAAAACCAATTTAAAATATAGGTTAAAATGCAATTTTAAATGCAGCCTCATTTTAAAAGTAGCCCATAGATCAAGACCATAAGGGGGGGGAAACATAAGGGTCAGACTGAGTCCAAACCAAAGGCCAGGCGGAACAGCTCTGTCTTGCAGGCCCTGTGGAAAGATGTCAAGTCCTGCAGGGCCCTGGTCTCTTGTGACAGAGCGTTCCACCAAGTTGGGGCCAATTCTGAAAAGGCCCTGGCCCTAGTTGAGACCAATCTAACCACCTTGGGACTTGGGACCTCCAAAATGTTGTCATTTGCAGACCTTAAGGTCCTCCATGGGGCATACCAGGAGAGGTGGTCCCATAGGTACAAGGGTCCTAGGCCGCATAGGGCTTTAAAGGTCAAAACCAGCACCTTAAACCTGACCCTGTACTTCACCGGGAGCCAGTGTATGTTTTGACAGCTGCCTGTCTTGACCTTCCTCAGATCCACCTCATTATTTTTCCTGTCATGTGTTCCTTTTGATGTCCTGAAGTGAAATGGGCAATTTGTGCTGTACTGTGCCACTCCACAGGGCCTTCCCACTTCCCCCAGTCAAAAATCCCCGCCTGCTTCTCCTTGTGGTCATACGTCGTGTTCAATACTCTTTTTTAAAAGAAGGATTGTGCTGCATCCGACTGACTGTCTTTGTTTTACTTGATACACATAGCTTAGTGCAGTGGTTTTCAAATAGTGTGTCGGGGCACTGTGGGGTGCCTTGAATGATGGTTGGGGGGGCCTATGGGCAACCCCCCCCAAGTTTATACATTTCATTAGTTTTGCAATCAATTTAACATTTCAAAGTTTGACTTCCCTCCCCCTCTTTCTGCGGTTCCTCAAATTTATTTTTAAATATCTTCCGCATATTCAAATTCATTTAATTTTCTCATTTTATTATCTACTTTAAATATATACTCTTATCACCCCAGAGGAAATAGATACGGTCCTCAAAAACCTGAAACCACACAAAGCCCCAGACCCAGATGACTTCACAGCAGAATGCTATAGAAAATTCAAAGAACCCTTGACACCCTACATGACCCGCCTATTCAACGACATCATAAAAGGGGGCCCCATCCCCAAAGCCTGGACCCACTCCAAAATAGTCTCCATCCCAAACCACTAAAAGACAGCCTCAAAGTAGAATCATACCGCCCAATCTCATTAAAATATATACTCTTATGAAACTGCAGGTTATTACAATAATCCCGCCAGTGTTTTTATCTGTTTGCAATTTATCTGTAAATATTCAATAAACAATTTCCATTCTTTTACAGTGGTACCTCAGGTTAAGTACTTAATTCATGCCGGAGGTCCGTACTTAACCTGAAACTGTTCTTAACCTGAAGCACCACTTTAGCTAATGGGGCCTCCTGCTGCCGCTGCGCCGCTGGAGCCCGATTTCTGTTCTCATCCTGAAGCAAAGTTCTTAACCTGAAGCACTATTTCTGGGTTAGCGGAATCTGTAACCTGAAGCAGATGTAACCTGAGGTACCACTGTATTTTTTTTAAAAAGTTTGTTATCTTGATTTCTTATTCTTCCGGGAAGTTTCACCATTTCTGCATATTCCAGAAGTTTTTATATCCATTCTTCCTTTGCTGGGATTTCTGCTTCTTTCCACTTTTGGGCGAGTAGTATTCTTGCTGCTGTGGCAGCATACATAAATAAACTTCTATACAAGTTAGGTAGTTCTGTCCCTATAATTCCCCAAAGAAGAGCTTCTGGTTTTTTTTACAAAAGTTATTTTGAACATCCTTTTCAATTGGCTGTGAACCACGCTGGCCTCTGTCCCTCTTTCCTTCCCTCCCTCTTCTGATGCCCTCTTGCGGCTGTTTGTTGCAGTAGCCCTGGCTACAAGTTTCCCAAGCGAATGGTGCCTTCTAGAGGCACCTCTCTTTGGGGCTCAGAGACCAGGGATGGCAGCAGCAGCTGCCTGGAGGACTCCCGATGAGAGGGGAGAGGAGCCTGAGGGAACACCCCACAAGGGAGGGTGTTCGAAAAAGGGTGAGCGGCTGCCAGCTCTGCAGGAAAGGGGTGACATAACTGGGCTCCTGAGCCCCACAAGGGTGCCTCAGAAAGAATGCAGTTGGTTAAGGGAGCCATGGACTCAGAAAGGTTGAAAAGCTCCGGCTTAGTCATAGAGTGTCTGTGTCATGGACTGGCACAAGAGTGATGGGAGGCAGGACTGGCAGATGAAAATGATGGACTTTTCGGAGCTAGCCAGCCTGACTGGAAGAGTCCGCAACTAGAAGGAGGAGGAGTATCAGAACGATTGGATGAAATTCAAAGACTATTTAGTTAAAGATAATTTAATTGGAAAAACTTGCAAATACCAGATAGGTTTAGGATTTAAATATGTGATGTTAGAGAATAAAACGTTTAAAGTTAAAATGAAAAGGAAGAAAGAAGTTAAGTGACTAAGTTCATTTTTATGAGAAAATTGGTTTTGGAAAACTATTACAATGATATACAATGAAACTCAGCCAGGGGGGTTTGAGGAAGTCATTTAACAATGTTACTAAGTTTGGATTAAGTACAGTTAAGATTTATGTTTGTTTGTTTGTTTGTTTGTTTGTTTGAAATTTTGGAAAATCAATAAAAAAAATTTTTTGGGGGGGGGGGAGAGTGATGGGAGGCACCAGCTGGGGAATGAATGAATGAATGAATGAATGAATGAATGAATTTATTAATACGGTCACAGACCAGTACCAGCTGGGGAATCCCAAAGGAACCTGCAAGGGAAGAAGGCTTAGAGCTGGGGTATCGATGGAGGGATGATGATGAGTGGTCAGAGGGAGAAGGGGCAGCAGACGGGGAGGAGGTGGTGTCCAATGCAGTGGCGGAGCAAGCTGATTGGGCGCCTGGGGCGGCGTGTGTGCCCTGCGCCCAGGGGCGGGGCCAACTAGGGCAGGACACTCTGCAGGGCCTCTGAGGAGTCTGCCTGCCTCCTCCCACTCAGCCGCCCTACAGCTGAGGGGGAGGCGGCGGGTGAACCATTTGGGGCATCATGGAGCCTGCAGATGCCCAAGCCACCACGTCACTCCCAGGAGAGACACATGGCTCAGACACGCTGCAGGCCCCATGGTGGGTGCTGCCTGACATTTTTTCACCCTCCTCAGTGGTGACACCCGGGGCGGTCCGCCCCCACTGCACCCCCCTTCATCTGCCCTTGGTCCAAAGCTGAAGAGGTAATGTGGTACCTTGGGTTACAGATGCTTCAGGTTACAGACTCTGCTAACTCAGAAATAGTATCTCAGGTTGAGAACTTTGCTTCAGGGTGAGAACAGAAACTCGGCCCTCCATATGTTTGGGACTACAACCTGCAGATGCCCAAGCCACCACGTCACTCCCAGGAGAGACACATGGCTCAGACACGCTGCAGGCCCCATGGTGGGTGCTGCCTGACATTTTTTCACCCTCCTCAGTGGTGACACCCGGGGCGGTCCGCCCCCACTGCACCCCCCTTCATCTGCCCTTGGTCCAAAGCTGAAGAGGTAATGTGGTACCTTGGGTTACAGATGCTTCAGGTTACAGACTCTGCTAACTCAGAAATAGTATCTCAGGTTGAGAACTTTGCTTCAGGGTGAGAACAGAAACTCGGCCCTCCATATGTTTGGGACTACAACTCCCATCATCCCTAGCTAACAGGACCAGTGGTCAGGGGTGGTGGGAGTTGTAGTTCCCAAAACATCTGGAAGGCTGAGTTTGCCTATGCCTGATATAGATAGAGGTGAACCGGTCAACCTCATGTACTTAGGCTTTCAAAAAGCTTCTGATAAGATCCCTCACCAAAGACTCCTGGATATGCTTTGTAGTCATAGGATTAAGACAGGGATCAATAACTAGTTAAGGAACTGGAAGCAGCAAGAAGGAAGGAATGGAGCGATGTAGAAAGCGGAGTTTTCCAAGGATCAGTATCGGGACCTGTGCTTTTTAACATATTCATAAAATATCTGAGTGAGTGGTGCAGCAGCAAATTATTCAAGGTGGTTAAAGCAAAAGGGGATTGCAAAAAAAAGGATCTCTCCAAACTGGACAAATGGGCATTTAAATGGCAGGTATGATATAATGCATCCCATTAGCTCTCTCTTATTACTAATTCCTTGTTATCCTTCCTCCTCCTTTTTCACAAAACTTACAGTGGTACCTCGAGTTAAGTACCTAATTCGTTCCGGAGGTCCGTTCTTAACCTGAAACTGTTCTTAACCTGAAGCACCTCTTTAGCTAATGGGGCCTCCTCCTGCTGCCGTGCCGCCAGAGTCCGATTTCTGTTCTCATCCTGAAGCAAAGTTCTTAACCCGAGGTAATATTTCTGGGTTAGCGGAGTCTGTAACCTGAAGCGTATGTAACCTGAGGTACCACTGTATTCTTCTCAAGGATTCAGTCTATTGGGTCACAAAGTATCCCACTGTACCAAATCCTATTGCCTTTGCAGCTCCAGCTTTAAGATACCATCGCACAGTGGAGTCTGATGCTGCTGAAAGATGCAGGAGTCCTACATACTCTCCTATTCTCTTCTGTACTCTGCTGCTACTTTTGTGGGAAGGATAAATGTACAAGTCAGAGGAGAAAAGAACACACAGATGATCAAAGCAAGCAAAAGGGCTTGTTTTTCTGACAGCAGTTAAGACTAATAGACACAAGCAAAATTTCAGTGCTCTTCCTTAGAAGCGAAACGCAAATTACTAGGCTGGAGGAGAAATAGATTTCTGTTGATCTCAAAGCAGATACATAAATTGTACTGCTATTAGTTCATTTATAATGAGACCACACTCCCGCAAGCAGATGTTGGTTCTCTGGCAACATTTAATGTAATGATTAAGTAATTTTCCTCTGACATTGGTGCTGTGTGAAGATAGCATGGGCAGATTAGAACACTAAGTACATAAAAGGTTTTTAACTGTCTGCCTTTACATCCATTATGGTACTGCGGTGTTCTCTCAGAGAGAGGGGCGAGTGGGGGGGAGATGGAGAGAAGGGGTGTCCCACCTATTTTTTTCCTTTGACCCTGCTTCCTGTCACCAGTATGTGGCCCTCAACCACTTTCCCTAAGACTGAAAACGAGACACTGGAGTTGAGGGATTTAATTAATGTGTCTCTGATGAAGGTATTAATAGAACCCATTTGCCCTCTGAAAGATCAAGTTGTCACATCTACTGGAAATAATTAGTTTCTGAAAGGAACAGCACACATAAACTTGCTTCATGATAGAGAGCTGGGTGTGTTAAAATGGCACAACTGCAGAATGAATGGTTCTTTATTTGCGTCAGCCATCGGCCATAGCAATAAAACAACAATACGATACACAAAGAATAGAAATAAAAAGTCAATTATACAAAATACATTTTAGGGTTTTGAACCAATAGTCAAATAGTGGATCTTGTTCTGATTGCCCCAGCTAAAAACCTTGCAACCTTTGCTGTCACCTACTCATCTTGATCTGCCAAGAGAAAGGACACTGGGGCAGTGGTTGGGCAACCCGGAATGGACAATAAAAAAGGGTGATACTCTCATTCTTCAAATTTTCACAACTGCAGATGTGCAAATTGATGTTATAATCTTTCGTGGGAGAAACATAAACCTTTGTTCTGACATAATCTGTGCTAAGACATCTCTCCTTCTTTAGCTCATAGCATCACGTATAATAAGTTCATTAAAAGTGAAGTGTCATGAAGCTAAACTCAAAAACATTATGTTTTGCATCTTTACCTTCTTGATATATTGCACTGGTGAAATCTTACCTGGTTTCATTATGGAAACAGGTGAGATCTGTTTATTGTTTAATCACCCTCATCTATAGATCAATGGCACCTTGGGACATCTGTCTCTGGACCAGGCTGAAATTAGGTTAAAAACAAGCCCAGGCCAAGCCCTAGAGCCAATTGCTTGTGCTTTTTTCTCCTTCTTGACATTTTTGTAAAAGAATAGCAGTGACTCCATGTATCGTGCTGCTGGCTGAGTACTGCAGTGCATCCTATACAGTTGTCCCAAGACAGAAATTTTGTTTGCTAGAATAAATGCAGCAGAATTTACAGCAACAGATGTGTTATGACATGATCTTTGAATAGATGAAAGGACCCATTTCAGGATATTCTCCTCCATAAGCCCCCACTGAGATGAAAAAAAACATTTTCTTCATTCAGCACTTAAATGTTTTCTGCATCAGTTCCGCTACAGCCATTCATGCTCTAGAACGTCTTTCCTAGGTCTGCACATAAATTAACTCCCCCCTCCATCAACCTAATGAGAAAACACTGCAAATGCCACTAATGTTCAATTTAAATTCAGTAACTGGATGTTGATGGCGACAAATATCCTACCAAGATAACAAGGTCTCTTTAATGATACACAAGGTTAAAATGATTCACATAATATTTTTTTTTGTAAAATCAAGTTTTACAATGGCTATGCTAACCCCACACCTAAATAAGTGAGGGCATTTTATGATTTGCAGCATGTTTGGGGTTGCCATATTTCAAGAAGTAAACCCCAAATTTGCTGAGCTTTTTTTTACGGAGATGCCAAAAAACACAATTCTTCAGTCCAGGACAAACCACGGCCAACTGAGGGCACAAGGAGAAGGGGATGACAGAGGACGAGATGGTTGGACAGTGTTCTCAAAGCTATGAACATGAGTTTGACCAAACTGTGGGAGGCAGTGGAAGACAGATGTGCCTGGCGTGCTCTGGTTCATGGGGTCACAAAGAGTCGGACACGACTAAACGACTAAACAACAACATGTTACATAGTTTTGGGCTAACAGGAAACAGCTACTGAGCAGAGGCTTCGATTCAAGGGTGCTCTTTGCCTTGCAGAAAACAGCTGTTGATGGAATGGTATTTCTGACCTGGTGAAGGAGCGTTGCATGAGGAACAAAAATCCAGAGAACTACTTCTATTTGTTAAAGCTCTTTCTGTAGGCCTTGTGGCCCACTAGCTCTTGCTGACTGGCTGAGCTTAAACATAGGAACAACTCCTGGGGGCCTTTGGTCTCCACAATACAATATTTGAGAGGGCTGGGGGCCCCCTAAAGTTAATGGGCATTCCCATTCAAATGGTGTGTGTGCACTGCGTCATGTGATTGATTATGTGGGGCGGGGCTTACCTGGGCCCCCACAATATTTTATTCAAGTTGCCACCCTGTAGTTAAGTACAGTGGTACATTGGGTTAAGAACTTAATTTGTTCTGGAGGTCTGTTCTTAACCTGAAACTGTTCTTAACCTGAAGCACCACTTTAGCTAATGGGGCCTCCTGCTGCCACTGCACCACTGCTGCACAATTTCTGTTCTCATCCAGAAGCAAAGTTCTTAACCCGAGGTACTATTTCTGGGTTAGCAGAGTCGGTAACTTGAAGCTTATGTAACCTGAAGTGTATGTAACCCGAGGTACCACTGTATATCGATCTTACCCCCTGGGCAAGGTAGTGAGAGCTAGGAAGCCACTACTGTTTGCTGCTACGTTGTGGGCAGTGTTAGGAGGAGAGTCAGAAGTCAAGAGCTATAAGACAAAGCCAGTATTCAGGACCTAAGAGCTGGACCATAAAGAAGGCTGATCGCCAAAGAATTGATGCTTTTGAATTATGGTGCTGGAGGAGACTCTTGAGAGTCCTGTGGACTGCAAGAAGATCAAACCTCTCCATTCTTAAGGAAACCAGCCCTGAGTGCTCACTGGAAGGACAGATCCTGAAGCTGAGGCTCCAATACTTTGGCCACCTCATGAGAAGACAAGACTCACTGGAAAAGACCCTGATGTTGGGAAAGATTGAGGGCACAAGGAGAAGGGGATGACAGAGGATGAGATGGTTTGACAGTGTTCTCGAAGCTACCAGTATGAGTTTGACCAAACTGCGGGAGGCAGTGGAAGATAGGAGTGCCTGGCGTGCTCTGGTCCATGGGGTCATGAAGAGTCGGACACAACTAAACGACTAAACAACAAGAACAAAGGCAATTGAGGAGGCAGGACTGAGACCAAATGAAAACCAAAAAGCAGGACAAAAAAACATCTAATGGGTACAGGAACATTCCAGAGCTCAGGAAGACCTTCTTACTCAAGCAACGCTCAGCACAAAAAAGGGGGTGGGAAGTCTCCCTCCCTACCCAGGAAGATGCTGTGGTCAGTCTGGGAGGGGAGGTGCTAAGCTGCTGCAACACACACACTCCAGTGGCTGACCACATGAGGTAGCTGCATACTGGTTCCCAGTCCAAGCCCTGGCAGCTCCATGCTATATAAAAATGCAAACCAAACACACAGTGTTCCCTTTCCCCACATAAGCTACTGCATTATCCCCACCCCAACCATCTCTTAAAATTGGTGAAATGCTCCTGATTTTGTCTCAGGCAATTCTTCTTTAAAAGATGAAGTACAAACAAATTATTAAGGTTGCTATCCTACAGCCAGTTATAAGCCAGCTGAGGAACTTTCCTACTGCTCTGCTGGCACCTGGGCCGGCCCACCCATGAGGCAGACTGAAGCAGCTGCCTTGGGCAGTGGAATCCTGCAGGACGGCGCCCCCATCAGAGTTGCATGATGCAGCTTCCACTGAGATCTCTCCAGAAGCCATCATGTGACCCCAGGGGGAGGGAGGCACCTTACTGTTCTGCCTCAGGTGGCAAAATGGGACAGGCCACCCCTGGCTACCAGAGAGGGAGTTCCATACACATAATGACAGTTACACAACTTGAGGCCTCCTAGAAAGTTCTTCCAGTATAGATCTCTGACCTGTGGTGTTCGATCAGCAGCGGGGGCAAAAGAGAACATTCTGGAGATGTGTCTGTGCAGCTGTGGCTTAACAGGATTCAGACCCACCTTCTCCCAACATGCCCACAAAGCTGGTCTGAAAATACACCGGACCTGATACAGTGGTACCTCGGGTTACATACGCTTCAGGTTACATACACTTCAGGTTACAGACTCTGTTAACCCAGAAATAGTGCTTCAGGGTAAGAACTTTGCTTCAGGATGAGAACAGAAATCATGCTTCGGCGGCGCGGCAGCAGCAGGAGGCCCCATTAGCTAAAGTGGCGCTTCAGGTTAAGAACAGTTTCAGGTTAAGTACTCACCTCCGGAACGAATTAAGTACTTCACCCGAGGTACCACTGTATAGTTATTTCTCATTGGAGTCAGGAAGAGAAAATATATTTTAAAATTGTGTCGTCGTCATCTTCCTGTCCTGGTCACAAGCATGCTGGTAGGGGGGTGAGTGGGTGGTTGCTTGCCACAGAATCTCTCTCTTCCCAAGGGGAGCACCGCATGTGTTTCAATTGTACGTTGATTGGTTCACATATATCATTTATTTACCTCTCAAATGAAAATGTCAAGTACATGAAATAACCACAAGTCTAACGAGGTTGCTCCTGCGTTTCAAAATCCCACTTGAAAAGCTTTTCTCCGAAGTCACGCCCAGTTCAGTCCAGTTTTTCTCATTATGCTAGTTTGCCCGCAGTATTCCTTCTCGCAGTCAGTTAATGTGAGCAGATCTCTAAAAATTGTCACTCTTCACGAGGAAACATGAAGGCAGCAGTTACCTTAGCAACAAGTGCCATGTGAAACCTCTCTCACCACAGTTCCTTTGACATTCAGATTTTCCCTAGCAGAAAAATGGTTAAAATAACAAAAAAGGAAACAAATTGTGTCCAGAGCACAGAGAGCAATATTTGATGGGAAGAACTGCAGATGTGCAGCTGTTGTCCGCAAAAAGTCGGGGATCTTCTCCCCTCAAATGCTATGCTGGCACCACAGCAGAACTAGTCTACGCATCTCTTTATTAGCTGCGGCAGGCAAAATTCTTGCAACGATCTAAGCAAACAGTCTCTTAACAATATCCGAGGCGACCCTTCCAGAATCCCAAAATGGTTTTAGGCCTTCTAGGGCAGGTATGTCTAAAGTCCGTTCTGGGGGCCTAATCCGGCCCACTGGTCAGCTTAATCCAGCCTCTGTGGCAGTTTATTTCCTGGGGTAAAATCCTAAAAACCTCAACAACTTCAATCCTAAAAACAGCTGAACAACTTTGGGGTAAAATCATAAAAAAAAGCTCAGCCACTTCAATTCTAATAAAAGGTTCGCCCTTTGGTCGGCCCTCACGGCCCTTCACTTCATCAAATCTGACCCTTTTTGAAAAAAGTTTGGACACCCCTGTTGTAGGGGGACAGTGGACATAATTTTCACCACTCAACAGCTTCAATAAAAATGCAGAGAGCAAAACAATGCTTGCATATGGTGTCTATTGACCTGACTAAGGCCTTCAACGCTGTAAATCGTAATGCCCTGTGGACTGTCCTTTTGAAAATTGGCTGCCCAGATTTGTGGACATCATTCGGCTCCTCCATGATAATATGACAACAACAATCGCAGATAACAATGGCTCTCAAAGTGAACCATTCACAGTGGAATCAGATGTTAAACAGGGTTCTGTTATCACCCAAACTCTATTCATTATTTTCATTGCCATGATCCTACACTTTGTCAAAGGGAAACTCCCTTTCGGAGTAGACATAATGTATCAAACAGATGGAAAGCTCTTTAATCTGAGCAGGCTGAAAGCAAAGAGTAAGGTTACTGTAACTTCTGCCATAGGGCTTCAGTATGCTGATGACAATGTAGTGTGCGCACGCTCAGAGGATGACCTCCAAACCATCTTAAATATCTTCGCAGAAGCTTAGGAAAAGCTTGGCCTATCGCTCAACATCCAAAAAAACCAAAGTGCTGCACCAAGTACAAAATAACCCCTCTGCAGCGCCAAAATCCAACTCAATGGTGTAACGTTGGAAAATGTCAATCACTTCTCCTACCTGGGCAGTTATCTTTCCACAAGGGCCGAGACTGATGCCCAAATCCAGCACTGCCTGAGCTCTGCGAGTGCAGCTTTCTTCCGATTGAAGTGCAGAGTGTTTAAGGACCAGGAGATTCACAGGGAAACCAAAATGCTTGTTTACAAGGCTATTGTACTACCAACCTTACTGTATGCTTGTGAAACATGGACCACTTATAAGCGCCATCTCCAACTCCTCGAAAGATTCCATCAACAGTGTCTCCAAAAAATTGTACACATCACTTGGGAAGACAGTGTACTGGAAGAAGCAAAGATCACCAGTGTCAAAGCAATGATTCTTCAACATCAACTTTGTTGGACTGGTCATGTTGTGCGGATGACCGATTATCGTCCTCCAAATCATCCTCCTGTATTCCGAACTTAAAAATGGAAAGCGTAATGCTGGTGGTCAACAAAAGAGGTTTAATGACTCGAGAGAGGCAAATCTTTAAAAATGTAGTATAAACACTGACAACTGGGAAACACTGGCCTGTGAGTGCTCCAGTTGGAGAACAGCCTTTACCAAAGGTGTCATGGGCTTTGAAGACACTCAAACTCAGGACGAAAGGGAGAAACATGCTAAGAGGAAGGCACACTTGGCAAACCCTCACCATGATCAACTCCTCCCCGGAAACCAATGTCCCCACTGTGGAAGGACATGTGGATCCAGAATTGGCCTCCACAGTCACTTACGGACTCACTGCTAAGACCGTGTTTATGGAAGACAATCTTACTCGGCTACGAGTGATCGCCAAAGAAGAAGAGTCTATACCAGGGCACCTGGGGATGGTATTTGCAAAGTGGGTGCCAAGTGGAAAGTACAACGGGATTTGGAGGAAGGGGAGTCTTCTGTGGAACAGGCTGTCAGACCAATGATTGTACCGTGGTACTTAAAAGAGGGAGGGGCAGTGCTTTTTTCTGGGGGTACACAGGGGTACTCATACCCCTAAACATTTTGTGAATCTTTGTACTTTTGTCCATTTACTGTATTTATTTTCCCTGATTTGAACTATAAAATGGTGATTTTCTTGAGTCAAAATTAGAGTACCCCTAAACATTTTTTAAGAAAAAAAAGCATGGGGGGGGGAGAGTTTTGATTAGGCTTTCTGGGACCTCTGCCACCAGCCTGATGGGACAAGCTGCTTGTGAAAGCCAAAATAATTTCACAGCTGCAAAAAGGGGGCAGCGGGGGGGGGGGGATGGTAAGCATGTAGACCAAGCCTGGAGTGCACAATAATTACTCCTTGTTTGTGAAATTTTGTTTATTTTTTAGATGGAGAAATCCTAAACCAGTGTTTCTGAAAAAGTGAACTGGGAGCCACCAGTGGGCCTTAATGTCACAGCTTGCTTCCTGTATCCTTACTTGCCTGCTCTGCCTGCTAGTTATACTATAGCCTTTTCGATGGACCGATGCCAGCAATCCCTAGAATGCTGAGTAATAGTAGCTGGAAGACAGAGACACCAGGAGGAGCAGATGGAAAAAAAGTCTCCCTCCCCTAAGGGGAAAGGGCCAGAGATGGTGAAGGAAATCCCGTATTTTTTGCTCTATAAGACGCACCTTTTCCCCTTCAAAAATTAAGGGGAAATGTCTGTGCGACGTATGGAGTGGATGCAGGCTCCTTGGCTTCAGCGATAGCAACGTGAAGCCTCTGAAGCGCAGAGGGAGAGCTCCCCCCGCACTCCGGAGGCTTTGCGTTGCTTTCGCTGAAGCCGCCTGAAGCCCCCGGAGCGCAGCGGGAACTCCCGCTGTGCTCTGGAGGCTTCCAGTGGTTATCCACAAGCCTTTGGAGTGCAGCAGGAGTTCCTGCTGTGCTCCGAAGGCTTGCAGATAGCCACCGGAAGCCTGGAGAGCGGGAGGGGTCGGTGCACACCGATCCCTCTTGCTCTCCAGGTTTCACTTCGCTGGAGAGGCGCTGCACAGTTTTCCCTCTCTGCGCAGCGCCCCTTCAGCGAAGCGGGAGGAGAAATGGAAGGGGCTCCGTTTCTCCTACTGCTTCGCTGAAGGGGCGCTGCACAGAGAGGGAGAGAATTTTTTTCCCCTGTTCTCCCCCTCCTATCGTCCGGTGCGTCCTATGGTCCGGTGCGTCATACAGAGCGAAAAATATGGTAGGTGGGGAGATGACATTTTTGTGCCTGGTTCTGCTCCCGCATCAGCATTTTGTGACCAGTGCTGTCCTAAACATCATCTAACCAATGCTTTTAAAAAAAGACTTCAGGAACAAGACTGGGTAATTTGGAACATCCATATCCTATAGTATTCCAAATTACAGGTATTACCTTTGTTGGCACTCTTTTTATGATGTTATTTGTTTTCACAGAGAATTCTGCACTGCTCTCAGGACTCGCCAGCACCCAAAAGCAGCATATAGTTCTAAGTAAGTAAATAAAATCCATGGGGATGATTCAGATGATGAAAATTTTGCACACATCATTGCTGTAATGATCTCTGGCAGGCAAGCAAGCCCAGATAAGACGTAATGACTCTCCGGAAGTTTTATGTACTTTTATTTACAACAAAACACATCCAGAGCACTGGCTTCTCGCCTGCTCACATTGACGATAGTTGGTCAGTCTGAATCTTTGCCCCTCCCACAGCAGGAAGGATGCCAAACTCCCGCCTCTCCCCTCTTGCCCTTCTGTTGTCGTCTGATCTTATCCAGTCTCCTAGAACAGGGACTGAGAGGCTGGTCTTCCCCCTCCCCACTTTCACTTGACAAAGTCTCAGTCCTCTTCTTATCTGCTGATTGTCTAGCAACCATTTGGCTGCCTTCCAACTCTTCCTCTTCTTGAGAGCTAACAGTGTCTTTCTTGAGAAGGGGGGTCAAACTAGCTTTTCTCGATTCTGTCAGCCAGCTCTCGTCTGCAGAGTCGGTCCCTCTTTCACTTAGCTCAATTTCTGAGTCTGTCTCTTCCCTTGCGTTCTGGTGAGCCACGTTCCTGACAATTGCTGTCTTATTCCCTAATGACTAGGGCATCATGTGGCAGGGACGAAGCAGGTAAAAGCTGCTTTCTCCTTTCCCTTTTGCAATGTCTTAACCCCTTTGGTTCCATTTTCTCATTCTTTCACAAATCTCCCTTTCCATCCACCCTTTATGATTCCTGAATATTGATTACAGTTGAATAAGGCAAAACTTTTTCCATAAAAATATTATCACCTGTTATATCAGCAATTTTTGGTTTCCATAAACGTATTTGTGTACCCATTCTGTATGTGTTGATGATGAATGGGTGCCAACTGATCACCTGGGGATTTGCTTCCCTCTCTTATCATGTTCCAACCCTCTGCAACTTGCTGTCTCTCGATAAGGTTCCTGATTCTTGATGGTTATCTTTGGGATTGAACGTCTGTGCTTGCAGTTTGTAATCCTTACAAAATAAGACCTTGCTGTTCTGATGCTGAGTTGGTTTCGCAAGGTGTGGATGTCCAATCGAATCCTGCAAGGTGTGGATGTCCAATCGAATCCTGCAAGGTGTGGATGTCCAATCGAATCCTGCAAGGTGTGGATGTCCAATCGAATCCTGAATTCTTTTGATTTTGCTCAGTCCTACTTACTTATTTACTTGGAATACAGTGGTACCTCTGGTTATGTACTTAATTCGTTCCGGAGGTCCGTTCTTAACCTGAAACTGTTCTTAACCTGAAGCACTACTTTAGCTAATGGGGTCTCCTGTTGCTGCTGCACGGCCGCTGTGTGATTTCTGTTCTCATCCTGAAGCAAAGTTCTTAACCCGAGGTACTATTTTTGGGTAAGCGGAGACTGTAACCTGAAGTGTATGTAACCTGAAACGTATGTAACCCGAGGTACCACTGTAATTATATGTCACCCAACAGAATATTTTCTGTGGGTAGTTTCCAACCCAGTGATATCTTGGTGTGAGGCAGGGGTGCTCCCTCTCTTAGTCCCTCAAATCTTTATTCGAATGATATCTCTCCCAAATTATAATCTCAGAAACATCACTTACCCAGACTGGCCAAACGGAGATCCCATTGGTATTACATGCTGATAATGCTGTACTACTTTCACAATTCCCAGTTGGATTTAAAAGATGCATGACTAAATTCTCCAGCTACTGCAAAACATAATGGTTAACAATGAACTGATGATAAAACTAAAGAGCTGATTTTTACAACGGAATGTAAGAAATAGAAATGGGCCGTGACTGAATATTCAGTAGAACAATTCGATACTTTTAAATACCTGGAAATTACAGTCCTTCTCTGTTCAGATTCAAAATACAATGCTGGGATCACCGAATAGTTTCTATTATACAAATGGACAGATTATACAGTCTGCTCTGAAGGTGTACAAAGTATGTATATTTATTAAATATAGGCAATCTGCTTTGCTGGACAATTATGCTTGCTTCTGGCTAAAATGTGTTGAATATGAAGTTAACTCCATTGGTTCTTTATGAACCCATCTTCTACCACTTAGGTTACAAAAAAGGAACCAGCTGCATTAAAAAACAGAGACTTGTACATCTTGATTAGCTCTACCAAAAGGATTTTGCTCACTAGTGTATCTCGGTCTACAACCAAGTCATCCCTCCAGGTATTTAGAAACATTAAATATTAGGGCTGCACAATGGCTAATCACAATGCTTGGGGGAGGGGGGAGGGAGAGTGAAGTGTTAAAACTAGAAGCTCACACTGTCTTTTACTCGTTTGTCAGTTCTCTGAATGTTAAACAGAGTTTGGTAGCATTGTTCAGTTTGTCTTTCGTTTATCCTTGAATTCATAACAGTACCCAAACTTCCTTACAAACCTGTTTGCAAAATGTAATAGGTATGAGTTACTCGTGCGTAAACTGGTGCCTTTCTCGGTTAATATGCCTTGTTAAACCTTTCTGACTGCGCAGCCCCTTCTCATGGTGGCTGCCTCAGTCACTGGCAGAATCCGTCAGTGGGCGTTTCTTGAACCTCTTCCAGCATAAAAGTTGTTTGACACCCAGTCTCCTCCCCCTCTCACTGCGCGGGAGTCTTCTGCGCAGGGAAGGCGTGGGTAGCGGAGGACCTGGGCTCTCCTCACTGATGTCCAGTGAAGAGTCCTGGAGCCCTCTCTCCAATTCCCCCGTCTGCCCCCCTTTATCCCTGGTGTTGCGCTGATTGGCTTCCCCCTCTACTGAGCTGTTTCTCCCCCTGCTGCTGGGTCCTTCGCCAGCATCATCTGGGAGCCTCCCCTTCGCCTCTCGCTCCGATGTCAGTTCCCTGACACAAAAGGACTGGAAAACCTTATCAATTCCAGTCCAATCCTTACTCAAAAATAAATAAAAATGGTTGTTATCCGTGTCTTGGTTGCTTAGTCTCCCTTTCCTTACCCTATAACTCATTTGAATTGTTTGCCAGAGTTCTTGATTTATGAGTTCTTGATTTATCTCCCTGGTACTTACCTTACATCTCCAGTTTAATGGCAGACCGCAGCTCTAAGCTTACTGAAAATACAGCCTCACTATAGCCATCAAACTAGGACACAACAGTTAAAAGGAAGATGAGTTCTGAATAAAAAAATTCTGTACAAGCAGCAACCGTTTTATGCGCGTCCAATATGTGCATGACTGTGCATGCATGCATTGTGCCAAACCCAGAAGTGACCTGAAAATGTCAGAAAAGCATCACAGAAAGGGGCGGAAGTGGAATAGGGTGTTTGAAGCCTTTTCTGATGGAGTTTCAAACATACACGATTTCACTTAAAGGTACAGCGCCTTGCAACATAAAATAAAGGCAACTCCCAGGGGTTATTTTATTTTATTTATTTATAAATAAATAAATAATAATAATAATAATAATAATAATAATAATAATAATAATAATAATTTATTATTTGTACCCCACCCATCTGGCTGGGTTTCCCCAGCCACTCTGGGCGGCTTCCAAGATTACCGTATTTTTCGCTCTATAGGACGCACTTATTCCCCTCCAAAAATGAAGGGGAAATGTGTGTGCGTCCTATGGAGCTAATGCAGGCTTTCGCTGAAGCCTGGAAAGCGAGAGGGGTCGGTGCGCACCGGCCCCTCTCACTCTCCAGGCTTCAGAAAGCTATCCACAAGCCTTCGGAGCCCGGCAGGAACTCCCAAGGCTTGCGGATAGCAGCCTGCAGCCCGAAGCCCGGGGAGCGCAGCGCTGCACACCCCGGGCTTCGGGCAGATATCCGCAAGCCTTCATAGCCCAGCAGGAGTTCCCACCGGGCTCAGAAGGCTTGCAGATAGCAGCAAGCTCCGGGAGCAAAGGCGAGGTTTGCTCTTTGGGGCTGGGGGGGGGGAATAATTTTTTTTCTTTATTCCCCCCCCCCTAAAAACTAGGTGCGCCCTATGGAGCGAAAAATATGGTAAATATTAAAAGATTAAATAGACATTAAAATTAAATTAAATTAAAATGAAAGATTAAATATACATTAAAATGTCACACATAAAAACTTCCCTGAACAGGGCTGCCTTCAGATGTCTTCTAAATGTCAGGTAGTTGTTTATCTCTTTGACATCTGATGAGAGGGCGTTCCACAGAGCGGGCGCCACTACCGAGAAGGCCCTCTGCCTGGTTCCCTGTAGCTTCACTTCTCGCAGTGAGGGAACTGCCAGAAGGCCCTCGGTGCTGGACCTCAGCGTCCGGGCAGAGCGATGGGGGTGGAGACGCTCCTTCAGGTATACTGGGCAGAGGCCGTTTAGGGCTTTAAAGGTCAACACCAACACTTTGAATTGTGCTCGGAAACGTACTGGGAGCCAATGTAGGTCTTTCAAATGGGTTTGGATTTTGTTATGCTCATTTTAAAAGGCACAATCTGTATGTATGCTTTTTGTCTTGAAAACTCAATACAGTATCTGATATTTGTGGTCTGTAGAAGAAATGATCTTATGAGCGCTGAATTCTCAAGTTTCCAATAAAATATGATTCCAGTATGGTGTCACCTCATAACCAATTTTGTTTTAAGAAATAAAAGTGTCTCACCGTATCAATTCTAACATCAGACTCTCATCTAAATGATAAACTAACAGACCAGTCCCAATCATAATCCGAGGCTAGGAGGATTGGAGCAGCAGAACCACTATTGTACTTAGCTTGTACTGACCAGAGCAGATGATGTGATGGGAGCAGCTTCCTTTCTCTAGGACTTTGGATGTCCCATTTTGGGTCTTCCTGTGTTGAACTGTTAGTAGTGAACTACTCCCTTTCCCTTATGGGGTATTCCAGAGCCTGTATAGAGTCCTTAAATGGGTTCCCTACTGGTAGGAGAAAACAGAGGCCAGCGAAAGAGTTAAGTTGTGGGCAAACATATCAGATGACACAGCGATTCTTCTTTGTTTATTCAAAGGCCAGAACAGAACTGAACTGAGGAGCTCAGTTAGCCTGCTTATATAGAGCTCCAGAACAACATAACTGTTGCAACTTTCTAAAACTATCCAATCACTGAATGTCACCTTCGATCCTTCATTTGCATAACTATCTACAGTATCCCCCTGCTGGCCCAGGCTGAGAACTTCAGTACATAACAGAAAGTATATTGAGATGCAAAGCAGCTAGTAAGCCTGATCTTTATTAAAGTAACTGTTGCAATAGGGTCCCCACTCACCACATGCAGGAGGGAGGAGAACCCTGAACAATGGTTCACAAGCCCTTATATAGACTTTTGAAATTGCCCACCCTTTAGCACAAGGCCACCCCCCAAAAACATCATACATGCATCACAGAAGGAGGCAGTCTAAGGCAGAAATCCTGTCTGCCAGGATACCTGATTGCATTGAAGAATGTTTCAACAGCCTGGACATTCAGCTTGGGGCCTCTGCTACAGCAGACCCTCACATACAATGGCAACAGTGCTTCCCCGCTTGAAAAGAGGAGAGTCTTCACCATCTGTTTATGTAAGGGGGTGGGTTAGGATTGTGTTATATGACAATTTTTCAAGTGCGGAAAAAATTACTTAATATACAAGCATATAAAATAATGTGGTACCTGTATTCCCCTCCCCCCCAAAAAAAAAACGATGAGAAAACAAATTTGGTACTCCAAATAAATTACGCCAAGTGTGTAAATTGGGGGGGGGGGAGTACACTGATGCATAATTGTTGATGATCCTAATTTTTTTAAGCATGGAACTGGTACATTTCATAGAGCAGGAGTTTCTGTTCCTGCATCAAGGGTTGCAAAGGTTGCTTGTGCGCAAACCTGAACTGTTCAGGCATTAAGTCACGAAAGTCTGTACAAGATTGTGTCAGAAGATCGTGAGCAGATAATGTTGTCCTGTATGCTCCAAGCACAAAAATAAAATGTACACAGTGTAATTACTATAATTTGCAGTAGATAAAGAAATAACTACCGGGTGTTCATCTTCACAGTTATTGTCAAGAATTTATCTAGATTGTGTAGACTTGGATATGTTACTGCTTCTGCAACAGACTACACAGCTAACTGCAAATGCTCCTAGAATCATACTTAATATTCTGTGGAGAGTTACCAAATTCTCTCCTATGGCAGCTGGTACAGCATCAACCTTAGTGCGTTTTGAGTGAAACTTGGTTGAATGCCACCCTTCATGAGAATGAGCCTCTTGGGCTTGCTGATTGGAAAGTTGGTGGTTCGAATCCTTGCGACGAGTTGAGCTCCCGTTGCTCTGTCCCAGCTCCTGCCAACCTAGCAGTTCGAAAGCATGTCAAAGTGCGAGTAGATAAATAGGTACCACTGCGGTGGGAAGGTAAACGGTGTTTCTGTGCGCTCTGGTTTCTGTCACGGTGTCCCATTGCACCAGAATCAGTTTAGTCATGCTGGCCACATGACCCGGAAAGCTGTCTGTGGACAAATGCCAACTCCTTCGGCCTGAAAGTGAGATGAGTGCCACAACCCCATAGTCGCCTTTGAATGGACTTAACCGTCCAGGGGTCCTTTACCTTTACCATACCTTACTCCTTTACCTAAGTCATGTATGTTCAATAACACTATGCCCAGGATAAAACCCTGCAACACTCTACTTGTCACTTCTCCCCAGGTTGACAGTTTATAAAGCTAACTAGCCCCCTCCCTTAATGACTGCATTATCTGCAGTGAAAAGGAGAGCTTGCCCCATTCAAATTATGGTATGTCTCGTTTGCTCTGAGAATCAAGCCAGTTCATTCCTATTTGAATAGCCTCATGCTGGGCTCTGTTTCTTGATCGCTCAACAGTGATGGGATGTTGGGAAATGGCTTTTGCATGTGAAGACCCCCAAACCCCCTCCAAAATAAATCACACAGGACACAGAATATTTGTTTAGGATTTTTGGCATTAATTTTGGCCACAACTTTATTGATTACAGCATGTGAGTGGTTGCTTAGGCATTGATTCAGACTACCTGAACCTGCACCAGTAGGAACAGGACTGACAACTGGAACCTCCAGAGGTCAGTAAGGGAAAACATACGGGGGAGCACAGAGGCGGATTTCCGCCTCTTAGTTTACCCCAGATGCTCCCAGGAACTCTGGCATAGCCCTACCCCTAGAAGGAGCAACAAAAATGAGGGGCAGGCACAGCCAATCCATAATCCCCTCCACCAAAGAATGAACCAATGCCTAACTGCCAACTTTGCAAAGTTGTGACCATTTGCTACACGGTAGGCAAACACCAAATGGCACCAGCCAATCAGCCAAGTGGCAAAATTCCTACCAGGCCCCTGCTCCAAAAACAGACAACCCCTAGATAGGCATAAAGGTAAAGGTAAAGGGACCCCTGACCATTAGGTCCAGTCGTGGCTGACTCTGGGGTTGCGGCACTCATCTTGTTATGTACTGAGGTTCTCACCCTGGGCCAGCAGGGGGATACTGTAGATAGTTATGCAAATAAGGGATCGAAAGTGATGTTCAGTGATTGGTTAGTTTTAGAAAATTGTTACAGTTACGTAGTACTGGAGCTCTATATAAGCAGGCTGACTGAGCCCTTCAGTTCAGTTCTGTTCTGGCCTCTGAATAAACAAGAGCTGTTTGAAGAATCGCTGTGTCGCCTGATATGTTCACCACAACATAACACATCTCACTTTATTGGCCAAGGGAGCCGGCGTACAGCTTCCGGGTCATGTGGCCAGCATGACTAAGCCACTTCTGGAGAAACCAGAGCAGCGCATGGAAACGCCATTTACCTTCCCGCCAGAGCAGTACCTATTTATCTACTTGCACTTTGACGTGCTTTCAAACTGCTAGGTTGGCAGGAGCTGGGGCCGAGCAACGGTAGCTCACCCATCACGGGGATTCGAACTGCCAACCTTCCTATAGGCAAGCCCTAGGCTCAGTGGTTTAGACCACAGTGCCACCCGCGTCCCCTAGACAAGCATAGCAAGGTCAAAAACACAACCTTAAATTATAGGGAGGGAGGGAGATCTGCTGCACGATGCGAAAGAGAAGGTACTTTGCCTCGTGCAGCTGCTTAAATAGCCCCTTAGTTGCCAATCAAACCCCAACTGACAAATTTTTCCCCCAGCAACAAAGGGGCAACCAATGAGGTGCAGAGGTCATCCAAACTGCCCTGCCCCAGCAACAAGAAGGCAGTTGGGTGATCTCACCGAAACACGTGGCTCTCCATGATTTGGAGGACACGATTTGTACAGAGGGGGATTTTGCTTCTGCCTGGATGAGCAATTTGTGTGCTCTTAGCAGGCAGAACTCTAGCTGGTTTATTTAGAAATCTCTTAGAGACAGGGGTCTGATTCACAACCCAGTTAAACCAAAACATTTTGACATAAGAATATGTTGTCAGTGGGGCTTGAACAGCTTGAATTTAAAAGCATTTGCACAGCTGTGTGAGGCGAAATAAGACAGAGCTCTCTAAAGGAAAAGAGAGATTTGTGGCCTATGAGTTAAAAGTGGGATATGGATAGGGAACTAGGAATGCCTTATTTTCACCTCCCGCTGTATCTGTTCCGTGTAGTACTGTTTCTGTTCCACTGCAGTTTGTATTCCACTTGTCCAGCTGCTTTGGTGAAACTACATAACATATTCAAATGATTTAGAAAATGTGGCAATCACTTAATAAGAGACTCTCAAAAGTGGTGCACTGGAAATAGAAATCCAATACAACAGAACAGAATTTCAGAGCACAAAGTAGAGGTCCAGTACCATTCAGGAAAATATCACAATCATGTTCAAAATAGATATCAAATATAATACAATTCCAATCCTTCAATCAATAGGCAGCCTAAAAATCAAATCCAACATAAGGGAATCTCAAAACAATATGCAAAGTGTAGGCCAAAAGAAATAAAAATAAAGGACATTATGATGTAAATTACATTGTCATTATGTTATTCCTCCACGTTCATTTCAGCGTGAAGGAAATGCAAAGCAAATTGGGGTGGGGGTGTAATCAACCTTTTGCAGACTGAAATCAACATCCATAGTGTATACCAATGGTTTGTGCTGGGTTGATTACACCGGCAATCCCTGCTCCCTCTTCTGTTTTCACTGGATTTCTCCAACATCCCTTAATATTGGAATGGATTTAATAATAATCCGTTTAATCCTTCAAAATCTTTACAGCAGCACATGTGCTTTGAAAGCTACGTAGGGAAATAAAAAAACACAGAGAACAACACAGCAGAACACAACTAAACACGCTTAATTAAGACCAGTAAGCCATAATTAATATAGCAGGATTTGCTGCCTAGTAAACATGCAGGCGAGGGCACTTTAAGTTATTAAGACCTGAAGAGTAATTCGCATGTCTCTAGTCTTTAGCACGAGATGATCTATAGTACAGAAAGGAACAAATTATAGAACAACCCGCAGATAGTCTGCGTTCAAAGCTGCAAATATCTGATGCTCATTGGCAGACAGAGGACAGCGGTGTTGCCACTGTAACTGTAGCCATGGAAACAGCTGATCGGTGGCATTCACTCCAGTCACTGAAAGAAATAAAACCCCGGCAAGATGTGAATATATATATTGTGGCATGCCAGCCCAAATATCTGAGATTCCAGGGGTTCCAGGTACTTACTGAGGGTTACAACAAGCAGAAATAAAATATTAAGTGATCCACCAAGGTCATCAGCAATTTTGAAGTGGACCATGGAAAAAGTTTTGGAAACACTGGTTTAGAGAAAAGTTGAGTAATAATAATAATAATAATAATAATAATAATAATAATAATTTACTTATACCAGGTGCGCAGCCTGGGAGTCATTTTGGACTCACAGCTGTCCATGGAGGCGCAGGTTAATTCTGTGTCCAGGGCGGCTGTTTACCAGCTCCATCTGGTACACAGGCTGATGTCAGGAAAAAGCACCAAGGCAAAAGCCAGCTACAGATGGCTTGAATGCAAAACAGGATGTTGTGTTTTGCAGATGTACTGCTGGGGAAAAGGTGGAGCCTATTCTCTGTACTGAGCACCGGATGTTAGCTCAGAGTGTCATGTGACCTGTACTGGAAGTACAGGGGAGGAGTTGTGACTCTTCTGATGGAGACTGAAGGGTGCAGTCGCATTTCTATGTACTGCTGAATGACAGGAATAAAACATGTAAATAGGACTCCTGTCTGTCTCATTTCCCCTCCCTGGGGAGAATGCAGGGAGGGAGAGTAGCAGAGAAGCAGAGGGTGTGTTCTTTCTCACGTCTAATGAGAAGAATCGCCGGTTTGTTTACCTAGCCTGCCGGGAGGACGCAGACGGAAGGTAAACACAGTATCTCACTCAATTGCCTCGGGGGAGGCCAGGTACCTCTGACTGTGAGCTGAGATACTAACAGCTGAGACCCTACCATGACTGTCTTGCCAGAGTGGTGCATGCTCTAGGTATCTCCCGCTTGGACTACTGTAATGCGCTCTACGTGGGGCTACCTTTGAAGGTGACCTGGAAACTGCAATTAATCCAGAATGCGGCAGTTAGACTAGTGACTGGGAGTGGCCACCGGGACCACATAACACCGGTCCTGAGAGATCTGCACTGGCTCCCAGTATGTTTCCGAGCACAATTCAAAGTGTTGGTGCTGACCTTTAAAGCCTTAAACGGCCTCGGTTCTGTATACCTGAAGGAGTGTCTCCACCCCCATCGTTCAGCCAGGACACTGAGATCCAGCACCGAGGGCCTTCTGGCGGTTCCCTCATTGAGAGAAGTGAGGTTACAGGGAACCAGACAGAGGGCCTTCTCGGTAGTGGCGCCGTACCTGTGGAACGCCCTCCCTTCAGATGTGAAGGAAATAAGCAGCTATCTTCGCTTTAAAAGACATCTGAAGGCAGCCCTGTTTAGGGATGTTTTTAATATTTAATGCTGTATTGTTCTTAACACTTGATTGGAAGAGTGGCTGGGGAAACTCAGCCAGATGGGCAGGGTATAAATAAATTATTATTATTATTATTATTATTATTATTATTATTATTATTACCCCGCCCATCTGGCCGGGCCTCCCCAGCCACTCTGGGCAGCTCCCAACAGAATATTAAAAACACAATAAAACATCAAACATTAAAAACTTCCCTAAACAGGTCTGCCTTCAGATGTCTTCTAAAAGTCAGATAGTTGTTTATTTCCTTGACATCTGATAGGAGGGATTTCCACAGGGCGGGTGCCATTACCAAGAAAGAGAAGACATGAGAGAAGTAGATGGAACGAAGCTTGATCTGGAGAATATGGACAGAGAAAAGTTTTACCCTTAGAACTTGAGGGTATCTAAAGAAGCTTTGAGCTGAGGCTCCAATACTTGGGCCACCTCATGAGAAGAGAAGACTCCCTGGAAAAGACCCTGATATTGGGAAAGACTGAGGGCACAAGGAAAAGGGGACAACAGAGGACGAGATGGTTGGACAGTATTCTCGAAGCTACTAACATGAGTTTGACCAAACTGCGGGAGGCAGTGGAAGACAGGAGTGCCTGGTGTGCTCTGGTCCATGGGGTCACAAAGAGTCGGACATGACTAAACGACTAAACAACAACACCAGAGAGCCAGTGTGGTGTAGTGGTTAAGAGCGGTAGTCTCGTAATCTGGGGAACCAGGTTCGTGTCTCTGCTCCTCCACATGCAGCTGCTGGGTGACCTTGGGCTAGTCACACTTCTTTGAAGTCTCTCAGCCCCACTCACCTCACAGAGTGTTTGTTGTGGGGGAGGAAGGGAAAGGAGAATGTTAGCCGCTTTGAGACTCCTTCGGGTAGTAATAAAGCGGGATATCAAATCCAAACTCTTCTTCTTCTTCTTCTACCTGAACCTGCACCGGCACAGAGGACCTGCACAGAGGACGAGATGGTTGGACAGTGTTCTCGAAGCTACTAACATGAGTTTGACCAAATTGCGGGAGGCAGTGAAAGACAGGAGTGCCTGGTGTGCTCTGGTCCATGGGGTCACGAAGAGTTGGACACGACTAAACGACTAAACATCAACAACAACACCAGAGAGCCAGTGTGGTGTAGTGGTTAAGAGCGGTAGTCTCGTAATCTGGGGAAACAGGTTCGCGTCTCTGCTCCTCCACATGCCAGCTGACTAAACAACAACAAAGAAGCTTTGAAGGATCAGGAAGTCAGAAGAAGTTCTGTAGGCAACTGAAAACTACTTGCTCTTTCCACCAAGCCCTGAAGCTTCATGGGACATCATGATGAGACAGTATGTGTGTTGCCCAGTTGCCCAGGCAATGTGAGGCTGCTCGCCTATCTTCTGTGCTCTGCTACTCCCTTGTAGGACAGGCAAGAACTAAGCAAGCATATCTGTGTTGCCTAGGCAACTGAGCAATGCTTGCTCTTTTCCTCATGCTGTGCAGCGCGGTACGGGAAGAAAACAAGTGTTGCAACAGTTGCATAACCAAAACAAGGATGCTTCCCTTGCTTCTGGGTCTCAGCGCTGAAGCTTTGGTGAACCAGCGTTTCTAAACAGCATTGAAAGACCCTTTGTGCTGAGATGAAACGGCATGAGTTAGCAGGGAAGGGAGGCCGATAGCTGTGGCTACAAAATGCTATGAAAGCAAAAAAGAAAATTAGTTGGGGGTGAGGCATTGCACCATTTTGCTCTGGTTTGTGATGGGTGATAATTCAGCTCAGCACTTGTGTTGGAGGTTCAAGATTGTACATGCCAAGAGTATTTTTTTCCCTTCATTTTTGTTTATCAAAGATGGAAAAAATGTTTTTGATGAGAGTTGTGAAACTCTACATGCTCAGAGCTTTTTTTTTGGAATCCACAAAGCATTATGCTATAATAAATTTGTTAGTCTTCAACATCCCACATGACTTGTTTTGCTCTATCTGCTTCAAGTGTTCTTTTTTGAGTAAAGGGGACCTTATTTGGGGAAGTGAACCAGGGCCCTAAATCACCTTAATCTGGCCTTGACCTAACATATTGTAAAGAATTTCCGAAGAGACATCATACTAAATTGTTGTGAGGTTTCCTGCTCTGTAATAGTTGAGAACTATTATGGGGAGGAGACAAAGACATTTTACCAATTACATGGGCAATTCCTGGAAATTAGGTAAAGCTACCCGTGACCGTGGATCGTGTATGACTCTAGGACTACACGCTTATCTCACTCTATAGGCCAAGGGAGCCAGCATTTGTCCGCAGACAGGTTCCGGGTCATGTGGCCAGCATGACTAAGCTGCTTCTGGCGAACCGGAGCAGCACACAGAAATGCCATTTACCTTCCCTATTTATCTACTTGCACTTTGACGTGCTTTTGAACTGCTAAGTGAGCAGGAGCTGGGACCAAACAACAGGAGCTCACCCCGTCGCGGGGATTCAAACTGCCAACCTTCTGATCGGCAAGCCCTAGGCTCTGTGGTTTAGACCGCAGCGCCACCCGCGTCCCTTCCTGGAAATTAGTCCCATTCAAAAGGCTGTTCTGCAAGAGGGTGATTCTGCCTCAGGGTAGTATTCACATTTACTTACACTGGAATTAGTGAACATGACTAAATCAGTTAAGCCCATTGATTTCATCATGCCTGCCCAGAGTAAACTTTAATTGAATACCACTCAGTAATTAAGGCCTTTTAAGAACAGAACACAAATGAGGAAAGGGAGAACCATGTAGACCACCATGAATTTCTTGAAGGTAAGGGACTCATCTACACAGCTGCAAACAAAATGTTTTAAATGTGTTGTAAAGTGCAACTTTACAATATAGGGATGCGGGTGGCGCTGTGGATTAAACCACAGAGCCTAGGACTTGCCGATCAGAAGGTCAGCGGTTTGAATCCCCATGATGGGGTGAGCTCCCGTTGTTCGGTTCCAGCTCCTGCCCACCTAGCAGTTCGAAAGCACGTCAAAGTGCAAGTAGATAAATAGGTACCGCTCTGGCGGGAAGGTAAATGGCGTTTCCGTGCGCTGCTCTGGTTTGCCAGAAGCGGCTTAGTCATGCTGGCCACATGTACGCCAGCTGTACGCCGGCTCCCTCGGCCAATAAAGCGAGATGAGCGCCGCAACCCCAGAGTTGGCCACGACTGGACTTAATGGTCAGGGGCCCCTTTACCTTTTAAAGTGCAATATACAAATGTGACACTAGATGGTGACAGTGAGCTATGCAAAATCCAATTTTTTTTCATTTTTTTTTTGAAAAAGCATTTTCACAGCGTTTTTTATGTGTGTAGATTCCACCAAGGTGGCGATAATTTTTTAAAAAATAATGATAATAAGTTGCCTGTGGAAACTTATTCCACAATAAATTGGTTTAGCCTTCTCCTTCACTGGGGGTTTTTAAGCAAAGTTTGGGTGGTCATTTGTCAAGGGTGCTTTAGTTGGGATTTCTCCATTGCAGGGAGATGTGCTAGATCAGCTTTGGGGTGCCTTCTAACTCCACAGTTCTACGATTTTATGCCATAAGACTGCTCTTTTTGCCATCTACTATTGCCTTTAGTGAACAGGTTTGTTTTTTTTAAAAAAATAGCTTAAGAAAACTGCAAAACCTATTTGAGCAGCGGCAGTAAGCAGAGAAAAGGGCAATTGCTGTGCTTGCCACTAAGATACAAAGCCCATACCATGCTTAGTTCTATTAAAAACTATTGCTCATCTCCTGACTGAAGTCACTTTTTCACTGGAGAAGACAGGCAAAGAAAACTTCCTTTGAAGGAAAAAACAAGAAACATATTAATGTGGTGATTTAAGTGGACAATGCCCTTCTTTCCCAGAGACAAATGATTGAGTAACATGTTACAAAGGAGCTGACAGATTTGAATTGATTTTTCCAAGGCAACAAATAGTGAAGAAGCATTTTGTATTGACAGTGTCTCTTCCTGAAATCAATAACGTCACAAAGGATACAGGGCTGGTAGCGCACACACGACGGTTAAATGTGAAAGCATTTTTATTAGCCATTTGCTTCAGGAATAGTACAGAAGGGTCAGAAACAATATGAGCCCCAAACCCTTGGGATCGTAAATATTGTTGCACTCACTCACAAACACAGTCCTCTAGCTAGTGCTCCTCTAACTTCCAAGGTGATCTTACTTCCAACACAGTGGGGGAGTCCACCTCCCATTTGTCTCTATGGCAACAGGACAACCTCTTTGGACATGTACATGGAAGTACAGTGGTGCCTCGCAAGACGAAATTAATTCGTTCCGCAAGTTTTTTCTTCTTGCGAGTTTTTCGTCTTGTGAAGCACGGTTTCCCATAGGAATGCATTGAAAATCAATCAATGCGTTCCTATGGAGACCGTCCGGGGACAGAGGGGAAGCGCCGCGGGCCTTCCCCTCTGTCCCCGGACCTGTTTTAAAGCAAGGGAAGGGGCAGCGGGGAGAATCGCTTCTCCCCATTGCCGCCCCTTGGTTCAAAAGGGGTCTGGGGAGAGAGGCGTGCGCGCGCCTTCCCCTCTGTCCCCTCTTTTGAAGCAAGGGGCGGAGGGGAGAAGATCGCTTCTCCCCATTGCCGCCCCTTGGTTCAAAAGGGGTCCAGGGACAGAGGGGAAGGTGGGCGCGCGCCTTCCCCTCTGTCCCCGGAGATTGCGGGGCTGGCAACGGGGAGAAGCGATCTTCTCCCCGCCGCCCCTTGCTTCAAAAGAGGTCCGGGGTGCGGGGGCAAGCTTCGTTTTGCGAAGCAAGCCCATAGGGAAATTCGTCTTGCGAAGCAACTCGAAAACGAAAAAACCTTTAGTTTTGCGAGTTTTTCGTCTCGCGAGGCGTTCGTCTTGCAGGGCACCACTGTACTTAACTAGCCAGCTAAGACTATTGCTTTGGCAAAGGAACTGGTTTGGTTGGCTTCCTCTTATACACTCTACCCTCTCCTACACAAGATCACAGCATTGGAAGGGACTCATGAATATCATCCATGCTGACAGCTCCAGGCTAACCCTGCCCTCTTCTCTTCCCCCCCCCAAAAAAAATTACTGCAAGCAGATGTGTGTGGCTGCTTCTCAGATCTTCATTGGGACCAACAGGCATTTCCCACAGCAAAGCTCCTTGGGAAACATACTCTGCCAGGGTTTCCAGGTCCAGAAGTCCTGGCAAGTTAACTTTCCTAAGCCATCTGACACTTGCAGGCCTAAAGATGTATAATATGGACCTTTCCCCTTCACGGCTCCCTCCCTTGGGGAAAGAGATGGGGTAGGGGGCTGGTGAAGAATCATAGAGTTGTAGAGATGGAAGGGACCACAAGGGTCCTCTAGTCCAATTCCCTGTACAGTGGTACCTCAGGTTACATACGCTACAGGTTACATACGCTACAGGTTACAGGCTCCGCTAACCCAGAAATATTACCTCGGGTTAAGAACTTTGCTTCAGGATGAGAACAGAAATCGTGCTCTGGCTGCGCGGCAGCAGCAGGAGGCCCCATTAGCTAAAGTGGTGCTTCAGGTTAAGAACGGACCTCCAGAATGAATTAAGTACTTAACCCGAGGTACCACTGTCACTGAAGAACATAGGGCTTGAACCTGCAATGCTGAGATTGTGTCTCATGCTCCACCAACTAAGCTACCAAGGCAGATAACTCGTGGAGGACTCAGAGAAAATGTCCTAATACAGTGGTACCTTGGTTCTCAAACTTAATCCATTCTAGGAATCCGTTCGACTCCTGAAACCGTTCGAAAACCAAGGCACGGCTTCCGATTGGCTGCAGGAGCTTCCTGCACTCAATCGGAAGCTGCAGAAGCTGCGTTGGATGTTCAGCTTCTGAAAAATGTTCGCAAACCAGAATATTTCCTTCTGGGTTTGCAGCGTTTGGGAGCCGATTTGTTCAGGAGCCAAGCCGTTCGAGTACCAAGGTACCACAGTACTGGGTACTAACAGAGGCAATAAATTGTCAGCCGAAAATCTTATTTCTGGTGTGCCCAGTTTCTTGGCTAAGAAAGTATAAGTAGCTGCTTTGTTTTCCCTGCTAGTTGTGCTTCAGTACTTCATTACCTGAAGAAGGCAATGCGAGCACCAGCAGATGTTGATGGCTGTACAGTAAGACCCCCCCCCCCCAGAGAAAACTACCTCAAGAATTGCTGCCACAGGAGTGCATTCCAAGCTGGGTCAAAATTTGCAGGGTGAATATATTTGTACTTCCAATGTTTGTCCTAATTATAGCATGAAGTGGGGCGTGTGGGAGGCAAGAGCAGCTCCTGGTAGAAGGGGTGGGTTTTTGATTTTCAGTATGTTTCTTAAATGATGGCTTAAAACAGGGATGGGGGTGGGAACTCGCTGCTCGGAAGGACAAAAGAGGAACAATTTTTAGACATCTCTTTCAAATATGCTTACTTCACTTACAGCACACCACTGGGGTGGAAATAATTCCAAGGCAAAGAAAATGGCATTAATCAAACCCCTTTTGCAACATGAAACACAAAGAAACTTTTCAGTGACTGTACAGTGCAATTCTGGAGAGCCTTGCCAGGCTGTGGGTCTCTGTGTGTTTGTTTTATTAACACAAGCATCGCAGTTACTTGCTGTTTTGGGGTGTTAAGGATTACGTGTCCAGCTGAGGTCTTGAAAAAGCGGCCCTGGGGGACGTATCCCTCCCTTCCGCAAGTTGCCAGAGAAAGGCATGGTGGGAAACAAGCGAGTATTAATTTAAAGATCCCATAGCGTGAAATTCGGGGTGGTGTGGTTTGAGGGAGCCATCCAAACTCCCAAACCACTGCCCAACATTGCAACTATGGTGCCACGACATTACATTGCACTTGAGCGATGTCTTATGTTTCATAACATTATGGGCTGGAAAGGGGGACCTTTTTAAGGGGATGAGCCTCACTGCCTTGTGTGCTAGCTGAAAGCAAGCATCATAGGACTCAGAAAAGCTGGGCTGGAGGCAATGGATGCAACAAAGAAGGTCCTCTTCACTGTTTACCACCACATAGGGGTCGTGGCTATGTTCTCTTACATGTGTTCCGTTGCCCTGATGAGACTCTTGCCTCTTTCATTTCAATCCTCTCTTGATGTCTTTCATTGCCCAGAGCTTTCCAGTAAGCCAGGGGCTACCTAAGCCCCACAGTGTTGGAGATGACACTTGGCTTGCAATGATGTCAATGGCCCACTATGAGTCCACAGCAAGACTAGGGCCTTGGCAGAATTGCCAGCACTGGCTCCTGGGAAGGAACCCATTGGATTCCATAAATCTCTGGGGGCAGATCATCTTAACGGGTCCCCCACCTGTCAGGGACCATGCTGAGGAAGGCTACACCGAGGAGGAATGGTGGGAGCTTCCCAGGGCTGGATTTAGATGAAGAGATGCCCTAGGCTACTTCACTTGTGAGGCCCCTCCCCATGCCCCACCCTCACAACTAGAAGAAAATGGAAGAGTGTTATAAACAAAATTGAGTGAAGCCAAGGATGATGACGGGTGTTTAAAATTCTACAATTCACAATTTCTCCTCTAAAGGACATAAGATATTATTGTTAAATACCATGGTGATTTTTAAAAAATACATAAAATTAACACTGAAGAACTTTTGCAATAACTGAACTTTGTAAACCCTTTGTGGCCTGGGCAGGCCTGGAACTAGTTCCCATGTCCTAAGGGGGCCCCTGCACCAGCGCAATCTAGATGGATTTTATTTATATCTATAAGATTTTGCAGACTTTGGCTGTGAACTGGGGCTGTACAAAAAAAAAAAAAATTCAACTCGCGCCCCACTGCTTCAAATTGGGCCCCACTGGCTACCCTAATAGTTGCTGGCCCTGAGTTGCCCTGCCCTTGCATGAAGTCTTGGGTTTACAATTTTGGGAGGGGGGGACTGTGGCCCTGGGGAGCGGGCAGGCTGGCGAGGCCCCCTAGATTTAGAGGCCCAAGTTGCCCTGCCCTCACATGAAGTCTTGGGTTTGCAATTTTGGGAGAGGGGAGACTGCCTGCTGGGGAGTGGGCGGGCTGGCAAGGCCCCCTAGATTTAGAGGTCCTAGGCTTCAGCCTACTTAGCCTATACATAAGTCCGGCACTGGAGCCTCCCCCTCCCCCTGCTCCTGATCAGGATCCTGAAACTTCCCAGGAGCAGGAAGACAGTATAGATTTGGAACAGTGGTTTGCAGGGGGACATAGTTCAGAAGGCAGAAGCTGGGAAGTACTGGTTGGGGAACAGCTAGGAGAAGCAGTCCTGGGAGAGAGACACTTAACAGATTCACTGTCTCTGGAAAGCATTCATGCGCTCAGCCCAAGGTCAAGAAGAGCTGATAAGCTGGCAGCACTGAAAGCACAGTGGTTGCGAGATCAAGTTGCAAGATGCGGTAGTGACAGGGGTGACTAGGGAGGAAGTGGGTGGAACCCTTAATTGGGAGCACCGACATTCCTAGGAAATAGATTCTTTGTTCTCTCACTGTGATCATTAAAGTTTCTAAAAGGTAAAAAGACTCATTTTCCTTTGCTTATCTACTGCCAAAGGAGGGAGGAAGCTGATTCCCTGAAGTCTGACACCACCTCTGCAGGATGCCATCAGAGCAAACTTCATGAGATAGTGGTCTGATCATGACAGCTGGGTAGTTTCAACTCCTGTGTATCACCAACTCAGAGTTGTGGGGCACTGAGGAAGGAGACCTCCCTTCTCACCTGAATGGGTGTGGCCTTGAGGAAGGGTGGTACATGCACCAACTTCCATGGGCGTAGCCAAGGGGGGCAGGGGGCAGCTGCCCCCTCCCCGATCAAGTAAAAATAGAAATAACTGACCAATCATGTCAGTTCTACCTCCCCTAAATCCTGCCCCCCCCAAAAAAAAATAAACTGGCTACGCCCATGTTACCTTCATCCCTGGTGGAGTTGGCTTGCCTGGCCATATCAGGCTTAGCAACCTGGTAGATAAGACATTGATGTTTCTCCCCCTATTCAGATTTTAGGATTGTAGATTATTATTATTATTTTTTAAAAAAGCAGCCCAGGTCTGAAATATTTCAGCTTAAAGTTGCTGACAAGTGATGATGGAAGGGGGGCAGTGCTGGATGTGTACATGATGAAGGAAAACGAATGTTCTTGGAGCTTCTCACATACCCTCCAACATTTCTCTGGTGAAAATAGGGACATCCCATTCCATAATGATAATTTTACTATTTATACTCCACACATCTTACTGAGTTGCGGCAGCCACTCTGGGCAGCTTCCAACACACACACACACACACACAGTAAACATTTTTTTTTAAAAAAAACTTCCCTATACAGGAATGCCTTCAGGTGGTCCCAGGGTCAGATAATGTCATACCCTCCAACATTTCTTCAATGAAAATAGGAACATCTTAAGAAAAAGTGGGACATTCCAGGATCAAACCAGAAACCGTGACAGCTTCTCTAAATCAGGGACGTCCCTGGAAAATAGGGACACTTGGAGAGTCTGTTATTGCAAGCAAATTCTTGGAATATATGTGAAATAAAGAAAAACTGCAAGGTTACCTGCATCTGTTTGTTATTTGAAATAGCCTGCCTAAAATTCTTTTTCTGTAGCAGAACAATGCAACACTGTAAATATGGGTGCAAGAGCCAGTTTTCCTTGGATGTATATCAGCCTAGCAGGGAGACACTGTTGAATTTTCTGATCCTTGACAGATCTCTGAACCCTAAAATAAGTGGTTTACTTCCACAGGATGAGTTCAATAAATTGGCCCTCGTTTGATCTCATATCTTTCATTTCGCCTCGTTTTTACAGCTTCTATTTGCAAACAACTGAACACAGTGGAAAAGCCCAACCGCTGGTACTATATAAAGGAAAGTATTTCCAGATTACCTGTTTATTGAGCATCTATTCTGACCTGTTTGACGGAAATTCATAAGATGCCGCATTAAGCAATTGTTATCCCCACATTTTATAGTTCATGTCCTTACTGCAGAAAGCCTGCTGCTGCTGGTTGTGATTACTATGAAAACGGGGATCAAATCCACTTGAATTGTGCAACCTGATATGCCGATATGTTACTGAAACCTACTCACAAAATAGCAACAGTCTGGAAGTGGCCCAGGTGATGCAAAACGTCTCTAAGTCCACACAAATCCTTTTAGATTTGTAAACAACAGCCACAGCTACCCAAATCAGTGTTGAGAATGCGGTGTGTGTGTGTGTGTGTGTACACATTCCCTCCTTCCATGGTCCTGCCAGAACTCATGGCTGTTTCCCTTTGAAAATACAAATGACGAGTGTTGTTTATGTCTGCTTCCAGCATTAAGCAGAGGAGAACTTAATTCCTCTGAAGGCAGAGGGGATCCAAATACAATCTGGCTTTTATACGGTGAAAGCATGCACAGTCGTAGCATTCCTTTGTCCTAGCAGCCATCGGTGCAACCTGAAATCTATTTTGTACCCAGGACAATCTAACATAATTAAGGCTGCAATCCTCAATTAGCACTGTTGAATACAGTGGGACTTCTGAGTCAACCATGCCTAGAAATTTGCTGCAAAACATATCCTGCCTTTTACCTTAAGACTGCCGGCTTTGGAGCTTTTCCATTATGCCCAGCTCCTTCCAACTCCCACCTCCCCATTTTGCATTTGTTTAACACTCGGCCTGAAGAATAGTTCCAAACAACTTAATAGCTTGTTTGCTACTGTGCTACATTTTATTTGCCTCTCCGTGCAGGAGCTAAAGCTTCAGCCAGCCTTTCAAAGATTCTGTTACGTACATGGGTGAAGATAAAGTGACTGTCTCAAAATTTCAGGGGCAACCTGTGGTCATCCTAAAATTCACCTTGCTCTCAGAATGTGGCTGCTTCAGGTACACAGATGCCTTCACCTCAAAAGAACAAAAACTTATAGGATAACATTTTGACAAACCCTTTCTACCATAAGTAACAATAATGGAAGGAGGAAATGCATGAAAAACAATCAGCATTTTTCCCAAGGAAGAAAGCAATACAGAAAATTCAAAGCATAAGAGATTTGCTACTTACTTGTCATACTCAGAGGTTTTCATCATTATGATATATTCAATCCCCTGCAGATGCTCAAACTCAGAAAAAATATTGCCTTTCAGCTCCGAATGTCTACATCAGTTAAAATGCTATTGTTTTAGCACCAAAAAGTCTAAATAATTCCCCCCTCCATTTTGCTTTTAATAGCCTGTGTTAATATAATGCATGTCTACAGAGGGTGAAATGTTTTTAATGCTTACTCAGGGAATCATTAAAAATGATGTGAAAGCATGCGTGTACAAAATTGTATTTATCTCAAAGTTGCATTATTAGTCTCTATTTTCATATGGTAGTTTAATAAATTTAGTACTCGACATAACGTTGCGTAAAGTGACAGACAACTGCAAACATACTGCCCCAGCTATTATATCTTACATATAATAAAAATGTAAGGGTGTCGTCATGCATTCCCCATTGGGGGATTTGTGGTGCCACATCACAATCCTGGATTTGCATGACATCAGTGAGCAGCCCCTATTGGAGGATCTGTAGTGCTGTAGCACAATCCTGAATTTGCACGAAGTCAGAGCAGGCGAGGAAAGCAAAACAGACGGCAGGTTGCACAAGAGCAGTGGCCGTGAAATGGGAGTGAGAAGGGAGGGACACGGAGAGAGGAGAAAGTGGTGGTTTAAAACAGTGCGAGACATCTCAATAGTTTGGGAAGGAAGGAACACTGAGAAGTTTTTTTTTTTAAAAAAAACGGTTTTAGCAAAGAGAATGTGCAGAGCTGGGTATAGCACAGAAATGTAACAAAACAAAACCTTTCCCAACAACATTCTCACTGTACTCAAACCTTGTTTAAAACATCTACCGTACTCCTACTACAGCCTCACTCTTGACTGAGTCGCCCCAGCTTCCAACATATCTATAGCATTTTTTAAAAAAACTAAATAAGCATTTTTTAAAAAACTTCCCTATACATGATTGCCTTCAGATGGCTTGGGGGTCGGATAACTCCGTACCCTCCGACATTTCTTCAATGTAAATAGGGGACTCACCTGCAGTGGTAAAGAAAACAAATGCTTTATATATGTTATAACACCAGATGGCAATGTGGGGCGCCATCTTTTGCCAATGAGATTTCTCTTTATGAAGTTTACAACACGTTTAACTGAATTGCTTTTTTGATGTGTCTAGATCCATCCAAGGACATCCTACCATACCCTCCAACATTTCTCCAGTGAACAAATGGGTAAAAGCTTAATGGTAAGGATTTGCTGAACTAACAAATTGAAGTGGAATACAAAGAAGGGAGGTATGAGGAGGTCTGGGGAAATAAGTGTAAGGAAGATATGTTATGGAAAATTATTTGTTTTTTAACTGTTTTTATGTTGTATTTTGTTTCTTTTTATTTTTCATTTTCATTGTTATATTTAAAAAAACTTTAATAAATATCTTTTTTTAAAAAAACAACAAAACATTTCTCCAATGAAAATAGGGACGTCCTAAGGAAAAGTGGGACATTCCAGGATCAAATCAGAAACTGGGACGGCTCCTCTAAAATCAGGGACGGCCCTGGAAAATAGGGACTGTTACAGGTGTGTGTGCAAAGGGAGCTGAACAATAACAGAGGCGTGAAAATGGAGCTCATTTGTATGCAAGGGAGGGTTGAAAAAAAGCAGGAGGTAGGGGAAAGGGAGCAAAGTTGAGAATGTTATATTTACTCCATCGGGTGAAATGGAGTGGCAGCCATTTTGTTTCCCCCTCAAAGGTCTATTTTAGCTGTTTTTGAATTTGGGAGAATTCAAAATGGCTGCCTCCTCCACTCCCCGGGGCTGTCATCGTAATGGACAGCAGTAGAATATGTACAGAAAACCGCACATTTTGACAGGGTGGGAAGGTTGTATAGAATTCAGTGCTAGTCCTGCTCTAAGGAGACCCGCTGATGTTAATAAGCATGGGTAGTGTAGATTAATTTCAGTGGGACTTAGCTGAAGGATGCCTGTTGTTCTTTCAGGAGCTCATTTTATTTGAGAGGCACAGTGTTAAATATAAATACCCCTGCAAAGGAAATGCAGTGATTGAAGCAGGCTTATTATAAATATAAAATATTACGTGCAATTCCATCCAACCCTATTTTTAAACCAGAAGCAGTAGAACAAACATTTTTATATTTGGGTTTATTTCTTGCCCAAACCTGAAGATGCTTTATTCTAGGGTTGCCATATGTCTGGAATTTCCTGGACATAACTGGAATATGGCAGTCGGAAGTAGTCTCCTGGCAGAAATCACTGGGATGTCCGGGGAAATCCGGACATACGGTAACTGTTACGGAAAAATCTAGGTGTTAGGCTGCTCAGTCACCCAGCTCGTCGGGCAGAGCCCACGGGTCCCTGTGGAATAAAGGAAGGATTCCAGCCAACCGGAGCAAATAGCTGTAGACCAAAGTTTATTGAGCAATAGGTTCAAAGAGCAAATCTGAACCCCAAGGATGGGGTGACAAAGACTTTTAAAACTTTCCCATCATATCCCAGAATACAGTTCGTACAGCATCATTGCTACATCATTGCTACCTCACTGACATGTCATGAAAGGGGAGGGGTTAACTTTGGTAAACATGTCCTTGATACAAGATTAGCATAAGCAGACATGGCAGGGCAAGACTCAGGTATAAGATTGGCATAGACAAATATGTCTTAAGTGCCCACCACCCAAAAGTACAATAGAACTTCCTTTGCATGTCTGGAGCCTGAGGCAAGTCAGGTTATGAGATTTGGCTTCCCTTGGCTAACAATGAGCCCAGCAATTGTCACCTCTGGGAACTTCCTGGAGTCCTTTTTCAAGGGGAAAATAGCTTTGGAATGGAGGAAACTGACAAGGAGTTGATTTTATATTATTTTAAAGTTAGGTAACTTCCCTGAGCTGTCAAGTTGAAAGGCATAATATTTGTATCATTTAACAACTTTAAAGATGTGCCCCCCCCCCGGTAATTTCCGTAACAGTAACCCATGTTAGAAGTCCAGGAGAGGGGGAGCTCAACAACTTTGTATCTGGATTTTCACCTTTAGAAATATGGCAACCCGACTTTATTCAAAAACAAACCTAAATATTTAAAAGGCATCCTATTGGGTTGTGGGATTTGCACTGCAGTCTTCCTGATGTCAAATCTTGGTCATGAGTTCTGGGGGTACCTGCTCCCTGCCTCGCAGGCCTTTTCCCACCTGGCCTGGGAGGGTGGGGCCTGGACTGACTCCAGCTCCAAAAGCTGAGGCTGCTGAAGAGGCCATCTTGGCTGCCTGAACCACCATAGACAGGATTTGCTGCAACAGGAGTAGATATGCTCTATGTGAGAAATGAAGCTGTTGCTTTTTCACAAAAACCACAAATGCAACAGTTAGACAAATATCAGCAGTCCAGACCACTGGCGGAGGAAAGGGGTGCGGTGGGTGCGGTTGAGACGTTAACATATGAGAGTGCTGAAGGTGAAATAGTTAAACAAGTTACCCAATCAGAACCCGGGGGTGGAGTCAGAGGGACTATAAAACCAGCTCTGGGAGGGGCGAAGAGAGGAGTTTGTTGGGAGTTGGGTGATTGGTTGGAGTGGGAGTGAATTGGGATAGAGTCTGTGGGTAGGTTGAGTTAGTGTAGCGAAATAAGCTGAGTCAGGAATAGTTAGGTGCTAGGAAGACAAGTGAGACGCAGGTGGCACTGTGGGTTAAACTACAGAGCCTAGGGCTTGCTGATCAGAAGGTTGGCGGTTCGAATCCCTGCGATGGGGTGAGCTACCGTTGCTCGGCCCCTGCTCCTGCCAACCTAGCAGTTCGAAAGCATGTCAAAGTGCAGGTAGATAAATAGGTACTGCTCTGGCGGCATTTCTGTGTGCTGCTCTGGTTCGCCAGAAGCGGCTCAGTCATGCTGGCCACATGACCCGGAATCTGTACGCCGGCTCCCTCAGCCAATAAAGCGAGATGAGCGCAGCAACCCCAGAGTTGGTCACGACTGGACCTAATAGTCAGGGGTCCCTTTACCTTTACTTTAGGAAGACAATTAAATATCTGAGAGGTGGTTTATTGAGTGAGAGCAGATAGCGGAAGTTATAGGTCTGGATAGGCACCCCATGTTTGTAATTGACCGATACCGTTTATGAAACCCGAAGCTTGTTAAACTGCAATAAATAAACAAAAGTTTATGTTCCAATTTAACCCTGACTGGACTCAGTATTGTGCCAGGTAGGGCCTGGGTGATGGCAGCGAGGAACAAAGTGGTGGCACAGGGATCAATAGACGGTGAAACATCCGGGGACCCTGTGTGGTCGCCACAGCGGTCCACCCCAGGTGTCATCCCTGAGGGGCGGGATGACATCGCTGCCCCGCTCCCTGGGACGCTCGCCCCATCCCCAGGTACACAGCATGTGCGTGGCTCCAGGTGCCGGAACACCTAGCTCTGCCTCTGGTCCAGACAACTGGAGATATTTAGAGCTTGTGGTCAGGATGTGGGGTATTTTGCTCAGCTTAGTAAGTGACTGCCTAGGAACATAGACCAAATAAGGGAGATAATAAATAAGGGTAGGGGGGGCTGAAATAAGGGTAATGGGAGATGTTAAAAAGCAGAGACATCACCTTGCCAACAAAGGTCTGTATAGTTAAAGCTATGGCTTTCCCAGTAGTGATGTATGGAAGTGAGAGCTGGACCATAAAGAAGGCTGATCGCCGAAGAATTGATGCTTTTGAATTATGGTGCTGGAGGAGACTCTTGAGAGTCCCATGGACTGCAAGAAGATCAAACCTATCCATTCTTAAGGAAATCAGCCCTGAGTGCTCACTGGAAGGACAGATCCTGAAGCTGAGACTCCAAGACTTTGGCCACCTCATGAGAAGAGAAGACTCCCTGGAAAAGACCCTGATGTTGGGAAAGATGGAGGGCACAAGGAGAAGGGGACGACAGAGGACGAGATGGCTGGACAGTGTTCGCGAAGCTACCAGCATGAGTCTGACCAAACTTTGGGAGGCAGTGGAAGACAGGAGTTCCTTGCGTGCTCTGGTCCATGGGGTCACAAAGAGTCGGACACGACTAAACAACAACAACAAAACATAGGCGGGGATGTTAGTAGGGAAATTAGGTGGTTGTGATAGGCTGCAAACCTCATAGTATCCAGCCAATAGGGAGGCAAGGGAAGGAACTGTGCTTTGAGTATAGGGAATATAAGCTCATGTTTTTCCAAAGCTGGGGTGTGCCTACTTTAGACACCCGCTCTTGCAAGAATGTATTATGTTAAATAAACTTTGCTGCTTCACCAATTTTGTCCAGATTGTAATTTAAGGTCCTCAGGACCCACTTCTTAAACATATGCTTATGATAATATTTTATTCTCTTGCTAGTTGTGCTGTTTAAATGTGCATTTTATATTTGACTTCCATTAGTAATGTTTTCTTTTCAAATGCAAATATTTTTCCCTTAACTTTGCTGTGGTAAATGTGCATCCTGTAGCTGACCTCCTCTGTAATGTTTTATTTTGAAATCGTTAAGATTTTAGTTTCCTGTTAATTAGTTACTTTGAATGCATACTTTATATTTGACTTTCTTCAGTAATGTTTTATCCTGGATTGTTTTATTTGATGTTTTAATGTGCTGTAAACCAATTTGACCTGTAAAGAAATGAAATTTATTATTATGCGGCCTGCCCAGGTCTATGGCCTGCCCAACATGAACTATGTATGCTCCTCCAATTGTGAGTTTTGGCCCTGAAAGATCAAGAAGTCTGATCAAGAAGACCAGAGATGCAAGACCAATTGAGTAAATTTATTGAATATTTAAAGGAGAACTGTAAAAATTTAAAGACACTAGCTGGACTGGAATAATACCTTCAATGTAAAACAGTAGTGATACAAGAAAAATGTACGCAATAAGATGTGATTAATATACCAATTGCAGGGAGGGATGGAAGTCAAGACTCGGCAGAGTCAAAGGGAACATATGGTAATAATAAGAATGGTTAGAAAAAGAATATCTAAAGAAAATAATAAAAATTTAACTAAAAAAAAAAAGAAAGATCAAGAAGTCTGGGTGCGTGGAGGGCAGCTTGTGAGAACATCATTTGTGACATTTCCCAACATCCCTGTTTGCTGTGGGGTGTGTAAAAAAAACACAGCTTTTCTTCCAGTTTCTTGGCTTTGTGAAGCTTGAGCCAAAATGAATGAATATGAATTGGTTAAAAAAACACACACACACAACCCACTGTTATTAGTTTGTGGGGCGCCTGGGTTCGCTTTATAATTCCTGGGTGCCAGGCACTGGATTTAGCATGTTAAAGGGGAAGCCAGGAACCAGCATGATAATAAAGATGGGCCATTAGCAGGGAACAAAAACAAAGAGATAGGCTATCAGCAGAGCAAAGATTCTGTGCCAACCAGCAAATGGGTGGAGCCCCACCCTGAACTCTGAGTATTTAGCAGAAAAAAGATGCCAGAGTTTTGAGGAGGGAGTTTCAGAATAGCAGTTGGGTGTGTGTGTGATGCAAGCTGGAGAAAATTAGTTTGTTAAACGTGGAAAGAGAGGGGTCAGAGCACAATGAGGGCTGACAGTTTGGAATCCATTGCTTGAGCAATGGAATACACAAAGTTCGCTTGGAGTTTGATGCTTTGAACTCCTCCATCGCAGGCTCAGGTTGTATATATGTGTAAATAAAGACACCACCATCTCTGCTGTGACTCATTTCCCAAAGAAACGTGAACTCTGGGTAAGTGCCTGGAACCCTGGAATTTCACACCACTCAGAGATTGGGGTGACATGTAACAATACAAATTAGCATATTTTTTTTTGCTATTTGTACTTGTTAGATAATTCAAAAGAAAGGCAAGCCAGAGTGTTCTCCAGTTGTGTGAACAACAAGGTTCTGACTCTTTCAAAACTCCTGCATTTGACAATCTGTCCCTTATAGTTCCTTCCCCTACTCAAGCATGTATGTTCTGTTCTTTCTTGTTGAGTTCTGGCTACATAACTACATCAAGTCATACTGTTCAGAAGCGTACATGAGAATTGAGCAGGGGATAGAACAATGCGAGCCGTAAGTGGCCTCAGTTGCCCAGCTACCTTCCCAGCGAGGGCTAAAAAAACATGCATTAACTGATCACTGCAAGGAAACCACTTGGAAATCATTTGGTGGCAGGGAAATGATTGTGTGAATCAGCCACTGCTAATCATCCTTTTTAACATATTCAGATGTTGTGAACCTCAAGGACCCCCTGCAGTTACGGGAAAAGCTCACACAGCTGAAGCAGTATTGTGCTGCGCTGTTTCCATTTTGATGTGCGAACTTTGATAGTCCTCATGCTTGACTCAGACAAAGCCATTTGCAAAATGAATATCAAAGGCCTCTCGCAAAACCCGGTGCCCCGCCTTGCCTTAGAGAAACTATCTTCCAGCCAACGCTGTCCTGATAGCTCAACCTTTGTCTTCCATCAGTTAAAGCTCTCTCACCATGGCAGGTCAGAATTTCAGCACCATTTACAGTGGTACCTTGGGTTACATACGCTTCAGGTTACAGACTCAGCTAACCCAGAAATAGTACCTCGGGTTAAGAACTTTGCTTCAGGATGAGAACAGAAATTGTGCTCCAGCGGCGCGGCGGCACCAGGAGGCCCCATTGGCTAAAGTGGTGCTTCAGGTTAAGAACAGTTTCAGGTTAAGAACAGACCTCCAGAACGAATTAAGTACTTAAGCCGAGGTACCACTGTACTTTGACTTTGTGGCCAAGACTTCCAGAGAAAAAAATCTCTTCCACTCTCCTGTCACACACACACACACACACACACACACACACTTTTGTCTGTTGGAGAACCCTCCTCTGATATAGTGCAACCACAGCAAACTATCTTCTACCAAAGTAGACCACTGGCCATCTAGCTTAGTATTGTCTCCTTGCAGAAGGTCTCCAGATCCATGTGGCCTTGTGATTTCTCTATTTGTTCACCTTCCTGACAATACTGAACGCTGCTTAAGCCAGTCATCTGGCTTCGAATTCCATTCGACAGTGGAATTTGCTGCCAAGGAGTGTGGTGGAGTCTCCTTCTTTGGAGGTCTTTAAGCAGAGGCTTGACAACCATATGTCAGGAGTGCTCTGATGGTGTTTCCTGCTTGGCAGGGGGTTGGACTCGATGGCCCTTGTGGTCTCTTCCAACTCTATGATTCTATGATTCTATGATCTATTGTGTGCCAAGATCCGCAGTCCCCTTTGGAGTAAATGACCAATAGACGAAACATCTATTGTTATTTGGTCATACAAACGACAATTAAGGGATTGGTGCCACTGGACAGAATCACTATGTGATCTTAAAGCGATCAAATAATGCTCTCCTTGGTTCCCCCTTCTAAAAACAATCCTTTTTGGAGCCAATTTCCAGCCAGCCTCAATAAGATTTGCTTTTACTGAGCTGCATTTCCAAGTTATGCCCTCTGCCGTCCTAGATGGACGATATAACAAGGTACCGTACGGAGACAGACTCTGTATTTGTGGGCAACCACAGGTGAAAGACATCTTGCACTGTTTACTATATTGACCACTATACATTGGACCCAGGAGGCAACTTCTCACCTTACCATCCACACAGGAGAAATGTCTCTCCCTGGCAGAGAAGGTCCTATGACTTCTTAGCGATGTAAACGCTTCAGTGACTCATAAAGTCGCCCTTTTTGCTTTGGTGGCCAAAAAGATCAGAAAGAAGTGTTAAGTTGTGGGTGAACATATCAGACGACACGGGGATTCTTAAAACAGCTCTTGTTTATTCACAGGCCAGAACAGAACTCAACTGAAGGGTTCAGCCAGCCTGCTTATATAGAGCGCCACTACAACGCAACAGTAACCACTTTCTGTAACTATCCAATCACTGAACATCACTTTCAATCCCTTATTTGCAATGTGGACCTGAGTGAAAACTATCTACAGTATCCCCTGCTGGCCCAGGGTGAAAACTTCAGTACATAACAAGAAGACTCTGGACAATATAGCAGTGAACTGTAAGGGAGACACAGAGATCTAAATAGAAACTATTACCGTATTTGTGGCACAACACCCCTTTTGCTTGTATCTCTTTTTCAGATTTGACATGGCCAATGGCTAGTACAATAAAGTTTTTTGGATTTGGTTTGGTCATAGTGGTATGGGAGCCAATGCAGGGCATCTACTTCCTTCACCCATAGCTGTCAACTTACAGATTTGAAAATAAGGGACCAGCAGGCTCGAAAATAAGGGATCAGCAGCCAAAATAAGGGATTTTCTGGGCACAGGTATGTTCAGCTTCTGAGCCCCTCCAAGCCAAAGGCAGAAAGCCCAGCCAGCAGCCAAACAAAGCCTCAAGCGGTGGTTCCCACAGCGCAGCAACCCGGCAAAGGGGATGCAGCAAGGAAAACCACCATCACCTCTCCGCTGGGAAGCGTTGAGCAAAGGCAAGTCCCCCGGCAACGCGGCTGATTTGATCGGCACAAGGCATGCAAGCTCCACCCCCCCCAGTCGTTCTTAGACTCCTTATTGGGTGAGCAACACAGCCAAGCAACACAGTTGGAGCCTCCCTCCTCCCTGGCCAGCAGGGAGGGAGGGAGAGGAGCTGCTTCCTTTGAAACCCAGGAAATTTAAGGGACATCATCAATAAGGGACAGCAGCAGGACACGGCGCTGGGATAAGGGAGTTTCCCACCAAATAAGGGACAGTTGACAGCTATGCCTTCACCACATCAACAATGCAGCAACCCTGCTACATTCTGTCTAAAGAAGTGGACCTACTCTAAAGCAGTTGAAAGGCTTTGTTCTTTCAGGAACTAGTTATATGCATTTATTTAATTTGCATTTAATTAATTAATTAATTTTGTTTTGTTTTTAAAAAATTGCAACAATCTCACTAATAACAGTTTCACCCCCCCCCCACTGCTCCCAGTAAAAACAAAACAAAACAAAAACCTATCCTAAAAAAATGTCAGCACATGAGGGGGATGGGTGGTAGAAAGGGAGAGAACAAAAATTGTGAGAGAATTTGCAGTGAGGGAGGAAGGAGCTTTTTCTGCTAGAGTCAAAAGAGAGTTTGCTTTTCCTGTAAAACAACTTTGCACGAGAAGATGATAATGATATTATATTTGAAGGAAAAGTCAAATGCATTCGTTTTGGAAAGTGTAAAATGCTTCTCACTCATATTTAATGTACGCGGTGCTTTACAATTATTTAAAAATACGTATTGTGTGGCTCTCTTATTTTTATGTACAGACTTGGCGCATGAACCTCCTGGAAGTTCTGAGCAAGACGCCTTAAAAAGAGCAGTTGCAGCAGCAAGCAGGGCTGTTGGCTCCTCATAAGTTCTGGTCTGGCAGATTTATTATCCGACCACTTTCCTCCCCTTATTTGGTAGTGTGGGTATTTATTATCAGGGCTAAATTTGAGCCCAGTTAGGACTCAAGTAGTAAATCTTGGATACAGATGTGAATGCAAAAGATGAGGCTTTGAGCACAGTTATCCTTCATATTTGCATAACGCTTCCTGAGTGTTCAAAGAGATTTGCATAAGATATTTTAGGAATCTTTACAACATCCCTGCAAGGTAGGTCAGTCTGTTACCTTCATCTTGCAGACTAGAGGAAGCTGGGGGAAGATGGCTCATTGGAAATCACCCTCTTGAGTTCTTGGCAGAGGAAAGATTTTAACTTCCTGGTTCACAAGCTTCACTTGGGTCCAGCACAATCCTTTTCACCTTTGCTTGGAAGTTTAAATGTGCCAGAGGTTTTTTGAACCAGAAGTTTGGGCCAATTTAGATGCTATATCACAGTTGTTTGCTAGTGAAACTTGAGTAGTCTCACATACTACATGGTTCCACTTTCTCAACCCTATTCCCCCACCCCACCCCACCCCGTCTCTAAAATTCCTTGAGGCTGTGTTGATTCCCCCCCCCCCATTTAGTTTTATTGTATTTGTTCCCATTACTGTACTTTAAATTGTACACCATCCCCGGACTTTTATATTGGAGGGAGGTTTATAAATTCACTAACCTTTGCTGAAATTGAACAGACTCTGACGGGCTATCAGATGCTAAAAACTTTTTGTTTTTGCTTTTACAGGCTTTCTCAGTAGGATGAGTTAACTCAGAAGCCGTATCTCATTTCTTTTATCTCTTTTTAACTGTGGTGTTTTGATTGTTTTATCATTGCATGCCACTATGGCATTTTGTCGTGTCAAAGTCCCCCCCCCCATTTTTCTCACTCTCTTTCCCCCCTCACTCTAGTTTTTTATAAATGAAATTCTCTTAATAAAATAATAATAATAATAATAATAATAATAATAATAATAATAATAATAATGTTTAACAATTTATAAATATTCCAAATAAACAAACAAACCATTCAATCCTACGCAGGCCTATTCTGAAGTAAGTCCCATTTAATTCAATGGGACCTACTCCCAAGTGAGCGCATGGTTGGAGGGGGGTATTTTCTAGTTCAACTCAGGCAGCAAAACACCCAAACAACATTTTATAATCATGTTTTTCCTATTAGCTCAGATCAGAGAAGGAGAATGTTCAGATAAATAGCTATGTTTACAAAACAAAATGCCCTTCAAGGAGCTATGTTTATGCTGCATAAATTTCCATTTTTACAAATGATCTAGATTCAAGTTGCTGCAAATTACTGAATTGTGGCATTTTAGGGAAATAAACCTTGGAGACATTATTTTTTTTTCATTTTAAGCACTTCAATCTGTTCTCTATACAGTGGTACCTCTGGTTACGAACTTAATTTGTTCCGGAGGTCCGTTCTTAACCTGAAACTGTTCTTAACCTGAAGCACCACTTTAGCTAATGGGGCCTCCCGCTGCCACTGCTGCCGCCGCCACACAATTTCTGTTCTTATCCTGAGGTAAAGTTCTTAACCCCAGATACTACTTCTGGGTTAGCAGAGTCTGTAACCCAAAGTCTTTGTAACCCGAGGTACCACTATATTGTTACATGCCACTCCATGAGCAGTGAGGGATTGCAGGAACTTTTCCCAGGGTCTGTGTTCCCTGTGGGGGCAAGGAGACACAACAGACACTGCAGTGTCATAGTTTTATTCACACATATATACAACCTGTACCTAGAAGAAGGGATAGCAGAGCATTCACAACCTATGAGGGTCTGGATTCCCCCTTAAGGGCAGCAGTGGATTCACAGAACAGCAAAATGTGAAGAGAATCAGAACTTACAGGGTTAACAGTTCTGAGTGACGTCTCACATCATGAGGCGTGGCTACGTTTTCACATACAGGAATCTTACTGTATGTGTGAGTTCTCTTTCTGTTCTGATCGAGAGGCGAGAGATGTGCGCGTTGTCGCCGGGTGTTTGAGGCTGAATTTATGATGTTGTTCTACATGATTAAAGGCTGTTGGAGATAAGCCTGCGTGCAGTCTGATTTATTACCCACACAGTGCAGCAGCTTCTACCGCTGTGTACACTCTGCTAAAGGGCCAAAGAGGCTGGACGACGTTTCGACCGGCACGGACAGCACAGTGGCGCAGCTAAGAAGAGTGCCGGACGCCATCTTGGCCCCATACAAAAAGCCGTCTCTTCGTCCCATTCTGTCATCCCCAGTTCACCGGGAGTTCTGTCTCTCCTTCTCACTGCTACCCGACTACATGGACGTCCCCCCAGCCTATGGTATTAAAAGTTGAAAGCCTAAGCTAGAGGTTTTCAACCTTTTTGAGTCCATGGCTCCCTTGACCAGCTCCATTCTTTCTGCAGCACCTCTGTGGGGCTCAGGAGCAAAGTTATGTCACCCCTTGCTTGGAGAGCTGACAGCCTCTCACCCCTTTTCGAACACTCTCCCTTGGGGAGTGTTCCCTCAGCCTCTTCTCCTCGCACCTTGGAAGTCCTCTTCGCAGCCACTGCTGCTGCCCCTGATCTCTGAGCAGCCCCCCCCCGCCCCACTGTACCAAAGAGAGGCGTCTCCTCACACTGCCCCACAAGGGGCCTGGGAAGCACCCCCTGGCCAGCCCCAGAGGCACCATTCGCCTGGGGAGCTTCTAGCCAGGGCTGCTACAACAAATGGCTGTGCAAGCCTTTGGGAGAGAGAGGGCATCAGAGGGAGGGAGGAAAGGAAAAACGGACAGATGCCAGTGGCACCCAGTGGCACCCTGAATACCATTCAAGGCACACCAGGGTGCCATGGCACACTGGTTGAAAATCACTGCCTTAAGCCTGTCCTTTACGTGTGCCCATTGTTGTTTTGTTTAGTCATTTTGTCATGTCCGACTCTTCATGACCCCATGGACCAGAGCACGCCAGGCACTCCTGTCTTCCACTGCCTCCCAAAGTTTGGTCAGACTCATGTTGGTAGCTTCAAGAACACTGTCCAACCATCTCATCCTCTGTCGTCCTCTTCTCCTTGTGCCCTCCATCTTTCCCAACTTCAGGGTCTTTTCCAGGGAGTCTTCTCTTCTCATGAGGTGGCCAAAATACTGGAGCCTCAGCTTCAGGATCTGTTCTTCCAGTGAGCACTCAGGGCTGATTTCCTTCAGAATGGAGAGGTTTGATCTTCTTGCAGCCCATGGGACTCTCAAGAGTCTCCTCCAGCACCATAATTCAAAAGCAGCAATTCTTCAGTGATCAGCCTTCTTTATGGTCCAGCTCTCACTTCCATACATCACTACTGGGAAAACCATAGCTTTAACTAAATGGACCTTTGTTGGCAAGGTGATTTCTTAAACAAAGCAGAGACATCACCTCTGCCCATTAGCACTCAGCAAAGAAGGGGGCGCACTTCCACTTGCTTGTCAGTCTTGCCCTTTGACGGTTTCCTTGATTGGTCATCGCTCGTCTTTGTCCCCTGCTAATGGCCCATCCATAAGGGAAGTGGGTGGCTCTGTGGTCTAAACCACTGAGCCTTTTGGGCTGGCCAATTGGAAGGTCAGTGGTTCGAATCCGCTTGACAGGGTGAGCTTCCATTGCTCTGTCCCAGCTCCTGCCAACCTAGAAGTTCGAAAGCATACCAACACAAGTAGATAAATAGGTACCGCTGCAGCGGGAAGGTAGACAGCGTTTTAGACAGATTCTCTAGTAAATCATGCAGTTTTACACTTTCCCAGATGTGGGAGTCTGAGTTAGCAGGCTTGACTGGTAGATGCTCAACTCCTCAAGGCCCCAAGTTTACATCAAAATAAGGAAATGGCTTATTCAGGTTTTATCCTTCTTGGCCTTGACAGACATCCAACAGTACTTTCCTATGGGAAGAACACATTCTACCGCGCTTTGTGGAAAAAAGGGAATTTCCCAGGAAGGCTACAGCAGCTGAACAGATTCATGGAGTTTCCCAAAGGACAAAAACAAACAAACAAACAAACAAACCACTTGATAGACATTTATTAAATCAAGAATACATTGGTCATTTCCCCACCCCAACCAAAAAAGGATAATTCAAATCGCTGAGGAAACACAGAGGGCTAGAGAAAGGAACAAGACATGTCTTGTTTAGTCTCCATTACTTTTTTTGCAGGTTTATGGTGCATTGTTCTCCTGATACACAAAAGTACTTAAAAAGCCTGCTGTTGCTTCAATATATATAAGACGTTATTGGAAAGGCATAATAAAAGAAATTGAGACTGGGGCTCTACATTTAAAGCACATCTATATAGGTAAAGCACACGGCTTTCCCTAAAAAAATCCTGGGAACTGTAGTTTCTCACAGAGCTACAGTTCCTAGAAATTGAAATAAATCAACATGACTAAGTCTATTAATTTTAATGGGTCTACTCAGAGTAAAACTTAGTTGAATATGACCCAGCAGCTGTCCATAGAGTTTTTGCACTGTAGGTTCTGACAGGACAAGCATTCAGCATTAGAACTGCTATGCAATAAAGGCCCTGCTAGGGCCAAAGAAGTAACTGGAGAATTCTTTGAAATGGTAATGAAAGTTCTATCCTTAACTCTATCTACATATTCCTACTAAAGTATTGTTGGGTGCCACCCCAGTTTCTGAGTGGTGCAAGATTCCAGGTGCTTCACCCAGGGTTCATGTTTCCTTTTGGAAAACAACTTGCAATAGGGGCTCTGATGTATAGGGGCTTATGATGTATGGTTTATTTACACATATAGGGTTGCAGGTGGCGCTGTGGTCTAAGCCACTGAGCCTCTTGAGCTTGCAAGTTGGAAGGTCAGAGGTTTGAATCCACACGACGGGGTGAGCTCCCATCGCTCTGTCCCAGCTCCTGCCAACCTAACAGTTCGAAAGCCAGTGCGAGTAGATAAATCGGTACCACTGCGGCGGGAAGGTAAACAGCGTTTCTGTGCACTCTGGTTTCCATCAAGGTGTTCTATTGCGCCAGAAGTGGTTTAGTCATGCTGGCCACATGACTCGGAAAGCTGTCTGTGGACAAATGGCGGCTCCCTCGGCCTGAAAGCAAGATGAGCGCCGCAACCCCATAGTCAACTTTGACTGGACGTAACTGTCCAAGGGTCCTTTACCTTTTAAATTTTTTATTTAAACATATATACAACCTAAGGGGCGCGGGTGGCACTGTGGTCTAAACCACTGAGGCTAGGGCTTGCTGATCAGAAGGTCGGCAGTTTGAATCCCTGCATATGATGCGCACTGTTCCCCCCAATCTTGGGCGCAAGACAGTGCCTCTGGGCTTAATGAAATGATTAGAAGTGTCTAGCACACATCCTAGAGGGGACGCGGGTGGCGCTGTGGGTTAAACCACAGAGCCTAGGACTTGCCGATCAGAAGGTCGGCGGTTCGAATCCCCGCGACGGGGTGAGCTCCCGTTGCTCGGTCCCAGCTCCTGCCAACCTAGCAGTTCTAAAGCACGTCAAAGTGCAGGTAGATAAATAGGTACCGCTCCGGCGGGAAGGTAAACGGTGCTTCCCTGCGCTGCTCTGGTTCACCAGAAGCGGCTTAGTCATGCTGGCCACATGACCCGGATGCTGTACGACGGCTCCCTCGGCAAATAAAGCGAGATGAGCGCCGCAACCCCAGAGTCAGCCACCACTGGACCTAATGGTCCGAGGTCCCTTTACCTTTACCTTTAGCACACATCCTAAGACACACAGCTTAATTCACACAGGCCTGACTATTCCCCAGTTTTAACACCCCAAGCCTTAATTAAATTCTAACACCTACCAGACGCAGGAATTTAGGGTGTTCGGCACCCACAAGGTCCTTAACGGTATGAAACTAACAGAGGAAGTGCCAAACGGCTTCTTTCCTCTTTTCTTCCCTGGGCAATTGGCCTACGAGAGATGTGCTATAAACCACAGCGGAAGCATATTTTGATCTTCCTAATAGCACTAACTAGAGGAAATGCAATTTGTCAGGAAAGCTGTGTTTTATTGGATTACATATTGGATTAAAGGAGTGGGATCCCTTTCAACAATTCCCAGCGCCTTTCCCAAAGCATACTTTGCTCTTTTTGCACTATGAACACTGTAGCAGCAGCTGCTTAAGAAATGCCCGATTTCTGCTAGCTGCTACTTCTAATGGTTTGTAGCTGCTTCTTGTGATCCCTGTGGCTGCCTTTGCATTATGCCCCTGTGATGAAAGGGGAGCAGTAACTGAGCCCAGTACAAAGGCAGAGACTCCTTCTAACGGCAAACCTTTGTTTCCTGTGAACTGGAAATGTAACGGAATAGAAAAATATATATAAGAACCCAGCGAGTGCCAGCTGTGGGTATATTGCTCTCAGCACTTCACAAGTGATCCAAGAGAATGCTAAGTCAAAGGCAATTCAGATAAATACATGCTCTGAAAAGACAGGAGCATCTTCATGGCTTGCTGCATAATACGTTGCCAAATTGCTTCCCTTTAGAACTCTTCATGGAATTCAGCACTCCAACTAGTTGCACAAACACAGTCCCTAAATTATTCTCTGCTCCTGTTCAATTTGTACTGCCTTACTTCACTCCTCAGCCTTTTCCATGGCCCTGAACCAGAATGTTATTCAATGCGGGAGTCCTGGTCAACCTCCACAGGTATATTGTGCAATTCCAGAAGCCCAAAGCTGATAGGATCTGGAGCAACTGGCTATTAGATGGTGCAATTTACTTGGGGGTGATTACAGATACCCATTTTTTTGGGGGGGGGATAGTTCCAAAGGTGGACCTAGGGGAATGCAGACTCACCCACCACCTTTCATAGATTGAAATGGCATGCAAGAATAAGAATTCTCTCTCTCTCTCTCTCTGATATAATAATAATATTTTTATTAGTTTTCAATTATAATCTAATAATAGCCTCATTATAACAATACCAATTTATAATACAATTAGTAGCACCAATAGTTCAAATACCGAATTATATAATTTATAGAAGAAGGAGGAGGAGGAGGAGGAGGAGGAGGAGGAGGAGGAGGTTATATACTGAAGTTCCCACCCTGGGCCAGCAGGGGGATACTGTAGATAGTTTTCACTCAGATCCACATATGCAAATAAGGGATTGAAAGTGATGTTCAGTGATTGGATAGTTACAGAAAGTGGTTACTGTTGCGTTCTAGTGGAGCTCTATATAAGCAGGCTGCCTGAACCCTTCAGTTCAGTTCAGTTCTGTTCTGGCCTGTGAATAAACAAGAGCTGTTTGAAGAATCGCTGTGTCGTCTGATATGTTCACCCAGAACTTAACAAAGAAGAAGAAGATGTTATTTATATCCTGCCCTCCCCAGCTAAAGCTGGGCTCAGAGCGGCTAACAACAATAAAAATAGCACTGTTTACATAAAATCACAGTAAATTAATTGAAATACATTCTAAAATCAATTCAGAATCAAATTAATGGCAACCATTGGGCTAGAGTTCTATGAGGATTACAGAAGCAGAAGGGGCTCAGACTGTACCTTGGCCAAAGGCCTGGCGGAACAGCTTTGTCTTGCAGGCCCTGCAGAAAGATGTCAAGTCCCGCAAGGCCCTAGTCTCTTGTGACAGAGTGTTCCACCAGATCAGGGCCACAGCCGAAAATGCTGTCGTTCTGGTTGAGGCCAGCCTAACCTCCTTGTGGCCCAGGATCTCCAAGATGTTTTTATTTGAAGACCGTAAGTTCCTCTGTGGGACATACCAGGAGAGGCGGTCCCGTAGGGCTTTAAAGGTTAAAACCAGCGCCTTAAACCTGATCCTGTACTCCACCGGTGGCCCCCCACGTGCTAGAATGGATGGCTTGATTATTTGCTCTATTTCTGCGTTCCAAAATCTTATTAATTTCCATTGCATTCTGGTCATAATAATAATCCTTTATACAACAACTGCAATATTAATAACAACTATTTGTGTTGCCACATTAAATGATTTATAAAATTACAAGTGAGGAACTCAGACTATTTCCTTGTTCTTCCTGTGTGTGGCAATTATTCTGTCCATGGTGTTTCTTCCTGTCCTTGTAAGATATTATGTCTTTCTTTCTCCCAGTTGTTGCTGTTATCCCTCATGTCTTGGGCGGAGCTGATATCCCATTGTTGTTTCAGAAATTTCTCCATCGCTCCGTCCTGTGCTTCGTTGTTTTGCAACTTTAACAACAGCTGCAAAAACCACTCTGTCCCAATAAATAACCTGTTCTCACCATTCTCTTCTCAGCCTGGGAAGAAGAGTGCTCTGTCCAACTGAAGATGACTTAATAAAGAACCTTATCAGTTCCCTGGCAAGTTCATAGGCTCCTTTCATCCTTCTGTCCAACTGAAGATAAATGAGGAATTATACTTCCAATTAAACTAAAGAATTCTCAAAACAAACTCCTTCCATGACAGCCACAGAATTGTACCTCTTGATACAGTTTCTGATTCAGGCCCTACTTTAAAAAATATATGTACAATACTGTTTCTTTGAGAATGCAGAATCCTACTTGTGGCACATTCTATGTTAGCTTGAGAAGAAAAGCAAAATTGACATGAGTGGGTATAACGATATCAGATATGCAGAAGGGAGGGAGAAGGGAGGGCGAAGGTTTTGTTCTCCGGTCATCTGCTTTTGCAAACCACGGATTCAAATTTTAAAGCTGGAGCATTTTAACCTGCTCACATGTAACCCTCAGACATCAAAGGAGAAAAATACATTTTGCCATTGGTAGCTGGGCTGTCTTTTCAGCTTTGTGCTGAAATATGTGATTATATTAACATTATTATTTTTTTACAAAGCCCTGAAAAGTCTTTCCGTAGCCACTTCAGAGCCCCGGAGGCTGTAAATTCAATGGAACTCAACTTCTCGAAGCTGTGATACTGTCGCAGCCCTACCGTTTACCTTACAAAGGGGCTTTTCTTGTCGGAATTATATTTTTGAAGCCCAGAAGAAAAGGATAGTAAAGTGGATCAGTTCGTTTTGAATGGTGTGAAAAGAAATCAGGCGTTTTCAAATGCCAAGTTCTGAATGATATACTCTGCTGGTACATTTGGTAATGCACCCTAATTTCTTTACAGCAATGTTATTTTGATTCCGGAGAATAAGCTACTGTTCTTTAGAGTCAGGTGCAGAGAACCTTGGGCCCTCCATGGGGTAGCTCAGTTGGTTTAGAGAGTGGTGCTAATAACACCAAGGTTGCAGGTTCGATCCCCATATAGGACAGTTACATATTCCTGTACAGTGGTACCTCTGGTTAAGAACTCAATTCGTTCTGGAGGTCCGTTCTTAACATAGCTGTCAACTGTCCCTTATTTGGCGGGAAAGTCCCTTATCCCAGCGCTGTGTCCCGCTGCTGTCCCTTATTGATGATGTCCCTTAAATTTCCTGGGTTTCAAAGGAAACAGCTCCTCTCCCTCCCTCCCGGCCGGCCAGGGTGGAGGGAGGCTCCAACTGTGTTGCTTGGCTGTGTTGCTCACCCAGTAAGGAGTCTAAGAACGACTGGGGGTGGAGCTTGCATGCCTTGTGCGCGTTGCCTGGGGACTCGCCTTTGCTCAGCGCTTCCCAGTGGAGAGGTGACAGTGGTTTTCCTTGCTGCATCCCTTTGCCAGGTTGCTGCGCTGTGGGAACCACCACTTGAGGCTTCGTTTGTCTGCTGGCTGGGTTTTCTGCCTTTGGCTCGGGAGCTGGTTGACTAAAATCCCTTATTTTGGCTGCTGATCCCCTATTTTTGAGGCTGCTGGTCCCTTATTTTCAAATCTGTAAGTTGACACCTATGGTTCTTAACCTGAAACTGTTCTTAACCTGAGGTACCACTTTAGCTAATGGGGTCTCCCGCTACCGCCGTGCCGCCGCCGCACGATTTCTGTTCTCATCCTGAAGCAAAGTTCTTAACCTGAGGTACTATTTCTGGGTTAGCGAAGTCTGTAACCTGAAGCGTCTGTAACCCGAGGTACCACTGTATTGCAAATGGCTGGACTATAGATGATCCTCATGGTCTCTTCCAACTACACAATTCTATGATTCCAGATGTTGCTGCACTACAACTCCCATCAACTCCAGCAAGCATGGCCAATGAGCAGGGATGAGAGTTGTAGTTCAAGAACATCTGGGGGGCCAGGGGCTATCCACACCTGCTTTAGAGGATTTGAGCATGAATCACCTGTGCCGTAGGTGAGCTCTCAGAAACCCTCTTACAGATGAGTGCAGTTTTCTTCCTGCATGTTAGCAGGACACAAATTCCATCACTGGCATTAGAAGAGGAATAGAACAAGCCTATATGACTTGTGTACCTGCCAGCATTTGAAAATCCAACCTGTCCCAACTGGTAATATTCCCCGCCACCATAGGGACACGGGTGGCGCTGTGGTCTAAACCACTGAGCCTCTTGGGCTTGCTGATCAGAAGGTTGGTGGTTTGAATCCCCACGACAGGGTGAGCTCCCGTTGCTCGGTCCCAGCTCCTGCCAACCTAGCAGTTCAAAAGCACACCAGTGCAAGTAGATAAATAGGTACTGCTCTGACAGGAAGGTAAACAGCGTTTCCATGCGCTCTGGTTTCCATTATGGTGTTCCACTGTGCCAGAAGTGGTTTAGTCATGCTGGCCACATGTCTGTGGGCAAACACCGACTCCCTCGGCCTGAAAACGAGATGAGCGCCGCAACCCCATGGTCGCCTTTGACTGGACTTAATCTATCCAGGGGTCCTTTACCTTCACCTTTACCTATTCTCCACTGACGCCCCCATCCCAACACATATGAACACACTGGAGGAAACAATAAGGTATCACCTTACATAAACCATAATCACTGTCTTATCTGGGACATAATCTGCTTTGTGAAGAAAAGGCTTCAGGAACTTATTTTGTCTGCTGGCTGGCCCAGAAGATTATGCAGAAAAGGCTATTGTACCTTACACATCTTCTGGAGCTGTGTCTTATTTCTTTTGAAAATACTATGTTCCAAGATTCTCAACAACGCAAAACACTTAAATGCACACAAGTTTAATCCAGTATGTTTTCTACTATGGATGGCAAAATAGTTGAGGAGTGATTTAATCAGAAAAAATGAATTGCTAGGAAATGAAATGAGTAAACACCCTTCCCTTGCAGCCTGCCTTATTAATGTTTTTACGAAATTAAGAGACACTTTATGTGCCTCGCATGTCACTGCTAGTTTAGCCTATTGCAAATTATTGTTTCTCCCCCTCCCATTGCTCAACCAAAGGCATGGAAAATCTATTGCTTTATTGACTTTCCAACACACAAAGACTATGTGATTAAATTGAGCAGAATTTCAGTTTTTATTTTTGTTCTTTAACATAATGAAGCCTCCATTATGTGGATGCAGAATTAAATGTTAGCTTCAGATGCATGGAATTAGCATTCTCACGCAATCATTGTTTTCTCTCCAGGCTGCCCATACAAATGATTCAGCACGGTGCATTGCTCTCTTATCCTCCAATGCCTGTGGAAAGTTAATTTTGTCTAATTTTTAAAGTTTATATAAAATCTATTTATTTCCTTCCAGGTATATATCCAATACATGTGGTGAAAGTGAGCAGATGCAGTCGTGTAATAATAGAATATCTCAACATGAATTTCTGCCGTGGAAATTCTATAAGCTTGCTATATAGATTCAAAATTGTGACACGTTTTGACATGTGGTGGCTGTCAGTCCAATCCGATCCTACAGATCTGCTGGGAAAAGGCAGAAATGACCCCGGGCTGGAGTAAGTGAGCTCTGCCATGTGTGTGCATGTGTGCGCATCCACAATGGAAAATCCAGGTATGGCTTCATATAGCACTGTGGCTGCAGATCAACAGACAGTGCTAGGGACTCAGCTGTTGTTTAGTCATTTAGTCGTGTCCGACTCTTCGTGACCCCATGGACCAGAGCACGCCAGGCACTCCTGTCTTCCACTGCCTCCTGCAGTTTGGTCAGGCTCATGTTTGTAGCTACGAGAACACTGTCCAACCATCTCGTCCTCTGTCGTCCCCTTCTCCTTGTGCCCTCCATCTTTCCCAACATCAAGGTCTTTTCCAGGGAGTCTTCTCTTCTCATGAGGTGGCCAAAGTATTGGAGCCTCAGCTTCACGATCTGTCGTTCCAGTGAGCACTCAGGGCTGATTTCCTTCAGAATGGAGAGGTTTGATCTTCCTGCAGTCCAAGGGACTCTGAAGAGTCTCCTCCTTTTGGAGTTGTCTGCTTATTTTCGAGTTGTTTGCTGTAAAGAATGTATATTATGTGAATAAAATAATAAAGGATTTGAAAGGGGGGGAGTCTCCTCCAGCACCATAATTCAAAAGCATCAATTCTTCCGCGATCAGCCTTCTTTATGGCCCAGCTCTCACTTCCATACATCACTATTGGGAAAACCATAGCTTTAACTATATGGACCTTTGTTGGCAAGGTGATGTCTCTGCTTTTTAAGATGCTGTCTAGGTTTGTCATTGCTTTCCTCCCAAGAAGCAGGCATCTTTTAATTTCATGACTGCTGTCACCATCTGCAGTGATCATGGGGCCCAAGAAAGTAAAATCTCTCACTGCCCCCATTTCTTCCCCTTCTATTTTCCAGGAGGTGATGGGAGCTGCAAATAAAACATTTTAAATGTGTTGTAAAGTACAATATACAAATGTGACGCTAGATGGCGACAGTGAGCTATGCCAAATGCAATGTATTTATCAAAACGTTTTTTTAAAAAAGCATTTTCACAGCGTTTTTTTAATATGTGTGCAGATTCCACCAAAGTCTTGAAGCAGAGCATTTTAGGGGCAGGTCTGAGATGACTTTGGATCTGCTGGGTTCCCAATGTTAGACCCATAAAGTATGCCATGTTGGAGTTGGTGATGATTTCCCCTGTACATGCTTTCAATTGGTGTGAGGGGAGCAGGGGGGGGGGGTCTACTGTTTGTTTCCAGGAAAACAGACTCGCCTATACTTTCTGACCTGCCGGTGCAAGACAACAGGACCTTGTCTGCTACTTCAGTTCAGTCCCCATTGCCCTGGTTTCTTTGCTCCTTCCCAGCATTGTTAGCAATCATTATTTTCAATTTTAATACATTTTTACACATAGATATAATTAGTTTTAATTATCTAGTTTTTATTTTTTTCAATTTTAATATATCATTATCAACAAATAAAATTAAATACCTGCTTTATATTTGTTCAGCATTAGAAAATAACATTCGTTTAAAGTACCTTATATCACATGTATTTATTTTAATATTCTGTTGGGAGCTGCCCAGAGTGGCTGGGAAAACCCAGCCAGATGTACAGAGTATAAATAAATTATTATTATTATTATTATTATTATTATTATTATTATTATTAGTGCCTTAACCTCTCTGAATTATCCTGGGCCCCTGCACTCACAATACCTAGGTTCATTTCACCTAGCTCATTTAAATTTTTCGTTGATTGTATTATCCTCATCCCAGGGGGAGATTTGTTCCAAACTGGACCCTCCTTCATCTCTTGCAAGCTTTTCCCCCTTAGTCAGTTTAAAAGCTGTTGTGCCACCTTTTTGGTCTTTAAGCGCCAATGTCAGGTTCCATCCTATTATCAGTGGAGTCAGTTTTGTGCAGGTCTACCTTGTCTCAGAATATTCCCTTCCTCCCAAAACCATCATCTCATTAGGACTGCAGAGCATCACCCATATAGATGGGTCTGGACCATGGAGATAACTTGAGCCCAACACATTTGTACTGGCCCTAAGGAATTATGCTCGGGCAAGGATGGGAGGGCTTCCACCTGTAGCCATTTAAATATTTGCAAAAAGCTGTTGCCATGGAAACTTTCAAAAGCTTAGAGGGTCACAGGGAATAAATTCCAGGCAATCGAGGGAAAACACGCATACAGCCTTTGCAGCCTTTTTTTCTGGTGAAAGGACATAATTAAGTCTAACGCAAGTTGGTCACTTCAAGAAAATGTGACAATTAGTGTGCTCTAATTTGCATTTGCACTAATTTGTTTTTATGATCCTTATAAAATTTGAGGACTATTGGAACTTGACCACACTGCTGCTGCTGAATTTATTTGATATTAAAGATTTGGGAAAGATTCAAATCAACTGAGCCTCATAAACTGGGGGAACAACGAATGACGCTCCCACAGATGATCTCAGTGATCAAGATGGGATATAAGGGTTCAGGAGATCCCTAAGGTAAAGGTAAAGGGACCCCTGACCATTAGGTCCAGTCATGACCGACTCTGGGGTTGCGGCGCTCATCTCGCTTTATTGGCCGAGGGAGCCAGCGTACAGCTTCCGGGTCATGTGGCCAGCATGACTAAGCCACTTCTGGCGAACCAGAGCAGTGCTCGGAAATGCTGTTTACCTTCCCCCTGGAACGGTACCTATTTATCTACTTGCACTTTGACGTGCTTTCAAATTGCTAGACTGGCAGAAGCGGGGACCGAGCAACGGGAGTTCACCCCATCGCGCGGATTCGAACCGCCAACCTTCGGATCGGCAAGTCCTAGGCTCTGTGGTTTAACCCACAGCACCACCCGCATTCCATCCCTCAGGTACCTTGGACCTAAATGGTTCAGGACTTCACAAATTAATACAGGGACCTCAAATCTGGCTCTCTAGCAGATGAGCAGCCAGTGCAGCTGTTTCAACAATGGCGCCACATGTTCCAGGCCAGATGCCCTCCTCAGCAGTCTGGCCACTGCATCCTGCACCAGCTGCAGTTTCTGGACTAATCTGAAGGGCAGACACATAGAACTCATTGCAGTAATCTGGCCCCCAAGTTACCAACCCATGGACTGCAGTTGTCAGGGCTAGTCCTGTCCAGGAATGACCATGGCTGGTGAACCTGATGAAGCTGGCAAAAGGCACTTTGGTCGCAGAGGGCATTTGGGCTTGACAAAGAATTATCATGTGATGCGTAACTTGTTGTGATATTCTAAACAAAAATTGCCCTTTTCCCTTATGGGGGATCCAAGAGCCCATATAGAGTCCTTACATAGGTTCCCTTTTGGTAGGAGAGAATAACAGAGGCCAACCAGAGAATATTGAGAAGCAAAGCAGCTAGTAAACTTGATCTTTATTGATCTGTTGCAACAGGGTGCTCCCCTCACCTGCAGGAGAGAGGAGGAACCCAGAAAAATGGCACGCAAGGCCTTATAAAGGCTTTTGAAATTGCCACCCTGTGGATCAAGACCACCCCCAGAAACATCATACATACATCACAGAAAGGGTTGTAACCTAAGACCACCCCTCAGATACATCATACCTACATCACAGAAAAGGCGGTCTAAAACAGAAATTTGAATGTTGTTTTTCTCCTGTCTGGCAGGTTACTTGATTGGATACCCTGGGGAGCCTGGCCAGTCTTTTGTAATGATAAATACTTAGTTCCTGGGCCAGGTCACAGGCTCACACCCTATTCATATTTTAAATGTGCCCTTAAGACAGGATTTGTGAGGAAAGAGACAATGGGAGGTTTCCCACTTTGACCTTGCAGAGAAAACATTTGCTCAGTTTAGGAATCAAAATGGTTCCAGGTCGGTCTTCCTGTGCTGATCTATGTACATGCTTGGTTGGTACACTTATGAATATTACCATATATCTAAGACCTCAAAATTCCTATCACAATATACAGAAGCCCCACGTGAAGCACTCAGGAGTGAATTTGTATTTTAAGCAGGACTTCATTCCAGTGGCAGTCTTGCATCATCATAAGGCAGCCTGCTTCCATCCAGGAATAAGCTATAGACCTATTAAGCAACTCCCCATGTCTTGTGATGCTGACTCATCACATGCTGCTGAATCAGCATTTCCACTTAGCACAGAGGGTTAACTCCTTGAGACCCACAACACTTCAACATAACTGGGTACCGTAATCACAATTCCCAAGTTTCTAGCTTCTGCCTGCAAAGACTCAGAGAACGACCCAGAAACGGAGTCTTAGGAAATTTGTAATCCTTTACATTCTACATTTCTGCTAGGTGAGAAATCCAAGCTGTGCAGGAATTAACCACAAGTGAGTTCCTTTAAAAATAAATAAATCACCAAGTCTATTTAATGTTAAGCTATATTTTAAAATATTTTTTTTGGGGGGGGGGCCAGCGCATTTCATCTCAAAAGAACTTCAGCCAGGCAAATGTTCTAACTGCTGGTGCCAGGCATTTTAATATACGGGACAGGAAATCCACATGATAACCCCTCCTAACACTAATGAAGGATCCATCAGGAAATATTTTTGCAGAAGACTCATTGAAAAATGAACAGGATCTGTTCAAGAGCATATTTCCTTTCAATGATTAATGACTCGCATTTTGACCAGGGCAACGGTCAAGAATGGAGACCTGCTTTAAAGGCAGTAGTACTGGTGTGATCGCCAGAAATCTGTGCCACTGGTGACGCCTGTCTCTAGCACCCACAAATTATATTGCAGCTTTTGTGCTTTTATACCAATCCTACACCTAAAACTGGTAGTTGGTGGATTGTTACCAAATACCACTGCGTTAGAGCCACCTAGAGTTGTACAAAGTAAAGCAAAATAAAAATATTCTCTCTAAGCAAGACATTTTAAATATATTTTTGTTAAATCCAAAATACAGCATATGAAAAACAAGAATGCTGATGACTAACTCCCAAATCAGACTATTACATAAGTATGAGGGTTGTTGGCAATAGTGAAATTCCAAACACATTTGGGTTGTGGGTGGGGCAAATCATACTATGAACTGGATCGTGCATTAGTAGATACAGAAAGCTCTCAAGCTGGCTGGGGGTCAGCCATCTTTATATATATAATTTTTATTAGTTTTTTTAACATATCATTTTCAACAGTAATTAAACATACTTTTACATCTTATTCAAATTTTTGACTTCCATCAATCCTGTATGAAAGTTTTCCAATCTAATCTCTCAGTATGCATTTCTTATCTTCCCTATTACATTTCAAACTCATAACCAATATCTCTACCTTTTTCTACTTTATAACACTTCATATATTTCTCCTTACAAAACTTCTTGTAGTCCTACTTGTGTAATTTGTTGATTACAGTTGCTCTTCAAATAATACATATACTTCTTCCAATCTTCTGTAAATCTCTGGTCCCGCAGGTTTCAAATCCTTCCTGTCATTTTGTCCAATTCTGCATAGTCCATTAATTTCGTCTGCCATTCTTCTTTCGTCGGAATTTCTTCTTGTTTCCATTTCTGGGCTAACAATACTCTTGCCGCAGTTGTTGCATATAAAAACAATTTAACATCTTGCCTATTAATGTCCTGACTTATAATACCAAGTAAAAATGCTTCTGGTTTTTTTAAAAAATGCAGGAATATGCAGCTGTCCCATACGGGGATCAAACCTGCAACCTTGGCATTCACAACACCATTTTCTAACCAACTGAGCTATCCGGGCTGACTTAACGCCTAGTTAGCTCTGCTCCTAGTCACCTGGAAGGGATTTGACACCACTATTGCTTGTTGCTGTTCTTCTGAGTTCCTACTGCCTTAATTATTTTATCAGGTTTTGTCCCGGTGCCCTTCGAGGAGTGGGTGGAGGTACGGGTGGGAGATACCCTTCAAAAACAAATCTTCAAAACGGTAAGGTTGCATAAATGAGAGAGGTTGTCCCGAGAGCACCCAGTGAACTTGATGGCTGCTCAAGGATTTTAACACAAGCGTCTCGGTTCCATGTGTCTGCCACCTGACACAGTCACCTGACACTTTTGCCTACCCCTTGGCCATCTGAGTAGGTCTGAGTGAGTGAGTGGCAGTCACTAGAAGCCTTGGGCATTCTGTATAAGTCCTGCTCTGTGTGTAAAGAGGATGCGGTCAAAACAATGTTAGGTGCTTTCAGCTCCACTCCACTTTCAGACTCAATGATTCTGGGGTCTTGTCTACAGTCCCCTTCAAGTGGCGGCGGAACAAGCCGATCGGGCGCCTGGGGCGGTGAGTGTGCCCAGGGGCATGGCCAGCAGGGGCAGGACGCTCCATGGGGCCTCTGAGGGATCTGCCTCGGTCCAGTATAGCTGAAGGAGCATCTCCACCTCCATCGTTCTGCTGAGGTCCAGCTCCGAGGGCCTTCTGGTGGTTCCCTCACTGTGAGAAGTGAGGATTCAGGGTACCAGGCAGAGGGTCTTCTCGGTAGTGGCACCTACCCTGTGGAAAGCCCTCCCACCAGATGTCAAAGAGAAAAATAACTACCAAACTTTTAGAAGACATCTGAAGACAGCCCTGTTTAGGGAAGCTTTTAATGTTTAATAGGTTATTGTATTTTAGTGTTTTGTTGGAAGCCGCCCCGAGTGTCTGGGGAAACCCAGCCAGATGGGTGGGATATAAATAAATTATTATTATTATTATGCCTGCCTCCTCCCACTCAGCTGCCCTACAGCTGAGTGGGAGGTGGCAGGCGGACCATTTCGGGCAGCGCGGAGCCTGCGGGCACCCAAGCCACCACGTTACTCCCAGGAAAGACGCGTGGCTCGGGTGTGCAGCAGGCCCCGTGGTGAGTGCCACCTGGCATTTTGTCACCCGGGGCGGTGGTGGCTCCTGGGGCTACCCGCCCCCACCGCACCCCCCTTCCTCCGCCCTACCTTCAGGCTGTACCTGCTGCTAGTTAATGCCAGGTCACTATTATGCCCTCCCACATTTCTCCAATGAAAATAGGTAAAGGGTAAAGGGACCCCTGACTGTTAGGTCCAGTCGCGGATGACTCTGGGGTTGCGGCGCTCATCTCCCTTTATTGACCAAGGGAGCCGGCATACAGCTTCTGGGTGGCCAGCATGACTAAGCCGCTTCTGGCGAACCAGAGCATCGCATGGAAACACCGTTTACCTTCCCACCGGAGTGGTACGTATTTATCAACTTGCACTTTTGACGTGCTTTCAAACTGCTAGGTTGGCAGGAGCAGGGACAGAGCAATGAGAGCTCACCCCGTCACGGGGATTCGAACCGCCGACCTTCTGATCTGCAAGTCCTAGGCTCTGTGGTTTAACCCACAGCGCCACCCGCATCCCTCCAATGAAAATAGGGATGTCCTATTTCACAATGTTGAGTGTCTTCCATCATATATAAAAACATAATAAAGCATCGTGTATTTAAAAACTTCCCTCAGCAGGGCTACTCTCACACACCTTCTAATGGTTGTATAGTTAACTTATCTCTTTGGCTTGGGGGGGGGGGTCACATAACTCCATACCCTCCAACATTTCTCCGATGAAAATAGGGATGTCCTAAGGAAAAGCGGGACATTCTGAGATCAAATCAGAAACCAGAATGGCTTCTGTAACTCCAGGACTGTCCCTGAAAAATAGGGACACTTGCAAGGTCTGCTGAGATTTCTGCTCTTCCTACACCAGCTCTGTATTAATTAACACGGCTAAAGTTAAGAGAGGCCTCTCTTTGTGGTATGTGTTTTGTTTTTCTTTTACTGTGTTATTTTACCCAACATCATGGACAATTCAAATTTCCCTCATGATGAAACCTGAAGGATAGTGAGCAGAGCTTAAAAGGCAGAAATTCTGTATGTATTATGGAACTTTGACCTGTGAGTGCCCTCTGCTGCACATATTGGGTGAGATTCATCTAAGGGTATTCTCCATGGAAGGACCTCTGCTTGTGCAACAGGGATCCTCTCCTCCTCCTCCTGTGTTCCCCTCCATGCCATAAAATTGGTTTGGGTTGTTGGGAGAACCCCAAGAACACAGACAGAAAAAAACATTCAATTACTTTCATGGTAGGAATGGCATTGCCCAAAAAAGATGTTAGACTATTTTTGTATGCCACTACAGTGGCAAGCAACAAAGGTCCGTAGAGTTAAAGATATGGTTTTCCCAGTAGTGATGTATGGAAGTGAGAGCTGGACCATAAAGAAGGCTGATCGCTGAAAAATTGATGCTTTTGAATTATGGTGCTGGAAGAGACTCTTGAGAGTCCCATGGACTGCAAGAAGATCAAACCTATCCATTCTGAAGGAAATCAGCCCTGAGTAAAGGGGCTTTGGAAACCTCCTGCACAGCAAGTTTTGCCATATAATGAAAAAAACAAACCCCAAATGGTGATCACATCGGGACAATGCCACCAGATTTGAACTGATTCCCCAATATCTACTTCCTATTCTGGATTTAGACTAGTAAAGGACATCGGCGAACATATCACAAATTGCTGAGACCAGCCCTTTTCTGCAGTCTGTCTGCTATAAATATTTATTCTCAAAAAGGATCAAGGATCTATGTGTGCTCAGTTACTTTAAAGTAACTGACAGTTAAGTCCAGTTGTGAACGACTCTGGGGTTGTGGCTCTCATTTCGCTTTACTGGCCAAGGGAGCTGATGTTTGTCTGTAGAGAGTTTTTCCAGGTCATGTGGCCAGCACGACTAAGCTGCTTCTGGCGAAACCAGAGCAGCACACGGAAATGCCGTTTACCTTCCTATTGGAGCAGTACCTATTTATCTGCTTGTACTTTGACATGCTTTCGAACTGCTAGGTTGGCAGGAGCTGGGATAGAACAATGGGAGCTCACCCCGTCGCAGGGATTTGAACCGCTGACCTTCTGATCGGCAAGCCCAAGAGGCTCAGTAGTTTAGACCACAGTGCCACCCGTGTCCCTCTCAGTTACCCTAAAGGGTAAAGGGACCCCTGACCATTAGGTCCAGTCATGACCAACGCTGGAGTTGCAGTGCTCATCTCGCTTTCAGGCCGAGGGAGCCGGCGTTTGTCCACAGACAGCTTCCAGGTCATGTGGCCAGCATGACTAAGCCGCTTCTGGTGAACCAGAACAGTGCACGGAAACACCATTTACCTTCCCGCTGGAACGGCACCTATTTATCTACCTGCACTTTGACGTGCTTTCAAATTGCTAGGTGGGCAGAAGCAGGGACCGAGCAACGGGAGCTCACCCCGTCGTGGGGATTTGAACCGCCGACCTTCTGATTGGCAAGTCCTAGGCTCTGTGGTTTAACCCACAGCGCCACCCGCGTCCCTCTCAGTTACCTTACCCGCCTTCAAACAAGTCATTGGCTCTCATGATCGCATTTTCTTCCCAAAGCTTAAAATTCTCAGGCAGGCAGAGAGGGGAAGGTTGTGGGTCTGCACAACCTTCTCCAGATAATTACTGCAGATTTTGCAGAGTTTGAAGGGACCCTAAGGGTCATCTAGTCCAACCCCCTGCAATGCAGGAATATGCAGCTGCCCCATATGGGGATCGAACCTGCAACCTCAGCATGATCAGCACCAAGCTCTAACCAACTGAGCTACCCAGGATCAGATGACGTGAATGTGAACATTCTGCAGCTACATAGAGGAAAGTAAGCAAAAAGGCAAAGCCTGTAATATTGGGGTGTCATATGACACTTTGTGATCATTTTCAATTATTGGCAGCAGCTGACATAGCTGACAAGCCTCCCCAAAGTGATTGAGGTCGGGCGCACCTAGCCCCCTTCTCTGGGTTTTTTTTTTCTATATAAAGCTCTCTTCCCCAATCTTGCTAGCTTCCCCCTACACAACAGATGCCCTGTGCAAGTTTTTGCTAGCAATTCATAGTAATGTCTATTTACGTCAGCTAATTGTGATGTGCTGTTACCCACTTCAACTGTCTGTAGTTCAGTTCCTTTACCCTGAAGCCTTTTGTATATTTTTGTACACCCTGTAACTCTGCTGCCCTTGCAGATAGCCAATTTCAGCCAGTATTTGCTGGTCTGTTCTCAACGTTTACATGTCGTACTAGCTGCCTATTATGTATATATAACATAAATTTTGTTGATATGCAAAGTAGCTGAGTAGCTTACAGCTAGGAAGCTAAATAACTCTTCTAGAATCTAGATGATGGATAGCTGCTTTGTAAAGACGACTCTTTATCTTCCAAATAACTTTACTTCCATAAACATATAACAGAGAAGAATATATTTACAATATCATGCTTATTCAAACATGGGTACGTTCTCACTTGAGTTGGAGATTGAAATCTTCTTACTTAGACTTATAAACAAAACTGCGTTGAGACTTTTGCGCCAGAGTTTTACCTCACTCAGGCATTTCTTGTGATTTTTTTTTTTTACTGTCACCTCAGCAGTATTCTCTTTGTTACAAAGAGCTCTTGAACTATTAACGTTTAACATGTTTTTCTGTTCTAACAATTTCTACCAGTTTTCCTTGCTCTCTGGTCTTGGCTTAATAGGCAAGAACTACATCTGATTTGTTCATTAGTAAGGAAATCCTGACATACAAGATGCAGTGTAACCATACAGGAAGCAAGAGGAGTTTAAAAGAATTAGTAAGAAAGAGATTGGAGCTAGATGTCATATAAGCTAGATGTCATATAAAATCTAAATGATGCAGCGCTTGTGTATTTTTTAAAAAAACTATTTTTAAAACCTTTAGCAATTTCCCCCCCAATTGCTTACTTATTTTGCAGTATTAAGAGACCCAGTAATAGATGAATAAAGGATGCATCACACATTTTATTTCTGTGATCACAGGAGCATGATAAGAAAGGCCTATTTTAGATTGCAGCAAGCAATGTTAAGAAATCAATAGATATTTCTGGTATATGTACAGTCGTACTCTCTCGTTAAATTCCTCTCTGAATCAAAACCATACCTATAAAGCCTCTAAATTCAGAGGTATGGTAGAAAATGTTAGCAATTTCAGAGTCAAATGTACACGGAGGAATGAGGCTGGCTTTCTAGGGCACAGTCAAGTCTCAAGAAATTACTGATAAAATCAGTTGTAACTAGAGATAGCTTCAGCTTCAGATGGAAGAGTTGGCTGAACACAGGGATGATGTGTTCATATACCCTCCCAACATTTCTCAGATGAAATTAGGGACGTTCCATTCCGTAATGATAATTTTACTATTTATACCCCACACATCTGACTGGGTTGCCCCCTCCACTCTGGGCAGCTTCCAACATATATAAAAACATAATAAAACATTAAACATTTTTTAAAACTTAAGACGGCTCAGGGGGTCGGATAACTCCATACCCTCCAACAGTTCTCCAATGCAAATAGGGACATCCTAAGGAAAAGCGGGACATTCCAGGATCAAATCAGAAACCAGGATGGCTTCTCTAAATCAGCGACGTCCCCGGAAAATAGGGACCCTTGGAGGGTCTGTGTTCATACTTGTGGACCAAAATTTAAAATAGTGTACACATGGTAGGTTACAGGCTTGTCCTTACCATTATTCACAACGTGGTGACTCACCTATATATTTGGTGTGCAAGGATATTCTTAGTATACCGTGAAAGTAATTTATTTTTATTTATTTTTTCCCCCAAAATTTTTTATTAGATTTTCACAATTATAACAAATGCTACATAGAGAAAAGAAAAAAAAACAAACAACAAGATAACAAACAGACTAAAAGTCAAACAAAAAATTTTAACCATATCTCTTGTAAAACCCAATTTATCTTACATTGTTAACTGACTTCCTCAAATTCCTCCCTTCTGAATTTCATTGTATCTGCATATAACAGCTCTCCAATATCATTCTTCTACCAACATTTTTCTTAGCAATTAACTATCTGCTCTTTTCTTAATATTCTAAATCCAACTTACTTACAATTAAATCTTATTTTAATCCTAGGCCTGTTTGGTGCTTTCAAGTATCTTCTAATTATTTATATTACAATATTTAGTTAAATAGTCTTTAAATTTCTTCCAGTCTTCTTGATATTCCTCTTCCTTCTGGTTGCGGATTCTTCCAGTCAGGTCGGCTAGCTCCGCAAAGTCCAATATCTTCATCTGCCATTCTTCCACCGTTGGAATTTCTTGTGATTTCCAATTTTTAGCTAACAGCAGTCTTGCCACAGTTGTTGTTATTTAGTCGTTTAGTCGTGTCCGACTCTTCATAACCCCATGGACCAGAGCACACCAGGCACTCCTGTCTTCCACTGCCTCCCGCAGTTTAGTCAAACTCATGCTGGTAGCTTCGAGAACATTGTCCAACCATCTCATCCTCTGCCGTCCCCTTCTCCTTGTGCCCTCCATCTTTCCCAAGATCAGGGTCTTTTCCAGGGAGTCTTCTCTTCTCATGAGGTGGCCAAAGTATTGGAGCCTCAGCTTCACGATCTGTCCTTCCAGTGAGCACTCAGATCTGATTTCCTTCAGAATGGATCGGTTTGATCTTCTTACATTCCATGGGACTCTCAAGAGTCTCCTCCAGCACCAGAATTCAAAAGCATCAATTCTTTGGCGATCCGCCTTCTTTCTGGTCCAGCTCTCACTTCCATACATCACTACTGGGAAAACCATAGCTTTAACTATACGGACCTTTGTTGGCAAGGTGATGTCTCTGCTTTTTAAGATGCTGTCTAGGTTTGTTTATTATTTATTATTAAAAAAGAAGAATCCCATACATGGCAGCATTTAACAAGAGAAGAACTAACAGGGGAGAAAACGGGGGCAGCTTTTTCTTAACATCTCTCTCATATCAAGTTTATGCATCCATCGTAGGAGGGACACCTTGCTTCAAAGCAAAGTCTTGTGTTGTTTGAGGAAAGGTTCTTTTGTCTTTGGATTACGTAATGCATTTAGTTAATTTTTCCATCAAGGTGCTGTTTCAAATTTGCTTGTACAAGTATTCCTGTAATTTGCCATCAACTGACTTTGGTGACATTTTTATGTGACAGCAATAAATCTTTGTCAGAGAAGCTTTGTAATGTGTTCTGTTTCCTTGCATTCCCAACCATATAGATATTAAAGAAGTTACGGCATATCATTCACTCAGAATATTGACAGCTGACACCTAAATCTGTAGGGGACAAATTATTCTCCTCAGCATGAAGGTACAGTATACACAAACTCAGAAGCACTTTGCTCCAGGCCTTGCACCCAGAGCAGTTTTAAAACTGAGGTGCAATTCAGATTGAACCCAGATTAATCATGGGAATCAATGACAGTTGTAACTGAGAGTGACGGTTTTTCCGCTATTTTCCTAAGCAGCTCACCAAACAATATACAATCAGCGTTGGTTGCTATTATGCAACTTTAAATTTATTCTTCACATTTTGAATAGCAATAATGCAATCACACCAGGATGAAATTACTTAATTTGTAGTGATTGTGGTAAAATGTATGGTAGGCCTGCATTGGCAGCGTAGGAGACTAAAAAACGGTCATGTCAATTTCAGTCCTATTATGCTATTAGTGGCAAAATCAGATGCATCTGTACGCATAATCTGGATTCATACAAACTTCCTTACACCTTTGTATTAAGGATATGCATGAGTGTATCCCTCTAATTGACAAGTAATTCCAACACAGCCAGTTTTGCCCCTGATGTTGCACTGGCAGAGTTACATAACATCCTAAGTACTACAAAAGGGGGGGGGATACCCAAGGGTTAAATTGCTGTACCTTTATTTTTATGGAAATTTTGACATTGATCTTTCCTATACTGCTCTATCAATGACACTTTACATAATTCCACAACCAAAAAGATAGCTATCTGCCTAAAGGGATATCTTTTGCAGGGGAACATTGAATAAATAATATTTTTATTGTGAAGTTATTTTGCAACTTGGAAGTTACAGATTTCTCCTCTTTTAAATACCTTGGAGCAGTTTGATATAAGGTTACCAGATTTCCCCCCCCCCAATGAATCCAGGGACACTTTTCAACTTCAATGGATTTTGTCAGGGGACTGATTTGTAAATCCGGGGACCGTCCCTGGGAAGTGGGGATGTCTGGTAACCTTTGTTTGATAGCTAAGATCTCTAATTTTTACAAATCCTAGAAGTAGAACAATATTTTTTGCTCTACAAGACTCACTTTTTCCTTCCTAAAAAGTAAGGGGAAATGTGTGTGTGTCTTATGGGGCGAATGCAGGCTACGCAGCTATCCCAGAAGCCCAAACAGCAAGAGGGATTGCTGCTTTCATTGCGCAGCGATCCCTCTTGCTGTTCTGGCTTCTGAGATTCAGAATATTTTTTTTCTTGTTTTCCCCCTCCAAAAACTAGGTGCGTCTTGTGGTGTGTCTTATAGAGTGAAAAATACGGTACTTCAGCCCCTCTTGCTAACCATTGCCTGTAGGAATAGCGGAGAAGACAGGTTGAACATCTGGGAAGTTAATCCTGCGTCCAGTCAGGCTTCCCCTGTGCAGCTCTGTTCGGGGAGCTGACCTGGCAGGGAGCAGAGTCGCAGCGGTCCTGCATCCGTGTGAGATGAGGGATAAATCAAGTCCAAAGACAGTTCGGTTCTTATCTCTAGAAGCGTTTATTTACAAAGCAACAAATCCATCAGAACATTCCGGCATCTCAGTGCTCAAAAGCACACACAGTCTCTCTGCAGCCTTAGCTGCGTCTCTCTCTCTCAGTCTCAGTCAGAATCGAAAGCACTTCTCTGAACACACACAGACTGTGACGCACTTCCCTGCGTCAAGCTCCTCCCAGATACAGGACACCACGGAGTTTTAACCCTGTCAGTTCCAAACTCCACAGAACGCAGGTGAGCTGTGCAGAAGCGCGCTGGCAAGTATGCTCCAAGCAAGCTGCTGGCTAGCTTTGCCGAGGCTCGTTTTATTAGCAGAAGTCAACAATTGGAAACAGTAGTGAAACCACCCTGAACTTAACATATTTCCATCTAAGCAAATTTCCATCATTAGCAAATACACGTGTCAGCAGGTGTTTCCCTCAAAGTTTCCCCCGATACTTGATTACGTCCGCGTCCCCAGTCATCCTCCAGCCAAGCGTTATGTCTAGCAAACCTTTTGTGAAAGGACAAAAGGTCAGGGGGAAAACCCTGTTCTCTAGCCAAGAAGGTCAGGGAAAGCAAGCGTAACGCTCCTGGACATACTGGTGCGAGGTTTGCCTTCGCAAAGCGGAGCGTCACCTCCACAGTTGCCATAATACGTCCGGAATTTCCCAGACATACCCGGAATGCTGCAGTCGGAAGCAGTGTCCGGGCGGAAACCTGGTGAGCCTTGAAAGTAGGAGAGCAAAGAGCTCAAAGATAGAGGGTACGTAGCAGCACCCATAGAGGAGACGGTGAGAATGACGAATGAGGAAGTGGGAGAGCCGGGGTGGGTGGAGATTCACTCAGGACAACGCCATTGTTATGTATTGAAGTTCTCACCCTGGGCAGCAGGGGGATACTGTAGATAGTTATGCAAATAAGGGATCAAAAGTGACGTTCAGTGATTGGATAGTCTTAGAAAGTTGTTACAGTTACATTGTACTGGAGCTCTACATAAGCAGGCTGACTGAACCCTGCAGTTCAGTTCTGTCCTGGCCTGTGAATAAACAAGAGCTGTTTGAAGAATCGCTGTGTCCTCTGATATGTTCACCCACAACTTAACAGCCATCATCCAAGAGGCTGGATTCTATAGCCTCTCTCTGTAAATATTGAATAAAAAAGACAGCAAGAAACCTCCCCTTGTTGAGGAAATTTAAAGAATATTTAGCTAAATATTGTGATATAAGATAATTAGAAAATTCTTGGAAGTAACAAATAGGCTTAGGGGTAGAATAAGAATATGTGTTAGTAAATATTAAGGATTAGAATATTAATAAAGGAGAAGAGGTTAGTAAATAAAAGGAGTTAATATTATTAGAAATATGAATTTGGAGAACTGTTATACAGGTGATATAATGAAATTCAGTTAGAGGGGATTCGAGGAAGTCAGCTAATAATGTAATAAGAACTAGATATCGAAAGAAACTATTTTTCTTTGTGTGTAGTGTCTTGCATTGTAATTTGTTTTTCTTTGTTGTGTGTTTTGTTATGTTATTGTTGGGATAAATGTGAATATCAATAAAAATTTTGGAGGAAAAAAACCCTCCCCTTGTCTTTTTACTTATTTGGGCAACCAGCCGGGAGCTGCTGGCAGCATCCTGACAAACGGAGAACAGAACTGTAGGAGAAAGTTAAGGCTATGCCAAATCACCAAATGGCCCTTAATCAAATCAACTATGTAGTCACCGCACCCCAGCACCAATCATGCGCTGGAATGGAATAAAGTCATCCTTATGAGTTGTAAGGTAAAGGGACGCCTGACCATTAGGTCCAGTTGTGGCTGACTGGGGTTGCGGCACTCATCTCGCTTTACTGGCCGAGGGAGCCGGCGTACAGCTTCTGGGTCATGTGGCCAGCACATCTGGCGAACCAGAGCAGCACACGGAAACGCCATTTACCTTCCCGCCAGAGCGGTACCTATTTATCTACTTGCACTTGATGTGCTTTTGAACTGCTAGGTTGGCAGGAGCAGGGACCGAGCAACAGGAGCTCACCCCGTCGTGGGGATTCAAACCGCCGACCTTCTGATCAGCAAGTCCTAGGCTCTGTGGGTTAACCCACAGCGCCACCCGCGTCCCTTATGAGTCGTACTTAGCGCAAACCATTGCATGGCTGATAGCAGAGCAAGATAATGATGCTGATCGCCGAAACCCATTGTTCGGTAGACACAGAAATGAAATTTAGTCGGAGCATAGCTGCAATCAAATGAATCACTCAAAATATATCAGGGGAGGGAGAAGCAAGCGGAACGCATGTGCTTTCCATATTTCTTCTCAAATGCGAGTACAAGGCACACCAACTGGTATGGAAACGTAGAGGGCCTACAATTGGGGGGAAAACTGATTTGGAAAATGTGGATTTTGAATGGTGGTGCAGAGGAGTCCTACATTTAAAACTTTGTTATTCTCAGACTATAGCAATATTGCCACCTTGTGGGGATTTCAGGACAATGCGAGTACGAAGGAATGGATTGAAATTTACGAGCTATAAGACTTTTGTCCTGTCTATCGTATATTAAACTGAGAAGTGAGAGAGTGGACAGGTTCCGAATTAAAATATTTGAGATAACTAAATAAATGTTCATCCCAGAATCGGCTTTGCCACTCCTCTCCATTTTCTGCGAAGGAACAGCAATTCCCAGATGTTACAGGAGGTCGGCTCCAATTTCCATCTAAGTTTGGATGAAAAAACCAGGGTCATGTAACTTGGCCTTTGGCTCCAACAGCTGATTTTCCTTGTACCTCCATTTCTCAGTAATCTGTAACTTCTGGTGTTCCTAATAACGAATATTTGGTCAACCCCTATTTCATCCTTGAGTGTTAAGGTTATTGAAAATGAAATAAATATATATATATTTAAATAAAAACCTATTTAGAATGAAAAGAAGATGGAGGGAAAGACTCCCAAAGGCTTTTGACATTATGAGCCGCCCCCTTCTTCCTTTGATTTTGCAGCGAGAACACGCTTTTAAAAAAGCTGGGTGAGAAGTCTCTTGCCTTCACTTTGAAGTCTAATCTCTCTGTGATTTTTGTGTGTTTCTAATACATTTCAATGCAGGGAAACTATAAACATAAATAAAACAAAAAGAAAAGTATCTCTGGAATAGTAAATAAAATGAAGGTTTAGAAATAACAGAAATCCAGAAAACATTTCTTGACCAATTTCCCTTCCTCTCTTTACATGGTTCCTTTAATTTCCTATTTTTCTTGGTTCACACCTTCAATAATTAATAATAATAATAATAATAATAATAATAATAATAATAATAATAATAATAATAATAATACCCAGCCCGTCGGGCTGGGTTTCCCCTGCCACTCTGGGCAGCTTCCAACAAAATATTAAAATACAATAGTTCTTCAGATATTAAAAGCTTCCCTAAACATCTATCACAACCCTTCATGTTAACTCTAGTTATTTCTTACACTCCTGAGAACATTACCATCCTAATAGGTCAATTATCTGCCTACAATACATTTTCATATACACAATAAAAATATTGAATTCTCCTTATATGTTTTATCATTTTGATTTCTTATTCCCCATGATTTTAAAGTGGAAGGAGACTTTCTCCAAGAAACCAGAGGCCTTTCTCTTGGGCATTGTCGGCCAATTGGTGCCAAAGAAAGATAGAACTTTTTTTATGTATGCTACAACAGCAGCAAGAATACTTATTGCAAAGTATTGGAAGACACAAGATTTACCCACTCTGGAAGAATGGCAGATGAAGGTGATGGACTATATGGGACTGGCTGAAATGACTGACAGAATCCGTGATCAGGGGAAAGAGACGGCGGAAGAAGATTGGAAGAAATTTAAAATTTATCTTAAGAAATATTGTAAAATTAATGAAAGCTAAAATGTCGAGGTTTTAGGAAAAAAGAGAGGTTTACAGCTGTAAAAGATTAAGTAAAATAAAAGAATAAGGGATAAATTTGATAAAATTAAGTGTTAGGATTTGCTGAAATAATTTTGGAAATTGGGATGTAGAAAGGGGAGGTTTGGGGAAGTCGACGAAGTAAGGTTTATGAAAAAAAGGATATGAAATTATACATGTTTGTTTGTTTGTTTGTTTGTTTGTATGTGTTTATAAAAAATGTTTTGTAAAACCAATAAAAATTTTATAAAAAAATAAAATAAAAATAAAGTGGAAGGAGACTACCAAATTCAAAAAATTCCTTGGCGAGCTAATTTCTGTTTATCAGTTGATTAGCAGAGATTAAATCATGCTGCCCAGGCTGTATGGTGCTGTTCTCTGCTGGGAACAGGGCTGTACAGCCAGTGCAGGATTAAACCTTGTCCTCCTGCCCATCAGCTGACACCACCAGTCATGTCAGCTGATCGGTATGTCATAAGAATTCTAAGGTGTCATAAATAAAACGCATGTTCGCAAGTACACAAGTTAACACACCTACATAAGTACATAAACCACATGTCTGAAATAGCACAGAGAGCAATTCAGCAGCTATGTTTAGCCCCTAGTCAACCTCAGAGACCCCCTCAGGTCACATAGCAGGAAATTCCTGATACCTGAACGGCTTTGACAAGTATCTGTTAAATGGCCAAGCTGACCTGTCAAAAGGGCAGATATCCATGTATGCATGAAACAATGGATTCAGGAATCCACAGTGGATTCAGGAATCCACAGTGGATTCAGAATCCACAGTGGATTCAGAATCCACAATGGATTCAAGAGTCAAGCTATCCACCATTTCAAAAGACAGTCTCAGACAGGCCAAGAGAGTTCACCACCTCTGAGGGAGTCCATTCCACTGCTGAACATCTCATATTGTCAGAAAGTCCTTCCTGATGTTTAGTCAGAATCTCCTTTTGTTTAACGTGGATCCACTAGTTCGGGTCTTAGCCTCTAGAACAGCAGTAAACAAGCTGGCTTCGTGTGACAGCCCTTTAAATATTTGAAGATGGCCATCATTTCTCCTCTGTCTCCTCTTTTCCAGGCTAAACATACACAGCTACTTCAACCATTCTTCATAAGGCTTGGTTTCCAGACCCTTGATCATCTTGGTTGCCATCCTCTTCACACGTCCCAGCTTGTCAACATCCTTCTTAAACTGTGGCACCCAGAACTGGACAGTACTCCAGGTGCGGTCTGACCAAGGTGGAATAAAGCAGTACTATTAGTTCCCTTGATCTGGACCAGGGGTCAGCAAACGTTTTCAGCAGGGGGTTGGTCCACTGTCCCACAGACCTTGTCGGGGGCTGGACTATATTTTGGAAAAGAAAAAAAAGAACGAATTCCTATGCCCCACAAATAACCCAGAGATGCATTTTAAATAAAAGGACACATTCTACTCATGTAAAAACACGCTGATTCCCGGACCGTCTGTGGGCTAGATTTAGAAGGCGATTGGGCCAGATGCGGCCCCCAGGCCTTAGTTTGCCTACCCATGATCTGAACACTATACAGTGGTACCTCAGGTTAAGAACTTAATTCGTTCCAGAGGTCCGTTCTTAACCTGAAACTGTTCTTAACAGAAGCACCACTTTAGCTAATGGGGCCTCCCGCAGCCGCTGCGCGATTTCTGTTCTCATCCTAAAGCAAAGTTCTTAACCTGAGGTACTATTTCTGGGTTAGCAGAGTCTGTAACCTGAAGCGTCTGTAACCCGAGGTACCACTGTACTTCTGCTGATGCAATCTAGACTAGCGTTAGCTTTTTTGCTGCTGCATCATTCTGTTAACTCATGTTAAGCTTGAGGTCTACGAAGGCCCCTAGATTTTTTTCACATGCACTACTGGCAAGCCAGATGTCCTCCATCTTATATTTGTGCAGCTGGTTATTCCTGCCTAAGTTTACAGCCCTACATTGAACCCTATTGAAATTCATTTTGTAGTTTAGGCCCAGTTCTCCAATATATTAAGGTCATATTGAATCTCAATTCTGCCTTCTGTGTGTTACCTGCAAATTTGATGAGCATCCTCTCAATTCTTTCATCCAAGTCATTTATAAAGATGTTGAACAACAACGGGCCCAGGACAGAACCCTGTGGCATCCCTCAAGTCATTTTTCCCCATGATGATGAGGAACAATTACGAGCACTCTTTGGAGCAGATATTCGTGAAGCCATCCCAGATCAGAATGCGGACTCAACCGGATCCTATACTGTAGTGGTTGGGAGTTACTCGTGCGTAATCCTGCTCCCTTTGAGCGTCGGATTGCCTGGTTAAACCCTCCGGACTACACAGCCCATCTTAGCGTGGCTGCCCTTAGTCACTCGTAGAATCTGTCTGTGGGCGTTTCTTAAAGCGTTGCCAACATAAGAGTTGTTTGACGCCCAATCGTCTCCGCCTCTCGCTGCGCGGGAGTCTCCTGCGCAGGGTGGGCGTGGGCAGCGGGGTGCTTGGGCTCTCCTCGCTAACTTCCAACGAAGAGTCCTGGAGCCCCTGCACCTCCCTGTCCCGTTGCTCTCCTGGATCCCTGGTGTTACACTCATTCTCTTCCCCTTCTTCCCGGCTGAGTCTCCCTCTAGCGCTTGGACCTTCCCCTGCAGAATCAGAGACCCTCTCCTTCTCCCGTGCCTCTGATGGCAGTTCCCTGACATCTAGGATATGCACTACATCTCACATGGATTGCCAGAACTGACACTGCTGACATGGGTTGCCACACGTATGATTTTCCCAGACATTTTAGCAATTTCCATCCGGACACTGCTTCTGATTGCAGTATTCCAGATGTGTCCAGTAAATTCCGGACGTATGGCAACCGTACTTCTAATCAATGTATATTTATGTCTACACTGATTAAAAGTACGGTTGCCATACATCCGGAATTTACAGGACACATCTGGAATACTGCTGTCGGAAGCAGTGTGTATGCATATGTATTTCGATTGAAGTGCAATGTCTGAGGACCGGGACATTCTCAGGGAAACCAAAATGCTTGTTTACAAAGCTATTGTACTATCAACCTTACTGTATGCTTGTGAAACATGGACCACTTATAAACGCCATCGCCAACTCCTCGAAAGATGCCATCAACAGTGACTCCAAAAAATTGTACACATCACTTGGGAAGACAGGCAACCTAATACCAGTGTACTGGAAGAAGCAAAGATCACCAGTGTTGAAGCAATGATTCTTCAACATCAGCTTCGTTGGACTGGTCATGTTGTGGGAAAGCCTGATTATCATCTTTCAAAGCAACTACTCTATCCTGAACTTAAAAATGGAAAGCGTAATGCTGGTAGTCAACAAAAGAGGTTTAAAGACTCTCTCAAGGCAAACCTTAAAAAATGTAGTATAAACACCAACAATTGGGAAACAGTTGCCTGCGAGTGCTCCAGTTGGAGAACAGCCTTTACCCAAGGTGTTATGGGCTTTGAAGACACTCAAACTCAGGATAAAAGGGAGAAACGTGCTAAGAGGAAGGCACACTTAGCAAATCCACACCGTGATCAACTCCCGCCTGGAAACCAACGTCCCCACTATGGAAGGACGTGTGGGTCCAGAATTGGCCTCCAGAGTCATGTACGGACTCATTGTTAAAAACGTGTTTATGGAAGACAATCTTACTTGGCTATGAGTCATCGTCAAAGAAGAAGAAAATATATTAATTCCAAGTGTTTTTATTATCTCTGGTGTCCTGAGAATATACTATCGGTGAGAACGATGTGTTTTTGCATTAAAAACTGGCACTTTAGTCAAAATTGCCAAAGATTTCTGATGTTATCAGTTTACCTGTTGGTTTCCCAGTTCTTCTGAAAATGCCACTGTGGTGTAGAGGGTGGTCTTCATCCATGGAGACCTAAGTTTGAATCCTTACTTGGCCTTGAAGCTCACTCTTTTGTGATGCTGAGCAAGCTGCATTCTCCCTTAGCCTAACCTACCTTCCAGGATTGCTGCAAGGATAAAATGAAGCAATATAATTGGCCTGCCTTTGAAAGGATTAGATGCAAATAAAAATGCAGTACTCCAGTATTTAAGAACGTATGACGAACCTATTCCATCAGACAGTGGCTCAACTAGCCAAGCATCTTGTTCTCCAGTGGCCAAGCATGTGCCTTTAGAACACCTGCAAGTGAGATCTGAGTGCAGAAGCACTCTCCTCTTCCGCTGCTTCCAGCAACTGATACCCAGAAGCACACTGCCTCAAAAACAAGGGTAGAATACCTGTTACCGATATTCTCAGTGCTCCCAAATACAGTCATACCTCATGTTACGCTCGCTTCATGTTACGTTCTTTCTGGTTACGTCCCGCAGCGACTCAGAAGTACTGGAAATGGTTACTTCCGGGTTACGCCCCCCGCGCATGTGCAGACGCGCAAAATTACATCATGCACATGCGCAGAAGCAGCGAATCACCACCTGCGCAGACGCGACGCTGCAGGTTGCGCTCTTTTCATGTTGCGATCGGGCCTCCGGAACAGATCCCGTTCTCAACCAGAGGTACCACTGTGCAGCAGCCATAGATGAACACAAACATGAGCTGAAACCGGAATGATTCAAAGTTCTTTGGCAAGCTGTTAACACTTAAATAAGAGTTCCCGGCCTAAGTCAAATGCATAACAAAATTACCATTCCACTCTGGTTCTCAGATCTTTAAATGTGTGTTTATTGATTTGAGCCGATGTGACATGGATTTTATCTTACAGGAATCTGAAGCTGGTTGGAGTTAATGACAAAGTATAATCAACACTGCGTTTTACATACTGGAGAAAAGCGAAAATGAAAAGTAAACGCCACAATCCGTTTTAAATAAAAAACCTTCAAACGTAATCCTTCATATGTAAGAAATGGGTATGTTGAGAGCCCATGAACGTCAGTTAAAGACCAGCAGCAGCATTGGGGGAAAGGGGTAGATCATAGTCTCTTTCAACATCCATTATATTTCCCCAAGCAGAGATGAGGGAGGGAATACACTGGTGCACACAATCGCACATGCAGCCATGCCCTGACTCACCCCGGACTTGCCTGACCTGTAAGAATTCGGAATGTGACTCTTGAAGACATCCTGAAAGACAGGAAGGCTGAGGAAACGGAAGTGGAGCCAACTGAAATTTGTACTGGAAGGAACTTGGCATACTAAGCAGAACCAGTCTTCCCACAAGGAGTGCATCCAGGCAAGACACACCGAAACTAACAGGTATCCCTCCAGCTCTTTGTGTCACTTCCGCTCCCCAGCTGTGCAATTTCAATTTCAACTCTTCGCCATCCCTTCAAATCCTTGGCCCCTGCCTAAGAGAGTTCTGGTCCACTAGGCCCCTTGCCATCTGGTGATATTCTTGTAGGAATGACGCTATAAAGCTATGAGCAGGGGGAGGAGTTAAACAGAGAAGCAGAGGCGGGCATGTCACCAGTTTCCATAAACTCAGACATTTCTCAAGAATAGGTGTCACCTAAAGAGTTCAGGATTCCAGAGGCAATCATTTTTCTTCTCCAGTCTAAGGTTATGTAGCTGCCATCCTTTGTTCATCCTTCGCCTCTCTTCTAAATATGCTCAGTTGCTACACAACTACAAAATCTAACCATCGGGAGCAATGAAAAAGATAAGCCACAACACAAAACGTCCTACATTTCACCATGATTTCTCGACGGGGAGCAACCAGTGTAAAGAGAGAGGGAGACCAATACTACCGTCACAAAGAAACTGCTGTGGCCCCTGCAGCATAAATACCTACTTTGGGCAAACTCTTTTTCAATATTGATGGCTATTGTCAGGGATGTGGGAGAGTGGTGCCGCTCTCCTTAGGAAAAAAACACAACTGTTTTCACAAAAGGACTGCAGAATATATGCTTAGAGGCAAGGCTGTGGGTGCAGGTTAATCCCAATATTTTTCCCCCTTTCCATATTGAATTGATAGCAGCAAAGGAAACACAAGACAGGTATCAGGATGGTGACCTAGCAGAGAGCAGCCTTTCACTGGCAAGCAAGGACACCGAACATCACAAAACACTCGTGCAGAATGCAATATAGGATAGACGCCCAAGGTCCAATTCATTGGTAACACCGTGAAAGAAAGGGACGTGCTGTCATTGTTCTAAGTTAGCCAAACTGCTTAGGAAGCTGGTTTTTTCCATACTGCATGGCATCTGCATGGTTCTGCTTATAGGAGGCTGACATGCCGCTAGAGTGAGGGATGAACTCAAATCAGAGATGTTACACATCAGGAAGACGGGAGAGGGGTGCACACGTACCGCTGGGATCAGGGTCAAGGAAAGGAGGGCAAAGGGTGGGCAGAAAAGGCTCACAAATTAACAGAAATTAATATCTCCTTCATGCACAGGAGAGGGGGCTGCCGTCTTTAAAAAATAGGCAAAATAAAGATTAGTTGCTATGGGGAGAGCCACAGTTCCCTTTGGCAGTTCCGACAATATCACTTGGTAGCATCCTCTCCTTTCACTGGGCATTGATGGAAGAGCCAGGCAGTGTAATGGAAGGTGGGAACTTGGCAAACAGATCTCTCCATCCCAAAGCCCTGACCGCCGCAAAACACCAACTATTCTTTCCCCCAACGGATTAAATAAAACAACAGTAATAATTAATTTAAAATAAAGGTGCAAGGAATGATGGCATGAGATTATGTGGCTTGTTGTCCAGTTCTTCCTCCCTCTTCTTGCTTCTGTCTGACGCAGAAACACCCTCCCAGAACAGTCATTTCAGGCCATCGCAACTGTGAGGACAGCGGCCGAGGGGCTCATTTGCCGTACACGCTTTCGTCACTGTAAGCCACATACAGAAAATAATCCTCCTCGTGATTATCCTGGGGAAATAAAAATGTGGGGTGGGAGGAAAGAGAGGAGCAGAAGTCAACATCATTGTAATCTAAATTAATAATAATAATAATAATAATACAGTGGAACCTTGGGTTGCGGATATAATCCATGACGGAGTCACATCCGCAACCGGCCGTGTTCGGATCCTTAAGTGCCACGTCTGCGCCGGTGTGATTTGGTGCTTCTGCGCATGCGCAAGCAGCGAAACCCGGAAGTAACCCATTCCAGTACTTCCAGGTTTCCCGTGGTATGCAACCCGAAAACACGTAACCTGAAGCGTCCATAACACCGTATGACTGTACAGTGGTACCTCAGGTTACATACGCTTCAGGTTACATACGCTTCAGGTTACAGACTCCACTAACCCAGAAACAGTACCTTGGGTTAAGAACTTTGCTTCAGGATGAGAACAGAAATCGTGCTCCGGCGGCGCAGCAGCAGCGTGAGGCCCCATTAGCTAAAGTGGTGCATCAGGTTAAGAACAGTTTCAGGATAAGAACAGACCTCCAGAACGAATTAAGTACTTAACCCGAGGTACCACTGTAATGATAATTTATTTATACCCCGCCCAACAGAATATTAAAAACACAATAAAATATCAAACATTAAAAACTTCCCTAAACAGGGCTGCCTTCAGATGTTTTCTAACGAAAAGTCAGATAGTTGATTATTTCCTTGACATCTGATGGGAGGGTGTTCCACAGGGCAAGCACCACTACTGGGAAAGGCTTCTGCCAGATTCCCTGTAACCTCATTTTTCGCAGTGAGGGAACCGCCAGAAGGCCCTCAGAGCTGGACCTCAGTGTCTGGGCTGAAGACGCTCCTTCAGGTATACTGGGCTGAGGCCGTTTAGGGCTTTAAAGGTCAGCACCAACACTTTGAATTAGGCTCAAGAATGCTGGTCAAATGAGGCTGGTCATCCCACATTCTGAACCAAAGTAAGATGTTTTTCCATTTAGCTAGGTGCAAGCTATTTGTAAAACAGCAATGCTTAAATGTTTGCAATATCTTTGCAAGGGTGGATGATGGGGAGAAAACCAAAACTGGTCCATGCCCCCGTGAGCTCTCATTGGCCACATCCCTATGACTTCTTGATAGCTCCATTGGGTCTAGTAGGCACCAGCTGCCACCAGTTCTCCCCCTGCTGTCAGCACTTTGAATTGTGCTGGGAACCGTGCTGGGAGCCAATGTTATTCCTTGGCGTGGAGGAGGAGATAGGCTGTATGGAGAGATCCTTCAAACCTTTGGATCCAGCAACTGTTAAAAGATAAGCCAGCCTAGCTTCCTTTGTTGGGGGAGATAGGCTCTGTGATGGGCCATTAATGGAAACCAAGGAAAAGGGCTCTTGTGAGCCACTAAATGGATGACACACACACACACCCAAGCTCATGGTCAGTTTGAAGACAAAGCCAGCATTTGGAGTGCAGTTTGGCAGCGATATGACCCAGAAGTAAAGCAGCAAGCTAGAGAGAGAAAGAGTCAGAGCAACGCTTGAGAGCAATGTTTGCTTTCTGTTTGAATCTAAGGCTCTGGGAGAAACAAGACCCTCTTGGGGTGCTGATGCTGTAAGGTAAAGGTAAAGGGACCCCTGACCATTAGGTCCAGTCGTGGCCGACTCTGGGGTTGCAGCGCTCATCTCGCTTTATTGGCCGAGGGAGCCGGCTTACAGCTTCCGGGTCATGTGGCCAATAGGACTAAGCCGCTTCTGGTGAACCAGAGCAGCGCATGGAAACACCGTTTACCTTCCCGCTGTAGCGGTACCTATTTATCTACTTGCACTTTGATGTGCTTTAGAACTGCTAGGTTGGCAGGAGCAGGGACCGAGCAATGGGAGCTCACCCCGTAGTGGGATTCGAACCACCGGCCTTCTGATCGGCAAGTCCTAGGCTCTGCAATTTAACCCACAGTGCCACCCGCGTCCCGCTGATGCTATAGATATGTGTAAATAAGCCATCTATCATAAAGACACCGCAGTCTCTGCTGTGCTTCATTCCCCAAAGGAAAACAAACCCTGGGTAAGAATGCCTGGAGCCTCTGGAATCTTGCACCTCTTGGAGAGGTCATAAAAAATATGCAAAGGTGTGAAAAGCATGCTAGCCTTTGTGCACAACTCACCTGAAGGCCCACCTTTTAAAAACCCCAACTTAAATTAAAAATGAGATCTAGGCAAGAAGGGGTTTTTTTTTGGGGGGGGAAGGTGGCGAAAGAAGCTAAAGAAGTTAATGTATCTATGAAGAACATTTACAAAGTCCCAATTTGACTGAAGAGGGTAGTAAACCTAAGGGAGAAAATACTTTTTACTTCTTTAGATAGTCAGGCTACCCTGTTCTTATATTGATATCCATTTGAGAACTCAAAACAGCTTACACATTGCTCCCAGAGAGTCTTCTGCTAGACAGCCTGCTAAATTTCAGCAGTAAAGGTACCCCTGCCCGTACGGGCCAGTCGTGTCCGACTCTAGGGTTGTGCGCCCATCTCACTCTAGAGGCCGGGAGCCAGCGCTGTCCGCAGACACTTCCGGGTCACGTGGCCAGCATGACGAAGCTGCTCTGGCGAGCCGGCACCAGCACAGCACACGGAAACGCCGTTTACCTTCCCGCTAGAAAGCGGTACCCATTTATCTACTTGCACCCGGGGGTGCTTTCGAACTGCTAGGTGGGCAGGAGCTGGGACCGAAAGATGGGAGCTCACCCCGCCGCGGGGATTCGAACCAGCGACCATGCGATCGGCAAGCCCTAGGCGCTGAGGATTTACCCACAGCGCCACCCGCGTCCCCAGTTTCAGCAGTAAAATTGCATTATTTTTTTTTTAGACTATTCCCCAATAATATCCATTCCCCACCCCCAATCACAATACATTTTAACCCTTCCATGTTACCCCCATTTTCAGATGGAGAACAAAGGCTGGGAGACTTCTCCAAAGTCAAATCCATCATTTGGATTCATGACTGAAATGCAAGCTGTTTAAGCTTTCCTGTTTTTGTTTGTTTCGTTTGCATTTAAGATAAAACAAGGGCACAGATCAGCTGAAGGTAAATATTTTTAATCCCCATGGTTTATTGGGAGAGTTAGAATGTTCCTTTGAAATCAGCGGAACACAAATGTTCCCAACTTTGACTAGATGGGTACATCTGTAGTTGCCAGTTTGGAAAGGTTCATTTATACCAGGGTTTCCCAGCCTTGGGTCTCCAGCTGTTATTACAACTCCCATCCTCCCTAGCTAGCAGGACCAGTGGTCAGGGGATGATGGGAATTGTAGTCCAAAAACAGCTGGAGACCCAAGTGTGGGAAACTGATTTATACTGAGCTGGTTCACATGCAATGCTAAAACCATAGTTAAAAATAAACCACGGTTTAAAACAAATTTTCAGTGTGTTGTTGCATGCTACTCTAATATTGTGGCTGCTTTGCTCCTCAACCGGTTCATCCTTTTTGGCAGCCAGAAGGAAACAAGTCACAGCACTGACCAGTGTCTGATTTGTTTATCTCCAAAGAAACCATGAAAGGAAGCCTAGATTTGTTCCTGGCTTACTGTTTGTGGTTTGCACATGACGCTAAACCAGAAAGCTTGTTTGTTTCCTCCCATGTACTTAAAAGGAGAAGTGGTGGAACAGCACCGTGGCATTTTAAGACAGCACGCATCAGCACACTGCCCATTTGCGGTAAACCATTATTTATTTTTAACTTTGGTTTCAGATTAGATGAGAACCAGCGCATCATGCTTGAAACTTGAGGCAAAATGACAAAACTACAGCTATGCTGGTTCTTCCAAAAATGTTGGTCAGTTGTTTATAAAACCCAATAAAATAAATAAATAATGTTGATCAATTAAAGATCAATTAAGCTGATTAGCTCCTGACCCAGGTAAGATGACATTGCAGCACTCCTGCTAGAATGGTTTCATTATCATTTAACAAGGATTGTAAGACGCCCACGCAAAAGCAGTGTAGTGTATGCAGCTAGAGGAAAGGCCATACTGTACTGACAGAAGAGATGGCCGTCCAGAGCAGGGTTGTTGTTCTGAAGGAGGTGCTTAAATCTACAGCAGTAGGAAGGAATTCATAATACTGCAATCCACAGTTGGTATTATTTCTTTTACCAGTGAGAGAGCTCAGGATATGGGCACTAGCAGAAAGAGCTTTTAAAACAGATGATGAACTCAAGGAGGAAAGTTGGTGGCTGCCAATCTATACGATAGCTAAAAATACAGGTGAAACTCGGAAAATTAGAATGTTGTGGAAAAGTTCATTTAATTCAGTAATTCAACTTAAAAGGTGAAACTAATATATGAGATAGACTCATGACATGCAAAGCGAGATATGTTATACCGTATTTTTCACTCTATAAGACGCACCAGACCACAAGACGCACCTAGTTTTTGGAGGAGGAAAACAAGAAAAAAAAAATTCTGAATCTCAGAAGCCAGAACAGCAAGAGGGATCGCTGTGCAGTGAAAGCAGCAATCCCTCTTGCTGTTCTGGCTTCTGGGATTGCTGCGCAGCCTGCATTCGCTCCATAAGATGCACACACATTTCCCCTTACTTTTTAGGAGGGAAAAAGTGAGTCTTATAGAGCAAAAAATACGGTAATTGTGTTGTTTATGGCGTACAGCTGATGAAAGCCCCAAGTTAACAATCTCAGAAAATTAGAATATTAAATGAAATCAGCAAAAAAGGGGCCCAAACCAAGTACTGAGTACATGTGCATGCTTCTACTTCTCAGAGGTCCAATATTGCTCTATTTGCAGTCCTTGTTTTGCTGATTTCATTTAATATTCTAATTTTCTGAGATTGTTAATTTGGGGTTTTCATCAGCTGTACGCCATAAACATCACAATTATAACAAATAAAGGCTTGACATATCTCGCTTTGCATGTCATGAGTCTATCTCATATATTAGTTTCACCTTTTAAGTTGAATTACTGAAATAAATGAACTTTTCCACAATATTCTAATTTTCTGAGTTTCACCTGTATTTCCTCCATTTCCAGAGTATCTATCCTTATCCAACAGAGGAAGAAAACTACCAGGAACCATAAATCTCCCTATCTGTCTAGTATGATCCAGCATGGTCTTCTTCCAAATGCTCACACAAAACAACTGAGCTGCACAAGAAACATATAAGATTCTTCTCAATATTTGCAGGGCATGGAAGTGATATAAATTATTTTCCACAAAGGAGATTTGCACTTCTTTTCTGCTTGCTCTTTTACTTATAAAACAATACAATGTGCAATAGAGAAATGGGCATGTGGGTGTAGGACAACTCTCTCTCTCCCTGCCTCTTATTCTAGATTTACAAAATATGAGTTCTATTAAAGCAAAGTACACCACCCAAGCTTACTGTATCTATGCACAGTGTGCCCTTCTGCTCTAGAACATCGCTTCTCCATAAATGACCTATGTGGTAACTTGATTTCTAGCTTGAAATTCTTCCATACAGCTTCCACCAAACAGGTAACACGATAATATAGTACTCCGAGTTTGTTTTTTAAATTAAATGTTCATCTGGGACCACTAATGGGCACCAGAGTGCCTGGGGCAACCCAGCCAGATGAGCAGGGTACAAATCATCATCATCATCATCATCATTTCTCTGACACTGACAAAGTTTCTCCTCCTCTTGATGTTGAAATATCTTTTAATTATAGACGGGCCGGCATCACTCTAGATATCAGATGGTACTGCGTTCCAAGGAAAACTCTGAGCAACACAAGCTATTCAGCTGAATTTGGCTACCGATCAGCCCAGGAATTAATTCAGAAGTTTAGTCTAAGCATCTCCAGGATATGACCTTAATAGCTTGCCCTGGAGGATGATACCTCACTGTTTGGTTAATAATAGAAAATGTCCTTTAGGCAGGCAAGATAATTAATTAGTAACTAGGTTTCCTAATTCTCCTTCCTCAGAGGGAATATTTTCTTTCTTGGTTTTTTTGGGTGGTTTTTTTTTGGGGGGAGGGGGTTGCAGATTAATGGAGAGTTTGTTGCATTATTTAATTATTTTGCTGCATTTTCTTACATTTGTTTCCTGCCACATCTCCCATCCTGGAAGAAAGTGTGGTACGTGTGTTTTCCAGCCAGGAACTGGCCAGACCTGTTGAGTTTTACCCAGGTGGTGGCTTCCTGTGCCTTCATACCATATTCTTGGGACAGTCTTCTGAACTAAGACAGTTCGGAGGAGTCTACAGCCTTTTGCAAGTTTGCAAGTTTTCAGCCTTTCGTTCCATACTGCCCACAGAACCAGAATGTGTCATGCAACAAGCTATTATTAAGCTCCAGGAAGTCCACCATTAGGATGGAATGACAGCCTCTTACTTACTTCGTACAGTTGGCCCATCGTAGCGCTGGTGGGAGGAATGGTGTTGTTGACAAAGAAGAACAGGGCGTCCTCTGGCCTCAGGTGGATTCGCTTTCGGATCAAGAAGTAGAATTGGCCAACTACAGTTGGTGGGGAGAGGAAGAGTAAAAAAAAAAGCCATATTGGCAATCACTCAAATTTCAAAACCCTGTACAGCATGGGTAGGCAAATTAAGGCCCAGGGGCTGGATCCGGCCCAATCACCTTCTAAATTAGGCCTGAGGCTGGTCCAGGAATCAGCGTAGTTTTTACATGAGTAGAATGTGTCCTTTTATTTAAAACACAACTCTAGGTTATTTGTGGGGCCTGCCAGGCGTTTTTACATGAGTAGAATGTGTGCTTTTACAGTGGTACTTTGGGTTACATATGCTTCAGGTTACAGACGCTTCAGGTTACAGACTCCGCTAATCCAGAAATAGTACCTCAGGTTAAGAACTTTGCTTCAGGATGAGAACAGAAATCATGCGGCATTCATTTCCCCCCCCTTCAAAATATAGTCCGCCCCCCCCCCAAGGTCTGAGGGACAGTGGACCGGCCCCCTGTTGAAAAAGTTTGCTGACCCCTGATGTACAGTTTCAGAGATAAATAGCTGAGGGACCACATTTTCCCACATAGACGTGTCCACATGCCGAGATCTTTCTTGGAGGCCATATTCTGGTTACCCCGGACTTCTCAAGTGAGGTGGAGGGTGACAAGAGGGGTCCTTCTCAGTTGTGGCCCCCCAGTTCTGGAACACTCTCCTCACAGAAGATTAATCTGGCATCTACTCCCACGCTTTGTTATAACAAGACTTGATTTGCCCAGTGCTTCTGAAACATTAACTTTTTTAATTAAAAAAAATTGTTCTATCCTCCTGCTACATTGTTCTAGTTTTGTGTTACCTGACTCCTGTTTTATTATATACACTTTTAGTTTCTTACTGAAATTTTTATTGCTAGCTGCCCTGAGGTCATCGCTGAGGGGAAAGATACAAAAGTACTAAATGAGACTCTTAATTTCAAGGCTGTGGGTTCAAGAACCATGTTGGGCAAAAGATTCCACAACGCACACGTAACTGGCTGTAAAGTAACATAGCATTATATATAATAAAATTGTAATTTAATCGTCATATCAAAAAATTGCAACCCACAGTTTCTGATGGCAATAACGTATCATATTACTATAAACCTTCTATATGTTTTTGTTGTCGTGAAGTCCAAGGATAGTCAGGTCTCTGACTGGCAACTTCTGCATTCCTGTGGACTATTTCGGCTGAAAAAACCTACTGAAAAATCTCCTGGAAACCTTGTCGCTGAAGAAGCCCAATGGGCAAAACAAGGGTATACAGTGGTACCTCGGGTTAAGTACTTAATTTGTTCCGGAGGTCTGTTCTTAACCTGAAACTGTTCTTAACCTGAAGCACCACTTTAGCTAATGGGGCCTCCTGCTGCCACCGGAGCACGATTTCTGTTCTCATCCTGAAGCAAAGTTCTTAACCTGAGGTACTATTTCTGGGTTAGTGGAGTCCGTAACCTGAAGCGTATGTAACCTGAGGTACCACTGTATATCCTGAGAACTAGTCTATCATCAGCTGCCTTATTGTTACTAAGTAGCTCTGTTTGTTACACTCTCAAGATTTAGGACTATGCACAAGGCAAGTTCGTTTGTTACACTTTTAAGACATAGGACAATGTAGAAGAAAGATACTGTATCAGTATGAAATGGCATTGCCAACAGGAACTGTACATTGTAATCGTTGGACTTGACAATCTTTGGACCTGACCATCCTTGGACTTCACGACAACAAAAACATATAGAAGGTTAATGGTAATATGATATGTTATTGCCATCAGGAACTGTGCTTTGCAATTTTCTGATATAACTATTAAATTACAGTTTTTATTATATATAACGTTATGTTAATTTACAGCCAGTTACGTGTGTGTTGTTGTATTCTGAACATGATTCACGTAATGGGACAAGTGTGGTGTGTGTTGGGCAAAAGATTCCTGTTTTGCAGGGGGCTGGGCTCATGGTCCCTTCTGAAACTACAATTTTATGATTCTATGAAAGACAAAACAGGCTAATAAGCAGCTCTGTTAACACCTCTGAACATGACTGTTCAGTGTAGTTGTTGTTAAGTGCTTTTTTCTGGGGGGGGGGGTACGCAGGGGTACGCATACCCCTAAACATTTTGTGAATCTTGGTACTTTTTGTCCATTTACTGTATTTATTTTTCCCAATGTGAATTATAAAATGGTAAGAGTGACAGATGAAAATGATGGACTTTGTGGAACTGGCAAAGATGACGGAAAAAATCCAAAACCAGCATGATCAAGTATTCCAAAAAGACTGGAGTAAATTTATTCAATATTTGAAAGATCATTGTAAGCAATTAACAACCCTAGTAGGGTTATCTGAAGATGTGTAATGAGAATTTTTTTACCTTTCTATATTTATTTAAATTTTGAGGTATTTAGTAATGAGTGATATTAGAATTGGAAAATATATGAAATGCTATGATATAAAGGTTAGTTTTGAAAGGCAAGAGGTGGGAGGGAAGGAAATGGATAATAATGTGATTATATATGTGCAAATGGAAAATTAATAAAAATTAATTTTTTAATATATATATATATAATGGCGATTTTCTTGAGACAAAATGAGAGTACCCCTACCCCCCCTTTTAAAAAAAGCACTGTTGTTATTTTGTAGTGCCAAAATTCCTCCAGCCTGTGCTATAGCACTCTTTGGACGGATGGCTTGCAACACTTCTGCAGATTCTGTTCAAACCACCCAGTGCTCTGCTCTTTCAAGATATACGCACTCCCAGAGGCAACTACAATTACTTGGGGAGCACTGGATACATGGACCAGGCCAATGGCTCCTACTCTTGGTCTGTCAGTCACCTCTGCCCAAGAAAAAATATCCTGCTGATTTGTGCGGGGAAGTGATATAGAAAGTGCAGAAATGAGAGGTAAGTTAAACCCGCTAGTGTGTCTCCTGTTAACTTCACCCACACAATGTAAATTGCTAGGTTTTTTTTATTAAAAAAAACATGATTCCCATATAATACAACCTAGGGAAGTTATAAGTGTCATCATGGTGAAATTTAAACTCAGAACTGCAATTTCCCCACTGATCAATCTTATTTAGATTTGTTTTATAGAACTATAAAAGAATAAATACTTGGTATGGAAGATAAATGGCCAGGATACAGTTCTCTGCTGGGGGGTGGGGGGTGGGAGAGAGGGCAAAGTAACCACAAGGTTAGCTTTGTTTTGTTATTTTGGTCCTAATTGGGGGATGACAACTAGCAGATGGATGGCCTGTAATCTCTATGATGGATGCTTAGCAGCTGAGAAATCTGAATGCTGGCAACTGTTGTAAACAAAAATTGCCCCTTTCCCTTATGGGGGATCCAAGAGCCCATATAGAGTCCTTACATAGGTTCCCTATTGGTAGGAGAAAATAACAGAGACCAACCAGAGAATATTGAGAAGCAAAGCAGCTAATAAGCTTGATCTTTATTGATCTGTTGCAACAGGGTGCTCCCCTCACCCGCAGGAGAGAGGAGGGACCCAGAAAAATGGCGCGCAAGGCCTTATAAAGACTTTTGAAATTGCCACCCCGTAGATCAAGACCACCCCCCAGATACGTCATACCTATATCACAGAAAAGGGGGTCTAAAACAGAAATTTGAATGTTGTGTTTCTCCTATTGTTGTTTATCTCCTGTCTGGCAGGTTACTTGATTGGATTGCCTGGGGAGCCTGGCCATTCTTTTGTAGTGATAAATACTTAGTTCCTGGGCCAGGTCACAGGCTCACACCCTATTCATATCTTAAATGTGCCTTAAGACAGGATTTGTGAGGAAAGAGACAATGGGGAGGTTTCCCACTTTGACCTTGCAGAGAAAACATTTGGTCAGTTTAGGAATCAAAATGGTTCCAGCTTGGCCTTCCTGTGCTGATCTATGTATGTGCATAGTTGGTACACTTATGAACGTTACCATATATCTAAGACCATAAAATTCCTATCACACAACCTGTTAAAGATAGGTAGCCGTGTTGGTCTGCCATAGTCAAAATAAAAAAATTCCTTCCAGTAGCACCTTAAAGACCAACTAAAGACTACTTAGTTGGTCTTTAAGGTGCTACTGGAAGGATTTTTTTTATTTTGACAACCTGTTAAGGTTGTTTTCAAGAACAGCTGGATACGTTCACCCAAGGTGCGGAGAACCACTGAGTTAAAATTCCATGAAACTGCATTCACCAGAGTTTCTCACGCTGTGCTATGAAGATAACAAAACATTTTCCCGAAGGCAATGAGACCGAGGGAAAGAGGAGGCCACCAACTCTATCACTTGTTGAAAAACCTTCCTTAAATACCAATGCAAAAATAGATTACGAAATGTGACTTGTTTACCTGTGAGGTCAGATGGGACGAGGTACTTCCTCTTGTCCAGATCAGGTACTCGGGCTTTGGGTGCCTTCTCCACAATAACCTGGACAAAAAAAGGAGCAGGAAGAAAAATAAGAACAAAGAGAACAAGAAAAGCTATGCTACCTTTCCCTGTGCCTGCAAATTCTCCCTGTAGAGCTTAATAAGGAAAGGATGCATGTCAAAATTCAAGCCATGTAAAGCAGCAACATGAGGGTCCTCAGTTGGATTAGAAAGAAAATATCCCATGAACTTTCCACAGTAGGAACACAAGTCGCATAACAAGAAAAAATAGCAACAAGCGATGATTGTTTACATCCACAAACATTTGACTCCTCTTCATAGTTTCTAAGGCTACCTGATACTTCTATATAAATAAATCTGAGTTATTCATATGCAACTTCATTCAGTCTATTGAAGCTGCTGTTTTGAACGTGCATTATATATATACACACACACACACACACACACAGTGCTGCTAGTGGGTCTAAACCTCAAAATCAGTTTTGAACTTTAATTATGATACATATTTTTTTTCTCACAAATGTTTCTAATTTTGTGTTAGTACAGAGTGACTCTGAATATATTGCAAAAGAAATTACTTAAACAACTTTACATTTGCCTGCAAAACTTCAAAACAACTGCTTTCAGATACGCTGGTGGCAAAATGTGTTGTCCTTGACCCAAAATGTGCTGTCCTTGACCCAATATATCTCTATCTAGACACCATTTAAAAAAAACTTTCCTTGGGCTGCCTCTAAGGGAAAGCTTGTTGAAATTACTGTGTGGTGCAGACACACTGCATCTTTCGCCTAGCAAATTTCTCACTTGAGCCTACTTTTATCCTTCACCTTTTATATCAAAACAAGTCTCAAATCTTTGTCTCAGTAACATGGCCATGGAATATTTATTTACCTCCACTGAACAAGTTTAAAATGCCCCCAACTCCATGAATTAGTCAAATTTAAAAACAACAACAACCGTTGAATTGTTAGCTTTCCTAATTTTCCACAGCAGGCATTCAATGGGGTTAGGTTGGTCACTGCATGAAAACCTGTCCATTTCATTAGTTTCCCCTAGTTCATATAACAAGACATATATATTGAATTTTATAGACCTAACTGGTGCAGAGAGAGAGAGAGAGAGAGAAAGTGTGTGTGTGTGTGTTAAGAGACAAAGGATGGGGGGGCAGGGGAGCAGGGCTGGATCCAGGGGGAGCTAAGGCCCTGCACATGTATTTTTCACATTGCAAAGAGAACCAAGGAAAGTGCTTTGAGGCACAATGAGATAATCCTGTTCGTTTGCGTTATTTCTTCTGAAATTAAGGGGGACCACTGAAGCTATCTTGCACAGGGACCCTGCAAAATCCTGGACCACCAGTCCAAGAGGACATGCACTATGCAGTACAAAAACAAACTAGGTGGTAATGCAGCCTTCTTGCATTAGTAAAACATAAGATCACAAATACATTTGAGCTGAAAGGTATCATCTCAGCTATCGCCACCACTTTCTCATCCCTTGTCTTCTCTTATCCCGAATTTAAAATTCTGCAATGTTTTATTTTGTGTTTTTTTAAAAAAAATATAGCTGCAGAAAGCAAAGATCTCATAAACAGAATAGCAAACTCAAGTTCACTCTGGGGGGATCATTATGTAGCCATGCACAGGAGGGAGACTTGGGGGAACCCCAAGAGCTGCAAAAGTAGTGTGGGGAGGGGACTCAGTGAAGTGAGAACTGAGCATGTGCAAAGGGCACAGAATGATGACCAAGGATGCAGAATAGGAAACAGGAGAGGAAGAGGAATGGAATGGAACAAAATGTTTAGGAAGCATGGCTGGCTGGCTGGCTCCTCCTGAACAGGAACCTTCCACAAGGCAATCATTTTGTTGCAGGCCCTACTTGTTTTGTAGAAAACAAAGATAACGCCGGCTCTTGGCAGATATGTCTGTCATTAAGTAGCATCTGCTGTGGCCACGGATCTGTTATAGAAAGGAAAAGGGGGCATGCCGGGTGCACTGCAGTGGAAAAGCCGGTGGAACTGAAACCAGCCTTCAGAAGAGAGGAAACGCAAGGATGCTCTGGCCTACCCTTGCCAGGCATTTCAAAGGATCTTCCCACACAGACTATTGTAGCTTTTGGTACATGAAGCCTGTGCTTTGCCACTGTGGATTTTATTTCTGGTACAGGCCAGAGGGAGCCTCACCAGACACCTCCTGCATGAAGCTGAGAAATGCCCTGCACAGTCACACCACAACAAAAACAAAGGCCTCAGACGGGATCCGTCTTCCATTCTTCCTGGAAATGAAGCGCCATACTAGGCCAAAAGCTCTTGCCACAAACTCGGCTGCCTTATGCTTTTCCCACACAGCCCTATTCCAGCCTTGCCCTAATCCCCTACTTTTCCACCTTTCAGTTCCACAGTCTGTTCTTCTAGTTCTGAGATTGTTTACCGCTTTATCATCACCATCATCATGCCAGGCATTCCTCCCCAGGAATTCCCCTTGGGCTGATGTACTGCAAGTGCCTCCGAAATTGCTGCACCGATCTGATCCTGTGTCATCTCCCTTCAATGTGGGAACACCCCCACTCCCCAGGCTAAGTTGTTGCCAAGAACATCTGACAGGTTGTGAGTATTTCGACACAAGTATCCAACCGCTCCTGTAAGGCAATCTCAGTTTGCCCATCTGCCAACCGGGGGGGGGGGGGGGAGACACACAACATTAATGAAACGAAACTATCTTGGCGGCAAGGGGCACATGAGGAAGGAGGAAAATAATACAGTAATAGCTGCGCTTTGATATTCTGAATTGAAGCTCATTTCGTTCCGGCTTATACACAGTGGCGTAGCGTGGGGGGTGCAGGGGGGGCCGGCCACACCGGGCGCAACATCTGGGAGTTAGGGTTAGGGGGCGCAAATCCACGGGTTAGGGGGCGCAAATTACTTGCCTTGCCCCGGGTATTGGCAACCCACGCTACGCCACTGCTTATACAAATATCCCGAGTCATGGAAAAATTGTGAAGCAAGGTGCGCACTACTGCAATCACGGATTGCTTTGAAGGGCCAGAAAAAGATGGGGCAAACGTGAGGCGCTTGTGAAACCATGACTTTGCTTTTCCTGCGTCCTCCCCGCTCCAGTCGCCTGCTTATTACTCTGGCATTGAAGGACCAGGAGATGGAGAGGCTCCAAAAGCAGGCCAGAATCCAGGGGAGGGGGAAAGAGATGCATCTCAACATTTGGGATGGTGGAGGGGGGAGAGAGCTCCCGAATCTCCTTCTGAAGGTGACATCATTAACACATCCATTGTCCTTCTGCCTCCATGTTTGCTTGGCGGCGCGTCGGGGGGGGGTGACGAGGGAGGTGGCACAGGGGATTTAACTCCTTCCTCTCCACCAGACCACAAGTCCAGGAAAGCGCAGGAGCCTTTGCATTCCGGCCCTCTAATATTGGGAACCTGGCAGGCCAAAGGCACCCGTCTCCTCCCTCCCTTAAATCTTCAAGCCTGCTTCCCCCGCCTCCAAACAAACCCCCAGCCAAGATCGTGCACACACCAAAAAGGCACAAATGATTGCGCCACTCACCGGCACCCGATCTGGATATTTCTTCCGGATTTTCTCTCCTTCTTTTTTCCTGTACTCGAAAGGGTGGTCTTCCTTGTATTGGAACTTCATGGCTTGTCCCAAGACGCCAAGTTTCTTCTTTTCTTTCCCACCCCCTCTTTTCCTCCTTTTCTCTCCTCTTCCCTCCGAACCGGCAGCTCGCAATGCCTGCAAGGATCTGGCGGACGAAAAGCGATTCCGACGCTGCAGCCCCGCGCGCGATCCTCTAGCTCGCTTGTTTCTCCAAGCAGCTGATCAAAGGCGACTCAGTGCGCACGCGCGCGCCTTCCGAGCCCGGGCATTGTGACGTCGCCGGCGTCGAATCTGCATCGGCCTCCCGCCGGCCCGCCTCTTAGATTGCACCATTGCAAGGGCTGGGAGCGGGGAGGGCCATCTGCCTGCAAAAATGCACGCCGAGTCTCTCGGCTGAAGCTCCGGCTGCAACGTCCTCGAGAAGATCGCCGTCCTGGTGCCACAACCAAGTGCCTTGCAGTTCTGCTGGTTGTTAAGGAAGAAGGGTGGCAAAAGCGTCCCATTTCTTTGGCCAGCAACCCTCGGGGTGGTCGGTGGAGCGCTCCCACTGCCCCCATTAAGGGAGCTGCGAAGTCCCGTCTTAGCTGGTGGGGAAGTTATACCATAGGATGTAAAACAGTAAATTGATTGTGATAAATATACAGACTCACAGGTGTTTTGCATGCTATAGTATAGATATAAATCTGGGCATGTGGATATAACTAGATATCAACCTTGTTTTTGAATTTTTTTTTGACATGTTTATAATATAGCAAGCATTATTCATTTCTATTTCCTGACTCAGAAGTTTCACTGGCAATAGCAGCGGTGGCTTAGACACCCTGTGGACTATGCCCAGCCATCATCTCCTCCATCCAATTGCATGATACCACCTTTGGTGGTGACGACCACCTTTCCTTCTTTGCATGACAGCCACCAAAATTCAGAGCCAGAAATTATATTTTGCACACTTTTTGGGAAGTAACCCCAATTAGCCTCAGTGGGATTTTATTTTCCATGACCCAGTGGTTAATGTCAAACCAGGACCCAGAAGACCCAGGTTCAAATTCCCACTCAGGTCTGAAGTTCACCTTCAGCTATTCATGGTCTCCTAACCCAGTGTTTCCCAACCTTTTTTGGGCAAAGGCACACTTGTTTCATGAAAAAAATCTCGAGGCACACCACCATTACAGCCCCGTGACGTCAGCGCGCAGCGTCACGCCGGGAGGGACATGAATTGCTAGCAAATTACATAATCACCTCCTTGAGGGCTGGCTCATCTTCTCCGAAGGCAGAACCCCATTAATTAACAGGACAGACACACACCATAGCCAAGACGAGGGGGGAAAACCTCAGTCATGCACAGTCATGCACATGTGGGGGCTAAATGAGGACGAAGACCGGGCAGAGAACAGGGTTCAAATCACCCCACCTGGCCAGGACAATCCCTGGGTGCTCCCTTGGGCCACTCGCCTGACCCACCTCGCAGGGCTGTTGTTGCGAGGATAACACGGGGAGAACCACGCGCGCCCCCGGGAGCTCCTTGGAGGAGAAAGCGGGCGATGAATGCAATGCACGAAATATATGAGAGGCGACCAGGTTTTGCAGGTGAGGGGCCCCCGCCAGCCTCCGCTTCCAACACCCGGCGCAACGACGCCAAAGTTTCCCCCCGGGCTCGGCTCGGGGAGCAGCGCTGCTCCCCCCCAGCTCCCCTTCGCCCTCCCGGCTCTCTCTCCCGCCCACTGGGGACCCCCCTCACCTGCCAAGTCCGGAGCGCCGGTGGAAGTTGCATGCATGCATGGAGGGCGCCGCGTTGCCATTGCATTGCACTGCACTCCATGCAACGCCTGCACGCATGCATTGCCTTGCACGCCCGCCAAGGGGTCTCCCCGCGGTCCGATGTGTCCCCTCCGGCGCGGATGCAGCATTGCAAAAATAAAAAACTCCCGACGCAGCCCTACCTGGGGGGCAGCCTCCGCCTCCGCCGCTCCGCCTCCGCGGGGATCCCCGGGCTCCATCCTGCCACCCGATCTCCGCGGGGGCGCAGGCAGGCTGCGCGGGGTCTGCGCGGAAGAGCCCCTGCCCGGCCGCCGCCGCCGCGCTCATTCCATGGCTGGGAGAAGAGCGCTTCAAACAAAACACCCGGCCCGCCAGGCCACGCTGGGAAACGTAGTTTGCGCACCCCGCGCGGGCGCGGAGCCCAAGGGCGAGGGGACTACGGATCCCGGCAGCCCCCGCGCCGGGGACGGAGGGGGAGAGGCCGGGTGCAGGGATGGAGGGACGGGTGGGCGAGCGAGTGAGTGGCAGCCGCCAAGCCTTGGCCGAGAGCCAGGAAGGGCCTCCCCGGAGGAGGAGGGAGGCGCAGAGCGGGAGGGAGGGAGGGAACCCCAGGGGTCATCTAGTGACGGCGCCCCAATCGAAAATTTGACTTAAAAAAAAAAAATCTTTCGAATTTTTTAATTTTTCCCGCGGCACACCAGGCAACATCTCGCGGCACACTAGTGTGCCACGGAACAGTTGTTGGGAAACACTGTCCTAACCTAACCTACCTTTCACAAGGTTGGGGTAGGGATAAAATCAGGATCAGGGAGAACCATGTGTGCAACTTTGACATCTTTGGAGAAAAAGTGGAATATAAATGTAGAGATAAAATAAACCCACTTACTTACCTGAAAGTTAGCCCCATTGAATTCAATAGGATTGGTGGTCTTGTAGTAAGGTTAAGGCTTACTGAGAAATGATATACAATGAAATGAAAGGGGTGTTTAAAATAATGTTTGTAAAAAACAACAACACAGAAGCCTTTCTCTTGAATTATAGGGATAAAGGTAAAGGTAAAGGGACCCCTGACCACTAGGTCCAGTCGTGGACGACTCTGGGGTTGGGCGCTCATCTTGCTTTATTGGCTGAGGGACCGGTGTACAGCTTCCAGGTCATGTGGCCAGCATGACTAAGCCACTTCTGGCGAACCAGAGCAGTGCACGGAAACACCGTTTACCTTCTCGCCGGAGTGGTACCTATTTATCTACTTGCACGTTGATGCACTTTCGAACTGCTAGGTTGGCAGGAGCAGGGACTGAGCAACAGGAGGTCACCCCGTGGCGGTAATTTGAACCGCCGACCTTCTGATTGGCAAGTCCAAGGCTCTGTGGTTTAACCCACAGCGCCCCCCGTGTCCCTTAATTATAGGGATAGAACTACCTAAATTGTATAGAAATTTATTCATGTATGCGACTACAGCGGCAAGAATGCTACTTGCCCCAAAATGGATAGAAGCAGAAGTCCCAGCAAAGGAAGAATGGATACAAAGACTTATGGAATATGCAGAAATGGTGAAACATATCGGATGAATAAGAAATCAAGATAACAAACTTTTTATAAAAGAATGGAAATGGTTTATTGAATATTTACAGATAATTGTAAACAGATAAAGACAGTAGCAGGATTATTGCCATAACCTGCAGTTACATAAGTGTGTGTGTGTGTGATAAATAAAATAATAAGTTAAGTTAATTTGGATAGGCATGTATTTGACAAGTGCCAGAGTGCATGGAAATGCTGTTTACCTTCCCGCCACAGTGGTACCTATTTATCTGCCTGCACAGGGATGCTTTCAAACAGCTAGGTTGGCAGGAGCTGGGACAGAGCAATGGGAATTCCCTCCGTCGCGGTGATTCAAACTGCTGACCTGCTGGCTGTTCTTTCCAAGAGGGAGAGAGCAGGTGGGCAAGCTGTGCAGGTGGCTGCTCCTAGTCGCGGCCATTTGTATACAAGCAAGCATGTACATACCCAGTTTAAAAATTGTGACCTATGAGAACAGCAGGATAGGTTTAAACTGGGGATATTTCCTTCCGTGTTTTTGTAGCCAGAAAGAGAAATCTAGCTACAGCCTCTGTTAATCATTTGCTCAGACTGGGGAAAAGGTAGGCCATGCAAGCCTAGCAGGCTTTCCAAATGCTTCTCATGCCTATGGGGCCAATCCTATGGCGAGATGGCCACCTGTTATGGATGCTTTAGTTGAGATTCCTACATTGCAGGGGGTTGGACTAGATGACCCTTGGGTTCCCTTCCAACTCTATGATTCTGTGGTTCTGTTATTCTAAGTGGGCATGGCGGTCAGAAGCAGCCATCCTTGCTGCTCAGGATAGCCCATCCACAAGGCAAACTGAGACAGCCACCTTAGGCAGAGGAATCCATGGGGCGCCTCCATTGGTGTGCCCTCCTCACCACTACCCTCTCTGCCACAGAAGCACCTACGGTGGCTTCCAGGTTCCAATGATACCTTGTTTACCCCTTACTCAAGGAAACAAGGGCGGCTCAAGGAAGCCAGGCCCAGTGAGCACAGGAACTTGCCCTGGTCAATCTTGCCCCATGAGACTAAAGGCCTTTCCACAGTTACCAAATTCTCCTCCTCTCCCAGATCCTTCCCAAGCAATCTGAGACAGTGGTCATGCCTGTCTTTGCTCCTCTCTCTTCATACCTCTTCTGGTTCTGGGAGAACAGTAGGGAAGGGAGCTGGTCGCTGCAGGAGGAGGAAGCACACTGCCTTCTTCACCAGCCTGACTCATCCCTGCCTTTTGAACACCCTCCTCTCCAGTTTCCGCTTCTGCCTCTGGTTCCGGACTTCTCTCTGTCACAGACTCTCTCTGCTCACTAAGCCCTGTTACCTCTTCAGTTTCAGACACTTCCTCTCAGTCTGCTCCCTCTTCTTCCCCTGACCACTCATTGTAGTCCCACCACCAATCCCCAGGCTCTGAGCCTTCTTCCCTTGTGGGTTCCCCAGCTGGTGCCTCCCTCCACACCTCTGCACCCAACCAAGTCCATGGCAGGGGCCTTGCTTAGAGTGTTGGACTAGGACACAGGAGGCCAGGGTTCACTCAGCCATCAAGCTCAATGGGTGAACTTGGGCCAGTCACGGTATCTCAGCCTTACCTACCTCTCAGCGTTGTTAGGGAGGAGGAGAACCATAAAATCAGCCTTGGAGGAAAGGTGGGATAGAAATGGAACAAACACATAAACGATGCAAGGATTCTTAACCAGAGTTTCCTTGCCTTAAAGCATGGGTTCCCAGATTTTGGTCCATGGACCAGCTTCATTCAGTTGGTCCACAGTAAAAGGTAAAGGGACCCCTGACCATTAGGTCCAGTCGTGGCCAACTCTGGGGTTGCAGTGCTCATCTTGCTTTATTGGCCGAGGGAGCCGGCGTACAGCTTCCGGGTCATGTGGCCAGCATGACTAAGCCGCTTCTGGCGAACCAGAGCAGCGCACAGAAACACCGTTTACCTTCCCACCGTTTACCTTCCTATTTATCTACTTGCACTTTGACGTGCTTTCGAACTGCTAGGTTGGCAGGAGCAGGGACCGAGCAACGGGAGCTCACCCTGTCGCGGGGATTCAAACCGCCGACCTTCTGATCGGCAAGTCCTAGGCTCTGTGGTTTAACTCACAGCGCCACCAGCGTCCCTTGGTCCACAGTACATATGCATTAAAAATTAACATTGATTTTTTAATTGTATTTTTGCTGCTATTCCCTTTATTGTGTTTTCTTTTATTGCCATTTGAATTCTACGGATGCAAATGATAATACAATCAAATACGGTATAAGAAATAAAACAGGCATTAAAAATACAGCTACAAAGAAAAAACTATCTATCACAGGGCAACGCAATTACTAGGGCAGGGAGGAAAAATCATTAAGTGATCCACCAATACCATTAGCAATTTTCAAGTGATCCATGTGGGTGGGAGGGGGAGAGAGTTTGGGAACCACCAGATTTCAGAAGCACATGTGGTTTTCAGTTGGACACCATCACCTGACACTCACCAGCTGAAATTGTCTGAGATCTTTGTTATTTCCTCCCCCCACCCCAATAATATTTATTAATTTTTTCCAAATATCTCAAACACAATACAGTTTAACAATATTATTCTCCTTTCAATCTATATCTTATCCGAATAAACTTCCCTCCACTCCTCTTCTATATCTATATCTCCACATCTATATCTTATCCAAATTAACTTCCCTCCACTCCTCTTCTGGCTTCTCTACATTGCTCTTACTTAAGCATGATTACTATGTATACATTCTATATATGTCTATAATTCCTTAATAAATTTTTGTATTATACTGTAGACATACCTTCCTTATTATATTACAGCACTACATCTTGTGGTCTAACCAAATGTTTTCAATAAAGGTTATGAGTTTAATTTCAGTCCTGTGGGTGTCTTTATTTATGTACAGTTTTCTCTAAGTATACCATATATTTGGACCATTCTTTTTGGAATTTCTCATTGCCCTGCTGTCGGATTCTTCCAGTTAGCCTTGTTATTTCCACAAAAAAGAAAAGAAAAAAGATTAAATAAATAAAATAAAAAAGATAAAAGGAGATCTTTGTTATCTCCATGCCACAGCACTGCAGATAAACACCTCCAGCTTTGCTTAAAATTTGCAGTGCTGATCTAACTATCACATGCAGCACAGAACTGTCTCTTCCCTACTCAGCTGGGAATTAGCCTCAGTCACAGGCATGTGGCTGGTGGGGGTGAATCAGTGCAAGGCAGTGTCCCGTTTTTCAAGGCACATGGCGTTGTGCACAGTCCTGCTGCGACTCAGGAGCTTGTGGAATGAATGCTGCTGTGCTGTGTGAAGAGAAATCCTAGCAACTCTGCAAGAGGAAGGGAGGAGGAGGAGGAATAGACAACAGCAGCATGACTCAGGAAAGTGCCCTCTTCTCCCGCTGGATGTTCCTGTTTCGTAACTTTCTGCTGCCGTCGCTGCCGCCACCCCCTTCTCTCCTCCTGTCCTGAACATGAGCTGGCCCAGCTAATTCTTAGCATTTCCAGGTCTTGTGATCACCTGCCCGAGGCTGAGTCCTGGTGTAAACAACTGCGTCAGATGACCTCCAAAGCAAAGTCAGAATTGTGAGCAGAAGGTACAGCAGGAAGAGAAACGGTGGCAGCTGGTGCCCACTAGACCTGATGGGACTCCCAAGAAGTCATGGGGATGTGGCCAATGAGAGCTCACAGGGGCATGGTTTTCTCCCCATCCTCCACCCTTGCAAAGATACTGCAGACATTTAAGAATTGCTGTTTTGCAAATAGTTTGCACCTCACTAAATGGAAAAAACATCTTTGGTTCAGAATGTGGGATAACCAGCCTCATTTGACCAGTATGCTTGAGCCTGCAGTGGTACCTCAGGTTACATACGCTTCAGGTTACAGACTCCGCTAACCCAGAAATAGTGCTTCAGGTTAAGAACTTTGCTTCAGGATGAGAACAGAAGTCGTGCTCTGGCGGCCCGGCGGCAGCAGGAGGCCCCATTAGCTAAAGAGGTGCTTCAGGTTAAGAACAGTTTCAGGTTAAGAACGGACCTCCAGAACGAATTAAGTACTTAACCTGAGGTACCACTGTAATTAAGAGTAAGCTGTTCTTTGTGGAATTATAGGGTCAGAACTACCTAAAATGTATAGAAACTTATTCATATATGCTGCTACAGCGGCAAGAATGCTACTTGCCCCAAAATGGAAAGAAGCAGTGTGATAGGATTTTTTTAAAAAAATATTTATTAGATTTTCACAAATTATAAAAACACACACAATACACAACACAGACACACACACACACACAAAAACAAACATGTATCATTTCAAATCCTTTCTTTCTTAAAACTTACTTCACCGACTTCCCCATACCTCCCCTTTCTGCATTCCAATTCCCAAATCCTCCCCCTTAATTTTATCTAATTTTTTCCTTTTCTTTTCTTTTACTTAATCTTTTACAACTGTAATCCCTTACTTTCTATAACCGCAACATTTTAGCACTCATTAATTTTACAATATTTCTTAAGGTAAATTTTAAATTTCTTCCAATCTTCTTCCGCCGTCTCTTTCCCCTGGTCTCGGATTCTGCCAGTCATTTCAGCCAGTCCCATGTAGTCTATCACCTTCATCTGCCATTCTTCCAGAGTGGGTAGATCTTGTGTCTTCCAATACTTTGTGATAAGTATTCTTGCTGCTGTTGTAGCATACATAAAAAATGTCCTATCTTTCTTTGACACCAATTGGCCAATAATGCTCAGGAGAAAAGCCTCTGGTTTCTTAGGGAAAGTACATTTAAGTACCTTTTTCATTTCATTATATATCATTTCCCAGAAGGCCTTAATCTTCGGGCACGTCCACCAAAGGTGAAAAAAAGTACCTTCAGTTTCTTTACATTTCCAACACTTATTATCAGGCAAATGGTAGATTTTTGCAAGCTTGACTGGGGTCATGTACCACCTGTAGATCATTTTCATAATATTCTCTCTTAAGGCATTACATGCCGTAAATTTTATACCGGTGGTCCACAACTGTTCCCAGTCAGCGAACATAATGTTATGACCAATGTCTTGTACCCAGTTTATCATAGCTGATTTCACTGTTTCGTCTTGTGTATTCCATTTCAGCAACAATTTGTACATTCTTGACAGATTCTTAGTATTGGGTTCTAACAGTTCTGTTTCTAATTTTGATTTCTCCACCTGGAAGCCAATTTTCCTGTCCTGTTTGTAAACCTCCATTATTTGGTAATAATGGAGCCAATCTCGTACTTTAACCTTCAATTTCTCATAACTCTGTAATTTCAGTTTATCTCCCTCTTGTTCCAAAATTTCCCAATATTTTGGCCATTTGGCCTCCATAGTGTGATAGGAATTTTGAGATCTTAGTTATATGTTAAATGTTCATAAGTGTACCAACCAAGCACCTACGTAGATCAGCACATGAAGACTGACCTGGAACCATTTTTGATTCCCAAACTGTCCCAAAGTGACCAAATGTTTTCTCTGCAAGATCAAAGGAAAATGGAAAAGCCTCCCCATTGTCTTTTCCTTCACAAATCCTGTCTTAAGGGTATGTCTGTGTTTGAATAGGGTGTGAGCCTGTGATCTGGCCCAGGAACTAAGTATTTATCATTACAAAAGACTGGCCAGGCTCCCCAGGGTATCCAATCAAGTAAGCAGGCAATCCAATCAAGTGACCATTGAACAAGTAACCTGTCAGAGGAGATAAACAAGTCACTCAGATTTCTGTTTTAGACTACCTTTTCTGTGATGTATGTCTTGAGCTCCAGGGCAGGGAATGGCGTGCTCTGGTCCATGGGGTCACGAAGAGTCGGACACGACTAAACGACTAAACAACAATATAAGGCTTTACGCGCCATTGTTCTGGGTTCCTCCTCCTTTCCTGTGTGTGAGGGGAGCACCCTGTTGCAACAGATCAATAAAGATCAGGCTTACTAGCTGCTTTGCTTCTCAATATTCTCTGGTTGGCCTCTGTTATTCTCTCCTATCAATAGGGAACCTACATAAGGACTACATATATGGGCTCTTGGATACCCCATAAGGGAAAAAGGGTAGATTTTGTTTACAGCAGCAGAAGTCCCAGCAAAGGAAGAATGGATACGAAAACTTATGGGATATGCAGAAATGGCGAAACTTACTGGAAGAATAAGAAATCAAGATAACAATTTTAAAAAATAAAAGAATGGAAATGGTTTATTGAATATTTACAGATAAACTGTAAACAGATAAAAACATTGGCAGGATTATTGTAGTAACCTGCAGTTTCATAGGAGCAAATATTTAAAGTAGATGAATAAAAGAATAAATTAAATTAATCTAAAATATGCAGGAAATGTACAAAAAATAATAATTAAGGAACTGCAGAAAGAGGAGGAAGGAAGACGAGTTTTGAAATGTTAGAATGACTGTAAAACTATTGAAATATATATAACTGAAAATCATATATTCATATATATATATATATATATATATATATATATATATATATATATGAAAGCTTATATATATGAAAGCTTAGCTATAGCACTGTTCTTGTTGCTTTGCTAAAATTGTACTGTGATCTACTTTACAGGGTTGCTGTGAAGGTAAAGACTATGAAACGCTTTGACAAATTTAAAATGCAATTACAAAAAGTAAAAAGCTGCAGGGGGTGATTAAGACAAGAATGCAGTGTGCACAGCCTGTAGGAGCACGGATTACGCCCTGCGTGCTTGCACTCACACAAACATACAACCACAGGGATGCCTGTTCTGGCACACAACCACACATCGGATTTCCTGATAACCTACATACAATGTCCATTGTTCTTAGATCTGAATATCCTGGTTGTGTCCCAGATTCTTTTTCCTTGCTTTCTCTCTCTCTCTCTGTTAGGAAACATGAATTAAAGAACCAAGCTTCCAAACTAACAACCATTCCCTTCTTTAACATCTGCCATGTAGAGTGTGCTTCTGAGCATGCTCAGAACAGCTCCCACATCTACCCAAAAGCTAACCCAATTGACCTTACATTAGCTGGGTTGCAATAACAAAAGAGGAGGGGGGGGATGGGAGGTTGGCTCACCTGAAAGGTGGATTTCCTGGGAGTCCGTCCATCAAGTGGTTATACTGCCATCTATTGTCTGAAATCAGAAAATGCACTGGAAATTTAGCTTAACTATGGCACTTGGAGTTCTGACCAGTTCATTTCATGATGAGACAAACCCAGGATGCCTGCGATCAGTACAAGTGCAGCACAGACAAACAGAGAGGAGGGGAAAGGCAGAGAAAAATCAGTGCAACCAGTAAGAAAACATACTGTGCTAAAAGAATACAGTGGTACCTCGGGATGCGAACGGGATCCGTTCCGGAGCCCCGTTCGCATCCTGAATAGAACGTAAGATGCGATGGCTTGTCTGCGCGTGTGTGGGTTGCATTTTGATGCTTCCGTGCATGCGTGTGACGTCACTTTGAGCGTCTGTGCATGCGCGAGCGGCGAAACCCGAAAGTAATGCACGCCGTTACTTCCGGGTTGCCGCGGAGCACAACCTGAAAGCGCTCAACCTGAAGCGCATTCAACCCGAGGTATGACTGTAATAACTTTTATGATTGTTACAGCACCCTAAAGACACCCACTCAGAACACTCAGGATTAATAAATGGGTGCATTTTTGCCTAGATCAGCATGATGTGGAGAAGGACTGCAAGCCTGTTCCTGGGAACATCAGAAGCGTATCCTCCAACATTCCTCAGATGAAAAGAAGGACATTTCTTGCTCCCCCACAACTGACCCTCCAGGACGCCTGCATTTTGTGTGTGTGTGTGCCCCCGTGCAGAGCATTTCCTATCTGAAGAAAGGTGAGTGCCCCCACGATGACACCAAAGGTTCACAGCACACATACCCTCCACTGTCCTGAGAAAAACCCCTAAATCCCTATGTTATGTTATTTTATTCTTTGGTGGATTTGCAAAAAGAAGCACACACATAAAAAAATAAATTTTAGAAAGAGGCAGGATTAGACACAGATGCACAAAGCATTTTTTTTAAAGCAATCAAGACTCCTTGCATTCGGTTCCTCCTTTCTTCCTCTGCCTGCATCTCAGAGGAGGCACATCACACTGGGCTGCGTCCCAGTGGCAACAGCCTCTCCTCCTCCTTCCCTGCTCTCCAACAGCCACTATGAGCTGCCCAAGGGAGGATGCTAGCAGTGGTGGCCGTGGAGAAGCCAGGGAGAGGCAATGGGATGTTTGCTTCCAGTTGCCGCTGCTGCCACCACTCTGGACAAATGCAAACTCATCCTCATCCCTGAGCTCAGCATTGGTGCTGGTGAGGCAAACATGGCATCCCAGGATCAAATCAGAAGCCGGGATGGCCTCCGTAATTCTGGGACTGTCCCTGGAAAATTGGGACACTTGGAGGGTATGCGAAAAGGTTAGGAGTGTCGACATGCAGAGGGCTGGGCGGCCAGCTGGCTAGCCCTGGCTGGGCCGTCTCCTTCCAGCTGTCCCGCTGCGAAGACCATCACCTCTGCTCTGACGTAAATCAGCGACCGGGGCTTCTGAGCCAGGGCACACTATCAGCAGATCAAACTGCGCGCACAGAATAGGCATGAGGCTTGTGGAAGCATACTATAACTACAGATTTATTAATAAATAAATCAGGACAAAGAAACATGTCATCTCTCTCTCTCATGTCGTCTCAGAGAGAACAGAAAAAGCAAAAGCTATACACAACGGAAGTTCCCAGCAAGCTGTGCTGGAATGTAAACAGACATGTGACATGCAACAATTCCACACGTCTGCTCCTTAAGGTGGAATGGAAATGTCAACAAGGAGAACCCACTTCCTTCTAGTCTGAGGAAACAGAGGGAGACAGCAGTCCTTGCTCAATAGACTCCAGAAATGCCTCCTGGATTTGAACAGAAGACAAAGGCAGCACTTGCGGACTACAGTGATCAGCAGGAGGGAAAGACTGAGAGTGCAGAAAGGTAAAGGTAAAGGACCCCTGAATGGTTAAGTCCCGTCAAAGGTGACTATGGGGTTGCGGCGCTCATCTTGCTTTCAGGCCGAGAGATCAGGCGTTTGTCCACAGACAGCTTTCTGGGTCATGTGGCCAGCAGGACTAAACTGCTTCTGGCGCAACGGAACACCATGATGGAAACCACAGTGCACGGAAACGCCGTTTACTTTCCCGCCACAGTGGTACCTATTTATCTACTTGCACTGGTGTGCTTTCAAACTGCTAGGTTGCCAGGAGCTGGGACAGCTATGGGAGCTCACTCCGTTGCAGGGATTTGAACCGCCAGCCTTCTGATCAGCAAGCCCAGGAGGCTCAGTGGTTTAGAACACAGTGCCACCCTTTTTCTGGTTGAGAGTGCAGAACCTGCTGTTGATGAAGTAGACCAGCAGATGGCACCAGAGGCTGGTGATGAGCATATTGGCCAAATAGGGTCTGCCGTGGCATCACCTGGCCAGCAGGGGGAGTGGCAGAAGGCCCTCTGTGCTGATGCAATGCATCCTGCCTGCTGTGACAGAGGAAGTTCAGTAGAGGGAGCCTGGAAACTGCTGGTGAAGAATAGGTTGTTATGTGGCAATAGCTGCAAACGAAGACGGACCCTGTGAATATGTCCACATCAGAGGAGCCCATTGGGGAGTCAGACAAAACAGCTCTCTTGGCCCCCTTTCAACTGTGGTCCTCACCCAACTGCTTATCACACCTGCAGTGTTTTTGGGCACAATGTTTTCCAGAGAGTGCTCAACCAAAGAAGGGTTTTAGCTAGCCATGTTTCCAAAAGGAGAAAAAAAGGGGATTTTATTGGGTGTATAAAACACAGAAATAATACAAATATAATAGCCACCCCTCCCCTCACACCCTCCTTATTTCTTCCTACAACAATAGCTTTGCAGTGATGGAAGACATCGTTTGCCAATGTCAAAGATCGAGGGATGTTCAGTGCTCACATTTCAAACAACAAAGATTTTTAGCACCTATAATGACAAGGTCCCCTGGCCAGAACCCCTCTGACATGATTTTATATCTCCTTGCAGACACAGATAAGCATGTGACCTGGCGTGTAGCACTCTTTGCAACTGCCACTAGGAAAATTAGAGCAAATTATATAGCCAAGGTAGCCACCAACTGTAAAGGAGAAGAATTTATTTGATCCTATTTACATCAAGCTATAGTCTATCTTTAACACCAAACTCTGAATATAATTGCACATTGTATTAATTAACATTATTTTTTAATATATTAGTGGCCATGTGATAATTTCAGCTTATAAATTTTATTGTTTAATGTCTTAAGTTGTATATTAAGGTACTTTTATAGCTCTGTTTAGAGTAGGTAATGTCTTGATAATATAAATGTTTTAAGTTTGTTTGTATCAATCCAGAATATTTTCTTTTAATTGTTGAATGATTCTGTGTACATTGCGGCAGCCTTTGGCTATGTGCAATAAAACTGACTGACAAACGACAAAGAATGGGAGCCGTAGTCTGAGGAAATAGTGGAGCTACCAGAAGATTGAGCATTTGATCTTTCCGTCATGACATCCAGATTTACATGTAATGTAGTTGCAAATAAAGTGACTGGTTTCTCCTTCCCTTAGGAGGCCCTGGTGCTGTGAGCGTCTTCTTGGCAATTGCCGACTTCCAAACATTCGTACAGCACAATCTGTGTAAGGTCTTGTAGGTTCACCTACCGTATTTTTCGCTCTATAAGACGCACCAGACCACAAGACGCACCTAGTTTTTGGAGGAGGAAAACAAGAAAAAAAATATTCTGAATCTCAGAAGCCAGAACAGCAAGAGGGATCGCTGCTTTTGCTGCACAGCGATCCCTCTTGCTGTTCTGGCTTCTGGGATAGCTGCACAGCCTGCATTCGCTCCATAAGATGCACACACATTTCCCCTTACTTTTTAGGAGGGAAAAAGTGAGCCTTATAGAGCAAAAAATACGGTATGTCTGAACAATTGCCAGGCATGCGCCAGTCAGAAAGGAAGTTAAACAGCTTTGATTGATTTAAATGGCATTTCCAACACTCCAGGTAACACAAGCTGAATTTCGCAGAATTTGTTTTGGCACAACTAATAAGTGCAATGAAGTTTAGCTCGAAGAATTATAATAACAGCACACACAAAACGAAATTACTGCTAGTGAATAAAATCTGTTTCCAGTTCAAAAATTGGACAAATAATTCCATAACCAGTTGATTTAGCTTAAACCCATTAAATTAGCAAATGGCACAGATGCAGGCATCATATTTATGTTTTTTATTAATAGCTTCTACAATAGTTTATTGATTTAAACTATTTTATAGCAATACAAACAAGAAATAAAAACAACAGTAGGGAAGGTACCAGCAAAGAAAGTCTGTTTTCTTGGATGGGTTAGTGCTATACAAAGTCAGATCGATATATTCATAAACAAGGACTCAGCTATTCAGCTGCAAATAAAACATTTTAATTGTGTTGTGTGTTTTAAGTGCAATATACAATGTGACACTAGATGGGAATGGTGAGCCTTATGGAAAATTCAATGTATTTTTCAAAATGCTTTTAAAAATAATAATTTCAGAACGGTTTTTATATGTGTGTAGATTCCACCCAAGGGCAATATGTGGGGGGGGGAGGGGGAGGGAGAGAAGAGGTCAAATGGAAAAAGGATAGACTCCAGCAGAACCCATTTGGCATATAGATCATAAAGGTAAAGGGACCCCTGACCATTAGGTCCAGTCATGATCGACTCTGGGGTTGCGGCGCTCATCTCGCTTTATTGGCCGAGGGAGCCGGTGTACAGCTTCCAGGTCATGTGGCCAGCAGGACTAAGCCACTTCTGGCAAACCAGAGCAGCGCACAGAAACGCCGTTTACCTTCCCGCCAGAGTGGTACCTATTTATCTACTTGTGCTTTGATGTGCTTTCGAACTGCTAGTTTGGCAGGAGCTGGGACCGAGCAACGGGAGCTCACCCCGTCGTGGGGATTCGAACCGCCGACCTTCTGATCGGCAAGTCCTAGGCTCTGTGGTTCAACCCACAGCGCCACCCACATCCCATATAGATCATATGGAACTCTAAATAGGAGTCCCAGGTCTCAGGGTGTTTTATGTTCTTTGTGCTTCCAGCTAAAGGTGAACTTTTCTTTTGCTGCAAAAGAAAAAAGGTCTCCCAAATATAATGCAATCAGGGGGGCTGTCCGATCCTTTCAGTATTTGATTATAGCTGCTTAGCTAATAGGATTTGCAGGGACCAATCTTATTGCCATCCATCAAGGCAGAGGACACCAGGAAGTAATGGTGTACAGCACGAACATTTGAATTAATACAGGACAAGGCTAGATCATAAGTTTTGAGTGCTGTCCTGGCTTCACTACAATGCCAGCGCAAATCTGTAGTTGAAACATGTTTGTGACAGAGGAAAGGGAGGGAGGTACATGCCAGGAAAAAAACAAGCTTTTGTTGGAATAAATGTAACCTAGCTGCAATAACAACAAAGGTCCGTATAGTAAAAGCTATGGTTTTCCCAGTAGTGATGTATGGAAGTGAGAGCTGCACCATAAAGAAGGCTGATCACCAAAGAATTGATGCTTTTGAATTATGGTGGTGGAGGAGACTCTTGAGAGTCCCATGGACTGCAAGAAGATCAAGCCTATCCATTCTTAAGGAAATCAGCCCTGAGTGCTCACTGGAAGGAGAGATCCTGAAGCTGAGGCTCCAATACTTTGGCTACCTCATGAGAAGAGAAGACTCCCTGGAAAAGACCCTGATGTTGGGGAAGATGGAGGGCACAAGGAGAAGGGGACGAGAGAGAACGAGATGGTTGGACAGTGTTCTCGAAGCTACCAGCATGAGTTTGACCAAACTGCGGGAGGCAGTGGAAGACAGGAGTGCCTGGCGTGCTCTGGTCCATGGGGTCATGGCGTGCTCTGGTCCATGGGGACACGACTAAACGACTAAACAACAACAACAAGCTGCAAGAAAGAAAAGCTGCCGGCTCAGATGTATGTGGCTATTCAGCTCCCTTTTCTAATCTGCCACCAGGCCACCTTGTGCTGAATTTGATGGCTGAATCAAGGAATGGAAAGACTTCAGACTTGTTTACTTCCTGCAGCGTTAACAGTTTGCAATTCAGCCATCACGCTTCACCCAGGTCCTCAGGCATGGAAAAAGAGACCCAATGAATTAATTGCACACCATATCTTAACTCACATCTTTTTTTTTTAAAAAAAGCAACAACAGTATTTCCCCCACTCAAATACTTTAATGGCCTCCTTCAATTAATCACCATTCTCACTAATCATGTAATGATAACTAGTGATAGTTTAAGGATTAAGGACTCAAAAGCAGGCAACCTATTATGTACATCATTAAGAAGAAAACACCACATGAAAAGTCAAGGCAGCAACGGATGGTCAGTGATTAAACATAGATCATGAATTGAAATTCACTGCAAACATTTGTGTTGTGCTTCCAGGTTATATTTTACAGCGCTAGTGATTGATTTAAGAGTCCAAGAGAAATACAAACTTTGGAAACACGTGTAAAATCTCTGCTCTTGCATACAATGTATTTCCACATTGCTACAGGTTGTATGCAATTTATTTAATGCATCGTGATGATAATAATAATAATAATAATAATAATAATAATAATAATAATAATAATAATAATGTAATATTTATACCCTGCCCATCCGGCTGGGTTTCCCAAGCCTCTCTGGGGAATTTGAGAATTGTAGCATTAGAAAACAGTACAGCTACCAAAGGAACATAATTTGAAGTAGTCTTGGCAATACTTGATGATGATCTGGTTCAGGAGCCTTGGCTTGATGGCTGATCTGCTTGCTGTCCTTTCTCGGCATCCACCGACTGTTTCTCCTCCGGCTGTGACTCTGGGGCTGGTTCTCCACTTCTAGCCACTCTGAATCTACTCATGTGCACAGCCTCCTCGTAAATAGGGGGTGTCTCCATCCCAGCAGGGTAATGTATGGCTGGGAGAACGCTGTGGGAATGAGCTACTGCAAGCATTCTTCTAGCAGCTGGACCAAACACCGAATGGAAGGCTGAAAACGAGGAGAACACACAACTCTTCAGGTTACTTCCAGGACCTTAAATATCAGGAATGAGCGAGGATAAGAATGACCCTAATGCTGTGATTGATCGATGGTCAAGGGGGTTTCCGCCAAAGGAATGCACACTACAGAATGCACACAGAGTGCACATAGAATTTATTGTCCAATATAACACAGAAGAGACGTAGTGGGAGGGGGCAGGGGGGCCATGGCCCTGGGCGCTCATTTTTGAGGGGTTGCAATCAGGTGCCCCCACAACGTGGGGTGTTGGTGCTGACCTTTAAAGCCCTAAACGGCCTTGGTCCAGTATATCTGAAGGAGCGTCTCCACCCCCATCATTCTACCAGCGCCGATCCAGCGCCGAGGGCCTTCTGGCGGTTTCCTCACTGCAAGAAGCCAAGTTACAGGGAACCAGGCAGAGGGCCTTCTCGGTAGTGGCGCCTTCCCTGTGGAACGCCCTCCCACCAGATGTCAAAGAGAACAACAACTACCAGCCTTTTAGAAGACATCTGAAGGCAGCCCTGTTTCGGGAAGCTTTTAATGTTTGATGTATTATAGTATTTTAATATTCTTTTGGAAGCTGCCCAGAGTGGCTGGGGAAGCCCAGCCAGATGGGCGGGGTATAAATAATAAATTATTATTATTATTATTATTATTATTATTATTATTATTATTATTAACGGGCAAGGAGTCCTGGCAGCTGAGGGTTGTTTTTTTATTTTTATTGACAATTTCAACATAACAAATTATCAAAACACATCATCTTCATTATTTCCCCCCATTCCCCCCCACCTCCCCAACCACTGTACTCCAAACCTTTTACCTCTTCCATTATGTCCAGAATCCACCTTCAACAACAAGTGATATTCCAATTCTACTAATGATTTTAACTGTTTAGAATGGTCTTTAACATAAGTTGTAAGTTCTCCCCATTCCTTATTAAAATTTCGGTCTTCCTGATTTCTGACCTTTCCGGTCATTTTAGCCATTTCAGCATACAGTGGTACCTCGGGTTAAGAACTTAACTTGTTGTGGAGGTCTGGTCTTAATCTGAAACTGTTCTTAACCTGAGGTACCACTTTAGCCAATGGGGCCTTCCGCTGCCGCCGGAGCACGATTTCTGTTCTCATCCTGAAGCAAAGTTCTTAACCTGAGGTACTATTTCTGGTTTAGCGGAGTCTGTAACCTGAAGTGTCTGTAACGTGAAGTGTCTGTAACCCGAGGTACCACTGTAGTCCTTTAACTCGATCTGCCATTTTTCTCTAGTAGGAACCTTTCTATAGATTTTAAGCAGCTAGCATGGGACTAGTATGGTTGCTCAACTCACAAGTGATGGTGCTTTGAAGAGTGCTGTCGTGATCAAATGCGATGACTGTGACTTCATAGGGCCGGGAGTTGTCGTCTTCCCCGGCTGGGTGGCAGTGAAGGCAGCAGTACCTCACACAGACAGAGACGAGGCCGCAGAGGAGGAGCAGCCCAACCATCACAACCACAAGCCCAGAAGTGGGGGGAAAGAAGGGGAGAGTCAGAACCACTGCTGTTTATTGCTCATACTAAGTAGGAACATGGGCATAGCCTATGGTTACCAGACATCCCTGTTTCCTGGGGACAGTCCCCGGATTTATAAATCTGTCCCCGGATGAAATCCGTCCCCGGAATATCCCCAGGTTTCATTTAATGTCCCCGGATTTATATTTTAAGTGTTGTAGATTTATTTGTAGGGGGACGAATGTTGCATGATTGGTTCAACGGCACAAGGCACATCATATGGGGACTTCCAGCGACACAAAATGGCGGGCGCCACGGCAGCGAGCAGATCCTGAAGCCAGCCAGAGACAACTGCGCTACCAGGCTGGCTCCGGGCTGCTGAGACTGCCACTGCCGCCACTACTGCTGAGGGGGAACCGGGGACGCCCGGCGCGTCAACTGGGGGAACTGCAGACACACACACACACAACCCAAATCGAGCCAGGTGCAAGAGCACATGGCCAACTGCCCAGCAGTGCTCTGGGGCCAGGAAAACCCCGGAGCCGACGCAGGGAGAAGGAGGAAAGGAGAAGGCAGAGAGAGAAAAAGGATGGAGAAAAAAGAGGGGAGCCCCGACCTTGCCACACCGCTGCCGCCACTCAGGAGAAGAGGTAGGAGAGCACCGGGAGGGCAAGGACACGTGGCTGAGCCCAGGACTGACCTGAGCCTATTCCACGGTGGCTAGCGCTCCAAGACAGCAGGCCGGGGCCCAGAGGAAGACCACATGACAGAGGAGACCACAGAAGAGAAGATATTACTTCTTAATTTTTTAAAATAACTTTTTAAAAATATCTTTTCCCCCTCTTTTTTTTATAAAAAGTGTCCCCAGATTCTTTGAAAAAAATATGGTAACCTTAGCATAGCCAGGCTTTATGTTGCGGGGTCAGGCTTCATTTGGGGGCGGGGCAGAACCTCAGTTAAGTATTTTCATTGATTTACTTGATTTAGGGGGGAAGCTGCTCCCTGCCCCCCCCCCCGGTTAAGCCCATGTGTAGTAACCCAAACATCATGAATCAAGCGATGAGCAGATTTCCCAGCAGTCCATCCTTTTGTTCCAAAATAAGTCCGTTTGCCCCTTCTCGGGCTGGCAGCTTTGTCGGCGCCCCCCCGGGCCTCCTCTGTGAATTGTCCTATCGTCCTCCTGCCACCAAATTGGCCAATGGCGGAAAGAATTAGAGGGCGTTCTCCTGGGCACGGGAACAACTAGACAATAGCGAGGCCTGGCCCCATGCCCAGAGCAAGGATAAATTCCTGGCCTGCTGGGCATTTTGGCGTCTCTCTCTCGCTGTGATGGTGCACACTCACCATTTGAATGGCAATGCCCATCAACTTTTGAGGGACTCGGCCCCCTCAAATACTTTGGAATACATAGGAGTTGGTTCCTATGTCTGCCGTTTGTTCCAGAAGCAGAGTAATTCAATTTGTTCCTTCAGTTTACAGTTGTACCTTGGATGTCAAACGGAATCCGTTCCAGAAGTCCGTTCAACTTCCAAAACATTTGGAAACCAAAGCACAACTTCTGATTGGCTGCAGGAAGCCCCTGCAGCCAATCAGAAGCTGCAGAAGCTCCATCAAATGATCAGCTTCCTAAAGAACGTTTGAAAACTGGAACACTCACTTCTGGGTTTTGATCATTTGGGAGCCGATTTGCTTGGAAGCCAGGGCGTTTGAGATCCAAGGTACGACTGTATTTGCCTTCCCTGCCCCACTCCCCCTGCCCCACATCTAGAATGACAAAACACTACCCAGGCACTCTTGAACTTTGTTTCTGTGTGGTGTTTTATCAATGCACACGTGCAGATCTGGTAACTGAGAAGAAAAAATATACGAACTACTGTTGGAACCTACTGTAAACCACATGTGCATGTTGGTCTTGCAAAATTTAGAAGCAGGACATCAAAAAATGAAGAATTTCTAATTTACCAGTACAGTGGTATTTTGGTAGTCAAATGCCTTAGTTGTTGAACAACTCAACTCCCAAATGTCACAAACCCAGAAGTGAGTGTTCCGGTTTGTGAACGTTTTTTGGAAGCCAAACATCTGATGATGCTTCTGCAGCTTCCGATTGGCTGCAGGAAGCTCCTGCAGCCAATCAGAATCTGCACCTTGGTTTTTGAACCATTTTGGGGGTCAAACAGACTCCCAGAACGGATTTATTTAGGCCCATTAATTTCAATGGCTCTACTCTGAGCAGAAATCAGTTGGATACAAGCCCCAACCTGCAGATTGATGTGGCACAGCCCTAGCACAGGTTTGGGTCTTCAGTGAAAATTAGGCTTCAATGGAAACAGCACTCAGCACTGCACAGAAACCCCAGGCTGTCACAATGCACATCCCAGGACAGCGTGCAGCTGGTGGCATCATTCATCAACACAAACATCACACAACTGGCACAGTTACAACATGTTTTTTCCCAAAAAAGAAACTTACCAGATGTACCAGAGATGGACCCAGTTTTGGCTTGAGCAGCTTTGGGGAGAACTGGCGATTCAAGAAAATGTTAATATCATAGAAATAAAAGCCAGGTTTGCACATCCATGAACGCCCCTATTTCCCTTTGCTTGGTTACTCGAGATTTGTTAAGTAGCATCTGTGCATTTAAAGTGATCAGAGGAGACAGGACTGTTTAATCAATGCTTAACATTCATCTGTTTCATGGTATTTAGCTGAAGACCACCTTGGGAGAAAGGCAGGATATGAATATAATAGATTGAATCAATAAATGATTTGGTTTTGTAAACTGCACAGTTACTTCAAACATCTTAAGCCTCAGCCATCTCTAATACTTCTTTTCTTTGAACATCCCAAGTGCAGATAAACGCAGGAAATTTACTGGGTGATAACAAAGGGCTTACAATGAGATGCTTGTTTGAAAGAAGGCAGGCAATATAAGCTTTTAAAGTGAGACTGTTCCTTTCAAGACTACGTTCAGCTGGTTCCAAGTAGCTCAGAACTCCTCTTCTGCACACACAATTTCCACAGCACTCACTGACATTATTTAAGGATCTCTCTAAACCTGGCCCTAAGAGGCAAAGAAGCCGAGTGCCCTTCAAAAGTTGTGACTCTGTGCATCAAGCATGGATTCACGTTTGAAGCATGTGGTCCAGGACTCACCTTAAGACTGATTCCCAGACATTACAAATCCACAATGACAAAACGCTTAGTGGAAGAGTGAGTCAAATTTTCCAAAAATTGGGCAACATCTGAACACATTTCCATGAAAAATTGTTAAACTAGGCTATGGTAACTGGCCCTTTAGGAGAAATTGACACAAGCACACAGGGAAACCCACACCAACAAGTTCAAAGTGACCCAGTACAATATCCCTTTCCCTGCCTTGTTCATAGCTGTCAACGTTTCCCTTTTTTAAAAGGGAAATTCCATTATTCCGAATAGGATTTCTCGCAAGAAAAGGGAAAAGTTGACAGCTATGGCCTTGTTACTGAAGGGGATTCTGATAGGTGGCCCCCAAGTCCCCCTCTTATTTTGGATGTTCGAAGTTGGATGCCAAGTTCCCCAAAATTTCTTGGGCATCTGTAACTTCTTTAAAATGGCTGTTGCAGCCCCCTGCACAATGAAACCAGTTAGGAAATGATGGAGTTTGTATCATTACTAAATACACTTTCTCGAGGACCCAAGCTTTCCTTACAGGGGTCAGCAAACTTTTCCAGCAGGGGGCCGGTCCACTGTCTCTCAGACCTTGTGGGGGACCGGACAATATTGGGGGGGGGGTGATAAACAAATTCCTATGCCCCACAAATAACCCAGAGCTGCATTTTAAATAAAAGGAAACATTCTACTCATGTAAAAACACTCTGATTCCTGGACCGTCCACGGGCCGGATTGAGAAGGCGATTGGGCTGGATCTGGCCCCCGGACCTTAGTTTGCCTACCCATGATTGAGACCATTGCCAAAGAGTGTGTGTCTCCCCCTCTTCCACCTGAAAACTGAGGCAAAATTTTACTTAATTTCACTCAAAATTTCAATCTACTGCAAGAAGCAGTTAATTCCATGAACATACTCACTGGTCAGTGCCTGAACAGCTCTCCTGCAGTGTCACCTGAGGAATCTTCAAGAGATGAAAAAGTCAAAGTGGCTTTTATTCTTTCCTCTACATCCACTCCATTTTTAAATCATAGAATCAGAAGGGACTCTAAGGGTCATCTAATCCAACCTGAATATACAGGGATCAAACCTGCAACCCTGGTGTTATCAACACCGCATTCTAACCAACTGAGCTATCTTTGCCTTCTTCCTCAAGGGATATAATATTAATTTTTGTTCTACACCCCAGCCAGATATTTCATTCTTCTCTCTCTCTCCACTACATGACTGAGAGATGCCTTCTACATTTCACAATACAGATTCCTTTTTGAATTCTAATTCCCTGCTGGCTTTCCTTTCTGGCCAAACCAAAATCCAAGGCGCCTTACCTGAGACAGATATGTCAGAGCAGAGATGGTCACAACTCGGCTCGTCTTCCCCATCAGTGAATCTTCTGTTGCTCAGTCTTCTGTCCTCCAAAGCAGGGACCTCCTTGCAACCTCACGTTCATCATGCGCCATCTTCAAGCCGGCATAAGAGACATTGAAATTGCCTGGGGGCGCCACATCTCACAGCTTTTATTCTTTATACTTTTGCCCCCATCACGCAGCCTTTCTTAGAAATTCACACTTCCTCTCTTTTAGCTCTGATCGATCTTCTATATGGACACACACAGAAATATAGGCAAATTGTACATGCATAATCTCAGTAGCATATACCTCAGAAAGTCAAAGAAAGCTGAGGAGTGTCTTGTCCTGTTGCCCTGTGAAAGGTGCTCCTGTATCACTCTGTAGTGCTACCTGTCCCCTTGCCTTCACCACCCCAACCCCCAGAACCTAGGGGGATGAAGCAACTGACCTTCTGCTTTACCTAGGTTGAGAAGTCTGTTCCTCTGCCTCCTGCATCTATGTCCTTATCGCTTTGCAATGAACAAGAAGGGATACTTGAAAAACGACGGAAAAAGCATTTCCCAGTATTCCACCCATGCGCTCCACTAATCCCCCCATGGCCTCCCTTGCTCCAAAGTTTCAATAAAGCACCAAAGGTATAAACATTAATCTGTAGCAAATGATTGCTACTTCCCTGTTTAGACCCACATGCTTTCCACGCTTTTTACTTTAGTGGCGTTTGGCTTTCTTCTCTCAATTCTCCCTCAAGCGGTTCCATTAAAAAGTCTCTTAACGGCCTGTTTCCCCCTTGTATAATAACCACTATTACATTCCTGCATGTTCCGCATATAAATACATGAGCTGAGCATCCAGATTTGGATATAGCAGTAGGGGAGAAATGGTAAACGTTTCCGAAGAATCCATAATTCAAATTTCAGTCGGTCATAACACAATCGATTTTTGCGCTTAATAATCCTTCTGCTCTGGGGCTGTATTGCATCTGAAAAAGTCTGGCAGGTATTTTACCCTCTGCTACAACCGTGACAACAATTAAGCTAGTGAATCATTACTCTGGCATAATTTTCTGAGGCAGTGAGCAGAACCGATGGATTTAAAAATAAATAAATAGAAGTCACGCAACTAGAATTTAAACAGGCATGTCAGGTGTATATGCTCCAAGGAGAACAGCATGCATATAAAAGTGCAGAAATACAGACAGCAGCATGTTGACACGGATGCTGGATCCAGAAACTGACTCTGTTTGGTACTGGTTCAGGAGCACCTGAACCCCAAACAGAACTGAATATTTTCCCCTAAATATTTTGCCCTTCAAGGTCAAGGTCCTGAGTGGAATACTGAGAAATACTTTTCCATTCATTTTTCAAGCACCACCACTTCTTCGCTGCAAAGCCATAAGCACATAAATGCAGAAGGGGATCCTTGTAAAAACCCCATCTGGAAGGGCCCTATATCTAATAATCTAATGGGCAAATAAAAATTATAAGCTTTTTTCCCATATGTTGCTCTGCAGGTTTAAATTATATAAATATTAATGCTAAGATAAATTTATGCTGTAAAAATGGCAAAGCTCCATTTTGCGTGTGCTGTATATGTGTCAGCCAACAATTTTCAAAAAGCAATTGTCAGAACAGGCAAACTAATTCTGCACAGTGGTACCTCGGGTTAAGAACTTAATTCGTTCTGGAGGTCCGTTCTTAACCTGGAATTGTTCTTAACCTGAGGTACCACTTTAGTTAATGGGGCCTCCCACTGCCGCTGCACCGCAGCCATGAGATTTCTGTTCTCATCCTGAAGCAAAGTTCTTAACCCGAGGTACTATTTCTGGGTTAGTGGAGTCTGTAACCTGAAGTGTCTGTAACCTAAAGCGAATGTAACCTGAGGTACCACTGTATTTGTTTGCTCCGAAGGTCTCCTCACTGAATTCAACCTAATGAGATGGGAGAATTAAGGAAAAGGAACATATGCCATACTAATTGTTCTTTGAGAAAGCCAAAGAGCAGAAATTAGGTCCATTCCACATCAATTCAAATTTCTGAAAAACAACAGACATATTTTCACATGATTCCCTGTTTAAAAATAGTCTTTACTGGGGAGAAGCAAGAGCAGAAGAAGCCACCTCCACAAAGATAAGCAGAAATGTTGAGTTTTTCCAGCATACCCAACTGCCCCCAGCCCAAATATACAGTACACGATGATGATGATGATTTTATTATTTTTACCCTGCCTATCTGGCTGGGTTGCCCCAGCCACTCTGGGCGGCTTCCAGCATACAATAAAACATTAAAACATTATATAAAACATAATTAAACATTAAAGAAACTTCCTGAAACAGGACTGCCTTCAGATGTATTCTAAACGTTGCATAGTGACTTATCTCACTGACATCAAGAAGATTTTTTAACACAAAGAACAATCTTGATGCCTTGGTTAAGTTTCAGCACTTAATGACTCTGCATGAATGTTTTGTCATGAAATTGGGGTTAAGATTTGGGAAGAAACAAGAGTAATCTTTTGAAACATGTCTTTTGTTCTAGAGCTTCCTTTATGAGACAATCCCCTTTCAAACCAATATATTTCCCAGCATTTTAAAAGGTAAAGGTAAAGGCACCCCTGACCATTAGGTCCAGTCGCGGACAACTCTGGGGTTGCAGCGCTCATCTCGCTTTATTGGCCGAGGGAGCCGGCGTACAGCTTCCAGGTCATGTGGCCAGCATGACTAAGCCGCTTCTGGCGAACCAGAGCAGCGCACGGAAACGCCGTTTACCTTCCTGCGGGAGTGGTACCTATTAATCTACTTGCACTTTGACATGTTTTCGAACTGCTAGGTTGGCAGGAGCTGGGACTGAGCAAGGAGAGCTCACCCCGTTGCTCAGATTCACTCAAAAGGACCACAGTGCCACCCACGCCTTTCCAGCATTTTACTAAACAGATAATCAAAGTTATAACTACTAAATCAAGCCCACCATTTTCCAAACGAATATTCCATATCTAGATGAGTGGAAAGATAATGCTGCAGTACTATCAGAGATCTGCTTTCTCCAGAATGTTATACAAAATTTGTTGTATTTGATGATTCCTCTTCAAGGTGAAAACTTGTATTTCCTTCTAGATTCTCAGATTTGTTGGGTGCAGCAGGGGCTTTTCCAGCATTTTACTAAACAGAAAATCAAAGTTGTAACTACTAAATCAAGCCCACCATTTTCCAAATGAATATTCTATATCCAGATGAGTAAAAAGATAAGGAACAGCCGCAGAACTATCAGAGATATTCTTTGTCCAGAGAGTTATACAAAATTTGTTGTGTTTCATGATTCCAAGGTGACAACTATTTCCCTCTGGATTTTCAGATTCTTTGGGTGCAGGAGCTTTTGCCAAGCGATTTCTTAAGCGTTATTTGGACATCTTTGTTTCTCAGGCTGTACACCAAGGGGTTCAACAAGGGAGTCACCATTGTGTAAGAGACAGAAATAAAAGTGTCCTCATCTAGTGTATATCTGGATTTGGGCCTTAAATAGATAATGGAAGCACACCCAAAGTGCACTACGACCACGATAAGATGGGAGGCACAAGTAGAAAAGGCTTTCTGCTTCCCAGCCGTTGTGGGGATTTTCAAGACAGTGTTAACAATTAAAAAGTATGAGAGAAGGATGAACAGGAATGAGCAAAACACAACCAAAACACAAATAATGAAAATGACAATTTCTCCTATGTAGTTTCGGCCACAGGCTAATTCAAGCAAAGGTGCTAAATCGCAAAAGAAGTGCTTAAGTTTATTTGGTCCACAGAAAGGCAAAGTAAATATGATTATAGTCTCTGAGGTGGAAAAAAGAAATCCAGTTGTTGCTGAACAAGCCACCAGCTTGGTACAGAGTCTTTGATTCATCAGAATCTGATAATGTAAAGGTTTGCATATGGAGACATATCGGTCATACCCCATCACTGCTAGAAGCATACAATTTGTGCACCCAAAGCCCAGGAAAATGAACATTTGAGTAGCACAGCCAATGAAGGAAATGGTCTTCTTTTCTCTTAGAAGATTTGCAAGCATATTGGGGATAATGACAAGTGAATAGCAGATTTCTGAGAAGGAGAGGATGGAGAGGAAGAAGTACATGGGGATGTGGAGGCTGCGGTCAAGCCGTATCGCAGTGATGATGATTATATTTGCCATCAAAGTAACCAGGTAAATTAGAGAGAACACCAGAAACAACGGAATCTGCAGGTTTGGGAAATTGGAAAATCCAGCAAGGATAAATTCTGTCACCACTGTTTGATTTTCTCTTCCCATTGATGCAGCATCTGAAAATAAACTTTAAAAGCGTTACAGATTGCAACAGTGCTTGTCAGCTGATGTTTTATACAAAAATACTGGGGGGAAATGCTTGTTCATAAAATTATTTATTATTTTTTGTTCTTTAGTAAATTTACGTACTGCCCTTCAAGTGAATATCACAAGCCAGTTTACAACATAAAAACACAAAATGCATAACGTGGCTGTAAAAATGCAATAACAATAATAACTTACAAGGAAGCAGGTTGGATGTTGAGCTCTTCCAAGTGACAGCAATTTGCCACAATATCCTTTTTATGATGTTTTTATTTAGCATGGAACGATGTAAACACTTAGAAATCCCACCTGATATTATCTCTACGGTGTTTCAAAACGTAAAATAATCAACCATCTTATTATCAGTGGGAGTTGTTAAAATCTACAAGTAATGTAAAAATACATGTAATTTTATTGGGTGTATTTTTTCCCCTAAAACTGTTGACTTAATCTATATTGATACATTTTAGTATGTCTACTTGATTTCCAATTTTTATTTTATCAAGATGAATATTACAGTTTGTTCCGGTCTTTCTGATTAAGTGGTTTGCGAATATTGTTTAATAAATAAAACAGCTGGGTTAACTGCATCAAAGTGACCTCCTCCGGATACAAGTGTGGGCAGTGTGTATGGAGGTACATGTCATGTGACAAAGACACATGAGAGCAGAAGCAGCAAAGCAGGCTGGGAAGTGCTGGGACTGCACAGTCATTTGGGCCTACTAAAGTTATTCAGGCCTAACTGCTAACTGTTGAGTCACCCTGACATGTGACTTAGTAGCCACTTTATCTTTTGTGCTCTCTGTAAAATGTGAGAGTCTGTCTGCTTCAGCTATGAACAGTGTTGAATAGTGTTTAGACATAGCAGATGACGCAGCGATTTCTCCAAAGCAGCTCTTTATTTGTAAGCTGGAACAGAACTGAACTGAAGGGTTCAACCAGCCTGCTTATATAGAGCTCCACTACAACGCAACAGTAACCATTTTCTGTAACTATCCAATCACTGAACGTCACTTTCGATCCCTTATTTGCATATGTGGACCTGAACTTTCTACAGTATCCCCCTGCTGGCCCAGGGTGAGAACTTCAGTACATAACAAATATTATGTGTTTTATTTTAATGATCTCATATTTATCCGCATTTGATAACTTTTTTTCAGCGGGGGTGGAGCAATAATGGGAAGTTGAGGGACCTGCACAGTTCCTTGGGGCTGTCGTTTTCATTTCACGTGAAGGATCTCAGAGGCTCCTCTGAAATTTAATTGATTGATTTCCCCCTCATCTGAAAATCTCAGGGCATAAAAATACAAGATAGAAATACAAAATACAGAAGAAAAACATAAACAAACAAAAACCACCCCCCTCTCCCACAAACACATTTAAAAGAATATAAGATGTTACTTCAGCCCAAGGCCTCAGTTGACAAGGAACGTTTTTGCTTGGTACCTATAGGTAGTATAATGAAGGCACCAAGCGAGCCTCACTTGGGAGAATAAAGCCCCTTTTATAAAAATTCCTCCTCGTTCTTGGTGCCCGCTTGTGGACCCAGAAACATGTCACCTCTTCCTTCAGCATTTTCCTTGGAAATGCAGACAGGGCACTGGAAGAAAAAGGGAGAGAGGGTAATGTCTTCTGCTCTGAATCTCTCTCTGTGTGTATGTGTGTTGGGGGGCAGGCAGGGGGCAGAGAGAGTTAAAGGCCAAAGGCCTGGTTATAGAAAAAAACTTTTTTGCCTGGTGCCTAAAAATATATGATGGTAGTCCCAGTGCAACTATAGAACTGTGAAGCCTATTCTATGTGTGGTAAATTTGTCTGTGAAAGAGTTCTGCATCTTGCCAGGGAGATTGAGAATCTTAAGTTCCTCTTATGCTTTTATCCATTTTTTGTTTTAGATCACTTTTTCAGATTCGTTGCTTTTTTAACATTTCAGTTTAATATTAGTTAAATAAGGGGCTATATTTCCTTTTCAAGGGGGATTCAGCATCATAAGTTGGTTTGTGGTGTCGTTTATCTGGGTCTGAGGTAACTTCTGTTTCTGCTTGTCTTACTTTTGTATTGTTAAACTTTGGCTGTATCCATGCTACACATTTAAAGTTCTGTGATACCATTTTGAATGGTGGGGTTGGGGCTCCCTCAGGGTGAAATCCCCAGCTCTCATTCCCCACCCCAGGGTGTGGGGGGGGGGCATCATTCAAAGCCACCATAGCCTCATACCCCTTCCAGTATTGGAGGCAGCCTAGCTTACCTCAGAGGGTTATTGCCAGGATAATTTGCACAGGGAAAGAACACCATGTGTACCACTTTGACTTCCTTGGAGGAAAGGTGGGGTGTTCAAGTGAAAATAAAGCACCAAGGAAGACCCCCTGAGAGTACAAATGTGGTTTTTGAAAGCTGCCTAGGGGTGGTGAGTTAGCCAGGTGGAGAGAGAAGTCCCCACCCTAAAATGAAAAGGCAAGAACTTTCAAACCGCTGGAACAGATAATACACAATGACTAAATGAGGAAGAGCCGGCCAGCCAACACCTTGGGGAGACAGGCGAGTTTTTATGAGGTGTTGGAAACTGGATCACAGTCAGGGCCCATTTTTTTTTCTCTTCGATTCCCATAGGGATGTGAGGCAGGGGGTGTTTGGGGGAAACTATAAAGGAAGCCCAGATCCAGCTGCCCTGGCCCTCCTGGTGAGGGGTAAATCAAGGGGCAGGGCAGGTGCTTGGAAGTTGGATGAGGATACCAAGTGTTGATGTGGGCCTGAGATGGAGAGAGAGAGAGAGTCCCCAGTCCATTGGGCGAGGCCTTGGCCAAGATCTGACTTCACAATGGGCTGCAGAATGTTTTGTTTCCCAGGAAACCAGGTGAGTTGTTTGAAAGAATCCTGAGATCAGTTAAAAGCTCATTCAACTGTCTCCTTCAGATCAGTTGACACTGCAGATGTCTGTCTGCTTCAGAGAACTGTCTTTTTTTGGATCAGTTGGCATCGGAAACATCTGTCTCCTTCGGACAACTATCTTTGGCTCAGTTGAAAGCCCAGAGAATGGTCTTCTGCCTCCCCTGCTGCCACAGAAGGTAAGGTAAGCAAGGAAGAGGGGAGACATTCTGAAGCCTTGTTCTCCCCCCCCCCACCCCATTGGCAGTTTTTAAAGATGCTCCTTGGTTATTTGACCTTCATAAATCCCATGCTCCCAGGGAGTGTTCTGGTTAATTTTCTGAGTTTTTTGGGTTTGTCTCCATCCAAATGGCAGGAGAATTACCACCTCCCCGTTCCCCCCAAATCAGTAAAATGCTCTCCCCGCCCTGCACCCTTAAATACTCCTTCCCTCAGGTGCATTTCCAGCATCTTGAATTGGTTTCTCAACTCCCAACTCCTATCAGCCCTAGACAGCAGATCCAGGGTGTCAGATGTCATGGAGTAGCGGGGGGGGGGCAGTTGGGATCTAGACACATAAAACAGGGTGATTTAGCTCTGGAAGGGAAGGGTCATATCTCTTCGGTGGAGCACATGCTCTGCATGCAGAAGCAGGGGTGATGGAAGAAGAACCAGCACCAAATGCGGGGGTGGGGCAAACCATCTGGCAGCGTGGTGCCTAAAAACATATTGTGATAGTGCCAGTGCAACTGTACAATTGTGAAGCCTTTTCTATTTGTGGTGATTGCCAGAGAATAATTTGTCTGAAAGAAAGTTCTGCTTCTTGCCAAGGAGATTGAGAATCTTAAATTCCCTTTATGCTTTAGACCACTTTTTCCAGATGAATTTGCATTTCATTTCCTTTTATAACGTTTCAGTTCAATATTTGTTAAACGAGGGGCAATATTTTCTTTTCCAGCTGCCCTGGCCCTCCAGGTGAGGGGTAAATTAAGGGGCAGGGCAGGTGCTTGGAAGCTGGATGAAGATACCAAGTGTTGACATGGGCCTGAGATGGAGAGAGAGAGAGAGACAGAGAGAGCCCACAGTCCATTGGGTGAGGCCTTGGCCAAGATCTGACTTCACAATGGGCTGCAGAATGTTTTGCTTCCCAGGAAACCAGGGGAGTTGTTTGAAAGGATCTTAAAAGCTCATTCAACTGTCTTCTTCAGTTGACACCAGAGATGTCTTGCTGCTTTAGAGAACTGTCTTTTTTTGGATCAGTTTACATCGGAGACATCTGTTTTCTTCGGAGTCCAGTAAGTAAATTTTTATTTATACCCCGCCCTTCCCAGCCTAGATCGGGCTCAGGGAAGCTAACATCGAACGTCAAATACATTAAAACACAAACAATTGATTAAAATACAGCTTAAAAATTAGAATCAGGATAAAATTAAATGACTGCCCATGAAATTACAACCGTAGGGGTCAATTTAGCATCATAACACTGGGTAACTAGCTAGCTACTTACTGTCTAGTGTGGAAAGTGGAGCAAAGGACCTTTTTGGGAGAGCAGACCCTGGGATCAGTTCTGCACTCAAAATGAAAAATTGTGTCACTGTGTGCAAAGAGATGTAACCAGCTGCAACCTTTGTCTGTTTAAAAAAATGTGGTGACTTGACACATAGGTAAGAGAGGCTTTCCAATAGAGAGGTGCCAAAATCTCCTCAAAATGTGTGGCTGATGGGCACCATCTGCAAGGAAAATGGAAGAGGAGGCAGCCCTCACCTGGATTTGGAGAGCTTATTCTCATTTATTTGTTTTTATCTCTTTTTCACATCCACCATGTCCACTGCTGGTTGGGCTCATGGAAGCACCCCAGAGGGACTGAAAGATAGATTTTTAAAACCTCATGTATAATAGCACTCCCTTGAGCCCCATTGATTTATAATTATTGATATTAATTGAATTTATGAATTGATTTTTACTAGAGAGTTTCAAAACAACTTGTAAAGATTTTAAAGGCCAAGATGCCATAAAAGCAGACAGTAAAATACACAAAATCCTCAAAGTGTTCATCCACTGGCAATGTGTAACGAGGGAAATACCTCTCTCCTTCCTTCCCCTGCTAAAAAGCTGAACCCCCAAGAGAGGCCCATAATCAATTTAGGAGGCTAGAGACGTTTAGCACAGACTCTTTTATGACACCTCAGCTTGTCCTCTCCTCTGCATAAGAACCAAGTCCCTGGATCTGTGGTCCAAGGCAGACCCCTCCTTGCTGCAGGACAACCTCTTCGATTTCGCGGACCTGAGCTTGCAGAAGTGGAAAGACACTATTGGTCATGATGACACTTCCTCATGTCTCCATGGGAGGTCCACCATCAGGAAGCCATTCACAGGGAATAGGGTCATTCTGTGGCTCATACCTTCAGAAGGATGGGGGAGCACCTGGTGAGTTATTTGCTGGGAAGTGGGTCCTTTGCCCTTGTAAGTGTAGACTGCAACTTTTGAATTCTCAAAAATGGCCATGAGTGAATTTCCCTCCAGCCAAGACCAAAATAGTTTGGAAAGTGGGACCTCTCTAGCATTCTGATGCAGGGCCAGGGGAGCAGAAAGGGAGTGGGGCTTCCTGTCCCTGAGGGGTGCTGTAATGTCTTCAAGGAAGAAGAGAAATCCCTAGATGAACAAGGTATGCATGTTTGCATGTTGCACTGGTAACCAGAACCACCAGCTGCATACTGCTGTCCAGGTTGGCAAAGGACCATTGCTCAGTTGTAGAGCATGTGTTTTTGCATGTGAAATCCCCAATAGGATCTGCAGGCGGAGCTGGGAATGCCCCCTGATAGAATCCCTCTAGAGAACTGCTTCTGCCAGTCAGTGTCAGGAGTGCCTGCAGGAGCCAGGCCCTGTGACCGGTAGGGCTTCGCAGGACTGGGGCTTTCCTAAGTTTGTTCTGAAGAGGCAAGGCACGTCCGCACAGGTGAGGCCCATTGGTAACTCACAGCACCTGGTGGCAAGAGCCGGGAAGGGATATAAGGTCAGCATTTCCCTTTGGCTCTTTGCCACAGCAACACGCTTCCTGCCTTGCTACATTTGGCTTCTTGACTCCTTGCTTCCTGATCCTCAGACCCTTGGCTCCTTGACTCCTGGTTTCCTGACCCTCGGAGCCTTGGCTTCTGGACTCCCGGCTCTCTGACCCTCAGACCCTTGGCTTCCTGACTCCTGGCTTCCGGACTCCCATTCCTGCTCAGACCCTTGGCTTCCGGACTCCTGGCTTCCGGACTCCCATTCCTGCTCCCACCCCGCCATCTTGCCCCTGGTCCCGACATCCTTTGACCGCCTGTAAACTGGACCGTCACAGTCAGTGTTGACCATACTGAGCTAGATGAGCCAATGTGGTTTGAGTCAGTAGAAGACAGCATCCTGTGTTCTCATTTAAATCAACCCTTTGGGACTGTGAGGACTGGAATCTTATTTTATGTTTAAGCATGGGAGAAACTAGGCTTTATTTCCCCTGGGTCAAAGACCCAGTTTGGCACCTCCCCATGAACATTTGCACGCACACATACAAATATGTTGGGAGTCTTAATGGCGCTCCCCTGGAGGCCTCACCCAGGGCAAAAAAACCTGGCTAGCCGCCCTCACCCCTGTAGCTCTGGGTCATAACTCTTTGGTGGAGCACATGCTCTGCATGCAGAAGTTCAATTCCATATGGCAGTGATGGCGAACCTTTTAGAGACTGGGTGCCCAAACTGCAACCCCAAACACATTTATCGCAAAGTGCCAACACGGCAATTTAACCTGAATACTGAGGTTTTAGTTTAGAAGGGAAGGGTGGCGCATCTGTGTGGAGAGAGAGTGGAGCAATACAGTGGTGCCTCAGTTTTCGAACAGCTTAGTTCTCAAACTACTTGGAACCCGAACACTTCAAACTCGGAAATGAGTGTTCTGGTTTTCAAACCTTTTTCGGAAGCGGAACATGCTCTGTTCTGAGTATAACTTCCACTTTGAGTGCCACACTTCTGTTATGAGAGTGAGGGAAGGCGGGCTGGGCGGCAAGCAAGTAGGCCTCTGCCACCCTCCAGCTCTGGGTCCCTCCGCCACCGCCGCCACAAAAGCTGCATCTGAGAGCCCCAGCACCACCTGAAGGCAGTGAAGTGCTCCTAAGCTGAACTGCCCCCCCTCGCATGGGGTGCAATGGGTTCGCCACCACTGGTATAGCCTTTCTTTGGGCATGGTTCTGAAAGAAATTAAAGTATGAGGTTTAAATTATATGAATATGAATGCTAAATAAATGCATATTGAGAAATTACAATGCTTTATTTTGTATACAATATATTGTTACATCCTTGCCAACACGTTACAGAAAGCAAATGTCAGGAAAAAACCACATGAAGGCAAAAGAGCAGAAATCAAGTGTGTTTGGTTACATAAATTCCAACCTTTGAAAAAGCAACAGATATGATCCCCTCTTCAAAAATAGCAATTACTGGGGACAAGGAAAGGCAGAAAAAGCCACCTCCACAAAGACAGGCAGAAATGGACCCCAACCGAAATATATGGGTACCAGCCATTCAACAAGAACAATTTTGACACTTCAGTCTCAGCACTATATGAACTTGAAATAGTTCTGCCTGAATGTTTGGTAGTGAAAATGAGGGCTAAGATTTGGGAGAAAACAACAGTCATCTTTAGAAATGTTTCCTTTGTTGCAGAGCTGAATGATTACAGGTTCATTATGAGAAAATTCCCACAACCCAATTTATTTTTCAGTGATTTACTACAGAGAAAATCGAAGTTGTTTGTAAATGCTAAAGCAAGGCCACATTTTTCCAAGTGAGTATTTCATATACAAACGAATTTTAAAAAAGATGAGAAAAAGCTACAATACTATTTGAGGTGTTCTTTGTCCATTAAACTACAGATACAGCATTTGTTGGGTTTCATAATTCCTCTTCAAAGTGGATAACGCTTAATTTTCACATTCTTTGGGTGCAGGAGCTTTTGCCAAGCGATTTCTTAAGTGCTATTTGAACATCTTTGTTTCTCAGGCTGTACACCAAGGGGTTCAACAAGGGAGTCACCATTGTGTAAGAGACAGAAATAAAAGTAGTCTCATCTAGCGTGTAACTAGATTTGGGCCTTAAATAGATAATGCCAGCACACCCAAAGTGCACTACGACCACGATAAGATGGGAGGCACAAGTAGAAAAGGCTTTATGCTTCCCAGCCGTTGTGGGGATTTTCAAGACAGTGTTTGCAATTAAAATGTACGAGAGAAGGATGAACAGGAATGAACAAATTACAACCAAAAAAGAAATAAGGGTAATGACAATTTCCCCGATGTAGTTTCGGCCACAGGCTAATTCAAGCAAAGGTGATAAATCACAAAAGAAGTGCTTAAGTTTATTTGGTCCACAGAAAGGCAAAGTAAATATGATTATAGTCTCTGAGGTGGAAAAAAGAAATCCAGTTGTTGCTGAACAAGCCACCAGCTTGGTGCAGAGTCTTTGATTCATCAGAATCTGATAACGTAACGGTTTGCATATGGAGACATATCGGTCATACCCCATCACTGCTAGAAGCATACAATTTGTACACCCAAAGCCCAGGAAAAGGAACATCTGAGTAACACAGCCAATGAAGGAAATGGTCTTCTTTACTCTTAGAAGATTTGCAAGCATATTGGGGATAATGACAAGTGAGTAGCAGATTTCTGAGAAGGAGAGGATGGAGAGGAAGAAGTACATGGGGATGTGGAGGCTGCGGTTAAGCCGTATCGTAGTGATGATGATTATATTTCCCATCAAAGTAACCAGGTACATAAAAGAGAACACCAGAAACAACATAACCTGCAGGTCTGGGAAATTGGAAAACCCAACAAGGATAAATTCTGTCACTATTGTTTGATTTTTTCTTCCCATTGATGTAGAATCTGAAAATGAACTTTAAAGATGTTACCGATTTCAACAGTGCTCGTCCGCTGATGCTTTATACAAAAATACTGGGGGAGATGCTTGTTCATAAAATGATTATTTATTTTTTGTTCTTTATTAAATTTATGTACTGCCCTTCAGCTGACTATCACAGGCCACTTTACAACATAAAAAATACTAAATGCATAATGTGACAGTAAAAATGCAATAGCAATAACAAACCATTTGATGTGCCTTAAACAGCACGCTATACAGCTGCCTGAGAAAAGGCCGCCTCCATTTGCCCAATGGTAGAACCGGCCTCAGTAGACCGAACGTAGCACAACAGTTGTGCAACCAGCAAAATAATTGTGTCACCCCTTAGACCTTTTATGACATTCACTTTACCAACACGTCTACACTGCAGAGTTGAATGTCTGATATCTCCCTTTCGAGGAATCCTGGGAATGTCTGCTCCCAACTTAGTGAGGCAATAGAGCCAGTTTACAAAACTGAATTTTCCATAGAACTAAAATTTTAGCAATCAGACAACATTTTGGCATAGCTCATCACCGTAGATTACAATTCTGTATTCTTATAATTGATGGGATTCCACAGTGAATGAATGTCTGGCTACAGCCCACAAACTGATGAAGGAGCACAGAGGCAAGTGAGCTGAAGAGTTTGAGGCTTCACAATATCCCTGTCAATTGAAAAATTAACAGCTTCACAAGGCATAACTCTGAACACCACTAGAATATTTTATTGAGGAGCATGCCTATCTTAACCTGCCTTTTAAACAGTCATGCAGTCAGTGTCTATTCCAAATTGTAGCACCTCTGCAGCGTCTTAGGTTGCAGTCTTCACAAGTCCTGCTAAGCTACCTCATACTCCTTCAGGAAAATATTGGATCTGGAGCATTGTGCATGAAAAACAGTAACTCTGCCATTGAGTATGAATCTTGTGGCCAAGATAAAAAAGAGTCAGGTGCTTTGAAATTTTTCTTATTTACCTTTAAAGTGGTATAGACAAGAGCATGGGTAGGCAGGCTAAGGCCCAGGGGCCAGATCCAGCCCAATTGCCTTCTAAATCTGGCCCTTAGACAGTCTGGGAATCAGCATGTTTTTACAGGAGCAAAATGTAAGCTTTTATCTAAAATGCATCTCTGGATTATATGTGCGGCATAGGAATTCGTTCATCCCCTCCCCCCCAAAAAATATAGTCCGGCCCACCACAAGGTCTGATGAACAGTGGACTGGCCCCCTGCTGAAAATGATTGCTGATCCCTGGACAAGAACATCTGAAGGGCTGAATGAATGAATTCAAACCAAAGCTGCAGAACCTCAAACAACAATAAACTTACAAGGAAGCATGATGGATGTTGAGCTCTTCCAAATGACAGCAGTTTGCCACAATATCCTTTTTATGATGTTTCTACTGAGCATGGAACAATGTAAACATGATTATAAATCCCACCAGATATTATCTCCACGGTATTTCAAAACATAAAATAAACAAACCATCTTATTATCAATGGGAGTTGTTAAAATCTACAAGAAATAATTAACAATACATGTAATTTTATTGGGTGCATTTTTCCTAAAACTCTTTAATTCATCTCTATATTGATACATTTTATTATGCTACTTGTTTTCCATTTTTTCTTTTATCATGATGCATATTACAGGTTGTTTCGGTCTTTCTGATTAAGTGGTTTGTGAATATTGTTTAATAGATGAAAATAGCGTACAGGACAAATGGCTCTGGGGTAAGCCACACCCATCGTCAAAAAGGCAGGGAAAGTTCCATCTCATGAAACCTAACATCTCACAAGGGTACTGAAGACATCAGGGTTCAAGGAGATGAGCGTAAACTGACTATTTTCACAGACTATATATTACTGATGCTCCACAATCCAAGCTAAGCCCCTTTTCCTTTGCAGAGGGTACTAAATAATTTCATGGCAGTATCTGCATTCTCAGTGACTTCTGGACCCAGGTGTTCAATCTAATTCCTATTATTGTGGGTCAACCCTTGGCAATGGATCCAGATTTGGCATCACTTTCTCTAGAAAGCAATACAACCCAGCCATTGACCGCTATCCTCTTGTATTTATGTTCTAAGCAGCAGCTAAAATCTCCATTGCTAGTCACTGGAAATCCATATCCCCATCCCGGTATTGTTGGTTTGGAAGGTTATGGGACATTGCGCTTTCTGAACATCTAACATGTCAAAGAGGGCTTAGCGGCAGGGAGACGAAAACTGGCTGTTTCTATCCCATTTGGTAGCTCTTTCTATCCTTTGGCAATGCTGAGCCAAACAAGCATCAACCGTCCCATAGCCCAAATAAACATATGGAGAAGTTTTGTCACTCACAGTTGATATTATATGGTAAACAACTGTCTTGGGCATCTACGTTTTGAGCAGCATTGCATGAATGGTTCTTTTTTCCCATTGTTGTTGTTGGAACCATAGAATCTTAGAGTTGAAAAGGACCCAAGGGTCACCGTCGGCTGTGGTGAGGAGTGCAAGGCCTGCTCCCTTACAAAGCCTTTGCCAGCTGGCCTAGGGGGCAAGGCCCTCACACTTCCAGCTATAAAGAGACTCCTCTGGCAGAAACTTCCTTCTTGGCTATTGAAGCCACTATTGGTCTCATCAGCTCAATCCACCAGAGCCTGTCTTCGCGTACAGGGGAAGTCCTCCTTGACACACAAAGACACAAACACACACACCAATTAATCCAGTAACTTCTTTCAATACTGCCTGCCATTCCCATTCTCCCCAGATAACAACTTGCTTGCTCTGCTCAGACTGAAGTGAGGAAAAGGTGCTGAAAAATGGACACCATTCAGACCATTCCCTCCCAACCACACCATACAGTAGAGTTGCAGCCAACCCCTTCCACACTACTGAATCAGGTTGGACCTTTCTTCAGATATTTCATATTTTTGAGAGAAGGAAAATCAGCCTGGCAGCTACATTGTTCTGGAATACTAACTGAAGGACAAAGCCACTTCCGACCTCAAGAGGAGGTGGTGTTGCGCGCTTCACGCCCCCAACACGCGCATGGAGGCTGGCTTCCAGCCCCGCGTGATCAGGGGAATCCTCGGGCGTTATTAGGGGGTGTGGCTTGCCTCATTTAGGGCAAGCATGGCCTGGGATCTCCCTCTTGTCACAACTTCTTTGGTTTTGGCGGTTAGGCATTGGTAGGGGTATTGTTATGTAGATGTGTTGGGGGGGGAGGAGCGCCATCACTTCCCCCAAATATTGAAGGGTAGTCCGGTAAAGGATTCCTGGGGGCGTGGCCTCGTCCAAAGCCTATGGAGGTGAAGGCCTAAGGCACGCCCCTGAGTGGTGACCCCGGGGGAGTCCCTAGTTGATGTGCATCAGCAGGGCTCCCCCCCCCGCTGGTGTTAACCCTTCCCGGTCTTCAAGCAAACAGGCTGAAGCCGGATAGTCAGATAGGACCAATGCCTAAGCCAATACCTCTCTTACCTGTAACCAATAAAGTTGTGCCCTATTTTAGCCCATTAACCTAAATATTTGTGTCACGTGTCGTTATTCCTACTGGTGGGAGGCGGGAAATCGCCACACAACAACCTCATGTGGTCCAGTGCAAGAAAATCAGGGGGTGAGGGGACCACTCAGACATGATAGCACTGCAAATTACTTATCCATTATATATATATATATGCTAAAATAAATGCATATTGAAAAATAGCAATACTCCATTTTGTACAATACAGTGGTACCTCGCAAGACGAATGCCTCGCAAGACAAAAAACTCGCTAGACGAAAGGTTTTTCCGTTTTCGATTTGCCTCGCAAGACGAAATTTCCCTATGGGCTTGCTTCGCAAGACGAAAACGTCTCGCGGCTTTGTTTCCTTTGTCTAAAAACAAAGACATGTTTTGTTTATAAAGTTAATTTATTTTCCCTTCAATTTTTGAACTGCTCTTTACAGTATGTGTGACTTTAAAGAGCAGTTAATAAACTGTTGTTGTACCAAATTTGGCTTTGTTTGGACTTTTTTTGACCATAGGAACGCATTAATTGATTTTCAATGCATTCCTATGGAATTTCGTGATTCGCAAGACGAAAAATTCGCTAGACGACAAAAATTGCGGAACGAATTAATTCCGTCTTGCGGGGCACCACTGTATATTATTACATTCTTGCCAACACTGTACAGAAAGCAAATGTCAGAACAAATCACATGAAAGCAAAAGAGCAGAAATTAAGTGTGTTTGGTTACAAGAATTCCAACATTGCAAAAGCAGACTCCAAATGTTTTGTGTCACTGGGATGGCGGGAATTCTGTATTGAATAGCTATGAATGTTTGTATGTGATGCCAGTAAAAGGTTTGAGGATGATGAAAAAGCAGATTCCCTCCTTAAAAAATACCATTTCAGGGGACAAGGAAGGGCAGAAAAAGCCACATCCACAAAGATAAACAGATATGTACCCCAAACTGACCCCAAAAGAAATATACAGGTACCAGCCAGGGACCTGGGCAGGGGGAGAATTCATGCCGCTGCCCAGGAGAAGCTGCGCGCTGCTATCCCATAAGCCAGGACAGCAAGCTGTGATCCCACTTGCTGTCCTGGCTTCGGGGATTCAGAATATTTTTTTTTCTTATTTTCCTCCTCCAAAAACTAGGTGCGTCTTATGGTCTGGTGTGTCTTATAGAGCGAAAAATACAGTACTTAATTCGTTCCGGAGGTAGGTTCTTAACCTGAAACTGTTCTTATCCTGAAGCACCACTTTAGCAAATGGGGCTGCCGCGCCGCTGCCACGCGATTCAGTTCTCATCCTGAATCAAAGTTCTTAACCTGGGGTACTATTTCTGGATCAGCGGAGTCTGTAACCTGAAGCGTCTGTAACCTGAAGCGTATGTAACCCAAGGTACCACTGTATACGGGTACCAGCCATTCAACAAGAACAATTTTGACACTTCAGTCTCAGCACTATATGAGCTTGAAATAGTTCTGCGTGAATGATTGGTAGAGAAAATGTGGGCTAGGATTTGAGAGAAAACAACAATAATCTTTAGAAAAGTTTCCTTTGTTGCAGGGCTGAATGATTACAGGTTCATTTATGAGAAAATTCCCACAACCCAATTTATTTTTCAGTGATTTACTAAAGAGAAAATCAAAGTTGTCTGTAAATGCTAAAGCAAGGCCACATTTTTCCAGATGAATATTCCACATACAAATGAATTTTTAAAAAGATGAGAAAAAGCTACAATGCTATTTGAGGTGTTTTTTGTCCATTAAACAACAGATACAGTATTTGTTGGGTTTCATAATTCCTCTTCAAAGTGGATTACGCTTAATTTTCACATTCTTTGGGTGCAGGAGCTTTTGCCAAGCGATTTCTTAAGTGCTATCTGGACATCTTTGTTTCTCAGGCTGTACACCAAGGGGTTCAACAACGGAGTCACCATTGTGTAAGAGACAGAAATAAATGTCATCTCATCTAGTGTGTAACTGGATTTGGGCCCTAAATAGATAATGCCAGCACACCCAAAGTGCACCACGACCACGATAAGATGGGAGGCACAAGTGGAAAAGGCTTTTCGTTTCCCAGCCGTTGTGGGGATTTTCAAGACAGTGTTTGCAATTAAAATGTACGAGAGAAGGATGAACAAGAATGAAGAAATCACAACCAAAACACAAATAATGAAAATGACCATTTCACCTATGTAGTTTCGGCCGCAGGCTAATTCAAGCAAAGGTGCTAAATCGCAAAAGAAGTGCTTAACTTTATTTGGTCCACAGAAAGGCAAGGTAAATATGATAATGGTCTCTGATATAGAAAAAATAAATGCAAGTGATATTGAACAAGCCACCAGCTTGGTGCAGAGTCTTTGATTCATCAAAATCTGATAACGTAAAGGTTTGCATATGGAGACATATCGGTCATACCCCATCACTGCTAGAAGCATACAATTTGTGCCTGCCAAGCCCAGGAAAATGCACATCTGAGTAGCACAGCCAATGAAGGAAATGGTCTTCTTTTCTCTTAGAAGATTTGCAAGCATATTGGGGATAATGACAAGTGAGTAGCAGATTTCTGAAAAGGAGAGGATGGAGAGGAAGAAGTACATGGGGATGTGGAGGCTGCGGTTAAGCCAAATCGTAGTGATGATGATTATATTTGCTATCAAAGTAACCAGGTAGATTAGAGAGAACACCAGAAACAACGGAATCTTCAGGTCTGGGAAATTAGAAAATCCAGCAAGGATAAATTCTGTCACCACTGTTTGATTTTCTCTTCCCATTGATGCTGCATCTGAAAATAAACTTTAAATGTATTACAGTTTTCAACAGTGCTCATCAGCTGATGTTTTATACAAAAATGCTTGGGGAGAGGCTTGTTCATAAAATAATTATTTATTTTTTGTTCTTTATTAAATTTATGTACCGCCCTTCAGCTGACTATCACAGGCCACTTTACAACATAAAAACACAAAATGCATAATGTGACCGTAAAAATGCAATAGCAATAAAAACCCTTTGATGTGCCTTAAACATCACTTATACGGGTTTAAGGATTTAGATTTGGTGGGCAGAGTGCCTGAAGAACTATGGATGGAGGCTCGTAACATTATACAGGAGGCAGCAGCTAAAAACATCCCAATGAAAAGGAAATGCAAGAAAGCAAAGTGGCTGTCCAACGAGGCCTTACAAATAGCGGGGGAGAGAAGGCAAGCAAAATGCGAGGGAGACAGTGAAAGATACAGGAAATTGAATGCAGATTTCCAAAAAATAGCAAGGAGAGACAAGAAGACCTTAAACGAGCAATGCAAAGAAATAGAGGAAAACAACAGAATGGGAAGAACCAGAGATCTGTTCAAGAGAATTGGAGATATGAAAGGAACATTTCGTACAAAGATTACCATAATAAAGGACAAAAGTGGTAAGGACCTAACAGAAGCAGAAGACATCAAGAAGAGGTGGCAAGAATACACGGAGGAATTATGCCAGAAAGATATGGATGGCTCGTACACCCCAGGTAGTGTGGTTGCTGACCTTGAGTCAGACATCCTGGAGAGTGAAGTCAAATGGGCCTTAGAAAGCACTGCAAATAACAAGGCCAGTGGAAGTGATGGTGTTCCAGCTGAACTGTTTAAAATTTAAAAAAATGATACTGTTAAGGTGCTACACTCAATATGCCAGCAAATTTGGAAAACTCAGCAGTGGCCAGAGGATTGGAGAAGATGAGTCTACATCCCAATCCCAAAGAAGGGCAGTGCCAAAGAATGCTCCAACTACCGCACAATTGCACTCATTTCACACGCTAGCAAGGTTATGCTTAAAATTCTACAAGGAAGGCTCAAGCAGTATGTGGACCGAGAACTCCCAGAAGTGCAAGCTGGATTTCGAAGGGGCAGAGGAACCAGAGACCAAATTGCAAACATGTGCTGGATTATGGAGAAAGCTAGAGAGTTCCAGAAAGACATCTACTTCTGCTTCATTGACTATGCAAAAGCCTTTGACTGTGTCGACCACAGCAAACTATGGCAAGTTCTTTAAGAAATGGGAGTGGCTGATCACCTCATCTGTCTCCTGAGAAATCTCTGTGTGGGACAAGAAGCTACAGTTAGAACTGGATATGGAACAACTGGTTGGTTCAAAATTGGGAAAGGAGTACGACAAGGCTGCATATTGTCTCCCTGCTTATTTAACTTATATGCAGAATTCATCATGCGAAAGGCTGGGCTGGATGAATCCCTAGGCAGAATTAAGATTGCCGGAAGAAATATCAACAACCTCAGATATGCAGATGACACAACCTTGGTGGCAGAAAGTGAGGAGAAATTAAAGAACCTTTTAATGAGGGTGAAAGAGGAGAGCGCAAAATATGGTCTGAAGCTCAACATCAAAAAAACGAAGATCATGGCCACTGGTCCCATCACCTCCTGGCAAACAGAAGTGGAAGAAATGGAGGCAGTGAGAGATTTTACTTTCTTGGGCTCCATGATCACTGCAGATGGTGACAGCAGCCACGAAATTAAAAGACGCCTGCTTCTTGGGAGAAAAACAATGACAAACCTAGACAGCATCTTAAAAAGCAGAGACATCACCTTGCCAACAAAGGTCCGTATAGTAAAAGCTATGGTTTTCCCAGTAGTGATGTATGGAAGTGAGAGCTGCACCATAAAGAAGGCTGATCGCCGAAGAATTGATGCTTTTGAATTCTGGTGCTGGAGGAGACTCTTGAGAGTCCCATGGACTGCAAGAAGATCAAACCTATCCATTCTTAAGGAAATCAGCCCTGAGTGCTCACTGGAAGGACAGATTGTGAAGCTGAGGCTCCAGTACTTTGGCAACCTCATGAGAAGAGAAGACTTCCTGGGAAAGACCCTGATGTTGGGACAGATTGAGGGCACAAGGAGAAGGGGACGACAGAGGGCGAGATGGTTGTGGGAGGCAGTGGAAGACAGGAGTGCCTGGCGTGCTCTGGTCCATGGGGTCACGAAGAGTCGGACACGAGTAAATGACTAAACAACAACAACAACAAACATCACTCCATACAGCTTCCTGAGAAAAAGCCGCCTCCATTTGTCCAATGGTAGAACCAGCCTCAGTAGCACAACAGTTGTGCAACCAAGAACATAATTGTGCCACCCTATAGACGTATTATTACATTCACTTGACCAATAAGTCTACACTGCAGAGTTGAATGTCTGATATCTCCCTTTCGACGAATCCTGGGAATGTCTGCTCCCAAGTGAGTGAGGCATTAGAGCCTGTTTACAAAACTGCATTTTCCATCGAACTAAAATTTTAGCAATCAAACAACATCTTGGCATAGTTCATCACCATAGATTAAAATTCTGTATTCTTTTAATTGATGTAATTCCACTGTGAGTGAATGTCTGGCTACAACCCACAAACAGAGGAAGGAGCACAGAGGCAACTGAGCTGAAGAGTTTGAGGCTTCACAATATTCCTGTCAATTGAAAAATTAACAGCTTCACAAAGCATAACTCTGAACACCACTAGAGTATTTTATTGAGGAGCATGCTTTTCTTCAGCTGCCTTTTAAAGAGTCATACATGTCTATTCCAAAATGTAGCACCTCTCCAGGGTCTCAGGTTGATGTCTTCACCAGTCTAAGCTACCTCATACCCTTTTGGAAAAATATTGGATCTGGGGCTTCTGCATGAAAAGTAGTAAATCTGCCATTGAGTACGAATCTTGTTCCCAAGATAAAAAAGAGTCAGGGGCTTTGAAATTGTTCTTATTTCCCTTTAAAGTGGCAAAAACAAGAGCATCAGAAGGGCTGAATGAATGAATTCAAACCAAAGCTGCAGAACCTCAAACCACAATAGACTTACAAGGAAGCACGATGGATGTTGAGCTCTTCCAAATGACACCAATTTGCCACAATATCCTTTTTATGATGTTTCTACTGAGCATGGAACAATGTAAACATGATTATAAATCCCACCAGATATTATCTCCACGGTATTTCAAAACATAAAATAAACCAACCATTTTATTATCAATGGGAGTTGTTAAAATCTACAAGAAATAATTAACAATACATGTAATTTTATTGGGTGCATTTTTTCCTAAAACTGTTGACTTCATCTCTATATCGATACATTTCATTATGTCTACTTGTTTTCCATTTTTTTCTTTTATCAGGATGCATATTAAAGATTGTTTCGGTCTTTTTGATTAAGTGGTTTGTGAATATTGTTTAATAAATAAAAATAGCGTACAGGACAAATGGCTCTGGGGTAAGCCACACCCATCGTCAAAAAGGCAGGGAAAGTTCCATCTCATGAAACCTAACATCTCACAAGGGTACTGAAGACATCAGGGTTCAAGGAGATGAGCATAAACTGAATATTTTCACAGATTATATATTACTGATGCTCCACAATCCAAGCTAAGCCCTTTTTCCTTTGCAGAGGGTACTAAATAATTTCATGGCAGTATCTGCATTCTCAGTGACTTCTGGACCCAGGTGTTCAATCTAATTCCTATTATTGTGGGTCAACCCTTGGCAATGGATCCAGATTTGGCATCACTTTCTCTAGAAAGCAATACAACCCAACCATCGACCGCTATCCTCTTGTATTTATGTTCTAAGCAGCAGCTAAAATCTCCATTGCTAGTCACTGGAAATCCAGATCCCCATCCCGGTATTGTTGGTTAAGGAAGGTTATGGGACATTGCTCTCTCTAAACATCTAACATGCCAGAGAGGGCATTAAAAGACTTTGAGGAAATAAGAGAACACATCTCTTATGTCACTTCTCCACATGTTTAGTTGATATTATATGGTATTGTCATGGAACTGACATCGGAGCTAGAGGCGGAGGGAAGGCTCTCAAATGATGCTGGAGAAGGGCCCAGCAGGGAGAGAGGCAGCTCAACAGATCGGGAAGCAAATCAGCACAACACCAGGGATAAAGGGGGGCAGATGGGGGAATCGGCGAGAGGGCTCCAGGACTCTTCACCGGACACCAGCGGGGAGAGCACAGGTCCTCCGCTACCCACGCCCTCCCTGCGCAGAAGACTTCCGCGCAGGGAGAGTCGGAGGAGACTTGGCGTCAAACAACTTTTATGTTGGAAAAGGTTTAAGAAACGCCCACTGACGGATTCTGCTAGCAACTGAGGCAGCCACGAAGTGAAGGGCTGCCCAAACAGAAAGGTTTAACCAGGCAACATAGCCAGGAGAGGCAGCAACTTACGCACGAGCAACCCATACTCATTACAGCAATCCGTCAGTCCCTGACGTCGCTCGTGCACAGCGACAGGCAGGCAGCATCATGAGCAAAACCGGAGAAGCTGGCGCCACGGAGGGAGCAGCTGGAGTGCAAAATCTGGTGGAGAGGAACCGACATTTGGAACAGCATGTGGCTCTTCTGACGGCGCGGCTGGACGAAAGGCGGGCTCAGGATGCTCAGGTCAGACCCACCCCAGTAGCAAGGAAGGTACCGGGACTGGTACACAAATTTGGAGGGAAACCCCAGGACTACAGTGTGTTCTGAACGGAAATAGAGTACGCGTTGGAACTGCAACAGAATGATTTTGCAGACGATGGGGAGAGGGTTGCCTATATTGTTGGACATCTGTAGGATGGGGCCAGAGAATGGATCAGGCCCCTAATGGCAACGCAGAATGCCGCCTTGAAAGACCTGAGGAAATTCTTTCAGGCGATGGATGCGATGTATTCCAGTGATTTACAGCAAAGTGTGACTCGGCGGGAACTGATGGGCTGCAAACAGGGGAACCAGTCAGTTAGAGACTACTGGGCACGCTTTGCCATGTTAGTCCACCGGCTCGGGTGGGAATTGGACTCTGAACCCATTCAAATGCTGTTCGAGGAGGGGTTGTCCCCAACGGTGAAGGGCGAGCTTTCCCGCGCACCCCGACTGCAGTTGATGGATCAGCTGACCAAGGCAGTGCTTGCGATTGGTGTAAGGCAGGAAGCGCGGGCCCAGGAGAAGCGGGAAGGGAGAGAGCAACGTTACCATGACTACCGCATTCCTGAAATACCAAGGCAGCCTTCCCCGCCGGCGGAGCCAATGGAAATAGATGGGGCGCGCACGGGGGAAGTTTCAAACTCCAGTGAAGGTCGCAAAAGGGAGGGAAAGGATGGGAAAACCACCAAGAAGTGTTTTCTCTGCCAGCGGCCGGGACATTTTGCCAGGGTCTGCCCGCAAAGAAAGGCCTGGCAAGGGATGGTGGGAGCTGCAGGGGGTGAGGAGGAGATGGTAAAGGGGCAGGAGCAGGGAAATGCCAACGCTTGGCTGCCACTCAGCGGGCACAGCAGCCAGGCCAGGAACCAATAGAAGTGCCCCAACCAGACCCCCCCCAGGGCGGCTATAGCCATAGAAGTGGTGCTAGAACTCCCGAATGGGCACCCAGTCAAGGGGAAAGGGCTGTTGGATTCAGGCAGTTCCTGCAATTTCTTCAGCAAGGACTTTGCACTAGAGCACCAGCTCCACCTGCTGCCCCTGGATTTCCCCTTGCAAGTAGCCACCATTGATGGCAGGGAGCTTCTGGGAGGGGAAGTGACGCACCAGACCCCACCCATGAGAATGAGGGTTTCCAGGCACACGGAGACCATCGCCTTTCACGTAGCCTCACTGGCAGGACCCCCAATAATATTAGGGATGAGCTGGCTAGCACAACATGATCCAGTGGTGGCATGGCATCAGAGAACGGTCACCTTTGGGTCCGCTTACTGCTTGGAACACTGTCTAGGGGGGAAAACCCCAAGAATGACCGTGGCCAGGGTGGCTGGGATAGCTGTGGAGCCGAAAGGGGAGGTGCCACCACAATATGCTGACCTGCAGGAGGTCTTCGGCGAGAAGGAGGCAGCTAGACTACCCCCGCATAGGCCCTTTGACTGCCAAATCAACTTGCTCCCTGGGGCGCAGCTACCGGTGAGTAAACTGTATGCCATGTCGGACAGGAAGATGAAGGAGTTGCGAGAATTTATTGACAAGAACCTGAAAAGAGGCTTCATAAGAGAATCAAAAGCGGTAGGGGGCAGTCCGGTGTTCTTTGTGGACAAAAAGGACACTAATCAACCCAGGCTCGTTGTGGACTATAGGGCCGTCAATTTGGTATCGGAACCAGTGACCTTCCCAATGCCCAGGATTGACAACATTTTAACACGGGTGAGGCAGGGAAAATTTTTTACCAAGCTTGATCTCAGGGGAGCCTACAACTTGATTAGGATGAGGGAGGGGGACGAATGGAAGACCACAATGTTCACACCCCTGGGGGCCTTTGAGTACTTAGTTATGCCTTTTGGATTACAGTCGGGCTCCGCCTGTTTTCAAGATTTCATGCACCACGTGTTGGGCTCCCTGCTGTACAAGAACTGCGTAGCCTTCTTAGACGACGTCTTAATCTATTCGGTCAATGAGGAGCAACATGTCAGAGACATCAGGGAAGTGCTAAAACGACTGCAGAAGCACCAGTTGTGGGTCAAGCTGGAAAAATGTCAGTTTCACACCAGAGAAGTTGAGTTTCTGGGGTACAAGTTGTCGGACAAAGGCTTAGCGATGGACCCAAGCAAGGTGCAGGCAGTGCTGGAGTGGAAGGCTCCCAAAACCCGGAAGGACTTGCAGAGGTTCCTAGGGTTCAGCAACTTCTACAGGAAGTTCATCAAGAACTTCGCCCACTTGACAGCACCCATCACGGATTGTCTCAGTAGCAAAAGGAAGTTCGTCCGGACAGAGGAGGCCCAGCAATCCTTTGAAAAACTGAAGAAGGCGTTCGCATCGGAAGAGCAGCTCCTGCACGTGGATCTGGAGAAACCCATGAGGCTAGAGACCGACGTGTCCGACAGAGCCATTGGGGCGGTTCTTTTGCAGCCAGGGAGGAGCAAGCAGGAATGGAAACCGTGTGCCTTTTTCTCGAGAAAGCTGAACAAGTCGGAGCAAAACTATACTGTGTATGACTGCGAACTGCTTGCGATCTATGCAGCGTTTCGTCGATGGCAACATCTACTAATAGGGGCGCAACACAAGATCCAGGTTTGTACAGATCACAAGAACTTGGAATACTGGAGGACCACACGAGTGCTCAACCAGAGACAGATTCGATGGGCACAGGAGTTCTCCAAGTTTTCCTTTGAAATCCGATACGTGCCAGGAGAGGAAAACATGAGAGCAGATGCTCTCTCCCGGAAGCCGGAGTACATGGAAGGAGAGGGGCCGCCGGAGATATGACACGTGATCCCCGAGGACCGATGGGTGTGTGGGTGAACCTTGGTGGGGAAACGAGAACTGGCCGGACTTACTAGAAACGACGTGTTCGCACAAACTAAAATCCGGGAACTCCGAGACGGAAGAGAAACCCAAGGAGGGTTTGAGGAGAAGGAAGGGGTGCTGTACTATAAGGGGGTGCTGTATGTACCGGGGGAGACCCTACGGGGGAAGGTACTCAAACAACTCCATGGCAACCCCACAGCTGGACACTTTGGACAGCACAAAACCATGATGCTCGTCACCAGGCAGTTCTGGTGGCCCAGGGTGAGGGAGGATGTACGGGAATATGTACGGGGGTGCGACCACTGCCAAAGGGCAAAGGGGGAGCGGGCTGCCCCCGCAGGATTACTGGAACCCTTACCCACGCCGGGGAAACCTTGGGAGGTGGTTCCATTGATTATATGACCGATTTTCCCAAGTCCCGGGGGAAGACAGCGGTCATGGTAGTGGTCGATCTACTAACAAAAATGTGCCATTTTATAGCTTGCTCACATGCAGTCACGGCAGAGGAAACAGCCAGGTTGTTTGTAGATCACATCTTCAGGCTGCATGGGGCGCCCTCGAGGGTCATCTCAGATCACGGGAAACAATTTACTTCCCGTTTCTGGAGGAAGCTCATGAGCTTGCTGCAGGTCGAAGTGGGCTTCTCAACGGCGAGACACCCGGAAACCAATGGGCAAGCAGAAAGAGCGAACAGTATACTCCAGCAATACCTACGCTTCTACGTCAGCGAGAGGCAGAACGATTGGGTAGAGAAACTAGCGCTGGCTGAATTTGCGTACAATAACGCTGAACATGTGTCCACGGGAATGATCCCGTTCATGGCCAATTATGGGTGTCACCCCAAGGCCTTCCCGGGGAGTGGGGAGGAAGGTTGGAGCGTACCGGCGGCAGAGCAGTTCGTGGAAGAAATGGAAGCCCTGCACCAGCAACTTAAGATGAACTTGGGGAGGGCCAAGGAAATTTACAAGAGGCAGGCAGACAAGCGCCGTAGGGAGGGGGAGACCATACGGGTGGGAGATCGGGTGTGGTTGTCAACCCAAGGGTTAGCTTTTAAGGGGGGGGGTGCAAGAAGTTGCAGCCCAGGCGGCGGGGACCGTTTGAGGTAACACAGCAGGTGAAGCCCGTGGCATTCAAGCTCAAATTGCCTGACAGCATGAATATACACCCGGTGTTCCATAGGTCCCTACTCTCACCGTACAGGGAAGGACGGGGATTCCCGGGGTGTGAGGGAGAAGTCACCACACACCCACAGGTAGAAGAGAGGGAGCACCACAACTTGGCCACGGAAATACTTGATTCAAGGTGGCGAGGACGCCAGGTGGAGTACTTGGTGGCTTGGGAGGGAGAACCCGGGTCGGAAAACAGGTGGGTTCCCGTGGAGGCAATCACTGACGGGTATCTGGTGGAGGAATTCCACCGCCTGTTCCTGGACAAACCCAAACTAGCGAGATTCTGGGAGGAGCAATTTGGAACCACAGACGATGAAGAGGATTTTGTGGGTTTTTCTGCCTCCGAAGGGGAGGGAGAAGAGGCTTCGGAGGAAGAAGAATCAGACTGGGAGGCCCACCCCGCGGGAAGGGATCAGAGCGGGTGGGAAGCAGGTTTTGAATCCTCAGAGGATGGCGACAGCTCCTTCCGGGGGTTCCCCGCATCGTCGGCTGAAGAAAGGGATGAAGTTGGGTCAACAGGTTGGGCCGGGGTGGAGGGGGCCCTGGGGGGGAGGTGGATGTCAAGGAACTGACATCGGAGCTAGAGGCGGAGGGAAGGCTCTCAAAGGACGCTGGAGAAGGGCCCAGCAGGGAGAGAGGCAGCTCAACAGATGGGGAAGCAAATCAGCGCAACACCAGGGATAAAGGGGGGCAGATGGGGGAATCGGCGAGAGGGCTCCAGGACTCTTCACCGGACACCAGCGGGGAGAGCACTGACGGATTCTGCTAGCGACTGAGACAGCCACGAAGTGAAGGGCTGCCCAAACAGAAAGGTTTAACCAGGCAACATAGCCAGGAGAGGCGGCAACTTACGCACGAGCAACCCATACTCATTACAGGTATTATATATTTGATATTATATAGTAAACACCTGGCTTGGGCATCTACGTTTTTAGCAGGATTGCATGAATGGTTTTTTTCCCATTGTTGTTGTTGGAATCATAGAATCTTAGAGTTGGAAGGGACATGTCATGAATGAGCCAGCTCCCAGTGAAGGAAGCAGTGACGAAGAGAGAGGGTTAAATGGCAGACAAGAGGAGCCTTGGCCAGGGTCAACTCCTCCGCCCGTTGGAATGACAACTGATAATGTTGCACGCGAGCAGGAACCGAGCCAAAGCTGTCAGGAGTTTCAAACAGGGGCGAACAGAAACATGGGTAGTTCATCAGAAAAGGAAGAGATTGAGCTAAGCCAATAAGTGTGGATAATAGGTGAAGGGGCGGTTGTTAGGAAGAAAAACAAGAGAATTAGGGTTAGTAAGTTCAATATCTTCCGTCATCACAGGAAGGAGTCAGAAGGGTCATCATGATTAGTGGAGAATGGTGGCACTGTAGAGTCATCTGGAGAACACTTTATTGCAATAAATCTTCCTTTTTAATTAACCACGCTGGCTGCGTTATCAAGTCGGAAACTGGGACTCCTGACAGGACCCAAGGGCCACCATTGGCTGCGGTGAGGACTGCAGGGCCTGCTCCCTTAAAGGCCTTTCCAGCTGACCTAGGGGGCGAGGCCCAGGCCCTCACACTTCCAGCTATAAAGGGACTCCTGTGGCAGAAACTGCCTTCTTGGCTGCTGAACCCACTATTGATCTCATCAGCTCAATCCACCAGAGCCTGTCTTCGCATACGGGAGAATTCCTCCTTGACACACAGACACACACAGGCACTATAGCTAATCCAGTAACTTCTTTCAATACTGCCTGCCATTCCCATTCTTCCCAGGTAACAGCTTGCTTGCTCTGCTGAGACTCTGTGCGGAAAAGGTGCTGAAGAATGGACACCATTCAGACCATCCTATCCCAACCACACCATACAGTAGAATTGCACCCAACCCCTTCCACTCTACTGAATTATGCTGGACCTTTCTTGATATGCTGTGCGTTTTATGGTAGAAGGAAAATCAGCCTGGCAGCTACATTATTCTAGAATGCCAACTGAAGGACAAAAACATTATGTGGTCCAATGCAGGAAAATCGGGGGGTGAGGGGTCCACTCAGACATGATAGCACTGCAAATTAACGATCCAATTGCATATCTGATTATGTAATGGGAATATAATATGATATAGCCTTTCTTTGGGCATGGCTTTGAAAGTAATTAAAGTGTCAGGTTTAAAATATATATGTATATATATATATATATATATATATATATATATATATATATTTGCTTTCGTAGATTTTCACGGGTACAGGAATGCAGGTTTTGGTGTCTTCGGGTGTCTTCCCGTGTAAGAGTTGGGGTGTCTAGGCGACGTTTCGACGAGGTCTCACTCGTCATCTTCAGGCTGGTGCTTTCGGCTTCTTGTTACTGGAACAGAGCAGGATCTCAGTGTTTGAGTTCCTATAAATACTGTTGAGGGGGTGTGGTGTATAGCCTCCAACGTTCTGGGCAGAGAGGAAGTTTCCAGGTTAGTGTGCCTTTTCTTCTTTTGTTCATTAATTACTTGAGGGATATCTTGAGTGATTTCTTGAGTGATATTCTGAGTACCACTTAGGAGGGTCATTAGGTGTGGATTAGTTGCTAAAGCTTTCGTGTCTTGACCTCTTGAGCTTGTGAAGAGTTTTTTCTGAGAAGATGGCTGTACTGCACTTAGTTGTGCTCTGGCTTGGCTTCGTGTATAGGGGCGAGCTGTGGTTTTGTGCCCTGTGCCAGCCAGATCTGTGTAGGGATTGCAGGGGGGTGCAGCATCCGGAGGTGCCACTATGGTTTGGCTACTGGATGGTGTCTGTAATTTATCTGTGGAGAGGGTCTGGGTTTGGGTCTGGTGTGGTTGATTGGAGATGGCGTTCTGTGTGCCTCTGGTTCTGGTGTCGGTTTTTGTGGGGAGGGCTAATTTCCAGATGTCTGGCAGGCGGGACGTGTCGTCACGCTTGTTCCTGTTGTGAGGGTGTTTCTCTATCTCGATGGCTTCCATGATTATTCTCTTGTGGTGATGTTCCATGTTAAAGAGCAATTTGGAATCTGCAAAATTAATTTCGTGTCCTGTTTCTTTCATGTGTTGGTAAAGAGAGGAAGTTTTTTCTTCTTTTTTGACGGCATTCTTGTGTTCTGCGATACGTGCATTTATTCGTCTGTTTGTTTGTCCAATGTACGTGGCTGGGCAGACTTTGCAGGGTATTTCATAGACCCCTTGGTTTTCTAATTGGATTTTATCTTTGGGGTTTCTGAGGATATTGGCTATTTTTTGGTTGGTGCAAACTAATCCAACTAATGACCCTCCTAAGTGGTACTCAGAATATCACTCAAGAAATCACTCAAGATATCCCTCAAGTAATTAATGAACAAAAGAAGAAAAGGCACACTAACCTGGAAACTTCCTCTCTGCCCAGAACGTTGGAGGCTATACACCACACCCCCTCAACAGTATTTATAGGAACTCAAACACTGAGATCCTGCTCTGTTCCAGTAACAAGAAGCCGAAAGCACCAGCCTGAAGATGACGAGTGAGACCTCGTCGAAACGTCGCCTAGACACCCCAACTCTTACACGGGAAGACACCCGAAGACACCAAAACCTGCATTCCTGTACCCGTGAAAATCTACGAAAGCAAATATCTCACCTCTACGGGGAGGAAACCTTCCAGCTGACAAGAACCTACGAGAAACTAGAAATCCGAAGAGCCACCATCTTATGTGATCTCTTGTTCCTACGCAACTGCCGAGACAACAACTTAATTCCCACATGCTTCCAACTTAAATTCCACTCTAAAACCCCAGCTACCGAAAGGATCCTGAAACGAACTGAACTATCCCTAATCAGAAACGAACTACATAAAAAAAGATACCTACTAAACCAAACCAACAAAGATCTGCTCACTCTTCACCTCAAACTCTGTAACAAAATCCACCCTGCACTCTGGGACAAATGCAAACAACTAGCCGTTTGGAGAGCTGAAACTGAGTCCTCACGTAAGACGGACACACACACCAACAAACTCCACAAACTAGAGAAACGCCAGAAGCCCAGCCACCCTCCACAACAACCCATGAAACAAACAGTACATAACATATCAGACAGGATCCTCACCTCAACCGAAACCAAAGTACTCTCCAAAGGTTTCAACTTTGCAGTCGCCCCGAGACGCATCCCCACGGAAAACATCATATGCGGAGTCGAAGCTAGCCTAACCAAAATCAACCCAGATGAAGCCAATAAAATCAGACTGGAAGTCACCAACATCCTCTGCTCCAGCAAACCACCCAGAAGCAATTTACACAAAGAAGAACAGAAAGCACTCACCAACCTGAGGAAAGACAACAACATAATCATTCTCCCAGCAGACAAAGGTAATGCCACTGTTGTGATGAACACATCGGACTACCAAGCAAAACTATCAAATCTACTCCAAGACCCTACCTACCAACCTATAAAAACAGATCCCACCACCTATCTGGAAAAAACCACCAAATCCAAAATAAAAGCCTCTCCTATCAGTGAAGAAATCCAGCTAAGAATCATCCCCAGAGAAAAATCATCCAGATGCCCCAAACTCTACGGTCTCCCCAAGATACACAAAGAAGGAACACCACTCAGACCAATAGTCAGCTCCATAGGCTCACCTCTACAAAATCTCGCTAAATTTCTCGCTAAGCAACTTCAGCCCTATGCAGAATCTATCGCTTCACACGTTACAAACTCCTTCCAGTTCATAGAAACAATAAAGAAGCAAAACCTACATCCCGATGACCTACTTGTGAGCTTCGATGTTGTATCTCTCTTCACACAAGTGCCCATTAATGAAGCCTTGACAGCCATTCAAAACAAATACAATCCCCCCGAATACATCCTGGACCTGACCAACCACTGCCTAACCAACACGTACTTCATCCACAATGGACAAAGATACAAACAGATAGAAGGAGCACCTATGGGATCACCCCTCTCACCGGTCATCGCAAATCTGTACATGGAACACTTTGAAACCAATGCTTTAGACAAGTCAGAACACAAACCCAAACTTTGGCTCAGATATGTTGACGACACCTTTGTAATTTGGCCACACGGGAAGGAAAAACTAGATAGCTTCCTCACACATCTCAACAGCCTACACCCCAAAATACAATTCACTATGGAAATAGAAGCCAATAACCAACTTCCCTTCCTTGACGTCCTAATCTACAAAAAACCTGATGGCTCCCTAGGACACACTATCTACCGGAAAAAAACACACACCAACCGCTACTTACATGCACAATCACACCACCACCCTGCACAAATAAACTCCGTAGCCAAGACTCTCATCTCCAGAACCAAACGCCTGGCTGACAAAGACCACTTGACAACTGAGTTACAGAATCTCTCAAATGTGTTAATCGCCAACGGATACCAGCAAAACAGGGTTACGAAGCTAATCCAAAAAGAAACACCCCCCAAAAACCAAGACACAGAAGAAAACAATGGCATGGCCCTCCTTCCTTATATCAAGGGCACTACAGATAAAATCAGCAAAATCCTCCATAAACACAATATCAAAACAGCCTTTTGCACCAACCAAAAAATAGCCAATATCCTCAGAAACCCCAAAGATAAAATCCAATTAGAAAACCAAGGGGTCTATGAAATACCCTGCAAAGTCTGCCCAGCCACGTACATTGGACAAACAAACAGACGAATAAATGCACGTATCGCAGAACACAAGAATGCCGTCAAAAAAGAAGAAAAAACTTCCTCTCTTTACCAACACATGAAAGAAACAGGACACGAAATTAATTTTGCAGATTCCAAATTGCTCTTTAACATGGAACATCACCACAAGAGAATAATCATGGAAGCCATCGAGATAGAGAAACACCCTCACAACATGAACAAGCGTGACGACACGTCCCGCCTGCCAGACATCTGGAAATTAGCCCTCCCCACAAAAACCGACACCAGAACCAGAGGCACACAGAACGCCATCTCCAATCAACCACACCAGACCCAAACCCAGACCCTCTCCACAGATAAATTACAGACACCATCCAGTAGCCAAACCATAGTGGCACCTCCGGATGCTGCACCCCCCTGCAATCCCTACACAGATCTGGCTGGCACAGGGCACAAAACCACAGCTCGCCCCTATACACGAAGCCAAGCCAGAGCACAACTAAGTGCAGTACAGCCATCTTCTCAGAAAAAACTCTTCACAAGCTCAAGAGGTCAAGACACGAAAGCTTTAGCAACTAATCCACACCTAATGACCCTCCTAAGTGGTACTCAGAATATCACTCAAGAAATCACTCAAGATATCCCTCAAGTAATTAATGAACAAAAGAAGAAAAGGCACACTAACCTGGAAACTTCCTCTCTGCCCAGAACGTTGGAGGCTATACACCACACCCCCTCAACAGTATTTATAGGAACTCAAACACTGAGATCCTGCTCTGTTCCAGTAACAAGAAGCCGAAAGCACCAGCCTGAAGATGACGAGTGAGACCTCGTCGAAACGTCGCCTAGACACCCCAACTCTTACACGGGAAGACACCCGAAGACACCAAAACCTGCATATATATATATGTATGTATATATATATGAATGCTAAAATAAATGTATATTGAAAAATAGCAATACTCCATTTTGTGTACAATATATTATTACATTCTTGCCAACACTTTATAGAAAGCAAATGTCAGAACATACTACATGAAAGCAAAATAGCAGAAATTAAGTGTGTTTGGTTACAAGAATTCCAACTTTGAAAAAGATTCCCTCCTTAAAAATAGTCATTACTGGGGACAAGCAGGGGCAGAAAAAGATACCTCCACAAAGATAAACAGAAATGTACCCCAAACTGAACCCAACCAAAATATACAGGTGGCAGCTATTCAACAAGAACAATTTTGACACTTCAGTCTCAGCACTATATGAGCTTGAAATAGTTCTGCGTGAATGATTGGTAGAGAAAATGTGGGCTAGGATTTGGGAGAAAACAACAGTAATCTTTAGAAAAGTATCCTTTGTTGCAGGGCTGAATGATTACAGGTTCATTTATGAGAAAATTCCCACAACCCGATTTATTTTCCAGTGATGTACTAAAGAGAAAATCAAAGTTGTCTGTAAATACTAAAGCAAGGCCACATTTTTCCAAGTGAATATTTCATATACAAATGAATTTTTAAAAAGATGAGAAAAAGCTACAATACTATTTGAGGCGTTCTTTGTACATTAAACAACAGATACAGTATTTGTTGGCTTTCATAATTCCTCTTCAAACTGGATTACGCTTAATTTTCACATTCTTTGGGTGCAGGAGCTTTTGCCAAGTGATTTCTTAAGTGCTATCTGGACATCTTTGTTTCTCAGGCTGTACACTAAAGGGTTCAACAAGGGTGTCACCATTGTGTAAGAGACAGTAATAAAAGTAGTCTGATCTAGCGTGTAACTGGATTTGGGCCCTAAATAGATAATGCCAGCACACCCAAAGTGCACCACGACCACGATAAGATGGGAGGCACAAGTGGAAAAGGCTTTACGCTTCCCAGCAGTTGTGGGGATTTTCAAGACAGTGTTTGCAATTAAAATGTACGAGAGAAGGATGAACAGGAATGCACAAATTACAACCAAAACACAAATAATAAAAATGACAATTTCTCCTATGTAGTTATGGCCACAGGCTAATTCAAGCAAAGGTGCTAAATCACACAAAAAGTGCTTAAGTTCATTTGGCCCACAGAAAGGCAAGGTAAATATGATTATAGTCTCTGAGGTGGAAAAAAGAAATCCAGTTGTTGCTGAACAAGCCACCAGTTTGATGCAGAGACTTTGATTCATCAAAATCTGATAACGTAAAGGTTTGCATATGGAGACATATCGGTCATACCCCATCACTGCTAGAAGCATACAATTTGTGCATGCAAAACCCAGGAAAATGCACATCTGAGTGGCACAGCCAATGAAGGAAATGGTCTTCTTCTCTCTCAGAAAATTTGCAAGCATATTGGGGATAATGACAAGTGAATAGCAGATTTCTGAGAAGGAGAGGATGGAGAGGAAGAAGTACATGGGGTTGTGGAGGCTGCGATCAATCCGTATCGTAGTGATGATAATTATATTTGCGATCAAAGTTACCAGGTAGATTAGAGAGAACACAAGAAACAATGGAACCTGCAGGTCTGGGAAATTGGAAAATCCAGCGAAGATAAATTCTGTCACCGCTGTTTGATTTTCTCTTCCCATTGATGCAGCATCTGAAAATAAACTTTAAAGATGTTACCAATTTCAACAGTGCTCGTCCGCTGATGCTTTATACAAAAATACTGGGGGAGAGGCTTGTTCATAAAATGATTATTTATTTTTTGTTCTTTATTAGATTTATGTACCGCCCTTCAGCTGACTATCACAGGCCACTTTACAACATAAAAACACAAAATGCATAATGTGACCATAAAAATGCAATAATAACAAATTAAAGAACAAGCCATTTGATGTGCCTTAAACATCACTCCATACAGCTGCCTGAGAAAAGGCCATCTCCTTTTGCCCAATGGTAGAGCTGGCCTCAGTAGACAGAGCTAGCACAATGGTTGAGGAACCAGCAACCTAATTGTGTCACCCGTTAGACCAATTATTACATTCACTTGACCAATATGTCTACACTGCAGAGTTGAATGTCTGATATCTCCCTTTCGAGGAATCCTGGAAATGTCTGCTCCCAACTTAGTGAGGCGTAAGAGCCAGTTTACAAAACTGAATTTTCCATAGAACTAAAATTTTAGCAATCAGACAACATTTTGGCATAGTTCATCACCATAGATTAAAATTCTGTATTCTTTTAATAGATGTAATTCCACTGTGAATGAATGTCTGGCTACAGCCCACAAACTGAGGAAGGAGCACAGAGGCAACTGAGCTGAAGAGTTTGAGGCTTCACAATATTCCTGTCAATTGCAAAATTAACAGCATCACAAGGCATAACTCTGAACACCACTAGAATATTTTATTGAGGAGCATGCTTTTCTTCAGCTGCCTTTTAAAGAGTCATACATGTCTATTCCAAATTGTAGCACCTCTCCAGGGTCTCAGGTTGATGTCTTCACTAGTCCTGCTAAGCTACCTCATACCCTTTTGGAAAAATATTGGATCTGGAGCCTTCTGTATGGAAAACAGTAACTCTGCCATTGAGTATGAATCTCGTTCCCAAGACAAAAAGGAGTCAGGGGGCTTTGAAATTGTTCTTATTTCCCTTTAAATTGGCAAAAACAAGAGCATCTGAAGGGCTGAATGAATGAATTCAAACCAAAGCTGCAGAACCTCAAACCACAATAGACTTACAAGGAAGCACGATGGATGTGGAGCTCTTCCAAATGACACCAATTTGCCACAATATCCTTTTTATGATGTTTTTATTGAGCATGGAATGATGTAAACCAGTTTATAAATCCCACCAGATATTATCTCCACGGTGTTTCAAAACGTAAAATAAATCAACCATCTTATTATCAAAGGGAGTTGTTAAAAGCTACAAGTAATAATTAACAATACATATAATTTTATTGGGTGTATTTTTTTCCTAAAACTGTGGACTTCATCTCTATATCGATACATTTTATTATGTCTACTTGTTTTCCACTTTTTTATTTTATCATGATGAATATCACAGATTGTTTCTGTGTAAAGTGCAGTGTGGTCTTTCTGATTAAGTGGTGTGTGAATATTGTTTAATAAATAAAAATAGTGTACAGGACAAATGGCTCTGAGGTAAGCCACACCAATTGTCAAAAAGGCAGGGCAAGTTCCATCTCATGAAACCTAACATCTCACTAGGGTACTGAAGACATCAGGGTTCAAGGAGATGAGTGTAAACTGACTATTTTCACAGACTATATATTACTGATGCTCCACAATCCAAGCTAAGCCCCTTTTCCTTTGCAGAGGGTACTAAATAATTTCATGGCGGTATCTGCATTCTCAATGACTTCTGGACCCAGGTGTTCAATCTAATTCCTATTATTGTGGGTCAACCCTTGACAATGGATCCAGATTTGGCATTACTTTCTCTAGAAAACAATACAACCCAACCATTGACCACTATCCTCTTGTATTTATGTTCTAAGCAGCAGCTAAAATCTCCATTGCTAGTCACTGGAAATCCAGATACCCATCCCGGTATTGTTGGTTTGGAAGGTTATGGGACATTGCTCTCTCTAAACATCTAACATGCCAGAGAGGGCATTAAAAGACTTTGAGGAAATAAGAGAACACATCTCAGACTGGTTCCAATACCATCAGTTATTTGATAAATTTAAATCTGACAAACAAAAGGGGTTCTCAACAGAAATTTCCCGATTCGAATCTGATCTTGTAAATTCTAAAAGAAAAACTCTTTCCAAAACTTATCGACTCCTTCTTGACTGGACAGTCAAGGAGGAGGAGGCAACAGTGGCAATGGTGAGGTGGTCCCAGGATTTTGGCCATTCAATAACCATGGCCCAATGGGAAAATTTATGGAAGATCAATTGGAAATTCACAAATTGTTACCCGATTAGAGAGAACTTTCAAAAAATGCAACATCAATGGTATCTAACACCATGGAAACTTTCAAAAATGTATAAAAATGTGTCAAGTAATTGTTGGAGATGCGGTGAATCAGGAACATTCTACCATATGCGGTGGATATGTAGGAAAATACAGGTATTCTGGGAGAGTGTCCATGTAGAACTGCAAAAAATGCTAAAGATCTCTTACAATAAAAAATCAGAGGCCTACCTCCTGGGAATAACAGATTTGGATATTCCACAAAAGAGGAAGGGTATCTTTTTATATGCAACGGCGGCAGCAAGAGTTTTGATCGCACCAAAATGGAAGAGTAATGAAATCCCCTCTATACAAGATTGGATCCAAAAGCTGACAGAATATGCCAAATTAGATGGTTTATCAGAAAAAATGAAGAATAAATCAAAACAGGAATTTGTTTCAAAATGGGAGGTTTTCAAAGATTATCTGAAAAATAAATATAGTAGTTTAAATTCTGTTGCAGCATTCGAGGAACTTCAGTAATACTTGCAAGGTAGATATAAGAAATTAGATTTATTGAGAATAAGTTTAATTATGATAAAAGTGTGTACTGGCAAAAAGTAATATGAATCTGAAATATGGAATAGACGGGAGGTTGGGTCTTTAGTGTTAAGACCAATAGATGTTTTATTGTTTGCTAAGAAAATTATGTGTCTATGGTTATTTTTGTAATTTGTGTGTAATTTGGTATTTGTGTGTGTGTGTGTTTCTTGTTGTATAAATAAAAAACTTTTTTAAAAAACATGCCAGAGAGGGCTTAGCGGCAGGGAGACGAAAACAGGCTGTTTCTATTCCATTTGGTAGCTCTTTCTATTCTTTGGCAATGCCAACCCAAACAAGCACCAACTGTTCCATAGCCCAAATAAACCTATGGAGAAGTTCTCCGTATGCTTAGTTGATATTATATGGTATTATATAGTTGATATTATATAGTAAACACCTGGCTTGGGCATCTACGTTTTTAGCAGCATTGCATGAATGGTTCTTTTTTCCATTGTTGTTGTTGGAATCATAGAATCTTAGAGTTGGAAGGGACATGTCATGAATGAGCCAGCTCCCAGTGAAGGAAGCAGTGACGAAGAGAGAGGGTTAAATGGCAGACAAGAGGAGCCTTGGCCAGGGTCAACTCCTCCGCCCGTTGGAATGACAACTGATAATGTTGCACGTGAGCAGGAACCTAGCCAAAGCTGTCAGGAGTTTCAAACAGGAGCGAACAGAAACATGGGTAGTTCGTCAGAAAAGGAAGAGACTGAGCTAAGCCAATAAGTGTGGATAATAGGTGAAGGGGCAGTTGTTAGGAAGAAAAACAAGAGAATTAGGGTTAGTAAGTTCAATATCTTCCATCATCACAGGAAGGAGTCAGAAGGGTCATCATGATTAGTGGAGAATGGCGGCACTGTAGAGTCATCTGGAGAACACTTTTATTGCAATAAATCTTCCTTTTTAATTAACCATGCTGGCTGCGTTATCAAGTCGGAAACTGGGACTCCTGACAGGACCCAAGGGCCACCATCAGCTGTGGTGAGGACTGCAGGGCCTGCTCCCTTAAAGGCCTTTCCAGCTGACCTAGGGGGCGAGGCCCAGGCCCTCACACTTCCAGCTATAAAGGGACTCCTGTGGCAGAAACTGCCTTCTTGGCTGCTGAACCCACTATTGGTCTCATCAGCTCAATCCACCAGAGCCTGTCTTCGCATACGGGAGAATTCCTCCTTGACACACAGACACACACAGGCACTATAGCTAATCCAGTAACTTCTTTCAATACTGCCTGCCATTCCCATTCTTCCCAGGTAACAGCTTGCTTGCTCTGCTGAGACTGTGCGGAAAAGGTGCTGAAGAATGGACACCATTCAGACCATCCTATCCCAACCACACCATACAGTAGAATTGCACCCAACCCCTTCCACACTACTGAATTATGCTGGACCTTTCTTGATATGCTGTGCGTTTTATGGTAGAAGGAAAATCAGCCTGGCAGCTACATTATTCTAGAATGCCAACTGAAGGACAAAAACATTATGTGGTCCAATGCAGGAAAATCGGGGGGTGAGGGGTCCACTCAGACATGATAGCACTGCAAATTAATGATCCAATTGCATATCTGATTATGTAATGGGAATACAATATGATATAGCCTTTCTTTGGGCATGGTTTTGAAAGTAATTAGTGTCAGGTTTAAATTATGAATGCTAAAATAAATGCATATTGAAAAATAGCAATACTCCATTTTGTGTACAATATATTATTACATTCTTGCCAACACTTTATAGAAAGCAAATGTCAGAACATACTACATGAAAGCAAAATAGCAGAAATTAAGTGTGTTTGGTTACAAGAATTCCAACTTTGAAAAAGATTCCCTCCTTAAAAATAGCCATTACTGGGGACAAGGAGGGGCAGAAAAAGCTACCTCCACAAAGATAAACAGAAATGTACCCCAAACTGAACCCAACCAAAATATACGGGTGGCAGCTATTCAACAAGAACAATTTTGACACTTCAGTCTCAGCACTATATGAGCTTGAAATAGTTCTGCGTGAATGATTGGTAGAGAAAATGTGGGCTAGGATTTGGGAGAAAACAACAGTAATCTTTAGAAAAGTTTCCTTTGTTGCAGGGCTGAATGATTACAGGTTCATTTATGAGAAAATTCCCACAACCCGATTTATTTTCCAGTGATGTACTAAAGAGAAAATCAAAGTTGTCTGTAAATGCTAAAGCAAGGCGACATTTTTCCAAGTGAATATTTCATATACAAATGAATTTTTAAAAAGATGAGAAAAAGCTACAATACTATTTGAGGCATTCTTTGTCCATCAAACTACACATATTTGTTGGTTTTCATAATTCCTCTTCAAAGTGGATAACAATTTTCATATTCTTTGGGTGCAGGAGCTTTTGCCAAGTGATTTCTTAAGTGCTATCTGGACATCTTTGTTTCTCAGGCTGTACACTAAAGGGTTCAACAAGGGAGTCACCATTGTGTAAGAGACAGAAATAAAAATAATCTGATCTGACGTGTAACTGGATTTGGGCCTTAAGTAGATAATGGAAGCACACCCAAAGTGCACTACGACCACGATAAGATGGGAGGCACAAGTGGAAAAGGCTTTTCGCTTCCCAGCCGTTGTAGGGATTTTCAAGACAGTGTTTGCAATTAAAATGTATGAGAGAAGGATGAACAAGAATGAACAAATTACAACCAAAACACAAACAATGGTAATGACAATTTCACCTATGTAGTTTCGGCCACAGGCTAATTCAAGCAAAGGTGATAAATCGCAAAAGAAGTGCTTAAGTTTATTTGGTCCACAGAAAGGCAAGGTAAATATGATTATAGTCTCTGAGGTGGAAAAAAGAAATCCAGTTGTTGCTGAACAAGCCACCAGTTTGGTGCAGAGTCTTTGATTCATCAGAATCTGATAACGTAAAGGTTTGCATATGGAGACATATCGGTCATACCCCATCACTGCTAGAAGCATACAATTTGTGCATGCAAAGCCCAGGAAAAGGAACATCTGAGTAATGCAGCCAATGAAGGAAATGGTCATCTTCTCTCTTAGAAAATTTGCAAGCATATTGGGGATAATGACCAGTGAGTAGCAGATTTCTGAGAAGGAGAGGATGGAGAGGAAGAAGTACATGGGGATATGGAGGCTGCGGTTAAGCCGTATCGTAGTGATGATGATTATATTTGCCATCAAAGTAACCAGGAACATAAGAGAGAACACCAGAAACAACATAACCTGCAGGTCTGGGAAATTGGAAAACCCAACAAGGATAAATTCTGTCACTATTGTATGATTTTCTCTTCCCATTGATGTTGAATCTGAAAATGAACTTTAAAGATGTTACAGATTGCAAGAGTGCTCGTCAGCTGATGTTTAATACAAAAATACTGGGGGAGATGCTTGTTCATAAAATGATTTTTTTGTTTTTTCTTCTTTATTAAATTTATGTCAGCTGACTATCACAGGCCAGTTTACAACATAAAAACAGAAAATGCATAACGTGATCGTAAAAATGGAATAATAAATTAAAGAACAAGCCATTTGATGTGCTTTAAACATCACTCCATACAGCTGCCTGAGAAAAGGCTGCCTCCATTTGCCCAATGGTAGAGCCGGCCTCAGTAGACAGAGCCTAGCACAACAGTTGAGCAACCAGCAACCTAATTGTGTCACCTGTTAGACCAATTATTACATTCACTTGACCAATAAGTCTACACTGCAGAGTTGAATGTCTGATATCTTCCTTTCGAGGAATCCTGGGAATGTCTGCTCCCAAGTGAGTGAGGCAATAGAGCCAGTTTACAAAACTGAATTTTCCATAGAACTAAAATTTTAGCAATCAGACAACATCTTGGCATAGTTCATCACCATAGATTAAAATTCTTCTTTTAATTGATGGAATTCCACTGTGAATGGATGTGTGGCTACAGCCCACAAACTGAGGAAGGAGCACAGAGGCAAGTGAGCTGAAGAGTTTGAGGCTTCAAAATATTCCTGTCAATTGCAAAATTAACAGCATCACAAGGCATAACTCTGAACACCACTAGAAAACTGAGGAGCATGCCTATCTTAAGCTGCCCTTTATAGAGTCATGCAGTCAGTGTCTGTTCCAAATTACAGCACCTCTCCAGGGTCTCAGGTTGCAGTATTCACTAGTCCTGCTAAGTCCTGCTACCTCATACCCTTTTGGAAAAATATTGGATCTGGAGCCTTCTGTATGAAAAACAGTAACTCTGCCATTGAGTATGAATCTTGTGGCCAAGATAAAAAAGAGTCAGGTGCTTTGAAATTGTTCTTATATCCCTTCAAAGTGGCAAGGACAAGAGCATCTGAAGGGCTGAATTCAAATCAAAGCTGCAGAACCTCAAACCACAATAGACTTACAAGGAAGCACGATGGATGTTGAGCTCTTCCAAATGACACCAATTTGCCACAATATCCTTTTTATGATGTTTTTATTGAGCATGGAATGATGTAAACAAGTTTATGAATCCCACCAGATATTATCTCTACGGTGTTTCAAAACGTAAAATAAATCAACCTTCTTATTATCAATGGGAGTTGTTAGAATCTACAAGTAATAATTAACAATACATATAATTATATTGGGTGTATTTTTTTTCTAAAGCTGTTGACTTCATCTCTATATCGATACATTTTGTTACATCTACTTGTTTTCCATTTTTCATTTTTTCATGATGAATATTACAGATTGTTTCTGTGTAAAGCGCAGTTAGATCTTTATGCACAACACCTAACATCTCAAAAGGCACTGAAGACATCAGGGTTCAAGGAGATGAACATAAACTGAATATTTTCACAGATTATATTTTACTGATGCTCCATAATCCAAGCTAAGGCCCTTTTCCTTTGCAGAGGATACTAAATGATTTCATGGCAGTATCTGCATTCTAAATGACTTCTGGACCCAGGTGTTCAATCTAATTTCTATTATCGTGCATCAAACCTCAGCAATGGATCCAGATTTGGCATTACTTTCTCTTGAAAGTAATACAACCCAAGCATTGACCACTATCCTCTTGTACAGTGGTACCTCAGGTTACATAAGCTTCAGGTTACAGAGTCCGCTAACCCAGAAATAGTGTATCAGGTTAAGAACTTTGCTTCAGGATGAGAACAGAAATTGTGCTCCGGCGGCGCATGATTAACCTGAGGTACCACTGTATTTATGTTCTAAGCAGCAGCTAAAATCTCCATTGCTAGTCACTGGAAATCGAGATCCCCATCCCAAGATTGTTGGTTAAGGAAGGTTATGGGAAACTGCGCTTTCTAAACATCTAACATGCCAGAGAGGGCTTAGCGGCAGGGAGACAAAAACAGTGTTTCTATTCCATTTGGTAGGTCTTTCCATCTTTTGGCAATGCTGAGCCTAACAAGCATCAACCGTCCCATAGCCCAAATAAACCTATGGTGAAATTCTGTCAGTCACAGTTGATATTATATGGTAAACACCTGTCTTGGGAATCTACATTTTGAGCTGCATTGCATTAACGGTCCCCCCCCCCCATGGTTGTTGTTGGAATCATAGAATCAAAGATTTGTAAGGGACCCAAGGGTCACCATCGGCTGTGGGGAGGATAGAAGACGAAGACGAAGAAGAAGAAGAAGAGGAGGAGGAGGAGGAGGACGAGTTTGGATTTGATATCCCACTTTATCACTACCCAAAGGAGTCTCAAAGCGGCTAACATTCTCCTTTTCCTTCCTCCCCCACAACAAACACTCTGTGAGGTGAGTGGGGCTGAGAGACTTCAGAGAAATGTGACTAGCCCAAGGTCACCCAGCAGCTGCATGTGGAGGAATGGGGAATCGAACCCGGTTCACAAGATCACAAGTCCACCACTCTTAACCACTACACAACACTGGCTCTCTTAAAATACATAAATAAATACATAAAATAAATCCAGGGCCTACTCCCTTATAAGGCCTTTCCAGCTGGCCTAGGGGGCAAGGCCAAGGCCCTCACACTTCAAGCTATAAAGGGACTCCTCTGGCAGAAACAGCCTTCTTCGCTGTTGGACCCATTATTGATCTCATTAGTTCAATCTGCCAGAGCCTGTCTTCGCATATGGGAAAATTCCTCCTACACACACACACACACACACACACACACACACACCCCCCAGTTAATCCAGTAACTTCTTTCAATACTGCCTGCCATTCCCATTCTTCCCAGATAACAGCTTGCTTGCTCTGCTCAGACTCTGTGCAGAAAAGGTGCTGAAAAATGGACACCATTCAGATTATTCCCTCCCTACCACACCATACAGTAGAATCGCACCCCTTCCACACTACTGGATCATGCTGGATCTTGCTTCAGATATTGCATATTTTCTGAGAAAAGGAAAATCAGCCTGGCAGCTTCATTATTCTGGAATGCCAGCTGAAGGACAAAAACCTCCTGTGGTCCAATGCAGGAAAATCAGGGGGTGAGGGGACCACTCAGACATGACAGCACTGCAAATTACATATCAAATTACACATCTAATTAAGTAATGGACGAATAAAATGTTATCGCCTTTCTTTTGGCATGTTTCTGAAAGTAATTAAAGCGTCAGGTTTAAATTATATAAATATGAATGCTAAGATAAATGCATATCAAAAAATTGCAACGCTCCATTTTATATACAATATATTGTTACGTACTTGCCGACACGTTACAGAAAGCAAATGTCACAACAAATCACATGAAAGCAGGGGACTTCCGGTTAGCGCCAGCGACTAATGGCGGATTCCCTCCGAGCTCCGGAGGGAATCGGCTCTGCAGGATCGGGTCTTACTACTGCGGCGAAGTGGGGACCCTAAAAAATCACAGGTGGAGAAGCCTGTGAACGTGGTGACTCGGCGTGCACCATTTGCTCCCCCCCCGATCTGCGAAGGAGCCTTTTTAAAGGCTCCGGAACGGGGTCGGGGTGCGGCGCGGTGCTGAGAGTACTTCCTCTCCTTCTGTGGAGTGATGCCGCAAGCCATTGTTGGAGAGCGCTGACTTCTTCTTTTGAACAATTGGATTTCAAAGTAACAACCCATGAGTAACATGGAAATTTGGGCTCTAAAGGAAGAATTTGTTTGAATCAGGAACGAGCGGGGAAGGGTTACAAAGGAAGTCCCCCCCCCCCTTGTAAACATTATAAAGCAAAGGACCTGCTACCTAAGGTTGTAAAAATTCTTTTTCTTTCTTCTCTTTTGTATAAGACTTTAATTTCACGGTTTGACATTATAAAAATTTTACTGGAGGATTAAGAACTGACTTTTGAGAGTTGAAGTTCCATCCCCCCCCCGGACCCGGGATCGCCCCGAGAGAGAGCCTGATGATGAAGTATTGAAGTGCTTGACAGCTGTCAAGTCAGCTGTCAAGACAGAGAAAGAAATCTTTGTTTTTGGTTGTTTTTGCCGGCTACATTGGTTATAATTTGTTACAATTTGTTGACAATAAAGAAGGGCTGTTAGAAAATAACTGGATTTCCGGACTCGAGCTGAAAAGAATACTAAGGAACTAAAATCCCCCTAGAGGGATCTAGCAATATTACAGAAATGGCTGGAGGAGGAAAAATCCAGGCAGAATTGGATAGAGCATTTGTTCTCTTGGGAAAGTTACAAGGTCAATACAATGTTATGGCTACAAATTTTTCAACTGTGGACTCAACAGTAAATAACACTCTTGGACTGGATAAGGACTGGGAACAAGGAGCCTATTTAATTGGACAAACAGAGAAATCCGAGAGTGTTGAGAATATGGAGAAGGAGACATATGTCGCCCCTGAAGGAAAGGAAGGAGGAGCTGGGGTGCAGATGTTAAAAGAGAGTTCTACTTTGAGGCCTGGCATGACGGCAATAAAGGAATACAAAAATCTGATGTGGAAAGCACGGCCTGAATTGGAGATGGAGAAATTGAGAGATCTTCTTATGTGGAGATCAGAAGACCTAAGGATTACAAATGTGGTTAAGAGGCGGAGTTACGCTAAGACCAGACCATGTCATTACCGAGGAGGCAGGTTTAGTCGTTGTTTGAAGACTATCCCTGCCTCCGGGTCTGGCCTTGACCAGATGGATACTGGAATCAACAGGGGAAACCCACATAACCTGAAGGTGTTGCTGTGTAATGCCAGGTCAATAATGAATAAAACCACTGCCATCCACAACCTGATTGTGGATGGAGGATTTGACCTGGCTTGTGTGACAGAGACCTGGTTGAATGAGGCAGATGGGCCTGTCCTTGCTGCCGCTTGCCCACCAGGTTTCTCTTACGCACAGCAACCCAGGTCATGTGGGCGGGGAGGGGGGGTTGCAGTGATTTTTAGGAAGTCATTAGTTTGCATCAGGCGTCCTACTGGGAAGACCCAGTTTTCTGAGTGCATGTTCTGGAAGTTGGGCAATAGGGGCAGTACAGGATTCCTTTTGGTGTACCGACCTCCCCGCTGCACCAAGGATTCCCTGTCCGAGCTGCTTCAGGTCGTGGCGGATGTTCTCCTGGAGACACCTAGTTTGGTTGTCCTAGGGGATTTTAACATCCACGCCGACACGACCTTACAAGGAGCCGCTCGGGACTTCGTGGAAAGCATGGCCTCCATGGGGCTGTCCCTGAATAAGTTGGGCCCAACTCATAGTCATGGACATGCCTTAGACCTGGTATTCACCTCTAGAGACGTGGGTGATCTGACACTAAGTAAAAGTGAAACCAAAGAAGTGCCATGGTCAGATCACTTCCTGGTGCAACTGGACTTCTCCACGACCCTTCCCCTCTGCAGGGAGGTGGGACCAATTCGAATGGTCCGCCCCCGCCACTTAATGGATCCAAATGGTTTCCAGAGAGTGGTAGGGGATGCTTTATCCCATGTTGATGGCCTTTCAGCTGATTCCCTGGTGGCCCGCTGGAATGCGGAGTTAACCAGGGCTATCGACTGTCTGGCTCCGAAGCGCCCTCTCCGATTGCATGGAGCCCGGACAGCCCCGTGGTTTTCTTCGGAGCTGAGGGCGATGAAACAATCGCTGAGACGGCTAGAGCGTCGGTGGCAGAAAACTCACTCCGAATCTGACCGGACACAGGTTAGAGCTCAACGTCGAGCCTACCAAGTGGCGATAGCGACGGCGAAGAAGACTTTCTTCACCGCCTCTATTGCATCTGCAGAAAATAGTAGCAGGAGACTCTTTCAGGTGGTCCGCAATTTAACGAAACCACCTTTACCACCGGGGCCTTGTAAAGACTCCAAGATCTCCTGCAACGATTTTGCAAAGTTTTTTGCAGATAAAATCACTCATATTCGGAAGGAGCTAGACACCACCGTGGGAGCAGGGCCGGGGCGGGAGAGTGCTAGAGCCCTGTCTGGTCAAGTTGCATGGAATCAATTTCAATCCGTTACCCCCGAGGATGTGGACAGGCTGCTTGGACGCGTGAAACCAACCACCTGTCTCCTTGATCCTTGCCCATCCTGGCTAATAAAAGCAAGCCGGGAAGGGCTGGGCGATGGGCTCTGCGGGGTGGTGAATGCTTCCCTCTGTGAGGGAACATTCCCAGATCCGCTGAAAGAGGCGGTCATTAAACCGCTTCTTAAAAAACCATCTTTAGACCCGGCCAGTATGGCCAACTATCGCCCAGTCTCAAATCTTCCATTCTTGGGCAAGGTGATTGAGCGTGTGGTTGCTGAACAACTCCAGGCACGCCTGGAGGATGCGGACCATTTGGATCCCTTCCAATCAGGGTTCAGGCCTCATCATGGGACTGAAACTGCCTTGGTCGCACTGGTTGATGATCTCCGGCGAGCTAGGGACAAAGGTGAGAGTTGTTTCCTAGTTCTGCTGGATCTCTCAGCGGCCTTTGATACAATCGACCATAACATCCTTCTGGACCGTCTAGAGGGGTTGGGAGCTGGGGGCACTGTTATACAGTGGTTTCGCTCCTTCCTCCTGGGCCGTGTTCAGAAAGTGGTGGTGGGGGATGAGTGTTCAGACCCTTGGGCCCTCACTTGTGGGGTGCCTCAGGGTTCCGTCCTCTCCCCCATGCTTTTTAACATCTATATGAAGCCGCTGGGAGAGATCATCAGGGGGTTTGGACTGGGTGTCCATCAATATGCAGATGATACCCAGCTCTACCTTTCTTTCAAATCAGAACCAGTGAAGGCGGTGAAGGTCCTGTGTGAGTGCCTGGAGGCGGTTGGAGGATGGATGGCGGCTAATGGATTGAAGTTGAATCCTGACAAGACAGAAGTACTGTTTTTGGGGGACAGGGGGTGGGCTGGTGTGGAGGACTCCCTGGTCCTGAATAGGGTCACTGTGCCCCTGAAGGACCAGGTGCGTAGCCTGGGAGTCATTTTGGACTCACAGCTGTCCATGGAGGCGCAGGTCAATTCTGTATCCAGGGCAGCTGTCTACCAACTCCACCTGGTACGCAGGCTGAGACCCTACCTGCCCGCGGACTGTCTGGCCAGAGTGGTGCATGCTCTAGTTATCTCCCGCTTGGACTACTGCAATGCGCTCTACGTGGGGCTACCTTTGAAGGTGACTCGGAAACTACAGCTAATCCAGAATGCGGCAGCTAGACTGGTGACTGGGGGCGGCCGCCGAGACCACATAACACCGGTTTTGAAAGACCTACATTGGCTCCCAGTACGTTTCCAAGCACAATTCAAAGTGCTGGTGTTGACCTTTAAAGCCCTAAACGGCTTCGGCCCAGTATACCTGAAGGAGCGTCTCCACCCCCATCGTTCTGCCCGGACACTGAGGTCCAGCGCCAAGGGCCTTCTGGCGGTTCCCTCATTACGAGAAGCAAAGCTACAGGGAACCAGGCAGAGGGCCTTTTCGGTGGTGGCGCCCGCCCTGTGGAATGCCCTCCCATTGGATGTCAAGGTGATGGACAACTACCTGACATTCAGAAGACATCTTAAGGCGGCCCTATTCAGGGAAGCTTTTAATGTATGATATTTTAGTGTTTTTTGGTTTCTGTGGAAGCCGTCCAGAGTGGCTGGGGAAACCCAGCCAGATGGGCGGGGTACAAATAATAAATAATAATAATAATAATAATAATAATAATAATAATTATTATTATTATTATTATTATTATTATGGAGGTTAGAGCTTTTGGATTGGAAAGGAGCAAGAAAGAAGAAATTGAACACCCCAATGGCTCCATTTTTAAGTATGGAGGCCTAGCCGGAAAGAACATGGATCCTGTTGGGCTAGAGCCTCTCCAAGATTCGGTGTTGAATATTAAGGTCTATCAAAAAGACCGGCAGAGAGGAACTGAAAGACAATCCAGTGCCTCGGACGTGAGATCTCCAGGCTGATAATAGATTAAGACTGATGGACATTTTTGGGGGCTGAAACCGGGAAGGGGGGGAGGCGTTTGGGAATCCAAAGGGTTCATAATTATAATTTATTTTGTTGTTTTCATTTTCTTATATTATTGCTATGTAAACTGGGAAATTCGTGGAGGGGAACCTTGGTCGACCTTAGAAAAAATGTTTTAAGAATATGAACTGAGGTATGAGTTCGATGATTAAGTTTGGATAAGGTAAAACTGGATTTTTCTTTTTTAAATGAACTAAACCAAATGAAAATAAGGTTACCAAAGATGAAGAAAGGGTTGAGAAACACGGCAAAATTAATAAATGTTAGAATGATGATGGTTTAGAAGCTAAGTGGTTTATAGCAGTAATGTTTAAGTTAAAAGAAAGGAATGGTTAAAACTAAATGAAATTAAGGGAGAGGACTTGCTGAATAAATATTTTGAAATTGGAATACAGAAAGGGGAGGTAGGAGGAGGTCAGCGAAGTAAGGATAAGAAAATAAGGGATGGAAATTATACTTGGTTTTTTTGTCTGTGTTTAGTTTGTTTTTTGTATATAATTTCTGAAATTTTAATAAATATCTATTAAAAAAAAAAATTACATGAAAGCAAAAGAGCAGAAATTAAGTGTGTCTGGTTACATGAATTCCACCCTTTGAAAACGCAACATATATGACCCCCTCTTTAAAAATAGCCATTACTGGGGACAAGGAAGGGCAGAAATAATTACGTACCAAAGATAAGCAGAAATGGACACCAACCTGACCCCAACAAGAACAATTTTCACACTTCAGTCTCAGCACTATATGAGCTTGAAATAGTTCTGCATGAATGTTTGGTAGTAAAAATGAGGGCTAGGATTTGGGAGAAAACAATAGTAATTGTTAGAAACGTTTCCTTTGTTGCGGGGCTGAATGATTGCAGGTTAATGTATGTGAAAATTCCGAAAACCCAATTTATTTTCCAGTGATGCACTAAAGAGAAAATCAAAGTTGTTTGTAAATGCTAAAACAAGACCACATTTTTCCAAATGAATATTCCATATACAGATGAATTTTTAAAAAGATGAGAAAAAGCTACAATACTATTTGAGGTGTTCTTTGTCCATTAAACTACAGATACAGTATTTGTTGGGTTTCATAATTCCTCTTCAAATTGGATAACAATTTTCACATTCTTTGGGTGCAGGAGCTTTTGCCAAGCGATTTCTTAAGCGCTATTTGGACATCTTTGTTTCTCAGGCTGTACACCAAGGGGTTCAACAAGGGAGTCACCATTGTGTAAGAGACAGAAATAAAAGTGTCTTCATCTAGCGTGTAACTAGATTTGGGCCTTAAATAGATAATGGAAGCACACCCAAAGTGCACTACGACCACGATAAGATGGGAGGCACAAGTGGAAAAGGCTTTCCGCTTCCCAGCCGTTGTGGGGATTTTCAAGACAGTGTTTGCAATTAAAAAGTATGAGAGAAGGATGAACAGGAATGAGCAAAATACAACCAAAACACATAGAATGAAAATGACAATTTCTCCAATGTAGTTTCGGCCGCAGGCTAATTGAAGCAAAGGTGCCATATCGCAAAAAAAATGCTTAACTTTATTTGGCCCACAGAAAGGCAAGGTAAATATGATAATGGTCTCTGATGTAGAAAAAATAAATGCAAGTGATACTGAACAAGCCACCAGCTTGGTACAGAGTCTTTGATTCATCAGAATCTGATAACGTAACGGTTTGCATATGGAGACATATCGATCATACCCCATCACTGCTAGAAGCATACAATCAGTGCACCCAAAGCCCAGGAAAATGCACATCTGAGTAGCACAGCCAATGAAGGAAATGGTCTTCTTTTCTCTTAGAAGATTTGCAAGCATATTGGGGATAATGACGAGCGAGTAGCAGATTTCTGAGAAGGAGAGGACGGAGAGGAAGAAGTACATGGGGATGTGGAGGCTGCGGTCAAGCCGTATCGCAGTGATGATGATTATATTTGCGAACAAAGTTATCAGGTAAATTAGAGAGAACACCAGAAACAATGGAATCTGCAGTTCTGGGAAATTGGAAAACCCAGAAAGGATAAATTCTGTCACCACTGTTTGATTTTCTCTTCCCATTGATGCAGCATCTGAAAATAAACTTTAAACGTATTACAGATTTCAACAGTGTTCGTCAGCTGATGCTTAATACAAAAATACTTGGGGAGAGGCTTGTTCACAAAATGATTTTTTAATTTTTTGCTCTTTATTAAATTTATGTACTGTCCTTCAGTTGACTATCACAGGCCACTTTACAACATAAAAACACAAAATGCATAAAGTGATCGTAAAAATGCAATAATAAATTAAAGAACAAGCCATTTGATGTGCCTTAAACATCACTCCATACAGCTGCCTGAGAAAAGGCCATCTCCTTTTGCCCAATGGTAGAGCCGGCCTCAGTAGACAGAGCTAGCACAACAGTTGAGCAACCAGCAACCTAATTGTGTCACCCGTTAGACCAATTATCACATTCACTTGACCAACAAGTCTACACTGCAGAGTTGAATGTCTGATATCTCCCTTTCGAGGAATCCTGGGAATGTCTGCTCCCAACTTAGTGAGGCGTAAGAGCCAGTTTACCAAACTGTATTTTCCATCGAACTAAAATTTTACCAATCATACAACATCTTGGCATAGTTCATCACCATAGATTAAAATTCTGTATTCTTTTAATTGATGTAATTCCACTGTGGATGAATGTCTGGCTACATCCCACAAACTGAGGAAGGAGCACAGAGGCAAGTCAGCTGAAGAGTTTGAGGCTTCACAATATTCCTGTCAATTGCAAAATTAACAGCATCACAAGGCATAACTCTGAACACCACTAGAAAACTGAGGAGCATGCCTATCTTAAGCTGCCCTTTATAGAGTCATGCAGTCAGTGTCTGTTCCAAATTGTAGCACCTCTCCAGGGTCTCAGGTTGATGTCTTCACTAGTCCTGCTAAGCTACCTCATACCCTTTTGAAAAAATATTGGATCTGGAGCCTTCTGTATGAAAAACAGTAACTCTGCCATTGAGTATGAATCTTGTGGCCAAGACAAAAAAGAGTCAGGGGCTTTGAAATTGTTCTTATTTCCCTTTAAATTGGCAAAAACAAGAGCATCTGAAGGGCTGAATGAATGAATTCAAACCAAAGCTGCAGAACCTCAAACCACAATAGACTTACAAGGAAGCACGATGGATGTGGAGCTCTTCCAAATGACACCAATTTGCCACAATATCCTTTTTATGATGTTTTTTATTGAGCATGGAATGATGTAAACAAGTTTATGAATCCCACCAGATATTATCTCTACGGTGTTTCAAAACGTAAAATAAATCAACCATCTTATTATCAAAGGGAGTTGTTAAAAGCTACAAGTAATAATTAACAATACATGTAATTTTATTGGGTGTATTTTTTCCTAAAACTGTTGACTTCAGCTCTATAGCGATACATTTTATTATGTCTACTTGTTTTCAATTTTTTTATTTTATCATGATGAATATTACAGATTTTTTCTGTGTAAAGAGCAGTGTGGTCTCTCTGATTAAGTGGTGTGTGAATATTGTTTAATAAATAAAAATAGCATACAGGACAAATGGCTCTGGGGTAAGCCACACCCATTGTCAAAAAGGCAGGGAAAGTTCCATCTCACAAAACTTAACATCCCACAAGGGTACTGAAAACATCAGGGTTCAAGGAGATGATCATAAACTGAATATTTTCACAGATTATATATTACTGATGCTCCACAATCCAAGCTAAGCCCCTTATCCTTTGCAGAGGATACTAAATAATTTCATGGCAATATCTGCATTTTCAATGGCTTCTGGACCCAAGTGTTCAATCTAATTTCTATTATTGTGGATTCAACCTCAGCAATGGATCCAGATTTGGCATTACTTTCTCTAGAAAGCAATACAACCGAACCATTCACCACTAACCTCTAGTATTTAATTTCTTAACGGCAGCTAAAATCTCCGTTGCTAGTCACTGGAAATCGAGATCCCAATTCCGGTATTATTGGTTTGGAAGGTTATGGGAAATGGCACTCTCTGAATACCTAACATGCCAGAGAGGATTTAGCCGCAGGGAGACAAAAACAGAATGTTTCTATTCCATTTGGTACCTCTTTCTATCTTTTGGCAACACTGAGCCTAACAAGCATCAACCGTCCCATAGCCCAAATAAACATATATAGAAGTTATGTCACATCTCCATATGTTTAGTTGATGTTATATGGTATTATATAGTTGATATTATATAGTAAACACCTGGCTTGGGCACCTACATTTTCAGCAGCATTGCATGAATGGTTCTTTTTTCCATTGCTGTTGTTGGAATCATAGAATCTTAGAGTTGTAAGGGACGTGTCATGAATGAGCGAGCTCCCAGTGAAGGAAGCAGTTACGAAGAGAGAGGGTTAAATGGCAGACAAGAGGAGCCTCGGCCAGGGTATGTACTGGTACCAGCCATTCAACAGGAACAATTTTGACACTTCAGTCTCAGAACTATATGAGCTTGAAATAGTTCTGCGTGAATGATTGGTAGAGAAAATGAGGGCTAGGATTTGGGAGAAAACAACAGTAATCTTTGGAAACATTTCCTTCGTTGCAGGGCTGAATGACTACAGGTTCATTTATGAGAAAATTCCCACAACCCGATTTATTTTCCAGTGATGTACTAAAGAGAAAATCAAAGTTGTCTGTAAATGCTAAAGCAAGGAGACATTTTTCCAAGTGAACATTCCATATACAGATGAATTTTTAAAAAGATTAGAAAATGCTACAATACTATTTGAGGTGTTCTTTGTCCATTAAACTACAGATACAGTATTTGTTGGGTTTCATAATTCCTCTTCAAAGTGGATAACGCTTAATTTTCACATTCTTTGGGTGCAGGAGCTTTTGCTAAGGGATTTCTTAAGTGCTATTTGAACATCTTTGAACATCTCTATATCGATACATTTTGTTACATCTACTTGTTTTCCATTTTTTATTTTATCATGATGAATATTACAGATTGTTTCTGTGTAAAGCGCAGTTAGGTCTTTATGATTAAGTGGTGTGTGAATATTGTTTAATAAATAAAATTAGCGTACAGGACAAATGGCTCTGGGGTAAGTCACACCCATCATCATATAGGCAGGGAAAGTTCCATCTACAAGTACAATGCTAGCACAACACCTAACATCTCACAAGGGTACTGAAGACATCATGTAGCCTTATTAGACTTTATTGATTGGTTGGGTGAGCGTTGCTCCCGGAGAGGGAGGAAAGAGTCAAAAGACATTGAGGTTGGTTCGGAGGAAGAGTTCTTTATTTCTGCTCTCCGGAGCAGCAGAAAGGCACTTGCATGGTCAGTTCACAGCAAGAGCACTTAAGGAACGGTTACACACAGCTTATATACCCTTTCTGGTCCCCTTGACCCCTCCCCAGGTATCCAGCCACGTCAGCTTATACACATAAGTTGACATCCCAGAAATCCAGCCACGTCAGCTTATACACGTAAGTTGACATCCATGACCATAAACAGTTGTTGCTGTTCCTGTACTCTTGACCATAAAAGGATGTTCCTGTTCCTGTATTCCTTATCTTGGGGTAAGAAGGCCACTAACTCTAAGAGCACTCCTGGCGCCATCCCTGAGCGCGGGGATGTCTTGCAAGGTCTGTGCATCAGTGTGTCAGGATATTTACAACCCACAAGATAAGCCCCAGCTCTGCCCGTCCCGTCTCCACTTCGGAACTGACAAGGCCATCCATTAAGCGTCACGTACTGATAAAGGAGAGGGCTTTGTTTATACAGCTGGGTTCCTGTTATACATGAGCTCAACTCCTCAAGTTAATGGATGTTAGCTAATGGACCCTTGGGGAAGGGGAAATGGGGATTTTGGGGCCTGTTGCAGACTGACTGCACAATCAAGTTTAGGTTTGGGAAACCCATTCCTTCAATCAGGGTTCAAGGAGATGAACATAAACTGAATATTTTAACAGATTATATATTACAATCCAAGCTAAACCCCTTTTCCTTTGCAGAGGATACTAAATGATTTCATGGCAGTGTCTGCATTCTCAATGACCTGTGGACCCAAGTGTTCAATCTAATTCCTATTATTGTGGGTCAACCCTTGGCAATGGATCCAGATTTGGCATTACTTTCTCTAGAAAACAATACAACCCAACCATTGACCACTCACCTCTTGTATTTATGTTCTAAGCAGCAGCTAAAATCTCCATTGCTAGTCACTGGAAATCCAGATCCCCATCCCGTGATCATTGGTTAAGGAAGGTTATGGGACATTGCGCTTTCTGAACATCTAACATGCCAGAGAGGGCTTAGCGGCAGGGAGACGAAAATAGACTGTTTCTGTTCCATTTGGTAGAGCTTTCTATCTTTTGGCAATGCTGAGCCTAACAGGCATCAACCATCCCATAACCAAATACACATATGGAGAAGTTTTGTCACTCACAGTTGATATTACATGGTAAACAGCTGTCTTGGGAATCTACGTTTTGAACAGCATTGCATGAATGGTTCTTTTTCCCCATTGTTGTTGTTGGAACCATAGAATCTTAGAATTGAAAAGGACCCAAGGGTCACCGTCGGCTGTGGTGAGGAGTGCAAGGCCTGCTCCCTTACAAAGACTTTACCAGCTGGACTAGGGAGCCAGGCCCTCACACTTCCAGCTATAAAGAGACTCCTCTGGCAGAAACAGCCTTCTTCGCTTTTGGACCCACTATTGATCTCATTAGCTCAATCTAATTCATGTCTGGTTACTGTTGAATGGTCACTTTAAAATGTGAAGGTTCATTATTGCTTCACAAGTTGTGTATGTCTTTAAGGGCCAGGGCCAGGGCAAATAACAAGACCCAGTCTTGCAGCTGTGAAACATAGCAGGTGCTGCTGAGTTGTGTTAATCTTTTTTTATTTTTTAAAAAATAATATTTATTACTTTTCCAACAATTTAAACACAACAAAAAAAGGCAATACAATACAATACAATACAAAGACACGACATAACACTAACACATTAAACTAACAAAACAAAACAAAAACCGTTTAAAAAACATCAAACAATTTCAATATCTTATCTTTCATTCACTTATTTCAACGACCTCCTCACACCTCCCTTTTTGTATTCTACTTTTGTTAATTGTTTCAGCAATTCCTTTCCATCTTCCTCTGTTTTCTATCCTATAATTATCTTGACACATTCTAACCTTATTTTTTCCTTTAATACTCTATTAATCTATTTATACTTAGTTCCTTATAACATTTCTACTAAAGCCATATAACTTCATTCCAACATTTTTCTAACATTCATTAATTTTACAGTATTTCTGTAAATAGTCTTTAAACTTTTTCCAGTCTTCTTCCACCGACTCTTCTCCCTGGTCTCGGATTCTGCCAGTCATTTCCACCAGTTCCATATAGTCCATCAACTTCATCTGCCATTCTTCCCGGGTGGGTAAATCTTGTGTCTTCCAGTACTTCACAATAAGTATTCTTGCTGCTGTTTTGCATACATAAAAAACGTTCTATCCTTCTTTGGCACCATTTGGCCGACCATGCCCAGGAGAAAGGCCTCTGGTTTCTTCAGGAAAGTATATTTAAATATCTTTTTCATTTCGTTATAAATCATCTCCCAGAATGTCTTAATCCTTGGGCATGTCCACCAAAGGTGAAAGAATGTACCTTTAGTCTCATTACATTTCCAACATTTATTCTCGGGCAAATGGTAAATTTTTGCAAGCTTGACTGGTGTCATGTACCACCTATAAATCATTTTCATTAAATTTTCTCTTAAGGCATTACATGCCGTGAATTTCATACCTGTGGTCCATAACTGTTCCCAGTCAGCCATCATTATGTTATGTCCAACATCTTGTGCCCATTTAATCATAGCTGATTTCACCATTTCATCCTGAGTGTTCCATTTCAACAGCAAGTTATACATTCTTGACAAATTCTTGATTTTTGGATCTAGCAATTCTGTTTCCAATTTTGATTTTTCCACCTGGAAACCAACTTTTTTGTCCAAATTGTATGCCTCCATTATTTGGTAATAATGGAGCCAATCTCGCACTTTGTTTTTCAATTTTTCAAAGCTCTGCAATTTTATTCTGTCTCCATCTTGTTCCAGAATTTCCCAATATTTCGGCCATTTAGCCTCCATATTGAGTTTTTTCTGTGCCTTCGCTTCCATTGGTGACAACCATCTTGGGGTTTTCTTTTCTAACAAATCCTTATATCTTATCCAAACATTAAACAATGCTTTTCTAACAATATGATTTTTAAACGCTTTATGTGCTTTTACCTTATCGTACCACAAATATGCATGCCAGCCAAATGCATTGTTGAAACCTTCTAAATCCAACACGTCAGTGTTTTCAAGAAGCAGCCATTCTCTCAGCCAGCAAAAAGCAGCTGATTCATAATAAAGTTTCAGGTCTGGCAGGGCAAATCCACCTCTTTCTTTGGCATCAGTTAATATCTTAAATTTTATTCGAGGCTTCTTGCCCTGCCAAACAAATCTGGAAATATCTTTCTGCCACTTCTTGAAACAATCCAAAATTTGCAATGTTTGAAACAAAAACAACATCCTTGGCAACACATTCATCTTTATCACAGCAATTCGGCCTAACAATGATAACTTCAAATTTGTCCATATTTCTAGGTCCTTTTTCACTTCAATCCAACATTTTTCATAATTATCCTTAAATAAATTCACATTTTTGGCAGTCATGTTAACCCCTAAATATTTCACTTTCTTAACCAATATTAGCCCTGTCTCCTCCTGAAACTTCTCTCTCTCATTCACAGTTAAGTTTTTCTCTAAAACCTTAGTCTTCATCTTGTTCAACTTAAAACCTGCTACCTGTCCGAATTCTTGAATCAGTTCCAATACCCTTTTAGTACTAGATTCTGGCTCCTGTAAAGTCAATACTAAGTCATCAGCAAATGCTTTCAGTTTGTACTGTTTAGCTCCCACTTGTATACCTTTAACCTCTTGGTCCTTTCTAATCATATTTAACAAAACCTCGAGGACCGATATAAAAAGCAATGGAGAAATTGGGCAACCTTGTCGCGTCCCTTTCTCAATCTTAAATTCTTCTGTCACTACATTGTTCACAATTAATTTTGCCTTTTGTTCTGAATAAATTGCACCTATACCATTTTCAAATCCTTGACCTACCCCCATCCCCTGTAAATTCTTCTTCATAAAACTCCAAGAAATGTTGTCAAAGGCTTTCTCTGCATCCACAAATATCAAGACTGCCTTAGTATTGATATTTACTTGTAGTTTTTCTAGAATATTAATTATATTCCTCATATTGTCAGACAAATGTCTGCCCGGGAGAAAGCCCGCTTGGTCCTTATGAATTTCTTCAACTAACACCTTTTTTAATCTTTTAGCCAAAATATCTGCAAAAATTTTGTAATCCACATTAAGCAGCGATATGGGGCGGTAGTTCTTCAGCTGTGTCTTTTCAGTCTCTGTTTTCAGTATAAGTGTAATGTAAGCTTCCTTCCACGACTCTGGTGCCTTTCTCCCTTCCAATATTTCATTGCAGACTTCCTTCAATGGTTGTATTAACCATTCTTTCAAAGATCTGTAATATCTTGAAGTCAAACCATCTGGTCCTGGAGATTTACCTAATTGCATATTCTGGATGGCCCCTTCCACCTCCTGATCCGTTATTTTGTAATTCAACATTAGCTGTTTTTCCTGAGAGATTTTGTGTAGTCCATTTATTTTCAAAAATCGATCAATGTCCATTTCTTTCTGCTTCTCCTGTGTATAAAGTTGTTTAAAATACCTCTGAAAACACTTCCTAATCTCCACTGGGTTCTGTATATTCTTTCCTCCCACTTCCAAATTCGTAATAGTATTGAGTTTCTGAGTTGTGTTAATCAAGCTGTGTCAGCAATTGGGTATAGTATATGAGGAGCAGCACCTAGCTCTCCCATTACCCTGGGGGATGGGTCGGTGGTTGGGTCATGTTTGTTGTTATCTTTAGTGTAAAAGGAGTTTTTGTTTTTGTTATTAAAACCTTGTTTAAGTTATTTTTTGAGTCCCTTTTTAATGCATGGTCTCCGCAGCAAGCTCTCTGCAGTGCTACTAAACTGCAAATAGCCAGCAGTTACATGAATTCCAACGTTTAAAAATGCAACATATATGATCCCCTCTTTAAAAATAGCCATTACTGGGGACAAGGAAGGGCAGAAATAATTATGTACCAAAGATAAGCAGAAATGGACACCAAACTGACCCCAACAAGAACATTTTTGACACTTCAGTTTCACCATTTTATGAGCTTGAAATATTTCTGTGTGAATGATTGCTAGAGAAAATGTGGGCTGGATTTAGGAGAAAACAACAGTAATCTTTAGAAAAGTTTCCTTTGTTGCAGGGCAGAATGATTACAGGTTCATTTATGGGAAAATTCTGACAACCCAATTTATTTTCTAGAGATGCACTAAAGAGAAAATCAAAGTTGTCTGTAAATGCTAAAGCAAGGCCACATTTTTCCAAGTGAATATTCCATATACAGATGTTTTTTTCAAAAGATGAGGGAAAGCTTCAATACTACTTGAGGCATTCTTTGTCCATTAAACAACAGATATTTGTTGGGTTTCATAATTCCTCTTCAAAGTGGATAACGCTTAATTTTCACATTCTTTGGGTGCAGGAGCTTTTGCCAAGCGATTTTTTAAGCGCTATTTGGACATCTTTGTTTCTCAGGCTGTACACCAAGGGGTTCAACAAGGGAGTCACCATTGTGTAAGACACAGAAATAAAAGTCGTCTCATCTAGCGTGTAACTAGATTTGGGCCTTAAATAGATAATGCCAGCACACCCAAAGTGCACCACGACCACGATAAGATGGGAGGCACAAGTGGAAAAGGCTTTTCGCTTCCCAGCCATTGTGGGGATTTTCAAGACAGTGTTTGCAATTAAAATGTACGAGAGAAGGATGAACAAGAATGAACAAATTACAACCAAAAATGAAACAATGAAAATAACAATTTCTCCTATGTAGTTACGGCCACAGGCTAATTCAAGCAATGGTGCTAAATCACACAAGTAGTGCTTAAGTTCATTTGGCCCACAGAAAGGCAAGGTAAATATGATTATAGTCTCTGATGTAGAAAAAATAAATGCAAGTGATACTGAACAAGCCACCAGCTTGGTGCAGAGTCTTTGATTCATCAGAATCTGATAACGTAAAGGTTTGCATATGGACACATATCGGTCATACCCCATCACTGCTAGAAGAAAACAATCTGTGCACCCAAAACCCAGGAAAATGCACATCTGAGTAGCACAGCCAATGAAGGAAATGGTCTTCTTTTCTCTTAGAAGATTTGCAAGCATATTGGGGATAATGACGAGTGTGTAGCAGATTTCTGAGAAGGAGAGGATGGAGAGGAAGAAGTACATGGGGATGTGGAGGCTGCGGTTAAGCCGTATCGCAGTGATGATGATTATATTTCCCATCAAAGTTATCAGGTACATGAGAGAGAACACCAGAAACAATGGAATCTTCAGGTCTGGGAAATTAGAAAATCCAGCAAGGATAAATTCTGTCACTATTGTTTGATTTTCTCTTCCCATTGATGCAGCATCTGAAAATAAACTTTAAAGGTGTTACAGATTCCAACAGTGGTCATACCTGATGTTTTATATAAAAAAAATACTTGGGGGAAATGCTCTCATAAAATGTCTGCTTCCAAGTTTGTGAGGTATTAGATCCAGTTTACAAAGCTGCATTTCCTTGAGAAATAAAATTTTAGCAATCAGAAAACATCTTGGCATAGTTCATCACCTTAAATTAAAATTTTGGATTCTTATAATTGGAGAAGCCCTGCTGTGAATGAATGTCTGGCTACAGCCCATAAACTGATGAAGGAGCACAGAGGCAAGTGAGCTGAAGAGTTTGAGACTTCACCATATTCCTGTCAATTGCAAAATTAACAGCATCACAAAACATAACTCTCAACACCACTAGAATCTTTTCCTGAGGATCATGCCTATCCTAACCTGCCTTTTCATGCAGTCAGTATCTATTCCAAATTGTAGCAGCTCTCCAGGGTCTCAGGTTGATGTCTTCACTAGTCCTGCCAAGCAACCTCATACACATTTAGAAAAATATTGGATCTGGAGCCTTCTGCATGCAAAGCAGTAACCCTACCTTTGAGAATGAAGCTTGTGCCCGAGATAAAAAGAGTCAGGGGCTTTGAAACTGTTCTTATCTCCCTTTAAAGTGTCATTTGAATGACTAAACCATTCTGCAGTTCAAATAAAACCTGCAGAACCTCAAAACACAATAAACCTCTTCAGTTATCAAGCCGAAAACATATATATATACCAAATAATTCTTACAAGGAAGAAGGTTTGGTGTTCCAAATGACAGCAGTTTGCCACACTATCCTTTTTACAATGTTTTTTCTGAGCATGGAATAATGTAAACAAGTTTCTAAATCCCACCAGAAAAACTTAAAGTAAGTCAACCATCATGTTATCAATAGGATTTCTTAAATTCACAGGTAATGTGAATATTGTTTAATAAATAAAAAACCCAAAGTCTAAAAGGTGAGGAAAGTTCAATCCATAAGTACAATGCTAGCACTTTCTAATATCCTCAGAAGCATTGTGAAGATTTGGGGCTGGTTCATTACTGAGAGATTTCAGAATGATTTCCATGAAGTATGGTAAAACTGAAAATCTAGTAAAGAATCAAAATCATCTAAAGAAATGGATTTGGTTGCACAGGGTGCTTACAGATGAGCCCAGGTGTAAGAAGAGCATTCGTAAGAAATGGAAGGAAAGAGAAATCATGAATAAAAAGTGTACATGAACAGCCAACAGTTGCAGGGAGAAGATCAGGTAGCCCTAGCTCTGGATGAACTCCTGATTGCAAGAGGTTAAATATAAAAATCATAAAGGTTTCTTTGGCTATGTTCAAAGCATGAGGAAGAACAAGCAAGTAGTACGTCCTCTGTATGGAGATGATGGAGAAATGCTATTGAGTGACAGAGAAAAGGTGGAAAACCTAATTCAAAATTGCAGGGCCTGATGAGCTCCTCCCGAAGGTACTAAAAGATTTTATTTCAGAGCCTCTATATATCTATAATCTATAATCTTTGAGAATTATTGAAGAACAGATGAGGTCCCCGTGCAGAGGAGGCAGGCAAATGTTGTCCTGATCTTCAAAAGTGGTGGTGGAGAAGACCCAGGTAGCTACTGACCTGTGAGCTTGACATTGATACCAGGAAAGGTCTTAGAACAGATAATAAAACCATTTGTCTGTGAGCACATAGAAAAGATTCTGTGATTACTAAGACCCAGCATGGGTTTCTGGAAAACAAGTCATGCCAGATGAATCCCATTTAATTTTTTGACAGAGTTACAAGCATGGTGGATCAGGAGAATGCTATGTCTTGATTTCAGTAAGGCTTCTGTCCCCCATTTATATTCTTGTGGAGAAGCAGGTAAAACGTGGGTGGATGAGGTATCTGTCAGGTGGATTTGTAGTTGGTTGAGTATGAGGACCTCACACATAAGACCGCCCTAGGGACATAGTCATCTGATTCTAGAGATATCAAGCTAAAGAAGCTATTTTCAAAGCATTGCTCCATTTCCATGAACTGAAATGTGGGTTGGATTTAATAGAAATATTCGAGGTTCTCTGTCCAGGGATCCTTTGCTGCCACAAAGCTTTTAGTCTGGCTTTTTTTAATACACTCTGGCTTTCAAAACCATGGGGATCCTTTATCAGTGGATCCTTCAAATTGCTAGTGCAAGATAATGGCAAATTCTGGGTAATTAGTGATGACCAACAGGCAGGAAACCTCCTCTGGTACCTCAAAATTATGCTTAATCAATCTAAACTTGGGCTTACTGTCCACTTATTCCTACCCTCTGCTTCCTCTTACTTAACCAGTTACTGATCCACAAAAGGACCACTCCTCTTATTTCTTATTTCTGCTATGAAACTGGTTTATTTTTAAAAGAATCAAATAGCAACAAGCTCTCTAACGGTCCCTGAAGTTCATATTTTAGCAGAAGAAAATAACCAACCCCCAAGTGTCTTGTTTGTCTAAGAGAACAACAGAAGGGAATTAAAACTGATAAATGCAATTATAAGTTCAGGTGTCCCTCAGAAATCACTTATTTGAAAAGTGCCAATTTCCTAATGATGCCCTCGGTGACTTATCTCTTCTCTGCTGTGCTGGGGAATTGGAAGGATGATTTGAGACGGGGAAATGATGCAATATTCAGCTTTGTTTCTCTTGGTATCTAACAAAACCAGAGTTCAGTGTCTGCACTTTTGGCCCTGCTTCTGGCATGGGGCACAGTGCTTTGACCCCTTTGATGTTCTCTTAAAATACACCGGTTTGTTGCTGTTCCCTTGACTATCCACTAGGGGGAGAACCTTCTCCCCTAGACCTGACTGAACTTTGCTTTAAATTCCCTTTAACTTTTTTCCTTCCTCTTATTTGGTGGTTCTTCCTCCTTATTTAAGTATAAGAATTATTACCACCAGAAAAATAGTAGGTTTTATTGTGGTGTCTATGATTTTTTTTTTTAAATTGTCATTTGATTTTTACAAATTCCTTCACACACATAGTTTTATCACAAATATCAAACTTTAGTCAATATTCTTTTGAATCTCAAGACTCCCCTCCTCCCCTCTGTGGACTCTTTAACTAACTTTTTAAACTGCATATTATAAATCTGTCTAGTTTATCATCCTCCATTGTATCCAAAGTCTATGTGTGATTACAAGAGTTATTTAAAGCCTGCCAAAGATTTCAAGTGTGGTGAGAGCCAGTGTGGTGTAGTGGTTAAGAGCGGTAGTCTCGTAATCTGGGGAACCAGGTTCGCGTCTCCGCTCCTCCACATGCAGCTGCTGGGTGACCTTGGACTAGTCACACTTCTCTGAAGTCTCTCAGCCTCACTCACCTCTCAGAGTGTTTGTTGTGGGGGAGGAAGGGAAAGGAGAATGTTAACCACTTTGAGACTCCTTCGGGTAGTGATAAAGCGGGATATCAAATCCAAACTCTTCTTCAAGTGTTTACAGTGGTCTTTCAAGTACATTGTATATTTATCCCATCCTCCTGATTTCTGACTTTCCTGGTTAATCTTGCCATCTCTGCATAGACTAGTTTCATCTGCCAGTCCACCCTAGTAGGTATCTTGTTGTCTTTCCATCTCTGGGCAAGGAGCATCCTTGCAATGGTTGTAGCATGGTGTCTATGATTTTGGAGGAGGGCCCTGGGAACTGCAGCTCAGGAACTGAAATCCACCACCCTACAAAAACTGCATTTAATGAACAATCTGATGCACCGATTATGCTGGGGGAGGAGGAGATAATCACCACTATTTTGGTGAACTTCCTGCCATAGCCAAAGAGTGCTTAGCCTGGAAGTTGAGACGGAGACCACACCAGTAGAAAGCACCTAAAATGTCATACACATGACACTCCCACAATGTCACTCGAAACACAGCTCCCTGGCCTCACAAGTCCGGGGCTGTGCTGGTGACAACATTCACATGCCATGTGGACATAGTGCTTCTAGCACCTCCTAGCTCATCTCTTCCCCAGACTGCTCACCTGTGTCCCACCACCATGATCCGAGGTCTAAGTCTTCTTCTATGTACTCCCTGGGGAACCCACACATGCATACACCAGTGATCCAAGCAGAGTTAAGTCTAGTCGCCATTTAAACTTTAAATCCTCTAGCGCAACAGCACCCCCTAAGGAGGCTATGTGTGTAACTGCAGGTACTGGCCCCAACTTGGTGGAACGCTCTGTCACAAGAGACTTGGGCCCTGCGGGACTTGACATCAGTGGCGTAGCGTGGGTTGTCAGCACCCGGGGCAAGGCAAGTAATTTGCGCCCCCTAACCCATGGATTTGCGCCCCTAACCCGTGGATTTGCGCCCCCTAACCCTAACCCCCAGATGTTGTGGCCGCCCCCCCCTGCACCCCCCACGCTACGCCACTGCTTGACATCTTTCTGCAGGGCCTGCAAGACAGAGCTGTTCCGTCTGGCCTTCGGTTTGGACTCAGTCTGACCCTTTTGTTTCCCTCCCCTTATGGTTTTGATCTATGGGCTACTATTAAAATGAGGCTGCATTTTAAATTGTATTTTAACCATATTTTAAACTGGGTTTTTCCCTTTTCTCCCCCCCCCCATTATGTTTTTATTGTAATTTTACTGGTGTTAGCCGCCCTGAGCCCAGCTCTGGCTGGGGAGGGCGGGGTATAAATACAATATTATTATTGTTGTTGTTGTTGTTATTGAAAGCAATGGAGAACTATAGGGACCCAGTGGCGGAGCTTCATGCTCCGGCATCGGGGGCGGAGAGCAGGCAGGGGCGTGGCTGGCACGCATCCCAGGGGGCATGGCACGTGTCCCGGGGGCATGGCGCACATCCTGGGGGCGTGGCACGTCACCTGCGGGGGCGTGGCGCCCAGTGCAGGGGGGCAGCCACGATGGCACCCCACCAGGATTGTGGTGCCCCCTCTTCCTCCGCCAGTGCAGACACCTGCCTGTCAAACCGTGTGTGTGAAATAAGTTTAGTATTAGCAGAAGTTATTAATCTTGGCCAATTTTATGAATGAAAGCTCAGGAAAAACATGAAGGAACTCTGGAAACTGTATGCACATGGGTTTAATTGTAAAAAAAAAATCAAGCCAAAGATCACTACCTAAACCAAAGGGGTTCAAACCATGAACTGCCACGATCTCCAAGGCGCAGGATAACGTGGGCAGAATTTGCTAAACAGGCTATCAGAACTGGTGTTAGGAGAAAAGGGCAGCTATCAATGCACAAATAAAGAACTGTTTGACACAGATAAGGTGAATAGCGTATGGCAATGACTGTGATTGAATGTGAAAGCAAATGTTAATGTACGCCGGAAAGGTGAAAGATGAGTGGAGACTCGCCATTCAGATATCTTGATTGACAGCTGACCTATCAAGTTTCAGATATCTTGATTGACAGGTGACCTATCAATGGCAAAACGTACCAGAAAAATAAGAACTCAAGATAACAAACTTTTTATAAGAGAATGGAATGGTTTATTGAATATTTACAAACAAATTGTAAACAGATAAGAACATTGGCAGGATTATTGTAATACAGTGGTACCTCGGGTTAAGTACTTAATTCGTTCCGGAGGTCTGTTCTTAACCTGAAACTGTTCTTAACCTAAAGCACCACTTTAGCTAATGGGGCCTCCTGCTGCTGCCGTGCCACTGGAGCACAATTTCTGTTCTCATCCTGAAGCAAAGTTCTTAACCCAAGGTCCTATTTCTGGGTTAGCGGAGTCTGTAATCTGAAGCGTATGTAACCTGAAGCGTATGTAACTCAAGGTACCACTGTAACCTGCAGTTTTGTAACAGTATATATTTAGATTAATAAATGAACAAATTGAGTTAATTTGGATATGCCGAAAATATTAAAAATAAATTTAAGGAACTGCAGAAAGAGGGGGAAGGAAGTCAGGTTTTGAAATGTTAAAATGACTTTAAAATTATTGAAATGTATAAACCTGATATATAGATATAGATACACACACACATCAGGTGACCTTTCAAGGACTCACATTTCCATTAAACACCACCTCTTTCTGTGACATGTTGTGATGTTTGTATTACACTCTTAGAGGTGGGATCGGGGAGTGGGGGACAGCTTTTAAAGAAGTTGCATCCTTTCTTGGGGGCTTCTTCTTCTGATGTTATTTTAGTTGTAGAAACCTTGTTGCAACAAACTAAAGATCAGGCTTACGAGCTGCATTGCTTTTTATACACCTGCTTGCAGTTTCTTGCTTTACTCTAACCAACAAGCGGACCCCACAGGATCGTGAGTTCCTTGAGCTATAGCAGTGGTCCTTTAACAAAATTCAGAGTTCAACCTCCAACACCAGAAAAGATTTGAACCAGTCAGGAAGAGTACCAGTAACATGACATCTGCATGGGCAGGTCAGCAATTTAGGGCAATCTTCTCCAACTGGCAGCTCAATTCTCTCCCACCCTCCACAACACTCTTTGGTCCTACCCCTCTTTGCCCACACCCAGCTGACTACTTCATACACCCTTGGCAGCAGTACCCTTTATATTTGTGCACCCTGAGATGGAGGCCTTCCTGTTTACTGAGCGGAAAGAGAGGACAGAGGCTGCTGGCTCATCAACTTCCCTGCTAGCTTCGCCTCACAGTCCTATCCTGAGGCCTTCTGAAGCCAGATCATTCTAGGGCGTGGGAAAAGGATGCCTGCCTGCCTGCCTGCCTGCCCCTCCCTAGCAACAAAGGAACAACACTGTGCCAAAACCATTGCACAACGATTGGGATGGAAAAGATCCGAAAAGGGAAAGGCACTAGGGTGTGGTTGAGACCCAGTCATTCCTGCAGGGGTTTTGTGCCTTGGACAGCAGGGTAGACATTCACAGGGAAACCAAAATGCTTGCTTACAAAGCTGTTGTATTACCAACCTTACAGTATGCTTGTGAAACATGGACCACTTATAAACGCCATCTCCAACTCCTCAAAAGATTCCATCAACAATGTCTCTGAATTTTTTTACACAACACTTGGGAAGACAGGCAAACTAATGCCAGTGTACTGGAAGAAGCAAAGATCACCAGTGTCGAAGCAATGATTCTTCAACATCAACTTCGTTGGACTGGTCATGTTGTTCGGATGCCCGATTATCGTCTTCAAAAGCAACTACTCTATTCCATAGCTGTCAACTTTTCTCTTTTCCTGTGAGGAATCCTATTCGGAATAAGGGAATTTCCCTTAAAAACGGGGAAACGTTGACAGCTATGCTCTATTCCAAACTTAAAAATGGAAAGTGTAATGCTGGTGGTCAACAAAAGAGGTTTGAAGACTCTCTCAAGGCAAATCTTTAAAAATGTGGTATAAACACCGACGACTGGGAAACACTGGCCTGTGAGTGCTCCAGCTGGAGAATAGCCTTTACCAAAGGGTGTCATGGAATTTGAAGACGCTCAAACTCAGGACAAAGGCAGAAATGTGCTAAGAGGAAGGCATGTTTGACAAACCCTCACCATGATGAACTCCTGCCCAGAAACCTATGTCCCCAATGTGGAAGGACGTGTGGATCCAGAATTGGCCTCCACAGTCGCTTACTGACTCAATGTTAAGACCGTGTTCATGTAAGACAATCTTACTCAGCTACAAGTGATCACCAAAGAAGAATAAGACAGTGATGTATCACTAGATTCCTCATGGCACAAGCTCCATATTCTGAACACCTTTACTTTCTTTGTTATGGAACTTGCAAGACTGCATAATCAAGGGACAGAACAACTTGACTGCATTGCAAATTTTTTTTGAGGGGAATGCATTCCAACATGGATTCAGCATCACGCCAGCTGAAGGATGGGAGATGGTCCATTACAACAGTGCAGAAATCATGACTTCTTCGTTTAGGTTCATGGGCAAAAAGAAGCAAGCATGGATAAGACACAAAAAGGGCCAAATTGGTTTTGAAGCATCATGTTCAGACCAACGGTACTTAGCAGGCTGCCAGCCCCACAACACACATTTGCGATGCACCCTTTAGTCTCACCACTCCACACCTAAAAGAAATTGGAAATGTTTCTAAATGTCAAAGCTGGTTTCTCTACAGAATACCAAGGAATTAAATTTGGAAGGTTTTCATAAGTGTTTGCCTTGTGGGCTGCCATAGGCCTGCCCATATTCAGCAATATCAAGTTACAGTATAGGAAAACGGGTGCTATTAACAGTAATCCTTCTAGTTAATTACCTAATTGGTTCGGCAACTTCCATGCACATGACGTGTGATGCTAATTATTTCCCGTGAGAGTTAAATGATAACCAATCAGAGGCAGCTTTGTCAATCCCAGCAGATATATAAGAGGACGACGTGGCCTACCCAGGCCACAGGGAGTAGCTCTGCTTCAGAATTACTGGAAGCTCTGGTTCCTAAAGCATGTCTAGGAGGTGGGGCCCATTCACCCATCCATCCATCCATCCATTTACCTTCATCCAAAGATCTCAGGGCAGTTCACAGCATAAAAATACAAAATACAAATACAAAATACATAAAAAGAGCAAAAGCAAAACAAAGCAGTAACCCCCGCCTCCCACAAACACATTTAAAATGGCATGTCAAAGAACATCACCAGAATCTTTTCTCGAGGATCATGTCTTAACCTGCCTTTAAAAAAGTCATGAGGTCAGTGTTTATTCAAACTTGTAGCTGCTTTCAAAGCAGTGTCTACCACTGAGTCTGAAATGTGTATCCATGACAAAAGGAGTCAGGTACTGTACTTTGAAACTCTCAAAAGTTGCATAGAAAAGAGCATCTAAAACCTGAAAAACCTCAAGCCAAAATAAAGTTTTCCAGTTCTCTACCAAGAAGAAATATACATCAATTCCTACATGGAAGCAGGTTGGTTTCTGAACTGTTCCAAAAATGACAGCAACTTGCTACAATATCCTTTTTATGATGTTTTTATTGTAGAGGAAATGGCCGCTTACCCGGTACAAGGGTGGGCAGTGGTTGTGACCTGGCATGGCGCTCCCCCATCCTGGAGCCCCGCCATTTTCTCCCAGTCATTGGCTGGGTTCCCGCCAGACCCAGTTTTGAATTCTGGCCAATCCGTGGCAGCCTGGGGGGCAGGACCAGTGAGTAGACTGTGTTGCTGGAGGCCTCCCTCTGATTCACTCACCTGGTCCTTTTTATGATGTTTTTATTGAGGAGGAAACAATGTAAACAAATTTATAACTCCCCCCCCCCCGGATGGTGGTGTTTCAAAGCATAAATCAGCCATCCTATTATCAACGGGAGTTATTAACATCTACAAGTAATAATTAGCAATACATGTGATTTATAGTCAGACATGTAATGTTAAGGCTTTATTATGTCACGATGAGATTGTTTTTTTGTAAACTGCAATTAGGTTTTTCTGATTAAGTGGCATTTAAACTTGTTAAATAAATCAAAAAAGTGTACAGTACAAATGGCTCTGGGATAAGCCACACCCAGAGTCAAAAAGGTGAAAGAACGTACCATCCACATGTACAACACTAGCCCTTTAAAAAAAGAATCACAAATTGTAACAAACGTGTGACAACAAATAACCATGAACCAAGGCAAAAGCAGCTCATTAGTCACTTTGTTTAGAGAATTACAATGGACAACCGGGTATTTGCATAGGCATATGAGAGGCACAGTAATAACTCCTGTCCATAATCCAGTAGATCTCTTCACAGGTTTCCATAAGGGGGCCTCCTTGTTTTGTCTTTGTAGTACGTACAGTGGTACCTCGCAAGACGAATGCCTCGCAAGACAAAAAACTCGCTAGACAAAAGGTTTTTCCGTTTTCGATTTGCCTCGCAAGACGAAATTTCCCTATGGGCTTGCTTCGCAAGACGAAAACGTCTCGCGGCTTTGTTTCCTTTGTCTAAAAACAAAGACATGTTTTGTTTATAAAGTTAATTTATTTTCCCTTCAATTTTTGAACTGCTCTTTACAGTATGTGTGACTTTAAAGAGCAGTTAATAAACTGTTGTTGTACCAAATTTGGCTTTGTTTCGACTTTTTTTGACCATAGGAACGCATTAATTGATTTTCAATGCATTCCTATGGGATTTCGTGCTTCGCAAGACGAAAAATTCGCTAGACGACAAAAATTGCGGAACGAATTAATTTCGTCTTGCGGGGCACCACTGTATATGAAAAAAAAAATGCCATTCAACATAGAAAGTCGAAGGATTCGATGTGATTTGCTTATACAGTGGTATATCGAGTTACAAACGCTTCAGGTTACATACGCTTCAGGTTACAGACTCCACTAACCCAGAAATATTACCTCAGGTTAAGGACTTTGCTTCAGGATGAGAACAGAAATCATGTGGCGGCAGCAGGAGGCCCCATTAGCTAAAGTGGTGCTTCAGGTTAAGAACAGTTTCAGGTTAAGTACGGACCTCCGGAATGAATTAAGTACTTAACCTGAGGTACCACTGTACTTGACAAGTTAACTTTTCAGCCACAGCAACAGACCAAACTTTAGCATATCAAGATTCCTGTAGTGGAGTGCCAATGTTGGGCCATTTCTAGGTGAGCTGCCACCAAAAGAAACATTAATTCTGACTATTTATTATTTACTAAAGTTCTCAGTCATTTTATCTTGCCCAAGGCAACCCAAAGTGACTTGCAAACAAGCAGTTCTTTATAACACAATTGTTCACTCAATTCATCTGTAATCCCAAACATGGCTGAGAGAGGAGAATGTACAACTGTCATAATGACAGATTGTTTCTGTTTCTTTAAAGACAGCTGTCCGAAACTCATCTGCCATGGCACATTGCCACCAACTAAAATGTCCCTTTTGGCTGTGTACACACTCCTGCTTACTTTGCATCACATGCAGTCCCAGTGCTGGTTTGAGAAATGGTGTGCAAATGAAGTTAACCAGAATCCAAATCTATACTGCTGGGTTTTTTTAGGGAATACTGTACTTGGACCCATTAGTCCTCAAACTGGCTTCGATCTGAATTGAGAAAAAGAACAACCTCTGTGTATTTTAAGCTTGCAATGTGTACAGAGTCTTAATCTGCTTCCTGTTCTATGAGTGGGGGGAGGTGGCAGAAAGAGAGGGAGATTTCACAAACATTTGTTCCACCCAAGCCCAGGGCTGACTTTTCCCCCCTTTGGCTGCCTCCTCGTCATCGCATTGAGAGGCATCACTTTCTTTCTTAAAGTCCCTCATTCATAATTCTCATCATGAGGTGATTCTGTACCTTACGATCTATAAAATAAGACCCCCAATAAGATTTACTTGGGGGTAAGTCCTTTCGAACTCAGTGAGGTTTATTTCTGATTTAGGCATCAATTGCTCGGTCCCTGCTCCTGCCAACCTAGCAGTTCAAAAGCACGTCAAAGTGCAAGTAGATAAATAGGTACCGCTCCGGCGGGAAGGTAAACGGCATTTCCATGTGCTGCTCAGGTTCGCCAGAAGAGGCTTAGTCATGCTGGCCACGTGACCCGGAAGCTGTACGCCGGCTCCCTCAGCCTATAAAGTGAGATGAGCACCGCAACCCCAGAGTTGGTCACGACTGGACCTAATGGTCAGGGGTCCCTTTACCTTCACCTTAGCCCTGGTTTATAAATGTTGGGTGGCCATTAAAAATATTGTTATCCCAAAATTATTACTAGGTGCATATTGTAAACATTTAAGTCAGAAGAAAATGAAATGTGGAAATTTTGCATTTCAGGTCTCTCCCTCTTAATCGTCTTCATTCCATTGATATTTTTTTTTTATCTCATTGCTCCCTTGCATTGAGATAGATGTAGGCAAATTAATAATGCAATCCTATACATGCCTAGGTAAAGGTAAAGGGGCCCCTGACCATTAGGTCCAGTCGTGACCAACTCTGGGGTTGCGGTGCTCATCTCCCTTTATTGGCCGAGGGAGCCAGCGTACAGCTTCCGGGTCATGTGGCCAGCATGACTAAGCCGCTTCTGGTGAACCAGAGCAGCACACGGAAACGCCGTTTACCTTCCCGCCAGAGCAGTACCTATTTATCTACTTGCACTTTGACGTGCTTTCGAACTGCTAGGTTGGCAGGAGCAGCGACTGAGCAACGGGAGCTCATCCCGTTGCGGGGATTCGAACCGCCGACCTTCTGATTGGCAAATCCTAGGCTCTGTTGTTTAACCCACAGCGCCACCTGTGTCCCCTGTACATGCCTACTCAGAAGCAAATGATGTTGAGTTCAATAAGGTTAGAATACTGAAGTCTTAAATTCAGTTCTCTGGACTTCTGAAATAATCTTCAATTTGTTCTCATAAAATATTCATCAGGATTTCTAATGCAAATTCCTCCTAGTCAACACATTTTTGTACCTATTAACACATTTTGGCAAGCAGTTTCCCCTAGTAGACATTTTTGCATGTTATTTTCACCAGTGTACACATTTTTAATCACATGTCCCCAGAACATATGCAGTATTTGTTCATATTGTTTGACTGGAGAACTGCACCACAAAATTCAGAGAAGTGCAAAATTCAAAGGATACCTTTGAGAAGTGTGAATTAGGTGGCTTCTTGTTAAAATGCAAAGAAGATCAAATTTCTCCTCCAACCCTAGACAAGAGACAAATTCAAGTTGCTACTGAGAAATTGAAAATGAGCAAGTCACTAGGTACAGACGGCATCCATCTCTGAAAAGATAGGTTGCAACTGGCCAGTAACAAATGACAAAATTTCCTGCTGCCGGTGACTCAGCCAAAAGGCAATCTAGGAACACACCCAAACTGTGAGTCAGCTCTTTTAGGAGAACTATGACTCCATCTAGAAGAGGCAAACACACCACCTTGAGTTCATGTGCCTCACTTAGCCCACAGCTGAGCCCAAACACTGGCACAAGAAACCGCTTGCAGCACTTGGAACAGATGAAAAAGATTCAGTATACTGATGACACTACACACCCAAATGTCAGATGATCTTCCTTAACGGGCTGCATTTTAAGCTCTGGGGTAACAAAACTGAATCTTGCACTCTGCCCAGGTCAGGTTCTACAGAGTCAGCAGAACTCACCCAGTACTACCAAGTTTAATCAGAAAGGGGTGGAATAACTGCAAAGCACTACCCTTTACTCCCAACTTGTCCAACTGCCCCATAAGAATCTGATGACCAATTATATCAAAAGCTGCTGAGAGGTTAAACGAATAATGAGCAGGTCACACATTTTCTTAAAAAATAAAACAAAACTATACTTTTCGCATTTCAATTAATATAACCATACATTCATAATGATCGACTTCCCTCCCCCCTTCCATGGTTCCATTTATTTCTCCATTTTAACTGCATATTCTATTTACTCCATATGTTTTATTTTCTTCAGTACTTGAAACTGCTAGATTTACTCCAACTCTGCTAACGTTTTAACTTGTTTAACATAATTCTTCAGATATTCTGCAAACTTTTCCATTCTTCCTTAAAGACTGGTCTCTTATTCTATTATTTAGATTTGCTAATTCCATATATTCCATCAATTTCACCTGCCACTCCTCTTTTGTTGGGGTTATTTTCTCTCTCCATTTCTGAGCATAAACCACTCAGGCTGCCGTGGTTGCGTAGGGAAATAGATTTTTTGATCTGTGGGGACATCCATACCTAATATTCCTAATAAGAAGGGTTCTGGTCTTTTTATAAAAGTATTTTTAAACATTTTCTTCATTTCATTATATATCATCTTCCAGAAATCCTTCACTAATTTACACCACATATAATAAAACATACCCTCCATTTCTTGAGACTTCCAACACGTACCTGAATCTGAATTACCCATTTTTGCTAATTTACTTGGCATTAGGTACCACCTATAAATCATCTTCATAAAATACTCTTTCATGGTGTAAAAACACAGGTCACATACTGTCAGGGAACTGACATCAGAGCGAGAGGCGAAGGGGAGGCTCCCAGATGATGCGGGCGAAGGACCCAGCAGCAGGGGGAGAAACAGTTCAGTAGAGGGGGAAGCCAATCAGCGCAACACCGGGGATAAAGGGAGGCAGACGGGGGAAGTGGAGAGAGGGCTCCAGGACTCTTCAGTGGACATCAGTGAGGAGAGCCCAGGTCCTCCGCTACCCACGCCTTCCCTGTGCAGAAGACTCCCGCGCAGTGAGAGGAGGAGGAGACTGGGTGTCAAACAACTTTTATGTTGGAAGAGGTTCAAGAAACGCCCACTGGTGGATTCTGCCAGTGACTGAGGCAGCCACCATGAGAAGGGGCTGCGCAGTCAGAAAGTTTTAACAAGGCAAATTAACCGAGAAAGGCACCAGTTTACGCACGAGTAACTCATACCCATTACACATGCTTTCTGTCAATCTCTAGATACAGAAAATTGATCAGGACCACAAAAACATTCTCCAACCCAAAACCCCGTCTGAAACTTGAGAGGGATGACTCTGGTTAATCTTTCTTATTAAAGGCTAAGTTAGAATATCTGTGTCCACTCGATTGCTATTCTTCAAAATGGAACATTCAAACCTGATCTGTCTTATTCAGCCCAGGCCAATTATACGGTTGCTTTTGTTTGATTTGGGTATTGGAATTAAGGTCAAAGACATCTATAAAAGAAGAGTTAATCATTACTCTAAGCAACAGACAAAACCTCTCTAATATTTGGTAAGGGTCAAACGGATTTGAATTTCCAGTCCGTTTGGCTGCCTCCCTGGGAGGTACTAATGGAAAGAATCCAAACTAACCAGATGAGCAGAAGATTCAGGGGCATCTTCAGCAGGTTTGGGGAACCTTTTGCCCTCCAAATCTTGCTGAACTCCCATCATCCCTGGTCATTGGGCATGGTGTGTAGGGTTGGTTGGAATTTTAGTTCATCAACCTCTGGAGGCCAAAGATTTCCCACTCCTGCTCTTCAGGAACTGCTACAACAGCCATGTGCAAGTTGGATCGGAAGTGACTGATTTTATCTTCAAAATGCTTTGCAAACTGGTCAAAGCAGGCTGGTGAAGGGCAGGTCACCTCCACAGGTGTACTAGGGATGTAACAATCCCAAAACTCAGAAAATATAAATATGAAATCTCTCATTGCAAACATGCCTGCGGCCTAGAGACAATTGCACAATTTGCTCTCTCACAATTTGTCTTTGATTTTTCAAAATTTCTGTGGTTTTGCGGTACTGTGAGCTGATTCAGAGTTCAGCTTCCACTTCCTTGCAGCTTTTAAATATTGTGAAATGTTGTCTTGGCCATGGACCCATTACTATAAACAAAACAAGGCATTTGACAAGGTGCCCCATGATATTCTTGTAAAGAAGCTGGTAAAATGCAGTCTTGACTATGCTACCACTCAGTGGATTTGTAACTGGCTGACTGACCGAACCCAAAGGGTGCTCATCAATGGTTCCTCTTCATCCTGGAGAAGAGTGACTAGTGGGGTGCCACAGGGTTCTGTCTTGGGCCCGGTCTTATTCACCATCTTTATCAATGACTTGGATGATGGACTCAAGGGCATCCTGATCAAATTTGCAGATGACACCAAACTGGGAGGGGTGGCTAACACCCCAGAGGACAGGATCACACTTCGAAACGACCTTGACAGATTCGAGAACTGGGCAAAAACAAACAAGATGAATTTTAACAGGGAGAAATGTAAAGTATTGCACTTGGGCAAAAAAAATGAGAGGCACAATTACAAGATGGGTTACATCTGGCTTGAGAGCAGTACATGTGAAAAGGATCTAGGAGTATTGGTTGACCACAAACTTGACATGAGCCAACAGTGTGACACGGCAGCTAAAAAAGCCAATGCAATTCTGGGCTGCATCAATAGGAGTATAGCATCTAGATCAAGGGAAGTAATAGTGCCACTGTATTCTGCTCTGGTCAGACCTCACCTGGAGTACTGTGTCCAGTTCTGGGCACCACAGTTCAAGAAGGACACTGACGAACTGGAACGTGTCCAGAGGAGGGCAACCAAAATGGTCAAAGGCCTGGAAACGATGCCTTATGAGGAACGGCTAAGGGAGCTGGGCATGTTTAGCTTGGAGAAGAGGAGGTTAAGGGGTGATATGATAGCCATGTTCAAATATATAAAAGGATGTCACATAGAGGAGGGAGAAAGGTTGTTTTCTGCTGCTCCAGAGAAGCGGACACGGAGCAATGGATCCAAACTACAAGAAAGAAGATTCCACCTAAACATTAGGAAGAACTTCCTGACAGTAAGAGCTGTTCGACAGTGGAATTTGCTGCCAAGGAGTGTGGTGGAGTCTCCTTCTTTGGAGGTCTTTAAGCAGAGGCTTGACAACCATATGTCAGGAGTGCTCTGATGGTGTTTCCTGCTTGGCAGGGGGTTGGACTCGATGGCCCTTGTGGTCTCTTCCAACTCTATGATTCTATGATTCTATGATTCGGCTTCTGTTATGATCCAGTGGTGCTCAGCTCTACCAAGTGAAATGGCCTGCATTTTTAAAAAAATAAGTACCCTGCAAAATCTCAAAGCCACATTTTTTTCTATTCTCACACATCCTTCCATCACGCATTTTGATGCAGAGAGCGTTCTGGATACTTTCCTGTCAATCTTCCATTCTCTGGCCAAACAGTTCTCTGCACCACTCAGCCAATCTCAATCCAAAAGTATAACCATGGACAGGAGGTCCCACCCATCTGTCTCCAGGCAGAAAAAAAGCCAATCTTCATTTTACCTTGATGTGCAGCTTCCCTCTCATTTTCATTATCTCAACCCAGTTAACATGTCTAACATTACAGTCATACCTCGGGCTCAAGTAGCTTCGGGTTAAGCCTTTTCAGGTTGTGCTCCATGGCGACCCAGAAGTAACGGAGCGCGTTACTTCCGGATTTTGCTGCTCGTGCATACGCAGATGCTCAAAATGACGTCACGCGCATGCGTGGAAACGGTGAATCGCGACCTGTGCATGCACAGACATGCGGACACGGGTTGCGTTCACTTCAGGATGCGAATGGGGCTCCGGAACGGATCCCGTTTGCATCCAGAGGTACCACTGTAACTGGCTTTTGGGTTTATCCAGGGGGCTGTTTGGCGCATGCTCAGAGCTGTTCTCTTCACATCTTTCACAGGAAGGCAGGAGAAAGGAGTGGTTCTTAGTATGAGCAGATTGTATTTGCCATGTGAGAGAGAGCGTGGAACAGGGTATAGTGTGAATTTCTTTCTATAATAAACATGTATCTATTTTGCAACTCTTAAGCTATTTGCGTTTATTTTTGCACACCATAGGAGGAGAAAAAGCAAACTGTGGACAGCTTGTGTGTGTTGCAGCAGAAGAAAGGCTGCTATCTGCTCTTGGTGGAGGCAAAGGATCTCCTTCTTGTCTCCCCTGAGCAACTCCTCTGGCTTACTTCCATGCTACTTAGTGATCAGCAAGTGCAGAAATGCTCTCCTCCTCCAGATTCATTTCTCATCTTCCAGCCCAGAGCTTCTACACCCCATGGATGTGTCTGAAGAGGTGTGGGTGTGGACCAGACTAATACGAGGCCTACAGGTGTCACATTGACATGCCTTTGTGGGCCCTTGCCTACCTCAGCCTCCTAGAGTGTACCTCCTGCTGTTCCTTACCTCTCAGAGCCTAGCAACATAATCAGTGCAAAAATATATTAGAATAAGAGTTGTTGTTTGTAACCCACAACTATGAGTTTCCTTGCAGATAAAAAAGTCATTCCACATGATATTTGTCCATTGTCTTAATCTGCACAACTGGTCTGAATAAAAACTGCAGTTTGTAAGATAATAGCCCATAACTGCAGGTATCTTTACAATAACAGAAGCTACAAAATGTGCCTTTCAGCATGCAAAATCTGCAGATGATAATCATAAAGCCGCCTTTGAAAAGTGTTCGAAAACTTCAACTGGCCCAAAAAGCTACAGGCAGATTGTTGACCAGGGCAAGTTATAGAGTGCACATGACTCCCTTGTTACAAGAACTCCACCGGCTACCAGTCTGTTTCCAGGCACAATTGGGGCTGCCATATTTCAAAAAGTAGAAACCAGAAAAGACCCCCTGAAAGTGAGCTTTTAAGGAAGCCGCACAAAAAAATTGAGTTTTGTTTTGTTTTTGTTTTTGTTTTTTACAGAAACGCCAACAAACACTATTTTTCAATTGACTTGCCTAAGATCCAGGACAAAGCGCCGCCTTTTGGAAATTCCCCGGACATCTGGGAAAATCCCTATTTTCTAGGCTACAGTGTCTCCCTCCTTGTTGTCCTACCAGCAGATGAAGGATGAAGGCTTCCTTGTTCCAGCAGGCTTTTTGGAACTGGCTGGTGTGTGTGTGTGTGTGTGTGTGTGTGTGTGTGTATATATTTGCTTTCGTAGATTTTCACGGGTACAGGAATGCAGGTTTTGGTGTTTTCGGGTATCTTCCCGTGTAAGAGTTGGGGTGTCTAGGCGACGTTTCGACGAGGTCTCACTCGTCATCTTCAGGCTGGTGCTTTCGGCTTCTTGTTACTAGAACAGAGCAGGATCTCAGTGTTTGAGTTCCTATAAATACTGTTGAGGGGGTGTGGTGTATAGCCTCCAACGTTCTGGGCAGAGAAGAAGTTCCCAGGTTATTGTGCCTTTTCTTCTTTTGTTCATTAATTACTTGAGGGATATCTTGAGTGATTTCTTGAGTGATATTCTGAGTACCACTTAGGAGGGTCATTAGGTGTGGATTAGTTGCTAAAGCTTTCGTGTCTTGACCTCTTGAGCTTGTGAAGAGTTTTTCTGAGTTTTTCTGAGAAGAGTTTTTCTGAGAAGATGGCTGTACTGCACTTAGTTGTGCTCTGGCTTGGCTTCGTGTATAGGGGCGAGCTGTGGTTTTGTGCCCTGTGCCAGCCAGATCTGTGTAGGGATTGCAGGGGGGTGCAGCATCCGGAGGTGCCACTATGGTTTGGCTACTGGATGGTATCTGTAATTTATCTGTGGAGAGGGTCTGGGTTTGGGTCTGGTGTGGTTGATTGGAGATGGCGTTCTGTGTGCCTCTGGTTCTGGTGTCGGTTTTTGTGGGGAGGGCTAATTTCCAGATGTCTGGCAGGCGGGACGTGTCGTCACGCTTGTTCATGTTGTGAGGGTGTTTCTCTATCTCGATGGCTTCCATGATTATTCTCTTGTGGTGATGTTCCATGTTAAAGAGCAATTTGGAATCTGCAAAATTAATTTCGTGTCCTGTTTCTTTCATGTGTTGGTAAAGAGAGGAAGTTTTTTCTTCTTTTTTGACGGCATTCTTGTGTTCTGCGATACGTGCATTTATTCGTCTGTTTGTTTGTCCAATGTACGTGGCTGGGCAGACTTTGCAGGGTATTTCATAGACCCCTTGGTTTTCTAACTGGATTTTATCTTTTGGGTTTCTGAGGATATTGGCTATATTTTGGTTGGTGCAAAAGGCTGTTTTGATATTGTGTTTATGGAGGATTTTGCTAATTTTATCTGTGGTGCCCTTGATATAAGGAAGGAGGGCCATGCCATTGTTTTCTTCTGTGTCTTGGTTTTTGGGGGGTGTTTCTTTTTGGATTAGCTTCGTAACCCTGTTTTGCTGGTATCCGTTGGCGATTAACACATTTGAGAGATTCTGTAACTCAGTTGTCAAGTGGTCTTCGTCAGCCAGGCGTTTGGTTCTGGAGATGAGAGTCTTGGTTACGGAGTTTATTTGTGCAGGGTGGTGGTGTGATTGTGCATGTAAGTAGCGGTTGGTGTGTGTTTTTTTCCGGTAGATAGTGTGTCCTAGGGAGCCATCAGGTTTTTTGTAGATTAGGACGTCAAGGAAGGGAAGTTGGTTGTTGGCTTATATATATATATATTGCTTTAGTTCTACTGGACTTCAAATACTCCTTGACTGTTTTATTTTATGTGTTTTTAGCTTTTAATATTTTATCTGTGTTATTTTAATTTGTGAAAGCCGCCTTGCGAAAAGGGTGGGATAAAAACAACAACAACAACACTGATGATAAATTAGCAAATATTTGGGCATGAGACAAAGAGTGTTCAATGTGCTTAATTTTAATTCTGCAATACGTAGTGTGCAATAGCTATTTCCCTCTCCCAGTCCAGGCTCAAAAGGCAATTTAAATACTGAGTGATCTATACAGGCGATCGACTCACATGCAGCCACATATATGTGTGGCACTGGAAATCCATCCATCCATCCAAACCTGGAAATGGCAGGAGGGAGCTGGAGAGTCCTTGTGGCTGATGAGAGGACCCTCCCTGGAGCCTGAAGAGAACATCAGTGAGGGTGAAGGAAGCCCTGAAGAGACTGGAGATGCAGCAGAACTTTGTAGATGCTGCTCAGCCTCCCCACCTAACAGCTGAGGTGTGAGGTAGCGCAGCAGCAGCAGCCACTTTCCTGCATGTCCTCCAGCCTCCAGCTGGCCCCAGCGCTTCAATTCTAGTTGTGGATATTTTTGGATACTATATTTTTGGTCTGGATTGGAGAGAAAGCAGCAAGGAGGGTGTTTAAAGGTGTTTAGAGGGTGCCCCCCTCCCCAGTTTACTCAATTTCACTTATGTGCGCCAGGGCCCAGAACATAACCCCACATAAGTGGGGAGAGGCCTGTATCCAATCACGTGCTGAATGTCAGCGATTCAGGTTTAGTCAGATTTTCTTTGACTTCAGTGGAGAGTTCTGCCTCCTTGTCTGTTCTTTGACGATTTCGCTGGTTGTTAACTCAGAAGTAATTTCAGTATTTATAGGAAGACTTGCTTGGCGAGTCCTCTGAATGACCTTTCAAAACATTTATTAACTGCCCTTGTATCCCATCAAAATAGATGTTAACAACTGCATGTAAATTACAGTGGTCAGGAATAATGTAACAGTCATCGTGACTGTTGTAATAATTGTTTCTGAAACACAAACCGCCAATTTGCTCCAGCTTGCATCTGAAAAGGAACCCTGGGATGACAGAGGGCTCATACACACCTGAGTTTAATGTAGATTTGAAGAAGCTTGTGACTTCATTTGTGTGTGTGCGCCCGTGTGTGTGTGGTGTCCTTATGATGTCCTCTTCACCCAAGTGGCAGCTCTCTCACACACCCCAGCTAAATGTAGATTTTCTCAATCTGTGGCTAATTCATTACAGGGAGAAAATCCAACACACTACACACACACACTGAAGTGGTATATACATTTTAATGAATACATAAATAAAAATTGTGTGCTTGGTGGGATTTCTTTTTAGTGCATGTTGTTACATTTTTCTTGGTGCTATCGTTCACCACAACCCCACTTCCATTTTGTTTCCATCCATTGTGTCCAGATGAAAAATGCAGCCTGCCCATTTCCGCTAGTTGTTGCTGAACGCACAATCTAGGTATTTCTTTTTTTAAAAACAGCTCATTTACATAGCAGCAGCATGTATGCTGTAATCATTACTGATGTTGAAGGTTACTGTTAATATGTCAACTCCTGTAAGAACAAATGGATGTATGGGTCGCTAGGGGAGGGGTAGTACCTCTGGTGGGGGGCATGTCATGCTCCTTCTGAAATTGTCTGTCCACCTTTGTCCCCATCCTGCACTCACCTCTCACCTGTGCATCCTAGAAGCTGTCAGCATTCAACAGGGGCCGCATCCCAGGAATGGATTTGACTGCCTGGCTAAACCGGGTGAGATTAGTCAATGGGTCTCAAACTCTTGGTGAGTTAGAGACTTTCCCTACATGCGAAGACAGGATTCTGTGGATTGAGCAGATTCCAGCCATCAAAAAAGCAGATGGGGCTTGTCAACCTGGGAAGGTAGCCCATCTAGGAGAAGGAAAGCTCTGATCCTAAACCTCCGTTACCTTGCAGGATATTTGGGAAAAGGCTAAGGACTGAACTCTACACAAATCAAAAGTTGGGGTGCCAATTTGAATAAAATATGGGGGCGCAGGTAAGCAGTCTCCCACATAATAGATCACAAGGTATGGTACACACACACCATTTGAATGGCAATGGCTTTGGGGGGACGTGGGCCCATCAAATATTTTATTGGGTCCCTGGGCCCCAAGGAGTTGACTCCTATGTCAAGAGTGGAGTCCCTAAGACAACTGGAAGGCACCTTGTATGCCTCCTTCTGGCAACTCCTGCCTCCAAGCTGATGCCAAATGTATTGCTCTGCTTTCCTTTGGACCACATCAGCTAGGCTGAGAGAGGGGTCTTGTCATCTGGGCATCCCAGCACCTCCATATACACTGCCCAGGAGGTCACTTTTGGTGCTGTTAATGCAGCAGTTTGACTTCATCCCCAGAGGCACAGTCAACTGTCTCTTGAGACAAACAGATAGCAAGAACAATAGGAACAGAACATATTTTGCCAGGAGTGAAATGGTTGCAACAAAAGTGTTTGCATGGTCAATAGGAAAAGGTACCTCCAACTATTCATTTATCTCTGGTTGCATCTAGATGTCAATAAGCTGTTACTGGAAGGCTATTAAAGTCTGTCTGTGACTCACTCACGGGTCAGTTCTGATGCAACACTGGGCAAGAATCCATTTGTTCTTGTTAAAGGCAGATTTCTGCAGAGGTTCTTCACATGCCTGTTCTTGCTTTTTCCATGTTTCCATGCACAACTGATTTAAGCAATCCTCTAGAGTTCACTCCATGACGCTTGTAGGAGGATATAGACTCAATGATGATGCATTTGCTCTCTGAACTCTCCACACCGTATCTGTAGCGCAGGCTGCCTCTAGAATATTTAGAACTAAAGCTTTTTGATCAAGTAAAGTAATCTGGGTTCTAGGCCCATTGTCTCCAGTTTGGTCCATGACAGCCTCCTGTCAACAGTGTCAAAAGCAGCCATAATATCTAGGAAAGCCACATAGAGACGTTCTTTGTGGAGCTGCATGTACTTAGCGGCTAAATGGGATAACACCAAGCAATTGCGTAAAGTGGATTTCCCTGGCCTAAACCTTGCCTGCTCTGGATCTATGATGTCCAGAGTTAAGCCAAGTAGTTAGTTTATTTAACAGATGTTTACAATTTCCCAATGTTTGATAAAGCCACTTCCGACCTCGGGAGGAGGTGGTGTTGCGGGCTTCATGCCCCCAACACCCGCGCGGAAGCTGGCTCCCAGCCCTGTGCGATCAGGGGAATCCTCTGCTGCATCATCCCCCTCGCCAGCCAATCGGCTGGCTCGGGGTGTGTGGCTTGTCGCATTTAAGGCAGGCGCGGCAGAGGAGCTTCCTCTTTGGACGCTGCTCAGCTGGGTGAATTTCCCACCCACCTGCCCTTCAAGGTTTCTCCTTTGACCTTGTTATGGACCTCGGTTGGTCGCTGTTAAGGGGCCTGGTAGGAATTTTTCCACTTAGCAAATTGGCACCAGCCACTTGGTTTTTTTCACCTACCTCATAGCAAATCGTCACAACTTCCTCGGTTTGGCGGTTAAGCATTGGTAGGGGTATTGTTATATACATGAAGGCTCCCCCTGCTGGTGTTAACCCTTCCCAGCCTTCAGGCAGACAGACTGGAGCCGGATAGTTGATTAGGACCAATGCCTAAGCCAATACCGCTCATCACCTGTAACCAATAAGGAGTTGTGGCCAATTTAAGCCCATGAACCTAAACATCGGTGTCCTGTGTCTTTATTTCTACTGGTGGGAGGCGGGAACTCGCCACACAATAGACTTATTGGCCAATAGTTGGACAGCAGCTTTTTATCACCCTTTTTAAAGATTAGAATAATTATAGATTGCTGCCATGAGTTAGGCATAATACCAACTCTATCTATCATAGTGAACAATTCCGCTAGTATTGGAGCCCACCACTCTGACTTAAAGGTAAAGGGACCCCTGACCATTAGGTCCAGTCGTGACCGACTCTGGGGTTGCGGCGCTCACCTCACTTTATTGGCCAAGGGAGCCGGCATGCAGCTTCCAGGTCAAGTGGCCAGCATAACTAAGCTGCTTCTGGCAAAACAGAGCAGCGCACGGATACGCCGTTTACCTTCCTGCCAGAGTGGTACCTATTTATCTACTTGCACTTTGACGTGCTTTCGAACTGCTAGGTTGGCAGGAGCAGGGACCGAGCAACGGGACCTCACCCCGTCGCGGGGATTTGAACCGCCGACCTTCTGATCGGCAAGTCCTAGGCTCTGTGGTTTAACCCACAGCGCCACTCTGACTTAGCTTTGATCAATTCAGATGGAACGGCATCAGAGCCAACAGCCTTTCCTGGTTTCATTTGGTCAAATAAACATATAACTTCGGTAATGGAGACAGGATGTTTGTGTGTGATGCCAATAAAAGTTTTGGTGGTGATGATATTTAGAACTGCTCTCGGAGCTTTCTGTAGCAAATTACTCAGGTGATTCATAAACTCTACAGCGGTGGGCAGGAAACACCATGGAGCCATTCTCCAGTGCAGAAAATAATCTGCTTAGAAAGGAGTCTGGTTGTAGAAATAATCCTTCCCATCAGTTTTAGCCTTCTTAATCTCTTCCAAGTGAAATCTTAGGAACAGAGATGCATTTATTACAGTCAAACCTTGGCTCCTGAACACCTCCGTTTTGGAAAGTAAATGCTCTGGTTTTTTTTAACATTTTCTGGAAGCCAAACGTCTGACGCAGCTTCCGCTTGAGTGCAAGAAGTTCCTGCAACGAATCGGAAGCCACACCTCGGTTGTCGAACATTTCGGAAGCCGAACGGGCTTCTGTAATGGGTACTGTTCGACAACCGGGGTTTGACTATATATTTGAGGCACCGTAATGCGCTGTGGTCTAAACCACAGAGCCTAGGACTTGCCAATCAGAAGGTTGGCGGTTTGAATCCCTGCAACGGTGAGCTCCCGTTGCTCGGTCCCAGCTCCTGCCCACCTATCAGTTCAAAAGCACGTCAAAGTGCAAGTAGATAAATAGGTGCTGCTCCAGCGGGAAGGTAAACGGCGTTTCTATGCGCTGCTCTGGTTCGCCAGAAGCAGCTTAGTCATGCTGGACACATGACCCGGAAGCTGTATGCCAGCTCCCTCAGCCAGTAAAGCAAGATGAGCACCGCAACCCCAGAGTCGTCCGCGACTGGACCTAACGGTCAGGGGTACCTTTACTTTTAATTACCCTTTGCTAAATGCAATTTCTGTTTAGACCTCCCAAACATATGGAAGTTAAATAATTTAAACCGCTATCCATTTCATTTCTAGGAATTTGAAATCCACAAACTTTTCTATTTCAGGATTTCCTAAACTTTCTTTGGTTATGGCTCAAGGTGCCATCTGTAAGTATTCCTAAATGTAAACTGGCCGCAGTTAACATTTCTAAAGATGCACTTTATTGCTTTAAACCCAAATGAGATTTTTTTTTTAAGAGTGTGTGTATATTTTTTACCAAGGAACTTCTCATGTTTTCTCTTACATCCAGGGGTAAGCCACATATATTTTAATGCCACAGGCAGAACAATCCAAATAACATTCACAACTTAATGTGGGCAACAATTCAGAGAACCAAAATCATCTGCCTGAGGGAGCAGCCTGATTGTACTTAATGGAGTATGTCTGGCCCAGAGGAAAAGAGAGTTTATTGGCCTCTTTACAACTCCCATGATATTCCGTCGTAGTCCAGAATATCTAGAAAAGCTGGTTGATGGAGTTCACCGTCACCCCAAGATACAGTAACACGTTTCATTTTTGACATTTGGGAACAGTGCCAAGTATCTACATTTCTCAATAGTGTGTATGGAAGTCATTTAAAGACAATGATCACCATAATTCATCTGAATATAAACAATGCAGAACAAGACAGCTCCCTGGATACTGTACCAGTCTTTGGGTTCCAGGACAGAGCAGGAGTTGTACTCAAAAACTTGGAGCAGTTTTGGACACAATCCAACAATAGCATGTCACTACACACCCACCCACAGAAATAATCATATTGAGAGAGGCTAGGGTTGTCTGACACATAGAATAATTCAGTGGAGAGAGGACAAAAGTTAAAACAGAGTCACACTAGAATACACAATGTAGAAAGGACTTGTATGTACACAACACACACACAAGGAGGTTTAACATGGCTTCTCTTTACAGCACCCCTGGATTAAGACACTGTTGTCAGAGTGTACGCGTTTGACATTTGGAGCAGTTTGTGGTACATTTGCCAAGGATGCTATCAAAAAAGAAAGTCAGAGTTTCCAGTGTAGTAAGATATAATAATAATAATAATAATAATAATAATAATAATAATAATAATAATAATAATAATAGATTTATTTATACCCCGTCTTTTCCAGTTCAGGGAACTGGGCTCAGGGCAGCTAACAACAAATTTAAAACACTTAATTGATGCAACAAAAAAACAGCATAAAATACAGTATAAAATGTGAATACCAATAAATTCAGAATTCAAAAATCAATTGGGGAGGGGGGGGGAATCCATCCAATAAACATTAGATGATCACCAGGGCTAGCTGGCTAAACTAGTCCTATTTGGGCCAGCGAGGAAACCAGGAGAGAATGAGCTGTGGGATCCCAGAGCGGGTAATCTTCATAAAAAGGGGAGAGGGAGGAAAGGAAGGGATATTTTAGTAGCAGTTTTTCCAGCGATACAAAAATGCTGAGCAGCAACCAGTTATTCCTATGGCAGCATCCTAGATACCAAAGTCTTTGGGTTCTGGGGAAAATACTCTGACATTTGGAGCAGTTTTCAGTTCAGTCATATAGTGGTATAATGTATCTTTTTTCTTTTCTTTTCATTCTTTTATTTTGTTCAGTTGAAATACTTTCAATAAAAAATAAAAATGGAAAGCAAAACATCATAACTCTCAACCCTGCAGTGGGATCCTGGGAAACAGGATCCTGGCCTGAGGCGTGAAACTCTGCTGACATTTTGGGCATCAATTAAAATCAGTTGTTTCCTGTCATGGAAATATGAACCTCAGGGGCACATGCTGCTCATTTCAGATGTGAGGTGAACATTTCAACCCCATAATTTTTCAGTAACTCAGAATAAAGGCAGAATAATTATACAGAAACTCCTTTAAAAGGATATCACCTTCTGGATGTGTGTGTTTTTGTTTTTATATTGTATATTTGCAAGCGGGGCCTTTGTTATTTTTAACAAGGCCCAGAAATTTTAAGTGTGTCATAAATAAAAAATCACCACAACTGTGCGCCTAACCAGGACAAAGGGCTTATCCTCTCAACCAAAGTCTGACTCAGATGAGTCTTGGGGGTATGTTGATGAAGATTTTGTGTCTTTGAGGTCATCATCATACAGTAACATCAGCTGCCCAGACTGGAAGAGGCAATGTTGTCTGGGGGAAGAAAGTTGGTTAAAATGTAATAGAGCCTTGGGAATTCCTTTCTTTAGATCCCTGGAGGAATTATCTTCTACTTTGTGGAGTTTGGCCAGGACCTATTTATTCCCTGCTTTGAAAAGAACAAATAAGGAACTAAACTTGATAAAAATCTAATTTAGGACTTGCTGAAATAATTTTGGGAATTGGGATGCAGAAAGGGGAGGTTTGGGGGAGTCAGAGAAATGAGGTTTATGAAAAAAGGAGATGAATTTATACGTGTTTGTTTTGTCTTTTTATTTGTTTGTATTTTGTAAAATCAATTAAAAAAATTATTAAAAAAAAATATTTATTCCCTGCTTTAATTGCCCTCCAGCAAAATAAGCACACTGTGCTTTGAACAATTTGGCTCTCCTGCAATAACAGCCCTAGAACAAACGCTGGATTTAAGTGAGTGACTACTGGGCTGCTGTTGACAAACCTTTTGGCAACGTGTGCAGACTGGATGTGACCTACCTGAGAGAGAAGTCAAGTATTTCAGCAATACAGGAATCTCCTGAAACCAATGCAAAGGGCAGCAGGAACAGAAGAACCGAGAGAGGAAGGAAATGTGTGGCAGTATGCAAATCTTGCTCCTCACATTTGACACGGGGCTTTAGAGGAAGGAGGTGGAGCAAGTTCACCAAAGCAGTTTAAAAGGCACAGGACTCGGTCCTCACTTTCATCTTTCCCACACCAGAGCAGAGATGGGCTCCTGGATTTTCCTGGTGGCCCTCCTTGCTCCTTTAAGTATCGCAGCTCCTCCAGACCCGTAAGTAATCACGTCTGTGTATAGCATTTTCCTGCTTGGAAGTCAAAAGCCTGGTGGTGGCAATTGCAAAAAACTAACTCAGGTGGTGGTCTATTAGGTGCAGCCGTTTATTGGTGGGCAGATGTTCCTTAAAGATGCATGTTGAATGCAGCAGTGGCAGATGTAATGTGGCAGCCCAGGAGGATACAGCCTCCTGACACCAGCATCTCTGCAGAATACCTGGGGAAGCATCAGTGGTGAGGTTGGGCTTGCACAGGTGCACAACCATAATTAATCTAGGGCTTCTGATGGTGTGTCAGCACCTTGAGAGCCCGATACCAACCAGGTAAGCTACAGAGATGGTGGCTTTGTTGTGTTCCTGAACCACACTGGCTCCAACTACTAACTGGTATACTGTAGCGTCTCAGAGTAGGACCCATGAATCTGTTTTTCTGCATTATTATTATTATTAGAGTGCCTAAGGCATATAAGTTGTAAAGTACCGTATTTTTCGCCCTATAGGACGCACCGGCCCATAGGACGCACCTAGTTTTTTGGGGGGGAAATCAAGGGAAAAAAATTTATTCCCCCCCCCAGGTTTGCGCAGCCATCCCCAAGCTAGAAGAGAGAGACAGAGCACTCCATCTCCCTCTTCTGCCTTCAGGGACAGCATCTCTAGCCTCCGTGGGGCAGCGGCTTGCCCCGCTGTCCCCCGAGCTTATAGGGCTGGCGATGGGGAGAAGCAAGCTTGCTTCTCCCCCCGCCAGCCTCCAGATCAGGTCCCGGAATAGCGGGGTGGTGGCGCTCTGCCTCCCCGCTATCCCCCGAGCTTGTGGGGCTGGTGGGGGGGGGAGCAAGCTTGCTCCCCCCAAGCCTTCAGATCAGGTCAGGGAATAGCGGGGTGGCGGCGCTGCGCCTTCCTGCTATCCCCCGAGCTTATGGGCTGCAGGCTGCTGCCTGCAAGCCTTGCGACCCCGCAGGACCTCGCGCCGGGATCCGGGGGGTGGCACGGAGCTGCAGGAAGCCCTGGAGCGCAGGCAGCTCCGCGCCACCCTCCGAAGCCCCGCGCAGCTTCGCGCCGGGATCGGGAGGGTGGCGCGGAGGTGCCTGTGCTCCAGGGCTTCTTGCAGCTCCGCACCACCCTCCGGAGCCCCGCGCAGCTTCGCGCCGGGATCCGGAGGGTGGCACGGAGCTACAAGAAGCCCTGGAGCGCAGGCAGCTCTGCGCCACCCTCCAGAGCCCCGCGCAGCTTCGCGCCGGGATCGGGAGGGTGGCGCGGAGCTGCAAGAAGCCCTGGAGCGCAGGCAGCTCTGCGCCACCCTCCGGAGCCCCGCGCAGCTTCGCGCCGGGATCGGGAGGGTGGCGCGGAGGTGCCTGTGCTCCAGGGCTTCTTGCAGCTCCGCGCCACCCTCCAGAGCCCCGCGCAGCTTCGCGCCGGGATCGGGAGGGTGGCGCGGAGGTGCCTGTGCTCCAGGGCTTCTTGCAGCTCCGCGCCACCCTCCAGAGCCCCGCGCAGCTTTGCGCCGGGATCGGGAGGGTGGCGCGGAGGTGCCTGTGCTCCAGGGCTTCTTGCAGCTCCGCGCCACCCTCCAGAGCCCCACGCAGCTTCGCGCCGGGATCGGGAGGGTGGCGCGGAGGTGCCTGTGCTCCAGGGCTTCTTGCAGCTCCGCGCCACCCTCCAGAGCCCCGCGCAGCTTCGCGCCGGGATCGGGAGGGTGGCGCGGAGGTGCCTGTGCTCCAGGGCTTCTTGCAGCTCCGCGCCACCCTCCAGAGCCCCGCGCAGCTTCGCGCCGGGATCGGGAGGGTGGCGCGGAGCTGCAAGAAGCCCTGGAGCACAGGCAGCTCCGCACCACCCTCTGGAGCTCCGCGCAGCTTCGCGCCGGGATCGGGAGGGTGGCGCGGAGGTGCCTGTGCTCCAGGGCTTCTTGCAGCTCCGCGCCACCCTCCAGAGCCCCGCGCAGCTTCGCGCCGGGATCGGGAGGGTGGCGCGGAGGTGCCTGTGCTCCAGGGCTTCTTGCAGCTCCGCGCCACCCTCCAGAGCCCCGCGCAGCTTCGCGCCGGGATCGGGAGGGTGGCGCGGAGGTGCCTGTGCTCCAGGGCTTCTTGCAGCTCCGTGCCACCCTCCAGAGCCCCGCGCAGCTTCGCGCCGGGATCGGGAGGGTGGCGCGGAGCTGCAAGAAGCCCTGGAGCACAGGCAGCTCCGCACCACCCTCTGGAGCTCCGCGCAGCTTCGCGCCGGGATCGGGAGGGTGGCGCGGAGCTGCAAGAAGCCCGGGAAAGCCTGCATTCGCCCCATAGGACGCACACACATTTCCCCTTCATTTTTGGAGGGGAAAAAGTGCGTCCTATAGGGCGAAAAATACGGTAATCCTATTTTTAAAAAAGTCAACTACAGAGCTTGGTTTGAAGGAGTTGCTTTCATTGCTGCATAGTGAATACTTCAGTCCTCACCCTGATTAACTAGGGCAGAAAGAGATTGACAGCAAGAGACACAAAAGTGAAAGACAGCAGGAATGGCAACGAAACACTGGTGTTACCGGTTTGTAACCCAACCCAGTTTCTAGGGAATGAAGAGGGTGAGGAGCCACACAAAAAGACAATTAAAAGCAGGATAGAGAGAGGAATCACAGGACTGGAGAGTCAGAAGGGGCCTTGAGGGTCACCTAGTCCAGCCCCCTGCAATGCAGAAATCTCAACTAAATCCATACATGACAAATGACCATCCAACCTCTGCTTGAAAACCTCCATGGAAGAGCAAAGGATCCTGTTTCTCTAGCAGACAAATCCAAAACGGGGCTATACTCATTCTAAAGTCCATTGCTGCCACAGATGCATGATGTTCCCAGCCAGTGTGGGGAGGGTCAAGAGAATGGACACAGGAGACTGGTATTGGGCTGAATTAGGCCACAACTTTATTGATGACTCCTGCCAACCTAGCAGTTCAAAAGCACCTCAAAGTACAAGTAGATAAATAGGTACCGCTCCGGCAGGAAGGTAAATGCCGTTTCTGTGCGCTGCTCTGGTTCACCAGAAGTGGCTTAGTCATGCTGGCCGCATGACCCGGAAGCTGTACGCCGGCTTCCTCGGCCAGTAAAGTGAGACGAGCGCCGCAACCCCAGAGTCGGTCATGACTGGACCTAATGGTCAGGGGTCCCTTTACCTTATTGATGACAGGACAGAGCAGGTTTGGCTAAGGCACTAGGCATGCATCCGGCATCTGGCAGTCGGCACACTGCCCAATAGGAACCCATTGGGGTCGACCCTCTGATTGGATGAGGTACATTGGCCACTTGGTCTCTGTGTGGACTCCCAGACAGAGCCACCCCTCCTGGACCCCTTTTATGCGATACCCCACAACTAAGGATCCAGCCCAATGCTTTATGCGCCCAAGTTATGACAGTTGCTATGAGGTAGGTGAAAATCTGCAAGCCGGCCAGTTTGCTTGCAGGAGAAAATTCCTCCTTGGCCCTGAATATGGTGACCGAGTAAACCACAGCAAGGTTCATATGCCAACTTGCCCGTTCCCCCACTGCCAGGGCCCTAACAGGCAGGCTGGGTGGGTGGAAAGTCCTGTGGCACTCAGCAAAGAGGTCATCCTGCACATGGGCACCATTTTAAATACAACAGGGGCAGATAGGACCCAGGACCTTGCCCCAATTGGCCTTGAGGGTGAGGCCTGCCCGGAATGGAGGGCCCAGTGTGGTTGGAGGTGGCTGGCACCAGGTGACCATCCCATCCCCCAGATGCGCAGAAGATGGAGCCCCCCGCCCCGCCAGACCACCCACAGCCGTGCTGTGGAGCAAACACCACTCACCCAGAGCCCTAGGTGAACAAATACAGTGGTACCTCAGGTTAAGAACTTAATTCGTTCCAGAGGTCCATTCTTAACCTGAAACTGTTCTTAACCTGAAGCACCACTTTAGCTAATGGGGCCTCCCGCTGCTGCCACGCCACTGGAGCCCAATTTCTGTTCTCATCCTGAAGCAAAGTTCTTAACCCGAGGTACTATTTCTGGGTTAGCAGAGTCTGTAACCTGAAGCGTCTGTAACCTGAAGCGTCTGTAACCTGAGGTACCACTGTACTCTTAAGCAGGCTTACTCATAACCAGGTTTGCTCATGAGGGTCTCGTGATGCTTGTAGAGCATCATTGTCTTATGTGTGGGATTCAGTCAAATGCCAGTACATTCGAGTTACGCAACTGGAGTTGGTTTGGCACTCTTGTGCAACAAACTCAAGAAAGCAAACATTGTGCAAAGAAGGAAGATGCACTGGAAAGTGGGGTGGGGTTAACAATTGCTTGATGCGTACAGTTCTCCGATCTGAAAACCTACTCCACCAAGTGTTATGGTGAGTCATTCGGGGGGAATTCCACTTGGCACATGTTCCACGGTAACTTTGGTTAATAGTTTGCACAGAAAATGACTGTTCACTTATTGTCCTATCTCCCAAGTTGTACCAGGGGTGGGGTAAGGAATGGTTGTCATGCTGCCATGCTGCTGCACCCCTTTCCCACACAAATGCTTCCCCATATGTCCTCCCTCCCCTGTTCCATTTAGAAGGTCAAATAAATGTGTGTTCTCCCCCTTTCAGTCAATAACTTCTGTCCACAGTGAGAGTGATGGAAGCGGATGCCAAGTAAATGCCTTTCTGTCATGATTGCATAAAACCTTGGGGTGGGGGGTGAACTATGTGGATAAATGGCGTGGATATCATTTTTTTCCATTTCAAATTTACCGATAAGATCATATGCATACACACACAATAAAACAACAACGAGGCAATACTAAATAAGGAAAAACAGAATACATTGTCCTGTTTGTTTAGTCGTGTCCAACTCTTTGTGACCCCATGGACCAGAGCACGCCAGGCACTCCTGTCTTCCACTGCCTCCCGCAGTTTGGTCAAACTCATGCTGGTAGCTTCAAGAACACTGTCCAGCCATCTCGTCCTCTGTCGTCCCCTTCTCCTTGTGCCCTCCATCTTTCCCAACATCAGGGTCTTTTCCAGGGAGCCTTCTCTTCTCATGATGTGGCCAAAGTATTGGAGCCTCAGCTTTGGGATCTGTCCTTCCAGTGAGCACTCAGGGCTGATTTCCTTAAGAATGGATCTGTTTGATCTTCTTGCAGTCCATGGGACTCTCAAGAGTCTCCAAATATTCCATTGCAAAGTATATTGTGATGTAAAACAACAAGCTGTTTCCCTTGAGCCAATTTGACAGATTTGGCTCTCCTTAAAGATTTCTTCTTTTGCTTAGAATTTAGTCCCAATTCTCTGCATTGCTGGTTGCTTTCAAACTATGTCCCTTGATAGTGACTTGTTGCTGACAAGCTGTACCCTTCTCTTTGTTGCAGGCAGTACATCCTGATCGTGCCTGCAGTAGTTCAGAGCAACACTACAAATGAGGCTTGCGTGCAACTCCTCAACCTCAATGAGACGGTCTCTGTGGATGTTGTGCTGGAGTACAACGTGGACCGCTTTCCCCTTTGGGAAGGGACTGTGAATGAAAAACACTTTTCCCAATGCATCAATTTTACGGTAAAGAACTCTTCATTTTTTCTTGCATCATCCTGCATTGCCAAACACGGAGAGAAAGGCCGGGGGAGGGAGTAGCATGTAAAAATGAAATAATAATCATATCTTGTAACTGTTTTTCACCCCATTTGGGATGAAAGTTGCTGCATATGAAGGTGATTGTTAAGGGTGGGTGGCGCTATCTCTTCTGCTGCTTAGTGCCCCCATATGTACATTTGTCCTAGTGGCAGAGACTAAGGCACGGGCATGGGCATAGCCAGAGGGGCAGCTGCCCCCAATCAATAAAAAGCAAAACAAATCTGAGGTTTTGCCATCCCTAACAAAAGCCTGCCCCCCTTAACAAAAATCCCATGGCTACACCCATGGGCAGGGCAAGATGTTTTGCAAGAAGTGAGTATGAGGAACTGAGGCAGGCAGAGGTGTGAGAGATGACATTCTAGGCAGTGCCAGAATTATGTATAAGGTAAACAAGCTATAGCTTAGGGCCCCACTCTCTTGGGGTCCCCTCCCAAAAAATTTAAAGGGAAAAAACTGAATGTACTTTGATAAAATACATATTTTGTTATGTGCAAATGGCTTTAGATACCTATTAGGTCCATATAACATATATTCAACACAAAAAAACAGTGGCAGTCTGTTGTTGACAAAGGACAGCTAGGCATATAAAGGGCCCCATTACCTTCAGTAGCTTAGGGCCTCATCAAACCTAAATCCGGCCCTGGTTCTAGGCCTAATAGAAGAAATAAAAACTGACAAATCGCTGGGTCTGGATGGCATTCACTGGAGAGCAGTGGCGTAGCGTGGGTTGTCAGCACCCAGGGCAAGGCAAGTAATTTGCGCCCCCTAACCCGTGGATTTGCGCCCCCTAACCCTAACCCCCAAATGTTGCACCCGGTGCGGCCGGCCCTCCTGCACCCCCCACGCTATGCCACTGCTGGAGAGTTCTCAAAGGACTCAGATGTGAAAATGCTGATCTTCTAACAAAAATATGTACCTTGCCCTCAGATCAGCCTCCATATCTGAGGACTGATAAAACCTTTTATGTTTTAAGGGTTCTAGGGGTGATACTGGAGATTACAGGCTGGTTAGATTAACATCTGTCCTGGAAAAACTGGTGGAAAATATTGTGAAAGCTAACATAATCAAAGATATAGAACAAGCCTTGCTAAAGCAGATCCAGCATGGCTTCTGCAAGGATAAGTCCCGTCTCCCTAACAGGAATTAAGGAGACAAGAGTTAGTTCTTTGCGAGAGTCAACAAGCAATATAGACTTTCAGAAAACTTTCAGAAAGGTTTCTCATCAAACACTCATGAGTAAGCTTAGCAGTCATAGAATAAGAAGAAAGGGCTTCTTGTGGATCAGAAATTGGTTAAGTAGCAGGAAGCAGAGAGTAGGAGTAAATGGACAGTTCTCTGAAAGGAGAGCTGTAGAAAGTTTAGTTCTTCAAGAATCTGTATTCGGACCTTTGCTTTTTAACTTGTTAATGAACAATCTAGGGTTAGGAGTTCGCTGTGAAGTTTGCTGATGATACTAAAGTTTGCTGATTATACTGTCCACATTTGCTGATGATACTAAATTGTTCAGGGTTGTTAAAACAAAAACAGATTGTGAAGAGATCCAAAAGGACCTCTCCAAACTCAGAGAATGGGGAGTAGAATGGCAAATGCAATTCAATGTAAACCAGCGTAAAGGGATATATTTCAGGGCAAAAAAACCCCTTAATTTCACATCTATGCTCATGGTCCATGGGGTCATGAAGAGTCGGACACGACTAAACGACTAAACAACAACAACATGCTCAGGAGGTCTGAACTAGCAGTGACTGATCAGGAATGAGACCTTTGGAGGTCATAAAAGATAGCTCATTGAAGATGTTGACCCAGTGTGTGGCAGCTGTGAAGAAGGCAAATTCCATGCTAAACCTCCCAAATGATGCCATTATACAACACTATGGTGCAACTGTATTTCAAATAGTGTGTACAGTTGCCTCACCTCAAAAAGGAGATTATAGTGTTGGGAAAGATCCAGTATGAGGGGATGGAACAGCTCATCTTTGAGGAAATGTTGCAGCGTTAGGGACTTTTTCGTTTAGAGAACAGGCAAGGAAGATGTGCCATGACAGAAGTGTGTAAAAATTAGTGTGGCATGGGAAAAGTGGGCAGTTTTTCTCCCTCTCTCATAACACTGGAACTTGTAGGTCTCTAAGGAAGCTGAGTGTTGGAAGATTCCATACAGACAAAATAAAGTATTTATTCATGTAGACCAGTGGTTCTCAACCTGTGGGTCCCCAGATGTTGTTGGACTACAACTCCCATCATCCCTGAGCTCTGGCCTTGCTAGCTAGGGGTGATGGGAGTTGTAGTTCAACAACATCTGGGGACCCACAGGTTGAGAAAGGCTGATGAAAGGTTGAGAGGTTGAGAAACTATCACAGGAGGCAATTATGGCCACCAACATAAAAGGTAAAGGGATCCCTGACCATTAGGTCCAGTCGTGGCCGACTCTGGGGTTGCGGTGCTCATCTTGCTTTATTGGCTGAAGGAGCCAGCATTTGTCTGCAGACAGCTTCCGGGTCATGTGGCCAGCATGACTAAGCCGCTTCTAGCAAACCAGAGCAGCGCACGGAAACGCTGTTTACCTTCCCACTGGAGCGGTACCTATTTATCTACTTGCACTTTGACGTGCTTTCGAACTGCTAGGTTGGCAGGAGCTGGGACAGAGCAACAGGAGCTCACCCTGTCACGGGGATTCAAACCGGTGACCTTCTGATCGGCAAGTCCTAGGCTCTGTGGTTTAACCCACAGTGCCACCCACATCCCTTTGGCCACCAGCATAGATGGCTTTAAAATCCAATTTTAAAAATTCATGGAGAATAATGCTACCAGTAGCTACTAGCTGTGTTTGTTATGTTCTGCACCCACAGTCCAGTTGCTGGAAACCACAGGAACATAGAATGCTTTTATCTTTGTGTCATGTTTGCAGAGTTCCCACAGGCACTTATTTGGCCACTGACAGAATAGGATTGTTAACAACTTTCGGAAACCCTAATACAAACAGGCCTATTAACCTGATGCAGAATCACTTCTTGTCAATTTCTAGAGTGAAAAGATAAACGGATCAGCTTTTATTAACTCTTCCCTTCTTGACTATTTTCTCATACACAGGTTCCTCCTGCTGATTCTAATCCACTAGCTTACATAGTTTTTTCAGCTAAAGGCGCCTTGATCAGCTTCCATGAAAGGAGGTCTGTGGCTGTTCGAAACATAAGTACACTTGTCTTTGTCCAGACAGATAAACCGGTCTACAAACCCGACCAGAAAGGTGAGTTCAGCATGCATTCTAAATCCCTGCAACTACCTCTCAGAGAACTGAAGAATTTCCTTCACTGAGCCAACAAGTTCCTTCACTGAGCCAACAATTTCCCCTAGAAAAATGGGAACACCCCATTTTTGGACAAAAGTGTCCCCTGTCCCATTTGGACTTCCAACAGGACACCTTCAGCTGGTCCCAAATGGCGGTTGTGTCGCCCCCTCCTTCCTTCCTTCCCTCTCACTGGGGCTCCCCCTTAGCCACCACCCACTAGTCTAGCATGGTGTGGGTCTGCTGCTGCTTGGCCATCTCTACCACACCGACCTGACGTCTCTTCCTCCCTTCTCCTCCTCCACACTCAAGTCTCTTTTGACGCCAGCATAGGCAAGAGGCTGGAGCTTCAGCTCAAGTCGCCCATAGGAGCTGGCTGTCTGCCCCTGGTCCCTGCCCATCTTACGTGAATTGAGGGGAACAGTGGGGCCAGGGGGGTGAGGGAGGTGGGAGGCCGAATGCGGGGAACCCCCTTCACAAAAGGGGGAAGGGTTTGGTGTCATGTGTGAGTGTGCCCCCATTCCCCATCCCGACCTGTCCTTTATTCTGCCTGACCAAAGCTGTCAATCCTACAGTCAGTTAAGTTGCAACAAGGCACAGGTCACCCTTCTGATTGGGATTTGGGGTTTGTACAGAGCAGATGCGTATGTCTGCAAAATGCACAATCACAATTTCTAAAGCGTCTGCATTTGTTGTCCCATCCCCCCCACCCCGCCTTAGGTATGGTGCTTTGAGGTGCTAATACGGTTTAGCCATTTCCGACCTAGGGAAGAGGTGGTGTTGCGGGCTTCATGCCCCCACCACAAGTGCGGGGGCTGGCTCTCAGCCTCTGTGCGATTAGGGGAATCCTCGGCCGCAACATCCCCTCGCCAACCAATCGGCTGGCTCAGAGGGTGTGACCTGCGCTATTTAATGCAGGCGCGCCAGGGGATCCCCCTCTTTGCAGCTCAGCTGCTCCAGTTTCCCGCCCGCCTGCCCTTCAAGGATTTCCTTCTGACCCTGTTATGGACCTCGGTTGTTTGCCTTTAAGGGGCCTGGTAGGAATTTCTTCCACTTGGCAAATTGGCACCAGCCACTTGGTTTTTCGCCTACCAAGCAAATCGTCACAACTTCCTCGGCATTGGTGGTTAGGCATTGGTATGGGTATTGTTATGTAGATGGAAGGGGGGGAGGAAGCGCCATCACCTCCCCCAAATATTGAAGGGTAGTCCGGTAAAGGATTCTGGGGGGCATGGCCCTGTCTGAAGCCTATGGAGGTGAAGGCCTAAGGCACGCCCCTGAGTGGTGACCCCGGGGGAGTCCCTAGTTGATGTGCATCAGCAGGGCTCCCCCTGCTGGGGTTAACCCTTCCCGGTCTTCAAGCAAACAGGCTGAAGCTGGATAGTCGGTTAGGACCAATGCCTAAGCCAATACTGCTCATCACCTGTAACCAATAAAGTTGTGGCCAGTTTTAGCCCATTAACCGAATATAACAGTGTCGTGTCTCTTTATTCCTACTGGGGGGAGACGGGAACTCGCCACGCAAATGATAGCATACACATAATATTAAACAGGATGGCTTTATGAGCTCAGTTGACAATTCTACATTTACTTTTGAGACTGGCAAATCCTGGATACTTTCAACTTAGTTAATTACCAAATAAAGTTCCAATAATCGCTAGAATGTTACATCGCTCAAGGATGTAAACGTGAGTGAAAAGTCTGTAGATTTTGAACCAACCGTATTTTTAAAAAGAGTAAATGGGTTTATTTCCTCTCCCCTTTTTTTAGTGATGTTTAGAGTTGTTTCTATGGATAAAGATTTCAAGCCAGTGAACGAAATGGTGAGTGTAACTGGAACTCAAAAGGTTTCCAAGGAACTCTGATGTTTTAAAAATAAGAAATCGTTCTCTTGCCCTTCAAATGCAATGTTGACCTTTTTCTTTTTTTCTTTCTTTTCCAGTATCCTGCAATCTACATCCAAGTAAGAGCTACACCATGCTATTTAAAGCTTTTTGCCTGCTTCCTTGATTCAAAGAACTGGCCTCTCAATTGCAGCAAATCCTAAGCACCAGGGCTTTATACTTACTGGCTAATGGGCAATAATGTTGAGCAGGAAATGTAACATAAAACATGTTTCTAGAGTTAAGTGGACTGACTCAACCTAAGCTCACTCTTTTTGCCTTTTCTTTTCTTTATTTTTTTTGAGGGCCCTTGTAGGTATTTTTGTGTTCAGGAAACTAATACAGTGATACCTCGGGTTACATACGCTTCAGGTTACATACGCTTCAGGTTACAGACCCAGAAATAGTGCTTCAGGAAGAACTTTGCTTCAGGATAAGAACAGAAATCGTGCTCTGGTGGCGGCAGCAGGAGGCCCCATTAGCTAAAGTGGTGCTTCAGGTTAAGAACAGTTTCAGGTTAAGAACGGACCTCCGGAATGAATTAAGTACTTAACCTGAGGTACCACTGTACTTGATGGCCCCAGAGTGAATTTCCTTAGCTGGAACTGGGGGTGGGTTACTCTTAATTCTGGTTCATGTCACTTTCACATGTATTCAGAATTCTGATTTATGTTGCCTTTGCATTTTTTATTTTTCACTGAACAGTAATAGTCACCCCAGGTGGCTAGAAATGCCAGCAAATATGACATTCTGCCTTTAAATAAGCAAACAAAAAAGCCCTGTGGTTCTTCTGGATAGTTAATTTGATCTATCTATTATGAAATTCACATTGACAATGCTAAGGGTACCTTTTCCCCACGTCTGAGGTGCAGAAAGGCCAAACTAATCTTTACTAATCTAGTTCTAAAAGTATTAATATTGCTCTTTGTTCAGAATATACAGCTTTTATCCCTTTAAGGAAAGGTTGTCCTATATCCATCATCTCAACATTTTTCTTCATAAAATGCCAAGAGATGTTATCAAATGCTTTTTCTGCATCAATAATATTAATGCAGCTTGCTTATCATTCCTGGTCTTGATATATTCTATTATATCAAGTATATTTCTCACATTATCTTTCATCTGTTGACCAGGAGGAAGCCCACTTGATCTTTGTGTATCTCCTCCATTAAAATTGCCTTCAACCTGTTTGCTAGAATACTGGCAAATAGTTTGTAATCATTATTTAACAACGATATTGGTTATAATTTTTAACTTGTAATAAATCCGTATCTTGTTTTGGAATTAAAGTAATATATGCCTCCTTCCATGTCAACAGAATCTTTCCTTTCATCAAAATATTATTCATAACATCTCTTAAATTACAGTATATTGAGCATATCCTTTGCAAAAATGGCCTTTATGCAGGCTATATATATATTCCAGGAAATGATGACTGGCTTGGTGAAAACCTTAAGCAACTTTTTATGGTATAGGCAGTTCGGTGCTCTGTCCGGCCTTGCAGTCCTTTATGATCTTTCACTGAAGATATCCAATGCTGATGGATTGCTAGCAAGGCATTCCAGTTGACAATGACTAAATGTTGATAAGGCATAGAGATTCATAAACTGAATCTCACTGACCCAACCCCATTAAAGCTGGTCTCATAGATTGAAAAAAATACTGTAGAAAATGGCATGGTTTATCTCTTGCTGCTTTCCCAGGATCCTCAAGGAAATCGGATTGCTCAGTGGCTGAATCAAACACCTTCCTTTGGCATCCTCCAATTAGAACTTGTAATAAATCAAGGAGCATTGTTGGGATCCTACCAAATCGTTGTTGAGAATCCACCAAACTATAATACCTATCACTGGTTCACTATGGAAGAATACGGTGAGTACCACTGTGAAGCTTATCTGCTTTAGAAATCTGATTTGGTATTAGTGGCAGCATTTTGGCGCATGGATAAAATAACCTCCCCAAAACTTTCTATAGCTACTTTTTCATAGAACCTAAGTCTGTGAGCACCTGATTTTTGAAGTTTGGCATAGAAACTGGAAACATGTATACGAAAAAATGAGCAGCGTGTTTAGGTGATATGACTGGACCCCCAACAAGTTTCAGATGCATCTATAAATGATAGGAGGAAGTCATTGACCAGTAGAGCCAGCGTGGTGTAGTGGTTAAGAGCGGTGGTCACGTAATCTGGGGAACCGGGTTTGTGTCTCCGCTCCTCCACATGCAGCTGCTGGGTGACCTTGGGCCAGTCACACTTCTTTGAAGTCTCTCAGCCCCACTCACCTCACAGAGTGTTTGTTGTGGGGGAGGAAGGGAAAGGAGAATGTTAGCCGCTTTGAGACTCCTTAAAGGGAGTGAAAGGCGGGATATCAAATCCAAACTCTTCTTCTTCTTCTTCTAGACCAACTGCAAGGCCACTAGCAGCCTATTATATGGCTGTGCGTGAGATTTCTCCTGCCATCCCATAAGCAGATGAAAAAAAGGAATAGCTCTGATCCCTCCATACCTTCATATAATACATTTCTGTTCCAAAACCATGATTCCAAAATCATCAATCTTGTTTGTTTGTTTTTCATCATAATCTATTGGGGTTTTTTAATGTTGGTCAAGATACACTTTTAAGTCATTTGTATCCTTGTTTATTTTTGCCCTCCTAATAATTCCTCCTCATGTCTAAGCAGTTGTCTCAAAGAGACCACCTTCCTCGTTATGCCATATATCCAATCTGTTACTTGGCCTGACTAGACTTTCTTAATCACATTTGTCATATATATTTTTTCAGTGTTGCCAAAGTTCAAGATGGACATCAAAGCACCAGACAGGATCTCTGCTTTCGATGAAGAATTCCAAGTATACGTCAGTGCTCAGTAAGTTTATGAGGTAGAGCAAATGTATGTGGAAATTTGCATTTCAGCATCTTGAAATTTGGAGGGGGAAAGGATACTATTTTGTCCCACAATCCCAATGGAAACAGGTAGTTGGAAATGAGGCTGAACTGTATCAACTTGTCCAGGGCTGATCCTGATTTCTGCCTTGACTGGAGTCCAAGGGGAACTTTGGGCGCTGGCTAGGGAAGAAGCATTTTCAAAGTGGGGATCAGGGTTCTGTTATATTCCACCTTGCTCTGAAAGGTAGCACATACTGGCCACAACAAAGACTTTGGGCTCGTCCAGGCTTACTTTTGCCCTGCAGCTTCCCCCAAGAAAATCCAATATTTACTGCTGATGGGTTTTGCCTGGGTTGATATCTGCTGTGAATTATCGCTCAAGAGTGGGGTTTCCTGGGGAAAGCACTGGGGCAAGGATAAAACCGCTCAGACTCTTGCCTAGAAAGCATGAGACAAGCGGAAAACCATCAGCACAAGACAAGCACTTGTCTGGATGAGCCCTTGGAGAATGTGAGGTAATCTCCTACGGCAGCACTGAGATGTTTCTGGGCAATACTAGGTCCCCACCCCCCATTCACACACACACAAACTACACATGTTTCTCAAAGCAAAGAAGCCATATTTGCAAATGTCTGGAATGCATTGTGGAATTCCAAGTCTTGTTGGTGTGAAATCCAGTTATTCCAAATGGCTCCCTGTCAAATGTAGGCTTGCCTGAAGTCAGTCACTTAACCTGAGACTTGCAGCACGATCTGAATTTTTCTTTCTCTCAACTGATTTAATTTATGTTTTGTCCTGTTAGTTATACATTTGGCCAACCTGTTCAAGGGACAGTCCAGATCAGAGTGTGCAGACATCGCTATTACGACCCAAGATGTAATCGAGATTCCAATGGGATTTGTGAAGCTGTTAGTGCTCAGGTAACAGGAAAATCGGTCCTCTGGGCCACTGTAGAATGTTTTCAGGCAAAAACCCAAACCAGGCTGCTTTTGAAATTTTATCAGGGTATATTTGGAGACACTTAGAAAGAACTGAATGTTTTCTCCTACTTTATTCATTAGGGTTGCATGTTATGGGCTGCATGGTTCATCAGAAATGCTATTCCCCACCTGCTTCAAATTTATGTAGTGTTGTTACTGACTTTTTTGCAGATAGATGTTGTGGGAGTATTATTTAAACACAGAGACGGCATCAGAAAGTGTGTAGTTCCTCATGCTTCCCTGAGTGTGTTGGCCGAATGAAGCCCACAGTGCGACAGGACTGAACTGTTAGTTGTTTAGACTAACATGGAATACCAGTCTTGTCACACAGCTTGATGGCCAGCTTCAGGGTATGCAAAAATGGGATTGACTAGCAAACTTTAGGCCCATTATTTGATGAGAGTCTCAGCTGGGGCCAGCCTGCTTATGAGGTGGACTGAGGAAGCTGCCTCAGGCAGCAGAATCCCAAGGGGTGGCACACTTACGGGAGCTACCGCCAGAGAAGCAACAGAAGATGTGCTGGCTTCTGGTGAGATCTCACAAATTCTTGCTGCTGTTGCTACTTCTCCTATGGCAAGGGGTGTCTGCCTGCCTGCCTGCCTGCTGCCACAGCCGCAGCAGCTGAAGAAGCAATGAGAAGTGGTTGCAGCTTCCTGGTTCTGGTGAGATCTTGTGGAGCTCCTGCCAGATTTCACTATGTGCTGGACCCGGGGGTTAACCAGAGCAATGCGGTCCAGGTCTGGTCCCGAATCCAAGGATTCTGCGAGGGGTCTGCCACAATGGGTGCCACCACTTAGTTGCATCAGTCCAAGTGCTAAGCACTGTTTCTAAACATTTTGCGCCTGTATTTTCCTGTCCCACACCCAGGACACAGGTAGGAAACCAGGCAAGGTCAGGCGCAGGGTCTCAGGCAGGTTCTAGCAAACAGCAATGTTGCTCCCGCAACCTGGGGCAGGGTCCGACAGCCTTTTATCTTTGTCGGGGTAACAGCTGGTCCTGATCCCCTGGTGACTCACCTCCCTGTCCTGCCCAAAGGTGAGCACTCCTCCTGCAAGTATTCAGGTCTCTCCTTCTCTCAGACCTCAGTCTCTGCAGCTTGGGAGATGTCGGTGGGTTACTAGACCCAGAGGCCGCCTCAGCCTCTCCTAACCCAATTGGTAGTGGAGCAGCTGTAAGTGATTGCCCAGCTGAAGGCAACGAGGTAATCCCCGCATCTGGAGCCAGGGCAGGCTCAGGCCCCTGACTCGGCCCAGATGGTGTTTGTGGCAGGGGAACCTTTGCAGACTGGGGCTCTTCAGAATCGGGCCCCAGACTGGGTTCAGATGCCACCTGGGGCAAAGGATCCGGTGCAGACTGAGACTCGGAGACTCCTGGCTCCGAGTCCGAGCCCTAGTCCCAGGCCATCACACACTAGAAGCCAGAAGCTACAGCCACACAACCCAGTGAGGTGTAGGCAGTGTGGTGACAGCACTTCCCTGTTTCACTTAGGCAGCAAAACGGGTCAGGCTGCCTCCATTTTCTGCATGTTACATTGGACAATTTGCCCTTGTCTGACTATACAGTGGTACCTCGGGTTACATATGCTTCAGGTTATATACGCTTCAGGTTACAGACTTCGTAACCCAGAAATATTACCTTGGGTTAAGAACTTTGCTTCAGGATGAGAACAGAAATCGTGCTCCAGCGGCGCAGCAGCAACAGGAGGCCCCATTAGCTAAAGTGGTGCTTCAGGTTAAGAACAGTTTCAGGTTAAGAACGGACCTCCGGAACGAATTAAGTACTTAACCCGAGGTACCACTGTAGATGTATTTAGTTTTGGTACTACTTTAAAAAGCTGGTTCGGTAGTGTGCTTGTCCTGATAAAGTTTGAAGAAAATGTTCAACCCTATATTGTATACATTAAGGCTGCAGTCCTATAACTTGCTTGTCTTGGTGCAAGTATTGTTGAATTGAGTAGGGCTTACTTTCTCCAATGAAAATAGGGACGTCTTATGGAAAAGCAGGACATTCCAGGATCAAATCTTCTGTAAATCTTGGACAGTCCCTGGAAAATAAGGACACTGGTGCAAGCGTTGCAGCTTACTGAACAGAACAATCCCTCTTACCTCCCTTCCCCTGCTGCCCTTTCTGGGGGTTGTCCCAATTCTCCCAGTTATGATAAGGGAAGAGCTGGGGGAAGCCTCATTGTGCAAGTAGCGATCTGCTGACATGGGTCATTAGGAGAAACCCGTCCCAAGGACTTAGAGTGAATCATCCCAAGAAACAAAGGGTTTCAGTTTGCTCATGACTTGTCCTATCTTTCCCTTTGAAACAGCCACTAATGCCCTCTGACAGAGGTGGGCAGTATTTAAGCCTGTAAGCCTTATTCTTATAGATAAAGCCAAGGAATAATCTTCCTGGGCTGTGTAAAGAACAGTCAGTACTGTTTTACACTAAAGAATTTGGGATCCATTGTAACTGGAGGAAGGGACTTTCCCAACACTGAAAAGCAATTTGTTTCTTTACAGGTGATCATTCTTCATCAATTGCTGTGCAACTTACCATTCATTAGTCCCCAATTTGATATTGTTTATGTTTGGGCTTGGTACAGAAATGTATTGCTTCTCCTTCTATTATGTGGTTGTTTGGTCCATTTACAAGTCATTACTTCTGTTCCGTTTCCCCACTCCCTCTCATACATGTGTTCGTAGCAACTTAGACTTTTTCATACTTCCAGTGAGCAGCCACTGGTCACAAAAGCCTATACTGAAATAGTTCTAATTCTTCAGCATACTTTTTGATTGCTTTGCTGCAGCAGACTAACATGACAACCCCAGTGAAGTTCCACATACCTTCCACACCTTGATCATAATTTTCTTTCCCTTTTCAGCTGGACAAAGATGGCAGCCTTTCCAAAACAATCAGCACCAAAGCATTCCGCCTTTACGCAAACATGCATACGCAGCGTTATTTTTATGTGTCGCTCCACGCAGAGGCAGTCATCACAGAGAAGGGAACAGGTAACCATTTTATAATGGGGCACAACAGAATAGGAAGGGGGATCTTTGACAATCTTGCTCTGAGAATTGGCCTCTCTGGGCACCATATTCAGCACCTGAATACTCCAGATATCTATATAATCTAGCTTGTTTTACAGGTTCTTTTATGCATTTATGTATCTGACAGGCATCCAGATTTCAAAGTCTAACTACATCTCTGTCTATCAAGCAAGAAAAACCATCACATTGGAGAATGTAGATCCATATTATAGAAGAGGGATCCCTTTGACTGGACAGGTAGGACAATGGGGATGATCTCTGTGAGGAACAAAATTCTAAAAAGTGTATTTTAAGGGGGGGACAAATGATGTGGGGTTGTTCTTAAGGAGCAGATTAATGCAAAAACAAGATGGAATGGAAAGAGACGTGGACGAGAAACAGACTAATTGTTCCATCCCTGGCTCTCTGCCACAACGGGTGCCACCACTTAGTTGCATCAGTCCAAGTGCTAAGCACTGTTCCTAAACATTTTGCACCTGTGTTTTCCTGTCCCACACCCAGATGAAGGTGAATGACGAGGATGGAGCACCACTGCCAAACGGGCTTATTTTTCTAGAGTTTGACGGCGAGGTTGTGGCCAACTACACTACAGACAACAATGGCACTGCCCAGTTTTCCATACCAACTTCTCACCTTTTTGAACCTCGCTACAAATTGAGAGTAAGTCGCTGAAAACTGAAGTGGGTGGTGGTGGTTGATATGACCAAGTGGGAAACTGCCCTTTGCTGGTATTTCAGGTGGGTCAAGCCCTCATAACCTACTGATTCCTCTTTTTTTAAATAATTTTTATTGATTTTAACATATATGGTAAATTATAAAATGTACCACAAAACTTATCACTTATACAATCTTTTTAGACTCCCATCAGCACCTCTGATGATCCACCATTTTAACCACTTCTTATGCATTTCTTAACTTTATATTGCCTTTACATCTCTTAACAAATCTTCCTTCCCCTTCTCCATTTTTGCAATACTTCCAGTAATACTCCTCACAAAACTTCTTGCAAACCTACAAACGTCATCTGATCTTCACAAACACTTTTCAAATAGTCCGTAAATTTACTCCAGTCTTCCGTGAATTTCTGGTCCCGCCAGTTTCAAATCCTTCCTGTTAGTTTATCTAGTTCTGCATAGTCCATTAACTTCATCCTCCATTCTTCGATCGTCGGTAATTCTTCTTGCTTCCATTTTTGGGCCAGTAATATTCTTGCTGCTGTTATTGCATATAAAAAGAGCTTACATTCCTTTCTATTTATATCACTCCCCACAATGCCCAGTAAAAATGCTTCTGGTTTCTTCATAAATGTATATTTCAACATTTTTTCCATCTCATTATATATCATCTCCCAGAAGCATTTCACCTTTTTACATTCCCACCACATGTGATAAAATGTTCCCTCCTTTTCTTTATAACCTACTGATTCCTCACCCTTCCTTTACCGCCCACCAGAGACATGCATTACAGCCCAATCTGTGGAGTCATCCAGGGGAATGATCAAACAACTCCTTTTGGGAAACCCTTCCAGAGGCATCACCCTTCTGTGGAAAGTTCTATTTCTGGTATATTGTACTTTCTTTTGCACCTTTCTCTCATCAGGCTATCTATGAACCAGATCAGTGCACTGAGTATGGCTGGCTGGAAACCTACAAGCCAGAAGCTGTTCATTACGTCCAGCGCTATTTCTCCCGGACCAACAGCTTTGTGAAGATAGAACCGGTGCTGCGTGAACTGCCGTGTGACAAACAGGAAGCAATCTCCGTGCACTACATCCTGAACAAAGTTCAAAATGAGGAATTGCCCTCCAACGTTCACTTCTACTATCTAGTAAGTGCAGAAAGGCCAAGTGGCTTTGCCATGACCTTCCTCTTAGCTTTTAACCCTCACTGGAGGTTGAATGAGTATGGAACCACCTGCAGTGCTTCTGTCCACGTGGTGGGAGTTGCAAAATGAGCACCATCACATCGCTAATCTGATTTCTATTCTGAAGTGCTTAAAATGCCTCCAAGTGGAGTACAAAGAAAAAATAAGCAGGTCCCGGACAAAATGCCCTACAAATATGCTTGACCCATACCCTGTAGTGGAGCCATGACAGAAATAATAATAATAATAATAATAATAATAATAATAATAACAATAACAACAACAACAACAACAACAACAACAACACAGTCATAGCTTGGGTTACAGCTGCTTCAGGTTGCTTTTTTTGGGTTATGGACCACCGAAACCCGGAAGTACTGGAACGGGTTACTTCCGGGTTTTGGCGTCATGCATGCACAGAAGCGCTAAATTCTGCTTTGCTCATGCGCAGAAGCGCCGAATCGCAACCCGCACATGCACAGATGCAGGTGGCAAATGCTGCGGGTTGTGAACGTGCATCCCGCACAGATCACGTTCGCAATCCGAGTGTCCACTGTAATAATAATATATTATTATTATTTATACCCCACCCATCTGGCTGGGTTCCCCCAGGCACTCTGGGCGGCTTCCAACAGGCTATTAAAAATATGAAAAAACTTCAAACATTAAAAACTTCCCTAAACAGGGCTGCCTTCAGATGTTTTCTAAAAGTCAGATAGTTGTTTATTTCCTTGACATCTGATGTGAGGGCGTTCCACAGGGCAGACGCCACTACTGAGAAGACCCTCTGCCTGGTTCCCTGTAACCTCACTTCTCGCAGTGAGGGAACCACCAGAAGGCCCTCAGAGCTGGATCTCAGTGTTTCTAGCAAAATTATTTATGCCTTGATTTCTTTTTTGCATATAGATTATGACGAATGGTAGAATTGTTGATGGAGGCGAACACCTAGTCAGCATTAAGGGTAAGTGGTCCAATTCTGCTCATTGATTGTGGAGAAATGAAGGTATTTGGCAGTCATGGAGAAACAATCAGCAGACCTGTAGAATGATTCCTAGCATGACTTTTCTCTTAAAAAGGAATTCCATTTATAAATCTTAGGTTAAGTCACAGGCTGGATCTACACAGATATAAAAAAACGCTATGGAAAAAACGCTATAAAAATATACAACTCCCAATGTAATTTTCCATTGGCTTTGGATTGCTGTTCTACAGCGCCATCTGGTGTTATGTTTTTAGAATGCATTTTAACGTTATAAATTGACCAGTGTAGCTGAGTCCACAGAGTGACTGATTGTCACTTAGTCCAGCGGATATAATAATGATTTGATTCAGCATGGATTTGGATGTTCTTCTTTGATTGAACCATCTAAGGAATTTCAAGGAAAATATATAGTTACAATAAACTAGTAACACTTCTTCTCCACATCCCTAGCTGTCGTGGACCTGAATTAATTCTTCATCAACTTTTCTGCGGTGTGTAAACCAGCAAGGGGAGCTTTTCTAGGGGGCAAAGTGTGTGATTATGAAATACAATCCCATCCCCAATTATTTTGCACATCATTTGGTTCCATCTGAGGGGAGACAGCAAGACCACCAATGCCAAGGTCCTGGTGGGGCTTCCGTCTTAATTTTGTATGCGACAGTCAACATTAGCTCATCAGCTTCTCTTGACCTCTTTCCTTGACTCCTTTAATTTCGTGTTTTTCCTCACAGCTGGACGATATAGCAGATTCTCAATCCCACTGATGATTGACCAAAAAGCAGCTCCCAGAGCAAGGCTGCTGGTTTACATTCTGCATCCTCATGGCGAGCTGATCGCTGATAGCATCTCTTTTGAAGTTGAAAAGTGCTTCAGAAACAAGGTAAGAGCTGATCAGTCTGTTCCCCACTCAGAGTAAAGGGTGTTTTCTATTCCTAACTCTCTGTTTATGCTGACAAGGAGTACAAAAGTCAAATAGGAAAGGTTTATTGGAAGTGGAATGGTCTTATGGATGGCTGAAAATAAGCTAAAAGTAGCAATGTATCTTGCCTAATGTACCTTTTGCATGATTTAAAATCCTAATGAGTCACTGATGGCTTGTATCTAATCTGAGAAGAGCTCATGCCATGTTATAAAGTACAGTGGTACCTCAGGTTACATACGCTTCAGGTTACATACGCTTCAGGTTACAAACTCCGCTAACCCAGAAATAGTGCTTCAGGTTAAGAACTTTGCTTCAGGTTGAGAACAGAAATCGTGCTCCGGCGGCACGGTGGCAGCGGGAGGCCCCGTTAGCTAAAGTGGTGCTTCAGGTTAAGAACAGTTTCAGGTTAAGTACAGACCTCCAGAACGAATTAAGTACTTAACCCGAGGTACCATTGTAGTGAACTATGGTCATACAGTCCAGACATTATATCTTGTGATAATTGCCAGGGGAATTACAGCTGTTAAGTAGACTTTCACAACAGACAGAATAGCTATGGGTGGGGACTGTACCACAATAACTTCTGAGATGATCCCCTGACAGATATCTGACATCTCCATTCAATTCCAGGTCAGCCTGCAGTTCTCTAAGAAAGAAGCACTGCCAGCCTCAGGCATTGGCCTTAACCTCAAAGCTGCCAGCAACTCCTTCTGTGCCCTGCGGGCTGTGGATAAGAGCGTTCTGCTTCTGAGGCCTGGAGAAGATCTGACTCCTGAGAGCGTGAGTCCTGGATTTTTGGTGCACCTTCAACCCAGAGCCATTCCAAGTATTAGGTCTCCTTTCAGTGGTCCCACCACTGAAAGCCACCATCTATAGAAATGAGCACAGAATCAGGTTGTCTACTCCTCTGGCACCAGAAATCCTCCCCTTGTGTTGTATAACTCTGTGAGAAACCCTTAGAGACCCACTTGTATTTTGGTCTGCTTTATGCTGAGTTGTTCTGTTCTAGACATATTTTTTAAAGATATGGGTGACAGAATCCTTCAGAACCTTGAAGAATGATTTTTTTAAATGCAGCCTGTTTATGATTTTGAGGAGGTTTAGCTAATAATACCAAATTCCTTTGGGGCTTATAGAGACTGTTACCTGAAACCAAGAACAGAACAGGCATGTTATCTTTCCCCACTGGAAACTAGGAAGCAAGAAGCTCCTTAATGTGGCCAAGTACCAAATTTTTCTAGAAATTTCAGTTCATTGATCTACTTGAGGGCGGCCCATACATTTTCCTTGACACACCAGCGGCAGGATGGCATTTTATGCAAATGTTTTTCAAAGAAAAGAACAGTAATGATAACTATATTTGCTTATGAAGCTATTCAGTTCTACAGGGAATGAGAAAAAGACTATTACAACCAAATCTCAGTGAATAGGCCTGCATGAAATTTCTTTGACTCCTCATCCCAGCTGTGGGATATAGAAAAAGGTTCAATATTCTACTGTGCACCAAAACATAATAATTAAATGGGTCTTGCTAATAAAAAGCTTTGACTACGTTGTGTTCCAGGCATGCTTCATCTGCTGAAGAAAAATCAGAAGGAATAGATTTCCACTCACATATTAAGCCATTAAAGGGCACGCAGAATAAGAATGATTTTACCTATAAACCTTCAGCATCTCCATAACTGGAATGCCCATCTTGATGTTTGCTTGTAGATATCACTGCTCGGTGCTTTTTTTCTAAAAAAAATATATGTTTAGGGGCATTCTCATTTTCCTACTCATATTGAAATACTGCCCCTCAATGAGGCCAAACTTACATTCACAAAATGTTTAGAGATATGCATATCCCTGCGTCCCATCAGGAAAAAAGCACTGCCCCTGCTCATGTAAGGCAGGCTTTTATGCTCCTCCAGGTCTCATCTGTGTTCATTATTCATTTCTCACCAGGTGTACTCTCGCCTTCCTTATCAAGAACTTTATGGCTATTATTATAATGGGTTGAACCTTGAAGATACCCCTAAAGAGCCATGCGTTGACCTGAAAAATACTTTCTTTCATGGCCAATTCTACATACCTGTGAATGTGACTGATGATGGCAATGTCTATGACGTTTTCAGGGTATGTTTGTCTCTATGCTTATATTGGGACTGGCACTGCTGCTTTTGGGGAAGGCAACCTGTATATGGCTAGTACTGAAAACTAGTTATGATCTAGAGCAGAGATGAGCATGAGTGGTGCTCTTTTAAGGTAAAGATCCCCAGCGGGTGGCGCTGTGGGTTAAATCACAGAGCCTAGGACTTGCCGATCAGAAGGTCAGCGGTTCGAATCCCCACAATGGGGTGAGCTCCCATTGCTTGGTCCCTGCTCCTGCCAACCTAGCAGTTCGAAAGCACGTCAAAGTGCAAGTAGATAAATAGGTACCGCTCTGGTGGGAAAGTAAACAGCGTTTCCGTGCGCTGCTCTGGTTCACCAGAAGCAACTTAGTCCTGCTGGCCACATGACCCAGAAGCTGTACGCCTGTTCCCTCGGCCAGTAAAGTGAGATGAGCGCCACAACCCCAGAGTCGGCCAGTAATGGACCTAATGGTCAGGGGTCCCTTTACCTTTACCTTTAAAGGTCCCCTGGACGGTTAAGTCCAGTCAAAGGCGACTATGGGGTTGCGGCACTCATCTCGCTTTCAGGCCAAAGGAGTCAGTATTTGTCCACAGACAGCTTTCTGGATCATGTGGCCAGCATGACTAAACCACTTCTAGAGCAACAGGACACCGTGACGGAAACCAGAGCGCACAGAAACACTGTTTACCTTCCCATCACAGCGCTTCCTATTTATCTACTTGCACTGGCATGCTTTTGAACTGCTAGGTTGGCAGGAGCTGGGACTGAGCAATGGGAGCTCACCCTGTCATGGGGATTTGAACTGCCGACCTTCCAATCAGCAAGCCCAAGAGGTTCAGTGGTTCAGACCACAGCGCCACCCATGGATCGCCCTTGTATTATAGATACCTCTTCCTGAAATAGATGGATTCAGTTTTCATGAGCAAATGACTGTAGCAATGTAATCAACACTGGTCATCTAACAGCACTTTACCCTCTTAAGCCCAGTTAGTAAGTTATAAAAGTATGTGAAGAACCAGTGAGGTGGCCTGAAGTATGTGTGCTACTCTGGATAAATAATTCACCTCACCTAGAAAGAACCATATTATCAACGAGAATGTCTTAGAAAGTGTGGTAGGTTTGGTTGTCTAAAGAAATGAGTTAAACAGCATTTTATCTATTCCTTTTAAGAACTTGGGTCTCAAGGTTTTCACCAACTCTACACTACAAAAGCCCGTTGTATGCCAAAGTGACTTTGAATGCAAGAAGATTTCATCTGATTATCCTGATGATGAACCTCGTATTATGGATGAAGGTTAGAAAAGGACTCATTGCAATGTTATAAGGGTGATGGGCTGTTCTGTTTTAGGCTGATTGTTTTGATGGAATACCCTTCACATAGGGATGGCGAGAGCGTTCTCCCATCCTTATCACCTGAACCAGAGCCTATCCGCAACCTTACAAGTTGTGACGATTTTCTATGCGGCAGGCGAAACCCAAATGGCAACAGCCAATCAGCCAAGTGGGAAAATTCCTGCCATGCCCCTGTCCCAATGACAGATGACACAAGATGGCATAGCAAGGTCAAGCGCAAAACCCTAAAAGTAGGGAGAGGTGAGCGGGTGTTCCAAATGCACACGCCGAAAGAGGAAGCTCTGGGTCACGTGCATGGGTATAAATAGGTACCTCAAACCGTTTGGACTGCGTCCCATTGTCCAGATTGCCCCCAGCTACGAGGGACCTACCAATCGGGTGTTGTGGCTGACCTATTGTACGCACCCACAACACAGAGTGTCGGTTTCCAGGTCTCACCACAATGCCCTCTTTAAGGGAGGACCCGATTTATCAGCGCAGATGGTGTCGTGCTAGCGCATTGCAAGGCATAAAATAAGATTCAGCTTCCCTCCAATGTTTTGCTTTTTTAAAAAAAGAAAATGTCTAGGCTCACTATTAATTATCAAAACCATAGTGATATCATGATGGTTGCCCCCTTATTAGTTATACCCACACTGAGAGACAATCAAACTAGATTGTGAGCAGCCGGCATTGGGATTGTGGGATTCCAGCTGAGATCAGGGCGAGAGCAAAGTCTTAATGCCCCCTGCCTCTCATGCCATGATCTCAGTCCAGTTCAGGGGATAGGACCCCACCACACTGGTAATTTGTTTAATAGTCCACCTCATATGACAAATGTCACATCTCATTTGGCCGCAACAGACATAGGAGCCACAGAGTTTCTGATAAAGGTAAAAAAATCCCTTGTGGAAGGCTATCACTATTTCCCAGATTTAGAAATGCTGACATCTTATTTTGCATAATGGCAGCAGTAGTGTGCCATGTTGATGTATCATGACCCTTAGAGCTGGCAAAAGGAGGTTATCCATAGTTTCAACATCATTCCTGCTTGATGTCCTTTTAATGTGAAGCATTAATTTCACCATTAAACCCTAAACCTCTTCAGTACTATTTCTGTTATAGAAGCCAAACTCCCTTTTCTCTCATCATCTTGTCCTTTCTTTGTTTTTCAGCAAAAGTTGCTTTTAGTGCTGCAGCTGGGGGGACAAGCACGTTGAGAACATACTTTCCTGAAACATTCTTTTGGCAGCTGCTTTGGGTTGAGTGAGTCTTTCTACTATTCTATCTTGTTATTTTTACTTTCATTTTCTGGATTCCGTTTAAGAGTCCTTGTGTGAAAAAAAAGTTGAGAGAATTATTAGAACCTCATTTAGCTGGATAATCCTTTCTTCATTATGGTTTTTATTTTTAGATATTTGGGCAACTTGTGGGAAAAACACACACGCACACCCAAGTGCTGAAGAGCCCTGCACTGTACTGTATGGGATATTTACTGTATAAATTTGGGAGCTGCTACTGATAGCAATAGCTTTCAGTGGAAAATCCATCCACAATATTTTTATTTTAGTATATAAAGATATTTGGGGCATATGCATACTCTTAAATGGTACGAAGCTTATATTAGTAACAAATTTAATTGTAGACATAGATCCATGTGAAAAGAGTCTACAATTTTGTCCTCTTATGCTTCAGTTCTAGTGGGAAAGCCAATCTCTCATACACCGTGCCTGACACCATCACTGAATGGGAAGCCAATGCATTCTGTATGAACGACAACATTGGGTTTGGCCTCTCAGGAACTGCCTCCATGACAGCTTTTCAGCCATTCTTTGTTGAGCCAGCTATGCCCTACTCCACTATCCGAGGGGAAGTATTCCTTTTTAAAGGCAATGTCTTCAATTTCCTGGACGACTGCATTGAGGTACGTTCTTCTGTCTCCAGTTAGTGCTCTTAAAACCTAATACAGGGTATGAAGTGCAGGTGGGTTCCCATGAGGCAAGACACAGTGATAACAGCAAGAACCTTTATTGAACTACATAACTGGGAAACAGTTTCCTGAGAGCCAGTGTGGTGTAGTGGTTAAGAGCAGTGGACTCAGCGGCGTAGCGTGGGTTGTCAGCACCCGGGGCAACGCAAGTAATTTGCGCCCCCTAACCCGGGGCAAGGCACGTAATTTGCGCCCCCCTAACCCCTAACCTGCGAGTTGCCGCTGGCGCTGCCGCCCAAATGACGCCGCTTGCCCGGAGGAGGAGGGGGGCAGAGAGGCGAGGAAAATGCAACGGCCCAGCAGCTGCAGCAGCAGCGGCGGAGGCGGGGGTGTGAGGTGGGGCTGCCTGGCGGGACCAGACGAGTGCTGAGAGCCGCTAACTGCCGGACGCCTTCAGCCCGGGCGCGCACACAGCTCGTCGGTTCCGCGAGACATGCGGCTCTGCTACAGCCTGCGCCCGAGGCTCTTCGGCGACTCCGGAGGCAGCGAGCGCGCCCCCCCAGATGTTGCGCCCGGTGCGGCCTGCCCCCCTGGCACCCCCCACGCTACGCCACTGAGTGGACTCGTAATCTGGTGAACCGGGTTCACTTCCCCGCTCCTCCACAGGCAGCTGCTGGGTGACCTTGGGCTAGTCACACTTCTCTGAAGTCTCTCAGCCCCACCCACCTCACAAGAGTGTTTGTTGTGGGGGAGGAAGGGAAAGGAGGTTGTGAGCCGCTTTGAGACTTCTTTGGGTAGTGATAAAGCGAGATATCAAATCCAAACTCCTCCTCCACCTCCTCTTCTTCTTCTTCTTCTTCTTCTTCTTCTTCTTCTTCTTCTGCCTGGGCCACTCCCAACATGATTGGGTGCCTAAACTTCCAAGCTTCAAATCACAACTCAGAGTTCAAGGGCCGGTGGCAGAGGCCCAAATCCAGAATACTTAGACCAGACTCAAGCTCAGGCAAACAAAGACCACTGAATACATAACAGGGTAGCAAAACACAGAAGTGGAACACATTACAGAAACCCTGTCCCTGCAGGCAAATTTTATTTTTAAAAAACTTGCTTTAGCTGCTATTATGACTTGGCATCTTACATAATTTAGGAGAGATAGAACTGAAGAATCCACAATCCTTTACTCATCATTCACTTTCCTTGGGTGCTTACCCATTCTATCTGTGAGCAGGACCTCAGAGGGCAAGAGGAAAGTCTAAAGAGAGAGGGCCAATCTAGCTAAAATGCAGCCAGTCATTCAGGCAGGGCAAATACGTATTTGCCGTGTAGTGCACCTGACTCCAGGAAGTCAGTATGTTGCCTGCCCTGGATGGGGCTGCACTCTCCCTAAAGAAGCAGGTGAGTGGCCGGGCGGTGCTCTTAGATCTAGCGCCATCACTGGAGACTCAGAAGTCCTTGGTCACTAGGGGTGCCTTTTACAAGATTCAGCTGTAAGACAGTTACAGTCGTTCCTGGATTGTGATCATCTGAGCTCTTGACATTTTCTGGTCCAGGAATGCAAGTTGCAAGAGTAGGAAAAATGCCTTGTAATCAGTGCTGGATTACCAAATAGGTCAGAGTAGGTACCAGCCTATGGGGCCCCCACCACCACCTTTTATAGGGGCCCTGTGACAATGGATCAAAATATTATCATCATCATCATTTTATTTGTATGGCGCCTTTCCATAGTTGAAACTATGCTGAAGGCGGCTTACAACATGATAAGATTTACATAATTACAAACATAACAGAAGTCATAAACAATAAATAAAACACACCAAAAAGTACACAACCAAATGGAAACAATTTCCACGTAAATCATAAGATCTAAAACTAAAGATACAACAACAACATCAATAACAGCAACAGCTCTCTCAACCCCCCGTAAACAATACTCCAGCCCAAGAATCTGTTCAACAGCCTCAGCTTTTGTAGCTGGAGTCAGTCAGCACTCCACTCTCCCAGGCCAGATTTGATCTTGAAAGAAAATGACAACCAAGCTTTCTTAGTTCAATGTTATTCCTCTAGATAATTTGTGACGGGGGGGGGGGTGTCGAGATTTCGATTGCCATGGGGACTTCACAGGGTGAAATCCGGTACTGCTTGTAATTTGCTCCCAAGTCAAGATAGCAGTTGTACATTCTAGGTTTTAATTGGCACTTGACAGCTCCTTATTTTATATTGTTGCACACCACCCCAGTCTCCAAGTGGTGTGTGATTCCAGGAAGAGACTGTGTGCCTTGCTGATGGCCTTTGTGATGCGCCGTTGCCCTATCTTTTGCGTTCTCTTAATGGTCCATCTCTTCAGACGATTATTTCATCAGGAAGCCAGCCTGGCTTTTTTTAAAACAACAACAACAACAACATGTCTTATATTTTAACATGCTAAATTCAGTGTCTGCCACCCCAGAAGTAGAAGGGCGACTCCACAAACTTACAACACTATTGTCATTGTTTTCCCTGCTCTCAGATAGATGTTAAGCTGGAAGAGTCTCAGGATTTCAAAGCAGAAAAGCTGTCTCCAGGGAACAACTCCGTAAGAATCTGTGCGAATGAAACACAATCCTACACGTGGAGAATTACCCCTCAAAGACTGGGTAATCATCTTCTCTTGCAGAATTTTGCAATTTTAGCTTTCCTCTGAATTTCTTAAATTTCTCACCAAATTGCAACTTAAAAATAAATGTATTTTTAATGAAATGAAATGATAAATGAAACTGGAAACCCTGATAATCCTTATGGCTTCGAGCAAGAAACAAGCTGCTACTGTTTACTGCTAGGAATGCCCTATGTACATTATAAATGATTTGTATATTAGTTATCTAAAACATGCAACATACAAGGGAATATATATGCTGCTCTTCTTGCTTCAGTGCCATGGCGGTGACAAATTGGACTTTACATGTAAGTTTGTGGGTTTTTTGCCGGTTATTTTTTATTGATTTTTCATAATTTTTAACAAATGTCACCAGATTAATACAAATTAAATACAAAGATTTGAGGAGTGAGGTTTATTACCCCTCAACCATTGCTACTGTGTCCTTTCTTTTAGTAGATCAAGATGATCAGGTGACAGCAAAAACTGCAAGGTTTTAGCAGGGGCAGTTAGAATAAGATCTATTATTTCATGGTTGATGCAAACTTCCAAAATGTATTTTGTATAGTTAAGTTTTTACCTCTATCTTCAGTACATTTTATTTTATTGCTATGGCTAGTGGCTGGTGCAAATAAAGATTCTTCTGATTCTGAATACAAATTTAAAAGCTGGCTTCCCACCCAATATGTAAGTTTTCTTTCCATTCCTTCTTTCAGGTATGGTGAATTTCAGTATCACTGCTGAAGCCAAAGGAACTGAGCTGAGCGCAGGACGAAGGGACACCGTGATCAAGCCGCTTTGGGTTGAGGTAAGCATGAGAAGATTGGCATCTGCAAGAGACGGAAAAGGGTTTTGTGGACCACAGTGGTGCACATTAGCAACCAGTGTCATTTAGTGGTGGAGAGGTTGGAGTTGGAGCTGCAAAGGTTTACAGGCAAGAGGACTGGCTTGGATTCATTTGTGCAGCCCTGACTTCACTCCTGCCCTGCCCTGTAAGGCTTAGATGTCTCTCTCACACATGAGACGACTCTGGAATTTAATTACTTCAGATTTATTAGTCAAATAAAAAAGTCCCGGTCGGAGCTCAGCTAATCTCCGTCCTCCTCAGATAGCACAGTTGCCAGAACTGAGCTCCGCCCCCTTTCCCCACAACAGGAAAACCTGCACCTTCTCTTCCTGTCATTTTCACGCTTCTTGGCCAGGGTGATCCCTGTACTCCTGTATCTGTGTCACTGTCTGAGCTGACAACTTGCATTCTTTCCCTGTGTCCAGAGATCAAGTTACGTCTGCTCCCTGCTGCTGCTCCCTCCCCTCTGCATTCCATTCTTATCTGTTCTCTCTCTATGCCTACGTTCTCATTCCCTCTCAGTGAAGGAACATCACTGACATCCACCATCCACCATCATCATCATAAGGGGACGCAGGTGGTGCTGTAGTCTAAACCACTGAGCCTCTTGGGCTTGCCGATCAGAAGGTCAGCAGTTCGAATCCCCACGACAGGATGAGCTCCCATTGCTCGGTCCCTGCTCCTGCCAACCTAGCAGTTCGAAAGCACGCCAGTGCAAGTAGATAAATAGGTACTGCTGCGGCGGGAAGGTAAACGGCGTATCCATGCGCTCTGGCTTCCATCACGGTGTTCCGTTACGCCAGAAGTGGTTTAGTGCTGCTGGCCACATGACCCAGAAAGCTGTCTGTGGACAAACGCCGGCTCCCTCGGCCTGGAAGCAAGATGAGCACCGCAAGCCTATAAGTCGCCTTTGACTGGACTTAACCGTCCAGGGGTCCTTTTTTACCTCATCATCATCATTTCATTTGTATGCCGCCTTTCCACAGTTAAAACAATTCTCAAGGCAGCTCGCAATATGAAAAGATTTACATAATTGCAAACAGAGCAAAGTAGTCATAAAAATCAATAAAACACATCAAAAACTGCATAACCAAACTGAACAATTTCCACATAAAAACACAGATACTAAAAAATTAATATCAGTAACAACAAAAACTCCTGATTAAACTTTTCCCAAAATACCCCAGTCCTTGCTGGGCAGCAGCAGCAGTTCTTATGAAGCCTGTCAGGACCCACCCTGGGCCAGGTGGAGAGAGGCAAGAACAGGGCCTGACAGGCTCCCAGGAAGTCCAGGGAAGCTGCAGTGATTTGGGTGCCGAGAGGCTGTCTCTGCCCCACCACACCAGCTGATACTGGTGGTAAAAGGTAAAGGGACCCCTGACCATTAGGTCCAGTCGTTACCAACTCTGGGGTTGCGGTGCTCATCTCGCTTTATTGGCCGAGGGAGCCAGCATACAGCTTCCGGGTCATGTGGCCAGCATGACTAAACCGCTTCTGGCGAACCAGAGCAGCGCACAGAAACGCCGTTTACCTTCCCGCCGGAGCGGTACCTATTTATCTACTTGCACTTTGACGTGCTTTCGAACTGCTAGGTTGGCAGGAGCAGGGACCGAGCAACAGCAGCTCACCCCGTCGCGGGGATTCGAACTGCCAACCTTGTGATCGGCAAGTCCTAGGCTCTGTGGTTTAACCCACAGCGCCACCCGCATCCCGATGCTGGTGGTATATGAGCACAAATGCCGCTATAGAGAGGAACAGGTCCTTACAAGGGGTTGCCCAGTGTGTGCATAGGTTTGGCATGATACATCGTGGAAGCCTAGAAGTACATGGGTGGAAAGCAGAAGCTAGCTGGCAGTCCCGAATGAGGAGGAATAGATAGCGAATTGTTCCTCCACTTATGGATTAATTGAGACCTGCAGTCTGGAGGGTCTTCAAATGAAGCCCAGGAGAACTATGCAGGCAGCATGGATGCTCTGTATTATTCTGGCTTCTTCCCTATTTGCAAGCTTTATGTTCTTTTAAACTGTGGGGAGTATTGTTTTCATATTTGTTCATTATTGCGTTAGGCATTTTTGAGTTTTTATATGCCCTGAGATCCTTAGGTGGTGTAGAAAATGAATGGATGGATGGATGGATCCATGTATTACAGTATTTTAATACTTTGTTGGAAGCTGCCCAGAGTGGCTGGGGAAGCCCAGCCAAATGGGCGGGGTATAAATAATAAATTATTTTTATTATTAATTATTCTGTATTTTTCATCTTACCGTTTCCTCTGTCATCCAGTCTGAAGGCATCAAGAAGGAGGTTACCCAGAGCTCTCTGATCTGCGTAAAAGGTATGCGCTACATGCATAGAATAAAAATCCAACATTTCCATAATTGTTTATAGATGTTGACATCCCTTTATTTGGTTTTACTTCGGCAGGTGTAAAATACAGAATTGTGCCAGCTGCCAAACGTGTTTGTTATAGTTGAATTTTCTGTTACATTGTTGGCTGCCTTAAATATATATATTATTTTTAAAAGGCAGAACAGAAATACTATAAATAAAAATATCCAATACTGATACCATTAATTCTTAGCTTCAATTACTGTTTGAGAATAAGAACCTGACCCACAGCAATCCTGAGCCTTAAATAGCATTGTGTCCAATACAATGCATTTAAAGCACTTTAACAGTCATTATTGTTTTATTGTTATTTATTAAATTTCTATACCGCCCTATACCTGCAGGTCTCAGGGTGGTTCACAGGATAAAATCACAATATAAAAACACAAAATACGCAATCAAAATAAAAACAAGAACAACCCAAGAACTTTGGCTTCTCCCAAGGAGTCCTGGGAACTGTAGTTTAAGGGTGCTGGCCTCAAAGAGCTAGAATTCCCAGCATCCTTAACAAACGACTGTTTCCAGGATTCTCCATGACTGTTGAAGTGGTATAAGAATGTTTTAAATGTATAGTGTAGATTAGACCTAAATACTGAAGTCAAATATTCACGGGCTATCCAATTATAACTGGTGGGTAAATTAATTTCAGCTCCATTACCACCATTTGCCAGTTTCTTCACTTAAAAGCTATGACAAAGGCTCCCATGCTATATAAAGAATGTTGAAAGAGGACCCACATCCAGACCCCATTATTTATTGCTGTAAATCCTTAGGTACCCCAGTCTCTGAAACAATAACCTTGAACTTGCCTTCAAATCTGGTGATTGGATCAGAAAAAGCTTCACTTTATGTCCTTGGTAAGTTCTCAGAATGTTATCATACTTGAAATCTTTATTTCCTGTTTGCACCTTGTGTAAGATTGTTGTGACATTTCATATTTGATGTGATTTTTTTTCCTAGTATGGCATTGCTCCATCAAAATACAGTTGTACCTTGGTTGTTGAATGGAATCCATTCCGGAGGCCCGTTCAACTTCCAAAAACATTCGACAACCAAGGCACGGCTTCTGATTGGCTGCAGGAGCTTCCTGCACTCAATTGGAAGCCGCGTAAGCTACGTTGGACATTCAGGTTCCAAAGAACGTTCGCAAACCAGAACATCACTTTCGGGTTTGCGGCGTTCGGGAGCCAAAATGGACGTGTACCAAGGTGTTTGACAACCAAGGTATGACTGTAATTGTGAGGTGTCTCCCCTAAGTCATTTCTTGATCTGAAACACAGCAGTCTTCAGCACCCCTGAGTGTGCAGAGAAAGGCAAAAGCTGCCGCTCATTCTCCTTTGCCATTCTAACATCAAACCTCCTTCCCAACACACACGTACCAGTTCCCTTCTTTACTCTGTGCTTAGCCTGGAGTTGTATATTTACAATGAACCAGGAATTAATTACAGACTTGATAGTGGGCTGGGGTAAAGATTTGGTTTGGACCCCATTTTGGTGCTTCAGAAAAGAGCCATGTTTATCCTGTAGCCCTTGGGAGACCGTGATTTGGCTCACAAGTATTGTAGAGATTTCTTCCCCTAATGGCTATACCTTTTTAAACTTTGACAGAATTAGATTAAAATTGCAGATATTCTAGGTGGGGGAGAACTAGAGGGGATTTGCTCTGTGCCCTGTGATTTTGTGGACAATCATTTTATTATGAAAACAGCATCCATTGTAGAGGTAACAAGCAGGGTGCCAACTTGAATAAAATATTGGAGACCAGCCCCACATAATCAATCACAATATGCAGCTCACGCACGCCATTTGATTGGAAATGCCCGTCAACTTTTGGGGCCTCCAGCCCCCTCAATTATTTTATGGGGTGGGGCTGAAGGCTCAGCCCTTAGGAGTTTGTTTCTATGTGACATGGAATGTATACATGCCCATATTCTTTTTTAAAAAAATAATAATTACTTTTTATTCAAAATTAAAACAAAACATATTATCCAGAAACATATCATCCTTATTTCCCCCCCATTTTTCCTCCCTCCCCCCACAGAACCCACCCACCCCCACCCGCCGACTTCCCTCAGTTCCAGTCTTTGATTTCTCTAGAAATGCTGTTTTCTGCATGTTATACAGTTGTATGGATCCTCAAACTATTTAGCTGATTATTATCAATAAAAAGTTTGTGAATGTTTATTCAAAACCAGCCAAGGAGTCCAGTTCGCTTTCTTGTGTCTTCAAATACTTTGTAAAGGGTTCCTATTCATCTTTAAAGTCACAGTTATCCTTGTCCCGTAGCTTGTATGTCAGTTTTGCCAGTTCTGCATAATCCATCAATTTTTCTTGCCGTGATTCTTTAGTTGGGCTTTCTTCAGTCTTCCATCCTTGTGCTATTAAAACTCTCGCAGCCGTTGTCGCATACATGAATATGTTTTTCAGCTTTTTTGGCAGATCTTTCCCAACAATCCCTAATAAAAATGCTTCAGGTTTTTTAACAAATGTTAAATGGAACATTTTCTTCAATTCGTTGTATATCATTTCCCAAAAAAAATTAATTACCTTACAATCCCACCACATATGATAAAATGTCCCCTCCTTTTCCTTACACTTCCAACATATATTTGAACTAGCTTTGTACATTTTCCCTAACTGCACTGGTGTTGTTTAAATGCCCATATTCTTTTGCTCCCAAGGTGACATTCTGGGCACAGCCATGAAGAACGCTGAAAATCTTCTCCCAATGCCCTATGGTTGTGCGGAACAGAATATTGCCATGTTCTTGTCCCATTTATATATTTTGTTCTACCTGACTGATACAAAGCAGTTGACAGAAGAAAAAAAATCCAGGATCATTCGAAATTTAAATGCTGGTGAGTACTTTCAAAACTGACACTGTGAATATTTGTAACGGCATCTGCCAAGTCGCTCTTTCATTTCAATGGCTGCAGCGTAGGCAGCCATACATGTTTAGGCACATGAAGGTATAGCACGAGCACAAAGAGGGCACTGGCATGTTCTGTCAGGTTGAGCACATTTCATGCACACCTTTTGCATAAAAGACATGCTATCCCTTGCATTCACCAGTACAATATGCATTTTGTATGCATATTTGATATGCACATTGTGTTGCAAAATCTAGAGGAGTGCATCAACCCAGTTGGATGGGCGGGGTACAAATATCGTATTTTTCGCTCCATAGGGCGCACCAGACCATAGGGCGCACCTAGTTTTTAGGGGGGGGGAATAAAGGGAAAAAATTATTTCTCCCCCCCCCCCAGCCCCAAAGAGCAAAGAAGCCTTGGTTTCCTCTTTAGCCACGCACAACCGCTCCAGCCGGGAGAAGCTGTGCACCGCTTTGTTTTTAGCCGCGGGGCTGGGACGGGGGAAGCCCGAGCTTCCCCCGACCCCAGCCCCCAGAACAGGCTGCTATCCGCAAGCCTTCGGAGCCCAGCGGGAACTCCCACTGGGCTCTGAAGGCTTGCAGAGAGCTGCCTGAAACCTGGAGAGTGAGAGGGGTCGGTATGCACCGACCCCTCTCGCTCTACAGGCTTCAGCGAAAGCCTGCATTCGCTCCATAAGATGCACACACATTTCCCCTTCATTTTTGGAGGGGGAAAAGTGCGTCCTATAGAGCGAAAAATACGGTAAATCATCATCATCACCACCACCTCATGGGGAGCTGCGTAACAATTTGCTGGCAAGTTTGGGGCACATCAGGTCAGTGCTCTGTGGAAAGCAGACTGAATAGATTTCTCCCCTAAAATGCTGCATTAAAACTTTCCTTTCTTGTGAAGGAGAAATAAAACCAATTTGGCAGCTCAAATGATAGAATAAAACACAACTCAGACATTGAGCCCAGGGGTTTTCATTTGCTTTCACAGGCATGGGTGAATAGAAAGTTTTCCACTTGACACATAATTAAATACATAAGGCACCAGGCAAGCCTCCCAAGGGAGCCTATTCCATAGCCAGGATGCCACCACTGAGAAGGCCATCTCTGCCCTTGCCATCTTCCTCACTTGAAATGTATTTGATAGTTAAAGGGGGAAAACACCTAAAAACATGGTTTGCTGTATTTTTCTTCCACTTCAGGATACCAGAGGCAGATGCCATTCAGACTCCCTGATGGATCCTTCAGTACTTTTGGAAGCAGGGAGGCAGAAGGAAACCTTTGGTAAGACCTGTGAAGTTGCTTTAAGGCCTCGAGCGGAAACAAGATGGCGGTGCACCGTTCCTTTAGATGTGGGGCTGATGGGCTTCCAGGACCGAATGTCTGAGGAAGGCACTGGGTTCCAACCTGGGGGCACTTGGGAAGATGAGTTCATTCCTGCTGCTCCCACTGGTACAAGCATTATAGGTTTGTCCTCTTAGCTCAGAACAAGAGTCCATTCAATCCAGCTTCAACAGTTGGCCAGCCATTTCAAGTGGGAAGCTCATGAGCAGTGCATGAAGTACTAGCCTCCCCCCCCTTGTTTGCCCTCAGCAAGTGCTGGCGCTAATCCACTGTTTCCCAAACGTGGGCCTCCAGCTGCTTTTGGACTACAATTCCCACCATCCTTGACTGCTGAGTCCTGCTAGCTAGGGATGATGGGAGTTGTAGTCCAAAAACAACTGAGACCCAAGTTTGGGAAACTCTGTTCTAATCCATTTGGGTCCATTAGACTTTGGCTGGCTATTATTATTATTATTATTATTATTATTATTAGAATTTATACAGGTGAAACTCAAAAAATTAGAAAATCGTGGAAAAGTTCATTTATTACAGTAATTCAACTTAAAAGGTGAAACTAATATATGAGATAGACTCATGACGTGCAAAGCGAGATATGTCAAGCCTTTATTTGTTATAATTGTGATGATTATGGCATACAGCTGATGAAAACCCTAAATTAGCCATCTCAGAAAATTAGAATATTAAATGAAATCAGCAAAACAAGGATTGCAAATAGAGCAATACTGGACCTCTGAGAAGTAGAAGCATGCATATGTACTCAGTACTTGGTTTGGGCCCCTTTTGCATCAATGACTGCAAATAGCAAATAAAGGCTTGACATATCTCGCTTTGCATGACATGAGTCTATCTCATATATTAGCTTCACCTTTTAAGTTGAATTACTGAAATAAATGAACTTTTCCATGATATTCTAATTTTTCAAGTTTCACCTGTATACCACCCTATACCCAGGGGTCTCAGAGCAGTTCACAGAATAATATCCATTGATTGATCTGTTATCTGTGACTGCTTAATCTAGGAGTCGGCAAACTAAAGCCCGGGGGCCGGATGTGGCCCACTGGGCTCGTTAATCCGGCCCATGAACCTTGCAGACCCTGCCACCCGCTTGGTCAGTCCCTGCGCTAAACCAGTATGGTGCAGAGGGCTCACCGCGCAGGGTCTGACTTCCGCAACGCTGGCATGGCTTTGGATTGGTTGCAGGAGGCTCCTGCAGCCAATCCAAAGCCACGAACACCTCTTCCTTCCTGCTGAGGTGGCCGCGTATGGCCAAGAGCCGAGTGGGAGGAAGCGGTGGCGGCAGGGAGGCTGCCTCTGCCTCCCAGGCCAGTAGCATTGGCTTTGTGCCCCACAGACTCCTGGCTGAGTCAGAGGATGACGATGACGACACTGCCGAAGACAAGGCGGTATCAGCAGCTGCGGCATGAGTGGCAGTGGGGGGGTGCTTTCGGGAGAGGGTGGGTCTGGCCCCTCACAAGGTCTGAGGGACAGTGGACCGCCCCCCCAAAAAAAGTTTGCTGACCCCTGGCTTAATCCTTTAAAAAACAAAAAACAAACTCTGCTACCAGGGGTGACAACTGGAATAAAATATTGTAAGCCTTACCATGCATAATTGATCATATGATGCTGTTCACGGGTACAATTTGAATGGCAATGCCCTTCAACTTGGGGGGCTCTGCCTCCCCAATATTTTAATGGGGGGGGTGAAGACCCCTCAGCCCCTAGGAGTTGGCTTCTATGTCTGCTATAAATCGGAAACGATTCTTTCCCGTCCTTCCGCTGAGCTTTTCATCAGCGCCTCTGCTGGGTTTATCCTGCTTCCCTAATTCCAGATGGATACAGTCCTTTGTGCATATTGAAGCATTGGAAGTGGTGACTCTGGTCTTGACTTCTTCCTGCTTTGCCAAGTGCTGTTCTCATCCCAGGCCCCTCTGCTCTTTGTCCTTTCAGGCTCACCACCTTAGTCTACAAAGCATTTGGACAGAGCTCACCTGCTATATTTGTAGATGAAACCATCCTGAATCAAGCACTCCTCTGGATTTCAAGCAAACAGGGGCCAGATGGCTGCTTCAAGTCGGATGGGAAAATCTACAACCAAGCCTTAGAGGTGGGAATGGATTAATCGCTTTCCCACAGGAAGTTATGGACAGTATAAATGGAAATTGTTTGTGTGAGGGATGTGATTTTCAATACGATGGACTGAAACCCTCCTTGCCCCCAATTTCCTGAAAATATGGGGGGGGGGCAAAGTATGCTTTCTCACTGGGGAGGGGAGAAAATTGTTGGAATTTTGTGGGAGGGGTTGTCACTTACCTTATAGTGTGTTTCATGGAAGTGCAGTCAGTAGGGAGCTCTGTAGAGAGCTCTGTGCTGCTCTGAGTTGCATGGGTCTTTTCTCACTTGAAGAAATAAGGGAATAAATAGAAAACTCTTGACCACCTTGAGATACGTGGCAACCCCTTCTAAAACAAATTCAAATAAATCTATTATCTCCACCCAATGAACTTTTGGGAGGGTTTTGTTTGGCGCTCACTCACCCAATGAATGGGGGAAAAGAAATGTCCAGCACAGTTCTACTTTTATCTGAAGATTGCAGGACCAGGCATCAAACTTTCCATACCCCAACCCATATAAATAAGAGACAAATAAGACTGGTTTGGGGTCAAAACAGGCCACAACTTTATTGAATACCTATGAAAGAGGTTTGGCTTGGGCATGGGGCAATCTAAGTATCGTATTTTTCGCTCTACAAGACGCACCAGACCATAAGACACACCTAGTTTTTGGAGGAGGAAAACAAGAAAAAAAATATTCTGAATCCCAGAAGCCAGAACAGCAAGAGGGATCGCTGCGCAGTGAAAGCAGCGACCCCTCTTGCTGTTCTGACTTCTGGGATAGCTGTGCAGCCTGCATTCGCTCCATAAGACGCACACACATTTCCCCTTACTTTTTAGGAGGGGAAAAGTGAGTCTTATAGAGCAAAAAAAATACGGTACTTCCGGCCTGCCCACCGGATGTGACGCGTGGTCAACCCAGGCGGGGGTTCCTAAGACTTACATCAAATAGGGTGACTGCCATTTGAGAGAGTGCCTTCGGTCCTGGCCCCCCTGGGCACACGTGGCCACTCCCCCCCCCCCAAGATCCCTTTAATGGGATACCCCAGCGTTTGGAGGGGCAGGCAGAGACTACAACCTCCCCTCCACCCAAAACAAAGGATTGCCCCAATGCCCAAACGGTTGTGGCGATTGCTATGAGGTAGGCAAAACCACTGGGTCAGAGCCAATTAGCCCGGTGGGCAAATTCCTACCTGGACCCATAAAGAACAGCTACCACCGTAACCACAGCAAAGTCATTGACTAGCAGCGTAAACCATGGGTGGGTGGGGAAACCTGGTGCAGGAACAAACAGGCAGTGCCCGGGTATGGGCTGCTTAAATGGGCAGGGTGCAGCTCCGAGGGAAGCCCACCATCGGCTCCATTGGCTCTGCCCCCTGGCCCAGCCCAGGTCCCAGCCTGCATCCCCATTTGCCAAAGCAGGGTGCAGGCTAGGATCGGGTTCCTGATAGGCAGCAGGGGCTTATGCCCCCATCGCCTATCAGGAAGGGCACTGCAGTTTGAATTCCTCTCTCGGGGCCCCAGTGAAGCCTCATCCGTCCTGCAACGCTGTGGCACCAAAAGGGGTGAGTGGACTTGCAGACCAGATTCATACAAGTAGAAACAGTGCAAGTCTCTGCATAGCTATCTGGAAGAATTAAATCCCACTGATGAGGACTCATCCACAATTCCACGTGTGCCATACCTAAAAAGCACAGGTCCAAGCTGTTTTCCCCTTGCCCTGCTCATTTCCAAGGGAAAACTCACTTTTTAGCAATAGATCGGAATGAATGGCAATCCAAGAGTGCTGAAAAGAAAGCAGCAGGACAAGAGCAAGTGTAGAGAAGTCCTTAGTTTAAGGGTATTAAGTCTCAAGTATGTATACTTACAGGGACGTGGGTGGCGCTGTGGGTTAAACCACAGAGCCTAGGACTTGCCGATCAGAAGGTCGGCGGTTCGAATCCCCGCTATGGGGTGAGCTCCCATTCCTCGGTCCCTGCGCCTGCCAACCTAGCAGTTCGAAAGCACGTCAAAGTGCAAGTAGATAAATAGGTACTCCTCCGGCGGGAAGGTAAACGGCGTTTCCATGCACTGCTCTGGTTCTCCAGAAGTGGCTTAGTCATGCTGGCCACATGACCCGGAAGCTGTACGCCGGCTCCCTCGGCCAATAAAGTGAGATGAGCACTGCAACCCCAGAGTCGTCCACAACTGGACCTAATGGTCAGGAGTCCCTTTACCTTTATCTTTATGTATACTTAGGACTGCAGGTTGAATTTCATTTCCAGGGATTGTTGCAGGGAAGCAAAATGAAAAGCCCAACAAAATTTCTCTAGGGAGGGGACTTTGAGCTATTACACCCCTGTTTTAACTGATTTTTCCTTTGCAAATAGGATGGAGCGGATCAAAACACCATACTCACGGCCTATATTACTTCATCTCTACTGGAGAGCAACCTCAAGAGCTCGGTACTGATTTACTATCACTCTAGTTTTCATAGATATTTCTTAGGCAGTTCCTTTAAGATGTGTTAAAACGCCACGCTTGCATTTCAGTTTCCATACTCTTTCATCTTATTTAACGCCACCGGGAAATCAGCATCAAGTCAATCTAGAATCTCAGCCAACTCCAAGGAGATGTAACAAACCTTTCTTTTCGACCTTCCCTTATTATCTGAATTAACTATAACATAATGTAAAGGGTGCTCCTTCATCCAAAGTTCTAATTAATTGCATTTTTTGCATGTCTCCTTGATCATTCTTGAGTACTTGAAGTAAACAAAGAGCACAATCCAATGGGAACAATAGAATAGGGCAATAAAACAGTAAAACGGTGAGAACAGCTGCCTCGCCTTGCCTCAGAGGCCGGCGGCCATCTTGATAATATATAACAATCTCTCTTAAACCCTAGTATCCTGTGGTGCGGGCTGGCCTCTCCTGCTTGGATGCTGCTTCTGATGGGCGTGTTAGGAGCACGTTTGAAAATGCTCTCCTGGCCCATACATATGGTTTAGCTGGCAACGCAGAAAAACAGAAACATTTCTTGGACGTCTTGATGACATCTGCTACTAGAAATGGTAAGTGGTATACTGTTGTGATTTGTGGCTTGCCTCCATGAAATTTGTCATGCACTTTTAGATTTCTAGCAGTGGCACCACTTGAATTTTGGTTGTTTACTTCAGCCATGCCATGGCAGCCCACCCATTCAGGGACACTGCTTTATCTCTGAAATGTTGGAGGGTATGCAACAGGCTGTAATAATTTGGTGGTTCATATTGTGGTGGCACTGCTTTGGTGGTACCCCGAGTGTGAGCGCAACCCAACAACTGACCAAGAAATGAGTGTGCACAAAAATAAGCCATGACTTTATGACAAGCAGACCTAGGTGTCCCTATTAAAATTCATTATGTTATGCCCACTTCTCAAATCTGTGAAGGTCATTTTGAATCCAGATTCTGTCTTCTGCGGCATTAGCTCCCCCCACAGCTTGGCGTCATCTGCAAATTTGATGAGCATCCCCTCAATTCCTTCATCCAAATTGTTTATAAATATGCTGAACCACAACGGGCCCAGGACACAACCTTGTAGCACCCCACTTGCCACTTTTTCTCCAGGATGAGGAGTTATGTGTCGAGGACCCCTAAGATACCCCTAAATAAAACACGTTCACACATCAGTTTTGTTTTGGTTTTTGGCATAATTTTGGCCACAACTTTATTGAATTACAGTAAGTGAGTGGTTGCTTAGGCATTGGTTAGTGACTATCTGTACCCACTTGGAGGTAGGAACAGAACAGACAACCACACCCATGCAGAAGTCAGTAAGGGTAAGCAATTTTGGGGAGAGAAAAGCTGGGTGCCAGGCTCACACCTCTCCCCAAATGCTCCCTGGGGCTCTTGCATGGCCCTAGCCCTTTGTCAGGGATACAGACGAAAGCATGGTGAGCCCCTGGATTCCTTTAACAGAATACCCTGCAGCAGCAGCATTGGAGGGGCAGGCACAGCCAACCTCATCCCCTCCACCAACCAAAATATTAACCAATGCCTAACCGCAACTTACAAGTTGTGATGATTTGCTACGCAGTAGGCAAAACTCAAATGGCCCCAGGCAATCAGCCAAATGGTAAAATTCTTACCAGGCCCCTGCTCCAAAGCAGACAACCGCATGACAGGCATAGCAAGGTCAGCGCAAACAAACCCTAAATAAAGGGAGGGTAGCCAGGTAATCCAATGTGCGCAGCGAAAAGAAGAAGCTCAACACTGTGCATAGGGACCTATATAGCACCCCCATCAATCAAATAAAATTGCAACAATCAATTTTCCCCAGCAACAATGGAGGTGCCCAATCAAATCCGTGGCCATCCAAACTAACCCACCCAGCAACAGGGGATGTCATGGTTGCTCCCACCGCAACACGTGCTCTCCATGAAGGAGAAGCCACTCTACCATTAATGAGCACTCTTTGGGTTCAGTCAGTCAGCCAGCTACAAATCTACCTAACAGTTGCCTCATCCAGCCCACACTTTACCAGCTTCTCCACAGGAATATCATGGGGTACTTTGTCAAAAGCCTTACTGAAATCAAGATACATTACGTCCACAACTCCAGAACTGTTCAGCTGCCTGCACCTCACTTTGGCAGATTAGAAAGATAACTACTTCAAGGCAGTGATTTCTCTTGCCCTTACCTTGTGGCACATACATGAGAAAAGATTGGTTGCTGCAGATCAATATGAAAGCCAGGAAGCTTGACATGGAAGTACATTGATAACCACTGTTTCCCTATAACTTAATAGCCTCTTCTGCATCTTCAGGTGGTCTGCTGTACTGGAAAAGGGAAAAGAGGCCCAGAGTAGAAGATTTCCCTTCTTTCTACATTCGTGCATCATCTCTTGAGATTCTGATGAACAGTTATGTACTGCTGGCGTGGCTTAACCGACCAAACCTATCCCAGGAGGACCTGACAATCGGCTCACAGATGGCGCGGTGGCTGGTCAGAAACCAAAATTCTTTAGGAGGCTTCTCCTCCTCTCAGGTAACTTATACATTAATTGGGAACTGTATGAAGAAGTACCTTCTGTTGTCTGTCCTGAATTGATTGTCAAGTCAGTTTAACTGAATAATCCTGAGTTTTAGGGACATGAAAGAGGAAGGGAAACTTCTTTCCATTCACCTTCTCCATATATGTATGATTCTTTCCAGGACACTCCTGTGGCTCTCCTGGCTTTATCTCGGTTTGGGAATCTGACCTTCACAAAAGATGCAGAAAATACAGTGGAGATCAGTGCTGGGGGATCTTTTAAGAAGGTTTTCCAGGTGACAAGTAGCAACAGTGTCCTGCTGCAACAGGTTGAATTGCCCAACATCCCCGGAAACTACAGTGTGGAAGTGAAAGGTTCTGGGTGTGTCTACATTCAGGTAAATGGCATCCCTAGCCCACAAGTACCTCTGCTGCTTAGTCACAGAGCTATTGTCAATAATAAAGTAGCTGCCCCCTGTTATATGTGCTATACATTATTTTCTGTTTCAGACATCCCTGCAATACAACATCATCTTCCCTACACATGGCTCTGGATTTGCTCTCACAGTGCGGACAAAAAATGCTTCCTGCGCAAGCAACTTTCTGTCCAGATTTGATCTTGAACTGAAAGCCAGGTAATGAAAAGACTGCAAAGTTATGCCTATCCCCTGTTGACAACTTTGCCATGCATTGCTGTATAAAGCAATATTAGGCACTTTGGTTATTCCTGGGGCCTTGCTGGAAATCCATTTGGTTTGTACAAGGGAGAATATAGGAGCAGCAGATCTGCATATTATTTGTTGGGGCAGATTGGGATTGGCAGCACTGCGTTTGCCATAGCTCTGTTGACACATGGAAGAGGTGCAGAAATCAGCATCCTAAATTTGTCCAGGTTCCGTTTACAAACAAAAGGAAGTCTAGCTCCTCAGGTTGTGAAGATGTGCTTGATAGTACATGAGTCTTGGGAGTCAGAGGGGAGGTGCTGAAAAATATCTCCCATGCCTGTTATAACGCCCTTTCCTTTCTGCTAATTCACATAGTACTTTGGTTTTTAAAAAGGCAGAGTAAGTTATGCCAAAGAAATACATTTGCATATTTTTAGAAACTTGAATAATTCTAAAGTCGCTGCAGTCATTCTTTCTTGTGGGAGAATTTGAATTACCTTGGAACAGGATTCAGCATTTTGTGTCTGAACCGTGGAATCCAAAAATGAGGATCAAACTACGCATTACTTTAATTGTGCAACATCTGGATATTCATTTTTTAAATGTAATTGCACACTTGGTGGGGGATAGGTTATTATCAAGACTGCAGACAGTGAGGTGGTGTTCAACACTCTGCTCTCCAGCCTTGATTCTAAGAAAATCATCCCTACTTCTGCTATGCAGCTCAGAAAAAAGTTCCCAGTGGCAGCAGTGAGAATTGTTGTTTGTTTTTTCTGTGCTACATAACCACATGCAGGTGGCATTTTTTGTGGGATTGCAACTGGGGAGTGCAAAGTTAAACCTTCCCTCTCTACATGCTGAAGTCCTGATGATACTTCCTCCTTCACTGCCTATAATTAAAATAATAGATGATAGATAGATGAGAGAGAAAGAGAGCCTTTAATGAACTATGTAAGACAGTGTGTACTATATCCTAAAAGAGCTCTTTGCAGTATCTTCTCAGTTTGCTTTTGACTCAGTTTGCTCAGTCAGAATACAAAATGACACCCTTTTTTTTCTTGTTTCAAGATACACTGGAGAGCGCAACGCATCCAACATGGCTATCATTGACATCAAAATGCTGTCTGGTTTTGTCCCTGTCTCATCATCCCTAGAGCGGGTAAGATTTAGAAAAAAGTGAATGAGGCACCCTAGGAGAAAATGGCTGGATGAAGTAAAATAATTGTTGTTTAGTCGTTTAGTCGTGTCCGACTCTTCATGACCCCATGGACCAGAGCACGCCAGGCACTCCTGTCTTCCACTGCCTCCCGCAGTTTGGTCAAACTCATGCTGGTAGCTTCGAGAACACTATCCAACCATCTCATCCTCTGTCGTCCCCTTCTCCTTGTGCCCTCCATCTTTCCCAACATCAGGGTCTTTTCCAGGGAGTCTTCTCTTCTCATGAGGTGGTCAAAGTACTAGAGCCTCAGCTTCAGGATCTGTCCTTCCAGTGAGCACTCAGGGCTGATTTCCTTCAGAATGGATAGGTTGGATCTTCTTGCAGTCCATGGGACTCTCAAGAGTCTCCTCCAGCACCATAATTCAAAAGCATCAATTCTTCAACCTTCTTTATGGTCCAGCTCTCACTTCCATAAAAGCCAGGCTTAAAAAGTGTCATCGTAAATGATGTCATAGGAAATCCATACATTACTCAGGCTAGTAATCCTCCAGCCTTAGTTCATCATTTCTGAAGCTGCAGAGCAACAGGCCAAAGTCTGTTACCGTTTTCCAAGGCGCGATCACTTTTGTTTTCACACGGAAGTGGCACTGGTACATCTGCAATCTTGTTTGTTGCCTATGGCACCCACCCAAATACATAGAGCGTCTGCATGCCAGCAGCCACAGTAAAGTGCAGAACTGAAAAAGGAAGCCATGAGCCATGGGGCAGAGGCTCACAGCAAGAAGGTTTGAGATTTCTGTATGGAATTGGTCCAAAAGGAAGAGCTTGCCAGGTTCAGTAATGTTTGCAGAGCCTCTGGCTGTTTTTTATGACCTGATTGCTATAAATCTGTCTGAACTATTCTTATTCACTTTGTTATGATTCATCCCTTTCCTGAAAGCAATAGTATCTTTCTCTCCTTGTTTTTATTGTACAGCTCCTGGGCAAGGTGATGCGTACCGAAACCAGAAATGACCATGTCTTCTTATATCTGGAGAGTGTAAGTTTGCCTGAAGTTGCATCATTACAACAAACCTGCAAAAGATCTCCCTCTCATAAACTGTCACTGATATTTTCTTTCTTCCTGTGCTCAGGTATCATCAAAGGAGATTACCTTGACATTAACTCTAGAAGAATCCCATCCTGTGTCCAAAAGCAAACCAGCTGCAGTTCGAATGTTTGATTATTATGAAACAGGTAGGAGACTTGCTCTCACAGTTTAGGTGTATTTTGTGTACTTTGATTTCGTAGTTCCCAGAAGCCCATATAGTTTCATCACTAGAACTGCCATAAATTTTACTGCCGCTTCCTTCAACAAGTATCCTATAGGACATGAGTGTCCCATGTTTGTGTTGACATTTCAATTGTCTCTTTTCTGAAGGGACACGGGTGGCACTGTGGGTTAAACCACAGAGCCTAGGGCTTGCCGATCAGAAGGTCGGCGGTTCGAATCCCCGCAACGGGGTGAGCTTCCGTTGCTCTGTCCCAGCTCCTGCCAACCTAGCAGCTCGAAAGCACATCATTTTTTTTTTTTTATAAAATTTTTATTGGTTTTACGAAATTTTTTAAAAAACAAACAAACACTTAAGAAAACAAACATACACGTATAATTTCATAACATATTTTCATAAACCTCTTTTCTAAGACTTCCCCATACCCCCCCTTTCTGCATCCCAATGTCCATAATTTTATATAGCAACTCCCAATTGTTACTTTCCAACCTTAATCATCTTAGTCATCTCTATATTCTAACCTTATGTCACTGTATCCCTTTGTTCCTAGAAACCAAAACACTCTAACATTCATTAAGTTTATAATAGTCCTTAAGATATCTTTTGAATTTTCTCCATTCTTCTTCCGCTGTCTCTTTTCCTTGATCACGGATTCTGCCTGTCATCTCTGCCAATGTCATATAGTCCATCACTTTCATCTGCCATTCTTCCAGAGTGGGTAGATCTTGTGTCTTCCAATACTTTGCGATGAGTATTCTTGCTGCTGTTGTAGCGTACATGAAAAAAGCTCTGTCCTTCTTTGGCACCAATTGGCCGACAATGCCCAAGAGAAAGGCCTCTGGTTTTTTAGGAAAAGTACATTTAAGTACCTTTTTCATTTCATTATAAATCATTTCCCAGAAAGCCTTAATCTTCGGGCATGTCCACCAAAGGTGGTAGAAGGTACCTTCAGTCTCTTTGCATTTCCAACATTTGTTATCGGGCAAATGATAAATTTTTGCCAGCTTGACTGGGGTCATGTACCACCTGTATACCATTTTCATAATGTTTTCCTTTAAGGCATTACATGCCGTAAATTTGATACCGGTGTTCCATAACCATTCCCAGTCGTCTGACATAATGTTATGACCAACATCCTGTGCCCACTTAATCATGGCTGATTTGACTGTTTCCTCCTCTGTATTCCACTTCAGCAACAAGTTATACATTCTAGATAAATTCTTAGTGGTAGGTTCTAGCAATTCGGTTTCTAATTTTGATTTTTCCACCTGGAAGCCGACTTTCCTGTCCTGTTTAAAAAATTCCATTATTTGACGGTATTGAAACCAATTTTCCACTTTATGTTTCAATTTTTCCTGGCTTTGTAATTTAAACTTATCTCCATCCTGTTCTAAGATTTCCCAATACTTCGGCCATCCGACCTCCATATTGAGTTTTTTCACAGCATTAGCCTCCACTGGTGACACCCATCTAGGGGTTTTATTTTCCAATAGATCTTTATATCTTATCCAAACATTAAACAATGCTTTTCTAACAATGTGATTTTTGAAGGCACTGTTAACTTTATCATACCAAAGATATGCATGCCAACCAAAAGCATTGTTGAAACCTTCCAGATCCAAAATGTCTGTATTCTCGAGGAGCATCCATTCTTTGAGCCAGCAAAAAGCTGCTGCCTCATAGTACAATTTTAAGTCCGGCAGGGCAAAACCCCCTCTTTCTTTAGCATCTGTCAGTATTTTAAATTTAATTCGGGGCTTTTTGCCCTGCCAGACAAATTTCGAAATATCTTTATGCCACCTCTTAAAACATTCCATCTTGTCAATAATCTGCAAGGTCTGAAACAAAAATAGCATTCTAGGCAATACATTCATTTTAATTACTGCAATTCGGCCTAACATTGACAGTTTCAAATTTGACCATATTTCTAAGTCTTTTTTGATTTCTGACCAACATTTCTCATAGTTATCCTTATACAAATTCTGATTCTTGGATGTTAGATAAACCCCTAGATATTTGACCTTTTTGACCACAGTCAAACCTGTTTCCTCTTGAAATTTCTCTTTTTCCATATCTGTTAGGTTTTTCCCTAAAACTTTGGTTTTTAGCTTGTTCAACTTAAATCCAGCTACCTGGCCAAACTGTTGTATTATTTCTAATACCTTTTTCGTACTAGTGTTTGGCTCTTGCAAAGTCAATACTAAGTCATCTGCGAACGCTCTTAATTTGTAATGTTTAGCTCCGACCTGCACACCTTTAACCTGCTGGTCATTTCTTATCATATTCAGCAAAACCTCCAGAACTGTAATAAAGAGTAATGGGGAGATCGGGCACCCCTGTCGTGTTCCTTTTTCTATCTTAAGCTCCTCAGTCACCACATTATTTACAATCAGTTTGGCCTTTTGATGAGCAGCTCGAAAGCACATCAAAGTGCAAGTAGATAAGTAGGTACCGCTCTGGCGGGAAGGTAAACAGCGTTTCAGTGCACTGCTCTGGTTCACCAGAAGCGGCTTAGTCATGCTGGCCACATGACCCAGAGGCTGTACGCCAGCTCCCTCGGCCAATAAAGCGAGATGAGCGCTGCAACCCCAGAGTCGGCCACGACTGGACCTAATGGTCACGGGTCCCTTTACCTTTACCTTTACTCTTCTCTGAACACCTGAAAGAGAAAATGTGGATCCATGCAACATCTAATGTTGTGCTCTCTCCTGTCCCTCCTACTAGATATAGCTGCCCATAGTGAATATAACACACCATGCCGCCAAGAATCAGCTTGAGCCCGAACAAAGAGGGAGGTAAGTCAAAGGAAGGGCTGCTAGCTATGCAGGCGCTAATAGAACAAAGAAAAGCAAAACTTGCATTGATAAAGAAGAGCTATTGTGGACAGTGGTGTAGCATGGGTTGCCAGTGCCTGGGGCCAGGTAGAGAGGGTGGGTGGGAAACGGACAGAGTATGCATGCACATCCAACTGCCTAACGGCAGCCACATCACCCAAGAGATCACAGCCACAGAGATAAGAATGAAGAGTTATTCCATTGTCTGGAGACGTCACTTCCTGATTCTCATGCAAAAGCCATTTTCAATGGAGCCCAGCAACGGAAACATGCAGCTGTATTGAAGAAGCAACAGGGGTTGAAATTTTGCACCCCTAACAATTCTGTGCCCAGGGCAACTGCCCCTGTGCCCCCCCCGGCTATGCCACTGGTGGTGGATTAGAGTTGCCTCTTGCTTTGAGGCACTCCCAGCAAGGGTAATTTTATTTACCATAGTTAGATGAATGTGTTTCCCACCATTGCTCTGAAAAATACAGCATTCAGGGTGGCTTACAGCATATAAAACTATTCACCATACAATAAAAGCAAAGCCAAAAAATAAGGATAAGAAGTCAGCGCAGTAGAGAATAAAAATTAAGGAGTACAGCTAGGTGTCTTGATCCCTTTCCTTTTTAAGTCTTATGTGGTTTATTTTATTTGTATGTTTGTATCTTATGCCAGTCTGTAATAAAGTTTTTTGTGTTGTCTTTGACTGCTGCATTTTTTCTACTACTGTATTGTGGCCTTTTTTTCCTTTTGCTAGATGTATTCTACCACTAAAATTGTGGAGTTTTTTAAATAATAAGATGGCATATAGGTTGTATGAAATAAACAATTGCAACTTTTGCTATTCCCCCTTATAGAGGGTAGGAGAAATGGCTCCAAGGCCCATTTAAACATGTTGACGCAGCTAAGACTTAAAATCGCATTTTCAACTTACTGATTCCTATGTCCATTTCTTAAATGTCAATTTTTATTTCAGCAGGAAGATCAGAAGCTATATCCCTGTGTCTGATGTGGTTCAGAAAAATCACCATTCCAGAAAATCTGCTCAAAATATTACATTGGGTTGAAATATTTTTGGCTGGGATCTCACTCCACATCTCTCTGACTTTCAGAACTGTATTTTGAATGTCTCATTTGTAGAATAAAATTATTTCTAGTTGCTATAACCATTTGCAAATCTCTCTTTTGCTGTTGTGAGTTTCTTTGCTATTTGATGATTAGAGTATTTCAAATACTCCAGAAACAAAAAATTCTGGCAGAGCTGGATTGGGCCATCAAGCCAATGGGACAGGAATGCAAAGAGTTTTGTATCTATCTGTGTTGAAAAGTGTGCAGACATTTTCTTCCATACTGACATACCATAGTTTTTACTATGGGAGCAGATTACCGTATTTTTCGCTCCATAAGACGCACTTTTTTCCTCTTAAAAACTAAGGGGAAATGTCTGTGTGTCTTATGGAGCGAATGTGTGGTCCCTGGGGCTGGGGTGGGGGGAAACCGGGTTTCCCGCGCCAGCCCCAACAAGCTCTGGGAGCAGCAGGAAGACTGTGCGCAGCCTGTCCACTTCTCCCTGAGCTGCTCTTTGGGGCTGGGGGGGAAAACCCGGGCTTCCCCCGCCAGCCCTGGGAGCAGCGGGCAGGCTGCGCACATATGCCCTGTGCTCCTGAGCAGCTCTGGGGTAGCCCATGAAGCCTCCGCAGGGCAGTAGGATGAAGGCTCCCCGCTGCCCTGTGGAGGCTTCGCGGGCTACCCCAGAAGCCAGAACAGCTAGAGCAAGCGCTGCACAGTGCTCCCTCTCACTGTTTTAGCTTCTGCCTTAGCGGCGCAAAGCCTCCGCAGGGCAGCGGGGAGCCTTCATCCCAATGCCCTGTGGAGGCTTCGTGCAGCTACCCCTGGCTTTTGCCAGTGATGGGCTGCCTTTCTCTCTCCTCAGGGAAAAGCCTACAAGAGCCACACACACGCTCCATGCGGCTTGTGAAAGGGAGCGCTGAGCAGAGCCTGGGATGCATGCAGGCTCAGCGCTCCCTTTAAATAATATTTTTTTTCTTGAATTCCCCCTCTAAAAACTAGGGACGCCTTATGGTCAGGTGTGTCTTATGGAGCAAAAAATGCGGTACTCTGTCAGCACAAGCAATTCAGGTTGCCTGATTGAATGCCCTTACTTCTCTTTCCTCTGTGTATTGTGCTTGGGGTTCTCCCAGTCTCCCCAGAGTCATTTTTTTTGGGGGGGGCACATGGTAGGAAGATGGGGGGTGGCCTTGTATGGGCTTCTGCTGATGGGACTCATTAGCTGAATCCCACCTTGAATCTCAAACTGTATTTATAATGGCTCTCTCAGGAATTATGTGCTCCTGGGAGAAGGCATGTATGGTGCATCTATTATATTTATTTCATTCATGTCTCACTTTTCCTCATTTGATGACAAATCCAAAGTGGCTCATAAAATCACATCTCCTCCAACATTTCTCCAGTGAAAACAGGGACATCCTTTTCCACAACAACAACAATTTTGTTATGTATAACCCGCCCATCTGACTGGGTTGCCCCAGTCACTCTGGGTAACTTCCAGCACATATAAAAGCATCATAAAACATTAAACATTAAAAACTTCCCTATCCAGGGCTGCCTTGAGGTGTCTTCTAAAAGTTGTATAGTTACTTAACTCCTTGGCTCCGGGGTTACTTAACTCCATACTCTCCAACATTTCTTTTATGAGAATAGGGATGTCCTAAGGAAAAGCGAGACATTCTAGGATCAAATCCAAAACTGGGACTGTCCCCGGAAAATAGGGACAGTTGGAGGGTGTGAAATAACATCATCACTGTGGTAACAGATAATAAAACTCAAAAATCACAGTAATAAGCTACAGTTCTATAGCAGCAACAGGGATGAGGGTGGCGCTGTGGGTTAAACCAGAGCCTAGGACTTGCCGATCAGAAGGTTGGCGGTTCGAATCTCCGCAACGGAGTGAGCTCCCATTGCTTGGTCCCTGCTCCTAGCAGTTTGTTTGTTTGTTTGTTTGTTTGTTTTAAATAATATTTTATTGGGTTTTATCAATAGAAAGTTTAGAAAAATACAAAAATGAAAAAGATACAAAATTACAAAATACAAAAATACAGACATTAAACACAAAGAAGAAGAAAAACACATATAAAAGAAAACAAAAATTCCCTCTTTCTTAAGTTCTCCTCTTTAGTTAACTTATTTTCCTGACTTCCTCACGTCTCCCATTTTTGTATCCCTTTTAAAAATTGGTTCAGCAAATTCATGTCCTATTAGTTTATCTATTATTAATCCCATCTTACATTTTACCTTGTTACTAGAACCCCTTCAATTCATTTCAATGTCATCAGCATTCAAAAATTTTACAATATTTCTGCAAATAGGTTTTAAATTTCCTCCAATCTTCTTCCACCAACTCTTCTCCCTGGTCTCGGATTCTGCCAGTCATTTCCGCCATCATATAGTCTATTAGTTGCATCTGCCATTCTTCCAAGGTGGGTAGATCTTGTGTCTTCCAATGCTTTGCGATGAGAATTCTTGCTGCTGCTGTAGCATACATAAAAAAAGTTCTATCCTTCTTTAACACCGATTGGCCCACTATGCCCAGGAGAAAGGCCTCTGGTTTCTTCGGGAAAGTATATTTAAATACCTTTTTCAGTTCATTATATATCATTTCCCAGAAAGCCTTGATCCTTGGGCACGTCCACCAAAGGTGAAAAAATGTACCTTCAATTTCTTTACATTTCCAACATTTGTTATCGGGCAAGTGATATATTTTTGCAAGCTTGACTGGAGTCATGTACCACCTGTACATCATTTTCATAATATTCTCTCTTAGGGCATTACATGCCGTGAATTTAATCCCGGTGGTCCACAACTTCTCCCAATCAGCAAACATAATGTTATATCCTATATCTTGTGCCCATTTTATCATTGCAGATTTTACCGTTTCTTCCTCAGTATTCCATTTCAACAGCAGATTATACATTCTTGAAAGTATCTTAGCATTGGGTTCTAACAATTCTGTTTCTAACTTTGATTTTTCCACCTGGAAACCAATTTTTTTATCCAAGTTATAAACCTCTCTTATTTGAAAGTAATGTAACCAGTCTCGCACCTTCTCTTTAAGTTTGTCATAACTCTGCAATTTCAATTTGTCACCTTCCTGTTCTAAAATTTCCCAATATTTTGACCCCTGCTCCTAGTAGTTTGAAAGCACGTCAAAGTGCAAGTAGATAAATAGGTACTCCGGTGGGAAGGTAAACGGTGTTTCCGTGCGCTGCTCTGGTTCGCCAGAAGCGGCTTAGTCATGCTGGCCACATGACCCGGAAGCTGTATGCCGGCTCCCTTGGCCAATAAAGCAAGATGAGCACCACAACCCCAGAGTCGGCCACGACTGGACCTAATGGTCAGGGGTCCCTTTACCTTTACCTTTATAGCAGCAAGAGAGGGCAATAAATTCTCATAACCAATGGCATTACAAATTATTGGGTTAAAATCAGAACTGAATTGACTCAAGGCTTTCTGAACAGGCCAAAGTAACAGGGTGTGAGTGCTCGCTGGGCCAAGTTGAGGAAGCTATCCCATGAAGCTGGTGCCTCTGCTGGAAACATTTTGCTCCTGGCGGATCTTGCTGAGCTTCATTTGGCAATGGCAGCCAGAGCTAAGTCTCAGATACTGAATAGGTTTTAGTCATGAGATATCGAGATTTCAAAAAGATTTACTAGAAAATAATGTTAGCTACTGTCAAAAATGTATAGTTTGCTTTTAGAATGGCACACAAAAGATGAACAGGTCAAGTAAGTGTAATGATTCACTGGGCAAAGGATCTGGGACATAATATTCAAATGGCAGATTGGGAAAGGTTCTGGAAAACAAATGTGAAATTTACGACATGTTGTACACTGAAAGAAAACTATATGAAAATGATGTGCTGGTGGTATTTAATGCCTACTAAGTTGGCAAAAATGTATAGGACAAGTACAAATTTCTGCAGGAAATGTAAAAAAGAAGAAGGCACCTTTTACCATTTGTGGTGGACTTGTAAGGTGACAAAACCTTTCTGGGAGACGATTTATAATAAAATGGAAAAAAAATGTTTAAGATAACTTTTGTGAAAAATCCAGACACTTTTTTATTAGGAATTACAAATTCCTATTCGAAAGGACCAGAAAAGTCTTTTTATGTATGGAAAATTAGCCGCTCAGATGTTATTAACCCAGAGGTGGGAAGAAGACAGGATCCCTACCAAAGAGGAATGGCAAACCAGGCTAATGGATATGCCAAATGGCAAAGCTGACTGGAAAACTCAGGAACCAAGAGGATAAAGACTTTACAAAAGAATGGGAAAAATTTGTAAGTTATCTAAGTGACCACTGTAAACAGATGCAAATGTTAGCAGGATTTTGAGTGCACTTGTAGTGTAACAAATACTATGGACAATATGGAGTGATTTAAAAGTTAGAGTATGGAAGAATATGCAGTTGTAAATGTTTAAAATGGGGCTCCATGGGGGGGGGGGAGTAGTGAGCTTCAGTGCAATCCATATAAATCCATAGACAATGGATTTATATTTGGATTTTTATAACCTTATATTACTAAAATCAAATAAAAAAAATTTTTTTTTTTAAAGAGTGTCTGTGTGGGCTCTTGCAAAAGAAGGCAGTCTCAAGGTTGAGCCACCATCTTAATCTGCATCTAGAAACAAACAACTGAGGGAGAGATGCCAAGGGCATCTGCAATTTTAGGAGCTCGACTGGAAAGCTCCAAGGTCCTGGGCTCAATTCCCTTTCAAGTATTATCTGGCGAGAGCAAGGCTGGAGGGGCTGTAAGTGGAAGAGAAACAAAATCAGTGATCGATTAACATGATGGTGATTATTTATTAGATTTGTTAATCGCTTAATCTTGCCTAGGGCAACCCAAAGCAGTTTACAAACAGATGAACAACTCCCCCCCATACATTAAACCCCACAGAGGTACATTAAAAACCTAGAGGGGAGTTAATTACATTAAAATCACCCTGTATACTTCCATCAGGCAAAATAGCAAGGGGCAGACTGGAGTCACCAGGGGAAGGTTTTGGGGTTTTTTGCTGGTTTTTTGTTTGCTTGCTTGCTTTTGCAACTGGAAGCTGACAGAGCTGTCCCTTTGGAAGCTGTTACAAATATTCTTTACTATTGTTTTTCTTCTGAAATCTGTATTCTTGAACAATTAAAATAACTTGTAGTTACTCTTATTCTTGCATGTTGCTACTTACTTATTATTTGCAGACAGAAATGTGTGAACTGGTATTCATGACCAACTAAGACTTCCGCAGTGTACGTTCCATTATCATTCTGAGATACCTTTCTAATGGTCAAATTGCCAGATTCCATGTCAATAATTGCTCTGTCCTTCAAAGGTAAATAGTATCTGCGGCCTTCATCTTCGCTTTCAGCCACTATATTTCCTCCTCCCCCCCCAAAAAAAAAACCTTGACTAATGTGTTTTTAAATACAGTGGTACCTCTGGTTACGTACTTAATTCGTTGCGGAGGTCTGTTCTTAACCTGAAACTGTTCTTAACCTGAGACACCACTTTAGCTAATGGGGCCTCCCGCCACCGCCATGCGATTTCTGTTCTCATCCTGAAGCAAAGTTCTTAATCCGAGATACTATTTCTGGGTTAGCGGAGTCTGTAATCTGAAGCGTCTGTAACCCAAGGTACCACTGTACCGTTTGCAGAAGTACATCTTTTCCTTCAATACCAACCACAAGGTTCTTATTGAGGCAATCTATAACCAAAAACACAAAGCAAAAAAGGAAAATAAACTGCTTGTTTGTTATAGCAGGACTGTAGGACTGAACGCTGGCAGAGAAAAAGGCTTCCACACTCATATACACACATCCACAGCAAAACACACACACACAACACTTGGCTACAATTACAAAAGAATACTTGTATACAATTATAAAAATAGAGATAGAATAAATTGAGGAAATGGGCAGTGCAGGGAGGGAAGAAAGAAAAATGCTTTATTTGACAGAAGGGGGGAGAGGATTTGAAGGAGGGGAATACCGGCAAAATTGAAGAAAAGGTTTATAAATCATCATCATCACTTTTAATTTGTATACCGTCTTTCTATTTTACAATATCCAAGGCAGTTTACAACCTGAAGAAACAGAATGTACAACTTATAACAATCTAATCCAATACAAATATGTGATAATAAAACATAACTTTAAAATAAGCAACTTATATCAAATAAAGTAATATTCAATAAGCCTATTGACAGCTATCAGGAGTCAGATCCTGGCCTGCATCATGGATTGGCAAATGGGGGCGCAGGCTGGGACACGGACGGGGCCAGGGGGCTGGAGCTGACGGAGCAGGAAGGCTTCCCTCAGGTCCACTACCTGGGCATTTCAACAGCCCTCACCTGGGGCCCCACCTGCTTTTCCTTCGTTGAGCTCCCCACCCCCACCCCCACCCCTTGGTTCAAGCTGATGGTCAAGTAGCTGTGGCTACAGTGGTCACCATTTTATGGGACTGGGTAGAAATTTATGCACCAGGCAAATTGGCTCCAACCTGGTGGTTTTGCCTACCTTATAGCAATCATTGCAACTGGGTTGGGCATTGGGGCAATCCTTTGTCTTGGATGAAGGGGAGGTTGTAGTCTCTGCCTACCCCTCCAAACGCTGGGGTATCCCATTAAAGGGATCCTAGTTGATATAAGTCTTAGGAACCCCCGCCTGGATTGGCCTATGCATCACTTCTGGTGGGTGGGCCAGAAGTACGGTATTTTGATTGCCCCATGCCAAACCTCTTTTATCTGTACAGTGGTACCTTGGTTTTTGAATGTAGTTCATTCTGGAAGACCGTTCAACTTCTGAAATGTTCGAAAACTGAGGTGCAAAGGGCGGTCTGCAAATTCATTGGAGAAAATTGGGGGGCAGGACTCAGCGGAAGCCGTTTGACTTCTGAGGCATTCGAAAATGGAAACATTTACTTCTGGGTTTTTGGCATTCGAAAAGTCCGCTCCACTTCACTGTGGGAAGGCGTTGCGGTGGACCGCATGGCCACCCACTCACTCACCTCCTGGGGGCGGGGGACAAACTCCCATGTCGCCCGGGGGATCCCGGTCACATCAGCGACCGGCCAGCCAATCCACTGGTGGGTGGGGGTGTGACCGGGACTATTTAAGCAGAGTCGCGAGCTGGAGGGCTTCCTCTCGGCTCGCTTCATCAATCTCCCACCCTCCCTCCCTATTTTGCAGGTTTTCTTCATTGGCTTTGCTATGGACCGTGGTTGGTCACCTCACCGTTGAGGGGCCTGGTAGGAATTTTCCCGCTTGGCAAAATTGGCACGGGCCATTTGGTTTTCGCCTACCTCGTAGCAATCATCACAACTTTGTTAGGTTGGCGGTTAGGGGGGAGGGGAGGTGTGACCATCACCTGCCCCTCCAAGCTTAAGGGAATCCGGGGGTGTGGATCTTGTTCAAAGCCCGGGACGGGGCTAGGGCCATGACACGACCCCAACAGGAGCACCCTGGGAACTCGAGTTGGTATGCATCGTCGGGGCTCCCACTTCTGGTGGTTTACCCTTACCAGACTCCCTGCACAACGGGCAGGAGTCAGATATAGTCAGGACCAGGGCCAAAATTTGCCCAGTAACATTAACTTGATATATGTGTGCTTGTGTGTGTTATTCTTCAATGAGGGGGTGGTTTCAGGGTCTTGACATGCAACTGTAACGTTCAGCTTCTGAGATGTTCAAAAACCGAGGTACCGCTGTATTCAATAAAGTTGTGGCCAGTTTTGATCCAAACCAGTCTTAGTGGTCTTGTATTTATCTGGGGTTGGGGACTGGGGAGCACGATGCCTGGGCCTGCAAATATGTTTTGGTGAATGCTGCATCTTTCCCTTTGGATGATGAGAAGCAAAGTGGTAGTAGGGGTGAATGCCTCCTGTGAAACATCTCCACACATATCAAAGAAACTGACGCACAATGTCCCTCCATTAACATGGGATTTTATATTGGATTTTCTTCCTTTATTGATATCTCCCTGTTGTGGGAAGCTCTCTAATTTAATGGAGGTGGGGGGAGTGCAGGGAACCTAATGGATGAGAATGATTTCATGTGTATGAGGCAAAAAAATATTGAAGCATGCGCAGTTTCAAATACACACCACCCTCTATGCGTATGGCGTTATAAACACCAGGGAAATCCATGGGGGATAAGGCTGGGTGGATGTGGGGGGGGGGTAGTCAGGAGCGCCCCCACCCCAACCATTGGTTCAATTAATTAAGGTAATTAATTAATTAAATCATTAAAGGAACCGGGGGGTGCTTCTGTCTGGACACCCAGATGGGAGTTGTTGGCCATAGCACTCCCAAAATGGGGATATTGGGGAGGGGGTCACCCTGATTTGATGTACGACGTAGGGCAATCCTTAACCTGGGGTTAATTGATTCAGGATACACAACCAGTGCCTGTGCCAAAACTTGCCGACATCTGTAATTCATAAAGTTGTGGCCTTTTTAAATCCCAAGTGGTTGTTTATTGCAACTCCACCACTAAAGAGATTCCATGGATTATGCTGGGGGTTTTCCTGGCACAGCAGATTTGGGGCTGGCGTTGCAGAGGCCCTGGAGGGAGGCAAGCAGGAAAGCCCCACTGTGCTAGCAGAAGTCCTTGTGCTGGCTTCTGCTAGCAGAACAGGTTAGTTAAATCTGCCCATAATTTCCCCCACCTCCTCAGCATTGTGGGCCATCAAGTTAAAAAATGCAGCAGGGGCCCTTCACATTGGGAACTAAAGTTCATCCTCAGGTCATCACAGATGCCTCAACGGTAATCTCTCGTTTCCCAAAGGGAACAATCTTGTGAGGTAAGCTATGGGATCCCGGTCTGACATGGGGAAAAGAGATAGGCCCAGGGGGCAAATATCTGTGTGAGAAGAAAATGTGGCCTTTGAGCCTCCAGGGGGGTCATCCCTCTGTTAATTCAGTTTATTGCAAGATGTCCTTCGAAGAAGGGGAAGACATTGTGCAAGAAGGAGTACCGGAATTGGTGCAAAATCAGTTCTGGTGCAAATCCAACTCAATCTGTTGTTCTTGTATGTCCAGCACAACCAGTTATTGCAGGATTTCTTTGCCACTGGGAAATTGCTTAATGCTAACACTATGAACCTCTGGTTAACAACTTTTCGCTTCTCTATTTATTCTATCTGTTGCAATCTTCTCCGGATGTGGAGAGATTCCTTGTTCTTATTTCTCCATACACCATTGTGGGTTTTCCTTTGCCCTCTGCTTGGACAGTGCACACTTTGCTAAGAAGATGCCACAACTCTCAGGTTCTTTCTCAATGAAGTTAGCTAAAAAGGAAACATTTCTAATTGGATATTTTAACATCTCAGAAGTACCCCATTTTGCTTCATTACACTACGATTCATAACTTTGCTGCCTGGACCAAATCGAAGAGTTCTGCATGAATGAAAGAATGGAGGAAAAACTGTACAGTAATACCTTTGTGGAGAACTGGAAGCCTGTTGCTGAATTTTAGAAAGGAAAAACTTGTGTCCCTGTAAATATTGATTATGATTTGTTTTAAAAGAGTAATGGTCTGAATCTAAGACAGAGACATGGTTAAGCCATAGGCTTCAACAAGTGTAAGCAAGCCCAGCTGTGATTGATTTACGCCATTATGAAGTATATGTCCTCAATAAATGTCTTATTGCTGGACATGGTAGGGGAAACAAACCACTGAGAAACCCAGAATTTGAGGTTGAATGCTTTTGATGAAAAGAGCACTTGGTTAAATGTAAAGGTAAAGGGACCCCGGACCATTAGGTCCAGTCGTGACCGACTATGGGGTTACGGCGCTCATCTCGCTTTATTGGCCGAGGGAGCCGGCATACAGCTTCCGGGTCACGTGGCCAGCATGACTAAGCCGCTTCTGGCGAACCAGAGCAGCGCACGGAAACGCCGTTTACCTTCCCACCAGAGCAGTACCTATTTATCTACTTGCACTTTGACGTTTGGCTGTCAAGACGGAAAAAGAGAACTTTGTTTCTGTTGCTCCTGCTGGTTATAATTGTTACAATTTTCTTACAATTTGTTGAAAACAAGGAAGAGCTGATACAAACTAACTTGATTTTTGGATTCGAACTGGAAGGATTATCAAGGAACCAAAATCCCTCTAGAGGGGGTTTTGGGACATTACAAGAATGGCTGGAGGAGGGAAAATTCAGGCTGAACTGGACAGAGTTTTTGTTCTCTTGGGAAAGTTACAAGGCCAAATTGATGTTTTGGCTACAAATGTTACAACTCTGGACTTAACAGTAAATATCATTATTGAATTTGATAAGGATTTGAATCAGGAAGTCTATTCAACTGGACAAAAAGAGAAACTTGAGAGCTTTGAGAATTTGGAGAAGGAGATATATGTTGTCCCTGAAGAAAAGGATGGAGGAGCTGTAATTTTGCAGATGGCAAAGGAGAGCTTGAGGCCAGACATGATGGCAACAAAGGAAAATAAAATCTTGATGTGGAAAATCTGGCCTGAACTGGAGATTGAAAAATGGAGAGATCTCCTTATGTGGAGATCCGAAGACCTAAGGATTACAATCTTGCTTAAGGTGGAAGTTGGAGCTTTGGGGACATTCGGACTTGAAAGGAGTAAGAAACAAGATTTGGGCTCCACTTTTAAGTATGGAGGTCTGGCTGGAAGAAACATGGATCCCGTTGGGCCAGAGCTTCTCCGAGATTTGGTGTTCAATATTAAGGACTATCAAAAAAACCGGCAGAGAGGAATTAAGAGAGAATTAAGAGCCTCGGATGTGAGATCTCCAGGCTGATAGTAGATTAAGACTGATAGACATTTATTGGGGACTGAAACCGGGAAAGAGGGGGGTGGAGTTTGGGAATCCAATGGGTACATAATTATAATTTGTTTTGTTTTTATTTTGTTTTGTTATTTGTATGAAAATTGGGAAATTTGTGGAAGGGAATTTGGATCGACTTTAGAAAAAATGTTTTAAGAATGAGTATTGATGTATAAGTATTGATGTTTAAGTTTGGATAAGGTAATACTGGTTTTTTAAAATGAACTAAATTAAATGAAAATAAGGTTAGCAAAAATAAATTGAGGAAATGGATGAAAGAGAAAAAAGTAAAATAATAATATGTTAAATTAAATTATTAAGTTAAAGTTGAGAAATAAGTAATAAGGATTTGCTGAGCTAATAATTTGAATTGGAATACAAGAAGGGAAGGTGTGAGGTCTGAGAAATAAGTTAAAAGAAATAAGCAATTGAAACTTTATGTGTTTTTAATTGTTTTTAAGTTTTACATTTTTGTATGTTTGTTATATTTTTTCTTTTTTGTGGTTGTTTATTTTTGTTTTTGTTTCATTATAGAAAATGCTAATAAATATATATTAAAATAAACCACTGGGCCTCTTGGGCTTGCCGATTAGAAGGTTGGCGATTCGAATCCCCGTGACAGAGTGAGCTCCTGTTGCTCTGCCCCAGCGCCTGCCAACCTAGCAGTCTGAGAGCACACCAGTGCAAGTAGATAAATAGGTACTGCTGCAGCAGGAAGGTAAACGACGTTTCCATGCACTCTGGTTTCCGTCATGGTGTTCCGTTTCACCAGAAGTGGTTTAGTCATGCTGGCCACATGACCCGGAAAGAAGAGTTTGGATTTGATACCCCGCTTTATCACTACCCAAAGGAGTCTCAAAGCGGCTAACATTCTCCTTTCCCTTCCTCTCCCACAACAAACACTCTGTGAGGTGAGTGGGGCTGAGAAACTTCAGAGAAGTGTGACTAGCCCAAGGTCACCCAGCAGCTGCATGTGGAGAAGTGGAGACGCGAACCCGGTTCCCCAGATTACGAGTCTACCGCTCTTAACCACTACACCACACTGGAATGCTGTCTGTGGACAAATGCCGTCTCTCTCGGCCTGAAAGTGAGATGAGCGCCACAACCCCATAGTCGCCTTTGACTGGACTTAACCGTCCAGGGGTCCTTTACCTGTTTTACCTTAATGTCTGAAAGGGGTTAAGGGATAACTATCTTCACCCTGCTCTGTTTACAGAGCTTCCCAGGGTCTCGGCTCTGTTTAAACAAGAGCTCTGGATTAGATGAATGGCAATTCTCATGTGGTTAGAGCAGCTAGGAGGATACCTCCTCTTTGATTGGCTGCTTCAGGCAGTTCTTGAGAGGAGTGACTGTGTAACACAGGAAACGCTTCAGTACCTGAGTGAATGGGGACAATCCCTGGAGGATGAGATTGCAAAATGTATGTGCCAAGGGGGGAAAGACAAAGGGTGGAAACTCACTGACCCCACCTGGCTGTAACTGCTACAGAGAACATTTCCTGAAGAAAAATGAAAGAAAGGTTAAAGAACCCTGGGAACAAAGGCTGAACCCATTGTGTTTTTCGTTTTTTAAGAGGTGACCTTTCATAGGAACTACAGAATTATATAGTTGTGGAGCTCAACTTCTGCCAGTGTTACATTTTTCATCTCACTGTGCACTATGTAGCTATGAGGGGTTTTTTGTTTGTTTGTTTTTTTAATAATATTTTATTAGGTTTTGACAATAAAAGAGTTTTTTTTTTAAGAATAGGAAAGACAAAAAAGATACAAAGTTATAAAATACAAAAGTACAGACATTAAACATACAAAAAAGAAAAGAAAAAACACATATATAAAAAACAAAAATTCCCTCTTTCTTAATTTCTCCTCTTTGATTAACTTATTTTCCTGACTCCCTCACGTCTCCCATTTTTGTATCCCTTTTAAAAGTTGGTTCAGCAAATTCATGTCCTGTTAGTCTATCTATTATTAGTCCAATCTTACATTTTACCTTGTTGCTAAAACCCCTGCAATTTATTTCAATGTCCTCAACATTCAAAAATTTTACAGTATTTCTGCAAATACATTTTAAATTTCCTCCAATCTTCTTCCACCGACTCTTCTCCCTGGTCTCGGATTCTGTCAGTCATTTCCGCCATCTCCATATAGTCTATTAGTTGCATCTGCCATTCTTCCAAGGTGGGTAGGTCTTGTGTCTTCCAATGCTTTGCAATAAGAATTTTTGCTGCTGTTATAGCATACATAAAGAAAGTTCTGTCCTTCTTTAACACTGATTGGCCAACTATGGCCAGGAGGAAGGCCTCTGGTTTCTTCGGGAAACTATATTTAAATACCTTTTTCAATTCATTATATATCATTTCCCAGAAAGCCTTGATCCTTGGGCACGTCCACCAAAGGTGAAAAAAAGTACCTTCAACTTCTTTACATTTCCAACATTTGTTATCGGGCAAATGATATATTTTTGCAAGCTTGACTGGAGTCATGTACCACCTGTACATGAGTTATACAACATGATTTACACAATTATTTATGTGATTACTGACTTAACATAACAATGCAATTATTTCCCCCACCATTCGTGCCAATGCAAATACCCCTTTCAACAGACAATGCAAAGGAAATGCAATTTAAATGAGACAAGGGGGAGCAGTCAATAATAATAATAATAATAATAATAATAATAATAATAATAATAATTTATTATTTATACCCCACCCATCTGGCTGGGTTTCCCCAGCCACTCTGGGCGGCTCCCAAAAGAATATTAAAATACTGTGATACATCAAACATTAAAAGCTTCCCTAAACAGGGCTGCCATCACATGTCTTCTTAAAGTCTGGTAGTTGTTGTTCTCTTTGACATCTGGTGGGAGGGCGTTCCACAGGGAGGGCGCCACTACCAAGAAGGCCCTCTGCCTGGTTCCCTGTAACTTGGCTTCTCGCAGTGAGGGAACCGCCAGAAGGCCCTCGGTGCTGGACCTCAGTGTCCGGGTAGAACGATGGAGGTGGAGACGCTCCTTCAGATATACTGGACCGAGGCCGTTTAGGGCTTTAAAGGTCAGCACCAACACTTTGAATTGTGCTCGGAAACGTACTGGGAGCCAATGTAGGTCTTTCAAGACTGGTGTTATATGGTCTCGGCGGCCGCTCCCAGTCACCAGTCTGGCTGCTGCATTCTGGATTAGTTGTAGTTTTCGGGTCACCTTCAAAGGTAGCCCCACGTAGAGTGCATTGCAGTAGTCCAAGCGGGAGATAACCAGAGCATGCACCACTCTGGCGAGGCAGTCCGCGGGCAGATAGGGTCTCAGCCTATGTACCAGATGGAGCTGGTACACAGCTGCCCTGGACACGGATTTAACCTGTGCCTCCATGGACAGCTGTGAGTAAAAATGACTCCCAGGCTGCACACCTGGTCCTTCAGGGGCACAGTTACCCCATTCAGGACCCCATTCCACACCTGCCCGCCTCCTGTCCCCCAGAAACAGTACTTCTGTCTTGTCAGGATTCAATCTCAATCTGTTTGCCACCATCCATCCTCCAACCGCCTCCAGACACTCACACAGGACCTTTACCGCCTTCACTGGTTCTGATTTGAAAGAGAGGTAGAGCTGGGTATCATCCGCATACTGATGAACACCTAGCCCAAACCCCCTGATGATCTCTCCCAGCGGCTGCATGTAGATGTTGAAAAGCATGGGGGAGAGGACAGAACCCTGAGGCACCCCACAAGTGAGAGCCCAGGGGTCTGAACACTCATCCCCCCCCCACCACTTTCTGAACACGGCCCAGGAGGAAGGAGCGGAACCACTGTATGACAGTACTCCCAGCTCCCAGCCCCTCAAGACGGTCCAGAAGGATGTTAGTGGTCGATGGTATCAAACGCCGCTGAGAGATCCAGCAGAACTAGGAAACAGCTCTCACCTTTGTCCCTAGCCCGCCGGAGATCATCAACCAGTGCGACCAAGGCAGTTTCAGTCCCGTGATGAGGCCTGAATCCCGACTGGAAGGGATCCAAATGGTCCGCTTCTTCCAGGCGTGCCTGGAGTTGTTCAGCAACCACTCGCTCAATCACCTTGCCCAAGAATGGAAGATTTGAGACTGGGTGATAGTTGGCCATCGTGGCCGCATCTAAAGACGGTTTTTTAAGAAGCGGTTTAATAACCGCCTCTTTCAGTGGGTCTGGGAAGGCTCCCTCACGGAGGGAAGCTTTCACCACCCCACGAAGCCCATCGCCCAGCCCTTCCCGGCTAGCTTTTATAAGCCAGGATGGGCAAGGATCAAGGAGACAGGTGGTTGGTTTCACTCGTCCAAGCAGCCTGTCCACATCCTCGGAGGAACAGATTGGAATTGATCCCACGCAATTTGACTAGACAGGACTCTAGCACTCTCCCACCCCGGCCCTGCTCCCACGGTGGCGTCTACCTCTTCCTGAATCTGAGCGACTTTATCTGCAAAAAACTTTGCAAAATCATTGCAGGAGATCATGTGGCCCGTACTGGGCCCCGATGTAGCAGGTGGTTCTGCTAAATTGCGGACCACCTGAAAAAATCTCCTGCTGCTGTTTTCTGCAGATGTAATAGAGGCGGTGAAGAAAGCCTTCTTCGCCGTCGCTACCGCCACTTGGTAGGCTCGACATTGAGCTCTAACCTGTGTCCGGTCAGCTTCAGAATGGGTCATCTGCCACCGGCGCTCTAGCTGTCTCAACGATTGTTTCATTGCCCTCAGATCCGTGGAAAACCACGGGGCTGTTCTGGCTCCATGCAATCGGAGACGGCACTTTGGAGCCAAACAGTCAATAGCCCTGGATAACTCCACATTCCAGCGGGCCACCAGGGAATCAGCTGAAAGGCCATCAACATGGGATAAAGCATCCCCTACCGCTCTCTGGAAACCATTTGGATCCATTAAGTGGCGGGGGCGGACCATCCGAATCGGTCCCACCTCCCTGCAGAGGGGAAGGGTCGCGGAGAAGTCAAGTTGCACCAGGAAGTGGTCTGACCATGGCACTTCTTTTGTTTCGCTTTTACTTAGTGTCAGAACACCAACATCCATGGAGGTAAACACCAGGTCCAAGGCATGTCCGCGGCTATGGGTTGGGCCAAACTTATTCAGGGACAGCCCCATGGAGGCCATGCTTTCCACGAAGTCCCGAGCGGCCCCTTGTAAGGTCGTGTCGGCATGGATATTAAAATCCCCTAGGACAACCAAACTGGGTGTCTCCAGGAGAACATCCGCCACGACCTGAAGCAGCTCGGATAGGGAATCCTTGGTGCAGTGGGGAGGTCTAACATATATCATTTGCAGACCGAAGAAAGCAATATTCATTCTAGACATGGGGCAAGTAAGTGAAAGCCATCAATTCCCACTGCTGTTTCTGTTTTTGTCAGAATCCTCTGACATCCTTGTAAGGTTCTGATTTGAGCACAATCTGAACAGAAGCTCAAAATAGTCATCAAAGTTCATTTTGATATAATGTCAGATAAAGCCACTTCCGACCCTAGGGAGGAGGTGGGGTTGCGGGCTTCCCGCCCCCATCTCCTGCGCGGAGGCTGGCTCTCAGCCCCGTGCGTATGGGGGGAATCCTCTGCCGTGTCATCCCTGGCCAGCCTATCGGCTGGCTCAGAGGGCGTGGCTTGCCGCTCTTAAGGCAAGCACGGCAGAGGAGCTTCCTCTTTGCTGCCGATCAGCTGGCGAATTTCCCACCCACCGTCCCTTTAAGGTTTCCCTTTGACCTTGCTATGGACTTCAGTTGGTCGCCGTTAAGGGGCCTGGTAGGAATTTTCCCACTTGGCAAATTGGCACCGGCCATTTGGTCTTTTCGCCTACCTTGTAGCAAATCGTCACAACTTCCATGGTTTGGCGGTGAGGTCAGGGTATTGTTATGTAGGTGGATGGGGGGGAGGAGCGCCATCACCTCCCCCAGTTGTGAAGGGTAGTCTGGTAAAGGACTCTGGGGGCGTGGCCCTGTCCGAAGTCTAGGGAGGCCAGGGCCCAAGGCACACCTCTGAGTGGTGACCCCAGGGGAGTGCCTAGTTGATGTGCATCAGCAGGGCTCCCCCTGCTGGTGTTAACCCTTCCCGGATGAAACGTGGCCACAATTTATTTTAGTTATCAGAGCTTGGTGTGGTGTGAAACAAGGGTCCATCTATTCAGGAAGTCCGCCTGCTGAGCAATACCTCTCTCAGCCCACCTGCCAGGCAACCAGGAGGAAGGTCTCCACAAACTTGGGCCCAACATGGCGCAGGCTGCTGCAGCCTGAGCGTGTGACAGGTGTCCTCTGCTCGCTGAATTAGGGCTGAGGCCTTAAAACTCCACCCACAAGCCTCCTTATGGGAGTCCCCTCACAGGCTATAGATCCTGCCCACAGCTGCATCAAATTGGAACTGCAATACAAGCAGCACATAGGCATGGGGAAGTGAAAAGCTTGCCACCTCAAGCCAGCTGAGGCTTCCCAGTTGAGGCAATTCCTTCCCAACTCCACCAGCCAGTGGCCAGTCAAAACCCGAAATATACTCAGAGTTCAGAATGGATTTAATGATCTTTATTCAGCTCATAGTGGGGGGAGGAATGGAAGTTTCCCCAAAATATCTGCTTTATAGACATTATTTACACAATGGGCTTCACGTGATTGGCTAATTCCAGAATTCTCCTGTAGGCCAATCAGGTTGTGGATTCACTTCCATCTGGAGCTGGATTGGGTGGCTCCAGTGGACCAATCATACTGCTGCATTGTTCTAGGACCAATCATACTGCTGCATTCTGAATCCTATTGTTCTAGGACCAATCAGACTGCTGCATTTTGGATCCTATTCAACTCAGTACATAACAAAACCCATAATACAGAATCAAGGGAGAGGAGCAAGTTTTCTCCATTGCCTCATACCCAGGGCCCCATTGAGGTTTGATGAGGCCCTAAGCTACTGAAGGTAATGGGGCCCTTTATATGTCCAGCTGTCCTTTGTCAACAACAAATTGTCACTGTTTTTTGTGTTGAACATATGCTATATGGTAATTTATGGACCTAATAGATATCTAAAGCCATTTGCACATGTTGCCATGCAGAATGTAGGCACCCTATATATAGAAATGAGCAAACCAGTGATATTTTAGGGAGCAGGCTAGCAGGCGGGGCCCATCATAGGAGCCTACACAACACAAAACACTGTTGCTGTATATAGGTTTTGTTTTATTTGCTTTTTATCTTATATTTTGGAAATGTGCATCCAGTTTTTTTTTCCTTTAAATTTTTTTGGGGCCCCCAAGAGAGTGGGGCCCTAAGCTGTAGCTTGTTTTGCTTATACATAAATCCGGCACTGTTCACATCACATGGACGTCACAAAATGACCCTGTTATGTAATGTCACTGTGCCAAGATTTCCAATACAAGAAAAATGAACACCAAATGAGATAAACTCTTCAGATCAACCTCTGACAAGTAGCTTTTAAGACTCCATAAATGCCTTCAGAACTGGAGGCCAGGGATTGCCAATGCAAATTCAAGTAACCACGACAGGCTTTTTCTGGCTTTGTTATTTTTTACTTTCTTGCATCAGATTGAGGAGGATGGCCCAATTTCCCTGTACTAGGTCACAGAAGATATTTAGATAGCCACAACCAGATACAGCTGGGTGGCAGAAAGTTCACCTTTTTTCTGATAGGTTCTGAGGAGTGTCAGGGGGTGGACGTGTGACTCTTTCACATGTCCTTGCTGGGTTTATAAAGCTCTGGCCTCCAAACGCAGCCAGGGAGACAAAGGCAGAACTCACTTTTCCATTGTGGAGGTTGCAGCATTGTGGTCATCCTCAACAGAGCTCCAGCTCTCAAATCATTCAGGGCCATGTTGGGCCTGCAGTTTGTTCTGGGTATTCTCATATTCCATTTTGGTGCTGCACAGCAGGCAACGTTGTAAGTTATAACCAGCATCTTCTTATAATATTTATTTGTTGGCTGTGATTAGCTTCTTTGTTTAGCACAATGCTGCTGTTTATGAACTTCCAGGCCTTTGGTCAGGCTGACATTTCCAGCTAAGATGAATAGAGAGTCGTTGTAACTTTTCTCCAGATATTATTAACAGGGCAAGGTTAATAAGAGCAAGGTGTGAAAGTCTAACTGTAGGGATTTTTAGTATATATATATTATTGACTTATGCCCCGCCTTTCCCCCAATGGAAAGACGGCTTACAGATAAAAACAAGAAGGTAGGAAAATACTATGAAGCACTGATAAAACTAAAACTATATACATTATAGATATACATGTATAAAATCTGTTTAAAACATACCAATGATTGCAATAAGAACAGCAGGATTTTATGTCAAAGTGTTGTCAAGCTTTCGTTGGTGTCAAGTGGCCAGCAGTTGTACAGAATGTCTCCTTCTTGACAAGTTTCACTTGACAAAATTCCCTTACCTGTACAGGTATTAAAGGTGCAGTAGCCTGAATGAACCAGATTACATTTGTTCCTAATTGTCTGTGAATAATAAAGTATTGAATTTTATAATTAACGCATAGTTCTTCTCGGCCAGTATTGCCTAATGGCATAGCAACTTTCCTCATGCAGCTGAAAGCAGGCTTTCTGCCAAATAGCTAAAGGATGAGCTTTTCATGGGCTGTGAGTTGCTTTTGCTGGTACGAACTTATACAGCTGCTCTTTTGGGATTTCACAGGCAGTATGTCCTAGTAGTGCCTTCAGTACTGCGGAGTGGCTCTGCAAATACAGCCTGTGTGCAACTTCTCAACCTCAATGAGACTGTAAACCTGAATGTCTTTCTGGAATATGAGAGGCGTAATGTAACTGTTTTCCAAGAAGTTGTGCGAAGGAAAAAATTCTTCAAATGCAGGTACTTTGTGGTAAGTATTTCTTGCTTCCGTGACAATTAGAAAGAGGCATAAACGGAGAGGGAAAAGGGAAAGGGGACCACCATAGACTTGTAGAGGTGGAAGGGACACCAAGGGACATTTGGCCCAACCCTGTAAGGATGTTGAAATTACAAAATAGGATAGGGAAGAGGAGCAAGAAGGGATAGGAGGCGTGGGAAAGAGCAGAAAATATTGTTACCTGCTCCCCCTCCAATCTCCAAGCGGTGTGAGATTCCAGGTGTTCCAGATGCTTACTCATGGTTCGTATTCCCTTTTGGAAATGAGGCACAGCAGAAGCTGTGGTGTCGTTATGATATATGGTTTATTTACACATATATACAACCTCAGCTTACGATGGAGGGGTTCCAAGCAATGGCTTTCAAGCAAATTCTGTTTCTCCCATTCCAGCCGCTTTGGAGTCAAGTTGCTAGCCCACATGGTGCTCTGATCCTCACCCCCTCTTCAGTTTGCAGTGTTTTTACACTGGCACCTCCCCCCCCCACTCACATTGGGCAAACTACCCTTCTGGAACTCTCTCCTAAAAACTCTGGCATTATCTTCTGCTAACTACCCAGAGCCCGGAGCGCGGCTCCACCCACCTCCTGGCTGGCATATCCTTTACCTTCTTGCCTTATTTTTATTCTGTAAACGATCCTGAGATCTTTTGATGAGGGGTGGTATCTAAATATAATAAAAAATCAAATAAATAAATAAATAAATAGGTAAAGGTAAAGGGACCCCTGACCATTAGGTCCAGTCGTGGCCGACTCTGGGGTTGTGGTGCTCATCTCGCTTTATTGGCAGAGGGGGCCGGCGTACAGCTTCTGGGTCATGTGGCCAGCATGACTAAGCCGCTTCTGGCGAACCAGAGCAGCACACGAAAACGCCATTTACCTTCCCGCCGGAGTGGTACCTATTTATCTACTTGCACTTTGACTTGCTTTCAAACTGCTAGGTTGACAGGAGCAGGGACCAAGCAACGGGAGCTCACCCCGTCGCGGGGATTTGAACCGCCACCTTCTGATCAGCAAGTCCTAGGCTCTGTGGTTTAACCCACAGCGCCACCTGCGTCCCAAAATAATAGATATAATACATAAATAATTGGTCCACCACCTCTTTCCCCCCTCTTTTAATGGCCCATCTCTCTAGGTGATTTCCTGAATGGCTTGGCCTGTATTTTAAGCACTTTGCTAAGTTTGGCATCTGGCACACAGGAATTAGAAGAGAGGTTCTGGGATGAGAAGGGGAGTCTTATAACAATAAAATAATTATTAGCTGAGAATGCATGGGAAGCATTTTAAATGCTATCTTTGCAAGAACCCTTTGGAATAGGTCATTATTCAAAATATTCTCATCTTCCTATGGCAGACATAGTGCAGAGGCGGGAGGCCTCACCCTACTAAATGAAGGTCCCTATCAGGGACTGCTTAACTGACAACTTCCCAACTCTCACCTGTTACTTCACCATTACCCTACCATCAGAAACAGGGCAGCCAGTTAAGTTGGTCAGTCTGCCAATTTCAGAGCATTATCTATCTTGTAGCTAACAAAATACGGTGCAAATCGAACTGTGCTTTTAATTGGAACAACTCATGCATTCCTGTTGACATTTTTCAAAGTCAAACTGCTGAAGAATCACAGCACCTGCTGTGGTTGCAGAGACCAGCAACTCGTAACAACTGCTGCCTCCTGTGTTGTTTTTGCTGCGTTAGTATGGTGTAGTGGTTAAGAGCGGTAGGCTCGTAACCTGGTGAACCGGGTTCGCGTCCCCGGTCCTCCACATGGAGCTGCTGGGTGACCTTGGGCTAGTCACACTTCTTTGAAGTCTCTCAGCCCCACTCACCCCACAGAGTGTTTGTTGTGGGGGAGGAAGGGAAAGGAGAATGTTAGCCACTTTGAGACTCCTTCGGGTAGTGATAAAGCAGGATATCAAATCCAAACTCTTCTTCTGAAGTGATCTCTCTGGGGTACCAGCCTGGGCAGTGTGTATGGAGGCCCTGGGCTGCCCAGACAATCAGACCCCCTCTTGACCTTTGCTGATAAGGTCCCAAGGAAAGCAGAGTAATACGTTTGGTACCAGCCTGGCTGCAGAAGTTGCCGGAGGGAGGTGTTCAAGGCAGCATCCAACTCCATTCCATTCCAGCTCCCAAAGATATCCCGCAAGGCAGGCGATGTTTAGGATCAGTTTTCCTTCTCCTAGGCAGGCTAACTTCCCAGGCTGATGAGCCCCATCTGTTCCACAAGGCAGCATTTGGGGGAATTAAGTCCCCAAATAGATAACATATCCAATATTAAACTGATAAGAACTTCCTTTGGCTAACATCAAGTGCATTATCTGTTCTATCACATATGTTTACCAGACAGGTAAGCCATGTAGCTGTGAGATGCAGGGAAGGCAACTACAGGTGCTAGAATCCTTTGGAGAAAATGGTGGCAAACCACCACACATTTACAGGTCTATTGTTGTATCGCTTGGTTTCTTCCCTCACAGGTCCCTGAGGCCAGTTCCAACCCTGTGGCTTACATTACCATCTCTGTCAAAGGCGCCACCGTCAATGTGACAGAGAGGAGGGTTTTGGCTATACAGAACAAAGGCAGCGTTGTTTTTGTTCAGACTGACAAACCCATCTACAAACCTGGACAGGAAGGTAAGTGATGGTCACAGCATTATCTCTTCTACAGCAATGTGTAAAAAGTGTTTTGCAGCCCTTCCCAGACTCATCATGAATAGTCTAAATGCTGTAAATATGGGGAATTTTGGCAAGAACTGTGTGTTCAGCAGCAGACCCTGGTCTGGAAAGCCAAGACACTACTTTTTCTGGGACAAATTTGTGGAGGGGGGAATTATGGATACCACATCATCATCATCATCATCATCATCATCATCATCATCATCATATTTACTTATACCCTGCTCATCTGGCTGGGCCTCCCTAGCCACTCTGGGCAGCTCCCAACATATTAAAAACATGATAAAACATCAAACATTAAAAACTTCCCTAAACAGGGCTGCCTTCAGATGTTTTCTAAAAGTCAGGTAGTTGTTTATTTCCTTGACATCTGGTGGGAGGGCTTTCCACAGGGCGGGTGCCACTACCGAGAAGGCCCTCTGCCTGGTTCCCCGTAACCTCACTTCTTGCAGTGAGGGAATTGTCAGAAGGCCCTCGGAGCTAGACCTCAGTGTCAGGGCTGACTGATGGGGGTGGAGATGCTCCTTCAGGTATACTGGATCAAGGCCGTTTAGGGATTTCAAGGTCAGCCCCAACACTTTGAATTGTGCTTGGAAATGTACTCAAATGTGGTCTGACTGCTGAAATGTCCATAAATCTGCTACCAGAGGCAGTGTTAGGTTAGTGTGACCCATGTGGCACAACTCAGCACCACCACAATCCTATAGAACGGAGGGCAAGAGGCAGAGGGAGGAGCACTGAATTTTAGCATCATACAGGGTACTGCGGAAATTTTAGAGCCCCAAGTCCACCACTGCTGCAACAGATTAGTACAGGCTGTATACTGGGTTGGGAATGCAAGGAGGAAACCTAGAAAGGCTAAACTACTTAGGTATTAGGTATAATAACCCAGATTTCAAACTCAACCCACTTGACAAACCATGGTGAATAAAACTGGTAATCTGAGTCAACCTTTACTGTATGGCTGAGGTGGAATTTGAATGCAGGTTTTTCATGTCCAAATTGATCTCTTTTTTTCCTGGATTGCAGTTTCCCAGAATGATAAAAACTTGCTGTTAGCTAGCGGGAAAGCAAGTGAATTTCTCTCAGTCTTTTCCTTTCCCCTTCCACAGTGCTCTTCCGAATTGTTTCTCTAAATACGCGTTTTCAACCTGATCCTCAAACTGTAAGTATATGGTCAGGAGGAAGAATTTCCAAAATGCTCCTGGTTTATATTAAAGTCTTTGTGAACCATCTCATCCGCTTTAAAAAAGCAGATGCACAACCCATAACAATAGCTTAACAGCCAAATAAGCACGCAGAGTCTGAGGCAAAACTTTTTGGTTTGGTGTTTGCTTGGTCTGCTCCTAAATAGTAGTCTATGCACGTAACTCCAAATGAGATTGAATCAGACCAAAGTAAACAGTTTCAAAGAAGCTGTCTATGCAATTTGGCCTACTAATAAGTGCTTCACACACATGCAGCATTTTTGCTTTGAAGTTAAAAGCTAATGTTCTCCACTAAGGTTCCTGCAAATGGACTGAACATACCTATTGTGTCTGTGAATGATTTTGAATACTCTTTCTAGGAAATGAAGCAACTCTGGTCATTGTTGGAAAGTCAGTAAATAAATTAAACTTGTGGTAGATGGAATGGAAAGTTTAGCCATGGAACAAAGGGATATGATGACGTTTTAGTTATCCATTTAAAACGTATAGCAGCCTTAGCAGTTGTTTTAACAGCAATTATCTGCATTCTTGGCAAATTTATCAAAGCAGCAAATCTACAACATACGCATACAACAATAGTTTAGTACATGTTACCAATGCAGACAGGCTAATTTGTGAAAATCTAGAATTTCTTTTACCTCGGTTCTGATTAATGATGTCCTCAGGTTTGCCCATTTATTGGGGGAAAGGCAGTCTGCCTTGAAGGACAGGAGAACTGTCTATGGCTGTCTGCTAGCAAGCATACTCACCCAATATATTTTTGTTCATTCCTATGCATAAAATGCACAATATCGCAGCGTTTTAGCTGCAAATACTAAAAGAAGACTTGTTTCTAATCTTGCTCATTGCCTGAAACCTATTCCCTTATTTTGTTCCACCATCACTGAGATGTAAGCTATGCTGCCTCATATATTTAACAGAGCGAAACTGCACCATTTTTCATTCAGGGTTCAAATCATCCCTTTAAACACTTGTTGATTGGGAGTTTTGATGCTGAACTCTGAAAAGCTGTTGACATTTAAAATATTTTTCAAACACTAACATTCTCTTCACATTTATCTCTTTCAGTATCCTTTGGTCACCATTCAGGTAAGAGTCTTTATTTTTAAAAGATGCGTATCTGTATTGTATTGTATTGTATTGTATTGTATTGTATTGTATTGTATTGTATTGTATTGTATTGTTGCACCCTAGTCTCTGATCAGTGTGAGATTCCAGGGGCTCCAGGCATGTTTACCCAGGATTCATGTTTCCTTTTGGAAATGAGGCACAGTAGAGATTGTGGTGTCTTTCTGATAGATGGCTTATTTACACATGTATACAAGGGGTTCACAGCTTCAACACCCCCAAAGGGTCTTGCTTCTCCCTTAGCCACAGCCTTGGATTCAAACAGAACTCAGACATTGCTCTCTGAACCTCTGCTCACTGCTTTGCATCATCACAGCAAACTCTGCTCAGAAACTCAGGCTTTGTTCTCCTATCTAAGAGGTGGAGAAAGGTGCCACTCATTTGTCGTCTAGCACAGAGCCTTCTTTTCTTTGTTCTCTTAGTGGCCCATCACCCAGGTGATGGGTAGCTTATATTTAACACTTGCTGGATCCAGGAGATGGGTGAGTCTCAACCAGACTAAGACTCATAACTCTATTGTGCTTAAAACTGATTAAGTTTATGTGATTATTTGTAATATTCAGCTGCACCAGGGAATAAAGCAATTGGCAAACAACTTCTGTGAGGAAAAGGAAAAGTGCAGTTTGGCTGGGCTTAAGGCACAATCCACATCTATCTTTGTGTGAGAGGCAAAGGACTAGGATGAGGGTTTAGGAGGGGAAGAAGAGAAGGTACTTGGTGTCAGGGACTGGCTAGATGATGAGGATAGTGGGGGTACCAGCTGGGGAACCCCCAAGGGAAGCTGCAGAGGAGGAACACTCAGAGCCCTAGGATTGGTGGTAGGGCGCTGAGGTGGGTCAGAGGAAGAATGGAGGGAGGAATGGTTGAATGCTGAAGAAGAAACATGCTTTAGTGAGCAAGGAGAGCCTGTGACAGAGAGCAGCTCCAAGGACACGCATGGCAATGCGTAGGGTGGAACAGAGATTACAGGTGCCCCAATGTAATTTGAGGCTGCTTGGGAAATATCTGGCAGAGAAGGAGACCTAGAGCATGGGTAGGCAAACTAAGGCCCAGAGGATCTGGCCCAATTGCCTTCTAAATCTGGCCCACAGACAGTCTGGGAATCAGCGTGTTTTTACATGAGTAGCATGTGTGCTTTTATTTAAAATGCATCTCTGGGTTATTTGTGGGGCATAGGAATTTGTTCATTATTTCCCCCAAAAAAATATAGTCCAGCCCCCCACAAAAGTTTGCTGACCCCTGACCTAGAGGAAGTAGAGGGCAGGGACAGTCAGTCCTGTCAACTGTTGGCTTCCTCACAAACATTTTTTTTGCCTCTATGTTGATAGCCTTCAGATTTGGGCTGGTGTTCACTGCTACCTGCTGACTGCTAATCTAGTTCCTCCTGAAACTAAGCAACCTGAGTTGAATCTTTGGCTTCTTGCCTTAATGTGCCTTTATTCTGCGCTTCTAGGATCCCCAGAGGAACCAGATATTCCAGTGGAGAAACGTAACGTCTGAGATCTCTATTGTTCAGCTCTCATTCTCAATAATTTCAGAGCCAATTCTGGGAGACTATGAAATCATCGTGCAGAGTCAATCGGGAGCTAAGACCTCTCATATGTACTCTGTCCAGGAATATGGTAAACATGTGCACCTGTTATTTTCTAAGGTTCAGAAAACAATTAGGACTTGCTGGAAGATGAAGGTCCTTAATTTTCTGGCCTGGTATAAAAATGTTAAATCACAGAGCCTAGGACTTGCTGATCAGAAGGTCGGCGGTTCGAATCCCCACAACGGGGTGAGCTCCCATTGCTCAGTCCCTGCTCCTGCCAACCTAGCAGTTCGAAAGCAGGTCAAAGTTCAAGTAGATAAATAGGTACCGCTCTGGTGGGAAGGTAAACGGTGTTTTCATGCGCTGCTCTGGTTCGCCAGAAGTGGCTTAGTCATGCTGCCCACATGACCCGGAAGCTGTATGCCGGCTCCCTCAGCCTATAGAGTGAGATGAGCGCCGCAACCCCAGAGTCGGTCACAACTGGACCTAATGGTCAGGGGTCCCTTTACCTTTACTAATAAAGGTAGCAACTTGGATTTTCAGAAAAGCCACATACAACACACAGAATGTTCAAAGGCAAACACATACTTGTCAAAGCTGGAGTTGTATGTATTTGCTGGTAAACAAACCTATTAAATAAAGCTGACATTTTAGTAAAGCACCTAAAATGCAATTACGAAATGAAACAGTAAAACAAATCGTTCAGTGAGAGTCAACCGCTTGTTTTCAATGCTGTTTCCTTATAATAGTATCACCGTTCTCTTAGACGATTCTCGGTGCAAATGACATAAATTATCTTTAGAAGGTTTTCCCATTTTAAAGCAGTATAAAATATATTTTAAATAATAATAATCCTCAGTGCTGATAATCATCTGGGAAGTGTGAGGATGGTCTGTCTCAAAAGGTGGGTCAGTTGAGGAAAAGGCTGACCAGACAAGCCTCAAACTTTGCCTCACACACATGCCAAATCACTGGTGGAGCATATACCTGTACGAATAGTGCCCTGGGGTGTGTGTGTGTGTGCGCGCATGAGGAACAGCACATGGAGGGAGCCTGCCGCAGCTCAGCTTGCAAGGGGGGCACATTCATGCACCACAGTGCAGCCAAAGAGGGGGGCGGTGAAGCAGCCATCGACTTTCCTCCTCTCTGCCCCCAGGTCTGACCTGACCCAGGAGTGGAGCTGCAGCGTTGGGCCATCGTGAGAGGAAATTGTCTCTGCAACTCCCTTGCATGCTGGAGCAAAGCTCCAATGAGAGAGCCTGTCATGGGGGTGCCTAGTCGTGCCCCCTCAAAAAAATGTGCCCAGGGCCATGGCCCCCTCACGCCCCCCCCCCCCATGCTACACCAACGTGCCAAAGTGTTCAAAATCGCAAACTGTTTCTCTGGAATATATGTTTGGCTGTGTCTTTTTCACTCTTCAGCATTACCACTGTATGACATCACTATCAGTGCACCGAAAACAGTCTCTGTGGAGAATCCAGATTTCGTTGTGAAGGTGTGCAGCTCGTAAGTATTGGGCCCAATGGCTGAAGTAGACTTTTTTAGTGGTGGAGGCTGATCTACTGGGGCTAAGGCACAACACTACCTTTGAAAATGCCAGGCAATTATTAAAAATTCCCTACTTACAGTCTCAAAGCCATGTACTCTTTCCTGTCCCACACATAGTTCCCTCCATTCACTCATTAAAAGCTGCAGCAACTGTGGGGTGGAGTCAGGTAAGTAACTAAGTCTGAGCCACATACAAATCCAGAGCTTTTTTTTCAGAAGGTATCGATGGCTCTGCTTCCAACAGACCCCTTTCCTAGCTTGAGTTCAGAATAACTTGAATGGAGAGGGGTGAAAGAAAATGCTGTTAGTATTATTTAGAGCTTGCTTTTTGTGAATTTATCAATGAATTTTGAAAACAAAAAGCTTGGTCTCTGTACTTATCTGGATATGACTCCACATCCTTCCCCAAAGTTCAGATATAGCAGCAGCTGATAATGATTATTCACATTTTTAAGACTGAGATATGCATGGAAAATATGTTCTGCTGTGCTCTGATGTACTCAAATGAAACATTTATTTATTTGCCTGTTGGTGGAATGCTTTGTTTAGAAAGGTTTTTAATGTTTGATGTTTTATTGTGTTTTTAATATTCTGTTGGAAGCCGCCCAGAGTGGGCAGCATATAAATAATATTTTATATATATATTGAAGGGGTATGTGCAAACTCAGTAGCCCACCTTCTGCTTCCATTGTTTTCTCCATTTAGAGAAAAAGATGTTTTGGGTTAATTGAATAGTTAAATAAATTTTGTGGTGGAGAGAAAACACATGCAACAGGAAGCCCTTCTCCTTCGCATTCTAAAAGTATTTGCGTTAATTTTTTAGTGATTGATGTGTAGGTATAAACAGTGCATGAATTCAAAAACTTATGTTGTGGTATGGCTTAAGTTCTAAATACAGTGGTACCTCACAAGACGAATGCCTCGCAAGACAAAAAACTCGCTAGACGAAAGGGTTTTTTGTTTTTTGAGCTGCTTCGCAAGACGATTTTCCCTATGGGCTTGCTTCGCAAGACGGAAACGTCTTGCAAGTTTGTTTCCTTTTTCTTAACACCGTTAATACAGTTGTGACTTGACTTCGAGGAGCAACTCATAGAACGCAGTGTGGTAGCCTTTTTTGAGGTTTTTAAAGACTTTGGTGATTTTTGAAGCTTTTCCAAAACTTTCCCGACACCGTGCTTCACAAGACGAAAAAAATCGCAACACGACAAAACTCGCGGAACTAATTAATTTCGTCTTGCGAGGCACCACTGTATGCAGTTTGGAGTCAATCTTGTCTGAAAATCATACTTGCCCCCCCCCCTTACATGGAAAGTCTTCCTGTGTCCATAGATGTGCAGAGAATAATTGATGCTTTTTCAGCAAGGAGGAGACAATGGTACTCTGTACATGAGTAATGGCACCCTTTCATAAATAAATGATGCACAGGTCATATTGCGATGGAAATGGCAAGGTTAAAAATTGCAGCCCCACCTAGTCAAAATGTTAACAGCCACCACTTTAAGGAAGGTTATGTAAGGAATCGGCTGATGCCTAAAAAATTTATGTCAGCATGCAAAGGCAGCTGACATTTGCTGAGGCTGAATGCAAAACTCATCAGGTGCATTTATCAGAGGAAACACATTTCCAGTGCATCTCTGAATCTGTAGTCCTTTCTGTATTTCTAGCTCTTACGTCTAGGCCATCTATTCTCAAATACTGTATGCTTCTTTCCCTTCTAGGTATACGTATGGGCAGCCAGTTGAGGGGAAAGCTCACCTCAGTGTGTGCAGAAATCTCAATTTTTATGGAACTTGCAAGAGGGAACCTATCTGTGAATCTGTTAATAAAGAAGTAAGATACATAGTTCCTTATCATTTTCTGTCCTTCTCCTCCCTCCATTGTCTTCTCCTGTTTTCCTTTCCCATTAGGCCTTTTTGCACAGTCAGAAACATTTATTCCACAAATAATAATGCAGTCCAGTTTGCAATGAAGTCAAAAGTGCTGCATCGTCCAATCCTTTGAATTATACGCCGCAGACCTCAGCCCAGTGTAATATCCACAGTACTTATCCTGCCCTCAAGTAATGGATAGGGATGGAGCTGTGTACAGACTTGCTGCCAGGAGACAGATCATAGAGAATCACAGAATTGTAGAGTTGGAAGGGACCACAAGGGCCATCTAGTCCAACCCCCTGCAGTGCAGGAATATGCATCTGTCCCATGCAGATATCAAGCCCGCAACCTTGGCATTATCAGCACCACACCAGTGGCGGAGGAACCCTCTCTGGCACCCAGGGTGGGATGCCGAGGGGCGGGGTGAACCGCCCGGTGGCGCAGGCACGATGTCCATATGGAGTGTGCATGTGCGGCATCCTGTATGGAGTGCCACTTGAGGGGGGTGACACATAGCTGTCAACTTACAGATTTGAAAATAAGGGACCAGCAGTCTCGAAAATAAGGGATCAGCAGCCAAAATAAGGGATTTTAGTCAACCAGCAGCCAAACGAAGCCTCAAGTGGTGGTTCCCACAGCGCGGCAACCCGGCAAAGGGGATGCAGCAAGGAAAACCACCATCAGCTCTCTGCTGGGAAGCACTGAGCAAAGGCGAGTCCCCAGGCAACGCAGCCGATTTGATCGGCACAAAGCATGCAAGCTCCACCCCCCAGTCGTTCTTAGACTCCTTACTGGGTGAGCAACGCAGCCAAGCAACACAGTTGGAGCCTCCCTCCTCCCTGGCCGGCAGGGAGGGAGGGAGAGGAGCTGCTTCCTTTGAAACCCGGGAAATTTAAGAGACATCATCAATAAGGGACAGCAGCAGGACCCGGCGCTGGGATAAGGGACTTTCCCGCCAAATAAGGGACAGTTGACAGCTATGGGGTGACAAGATGGGTCCTGCCTTTTCCCAGCTGTGGAGCAGCCATGGGCGCGCACAGTCAATATGAGCACCGCTTACGAGGCGTCTGAACGGGCTGCTGCACATGCACATTCTGTACGGGCTGCCATGCATGCGGCATCCTGTACAGACTGCGCATGTGCGGCATCCCGTATGGAATGCGCACATGTGGCATCCATACTGACTGTGTGTGCCCTTGGCCGCTCTACAGCTGAGGGGAGGCAGGGGCCATCTTGTCACACACACCCCCCCAGAGTAGCACCTAGGTGGGACCGCCCCCTCCGCCCCCCACTTCGTATGCCCCTGCACCACATTAATCAACTGAGCTAGCCTCCCCCCTTTTCCAGTCTGTCGGATGTCAGCTCTAACATTGCCTCTACAAATCTGAACAAAACAAAAATGGTTCATAAAACTGGGGGCATGCGGGGACATAAGAATAAGGAGCCATTGCTTGGTGCTCATTTTTGCTTTTCATTTATTGCTGCATTCTAGAATTAACTACAGCTCACCTCGTTGGTCTACAGAGCCCCAGGAATTTTGAGTTCCTTCCTATATGAATAAGTATCTGGGTCACAGCACAAAGCCAGGGCCATGGAAACCAGTAGACTGGGGATTTGTGGAGTGGGATCATTTTCCTACTGTATTCTTCCTTGTGGAGTAATGGTGTCATAAGTCACCAAGTTCAGTCTGAAGCTTATTGGGTATAGGCTTCTTTGGTTATAGGCAGTATTGGGTACAGGCAGTAATTGGGTATAGGCAGTAATTGGTTAAAGCGCTCTAATGGCCTGAAAGCTGTTATTGGCTGAGCTTCCCCAGAATCCCGGAGAGGAGATAAGGGCAGACAGTAGGATCAAGAGATGCTGTGACAGAACAATTAGGGACCTATGAGAATACATGTCTGAGATGTCAGGAGGCCAAAGGGCCAGACATGGTCATGAGGGTTGTGGGAAGGAGCAGCCCAGGGGAATCTCAGAAGGGAAAGAAAGAGAAAGCTGGGAGAGAAAGCTGCAAAGATAAGGAAAGTTGGCTTGCATTGATTTAAAGACCTCTGAAACTTCTCTAATTTATTAATGGTGGGCTTCCAGAAGCAATTTCCAGCATACATTGGATACTACATGAAGAGGAAGATGTTTTTTTTAGGGCTGCCTTGGCTTGAGGAATTTAGGAGCAAAGGATAGGGCATGCAGTCAAATTTTCTCAATGAGCCAACTGAACATGGGCGAGAGAATTGAATCATGTCTGCAGGGCCTTTGAAGCTGTCCATGGGCACCTTTCAGATCTTCCATTGAAGGCATGGAAGCAGTTCTAGCAGGGCTATAGCTGTGTGAACAGGGCTATAGCCACTCCTGCCAAAATCTTCCAAATGGATATTGGATAATTTAAGCAAAAGCACACATCGGAAACAATACTTGGAGCTGGTCCACGGGAAATGGAGGGGCAACATGTTGCCTTCAAACTCAGCTCTCTTAGGGATGCTACAGACATCTGGCATGCATTAAAACACAGTGGCTTCTTGGAAGCTGTTTCTATTGTCATCAATGGCACTGGGCCAGATTTGTTGTTGTTGTTGTTTAGTTGTTTAGTCGTGTCCGACTCTTCGTGACCCCCTGGACCAGAGCACGCCAGGCACTCCTGTCTTCCACTGCCTCCTGCAGTTTGGTCAAACTCATGCTGATAGCTTCGAGAACACTGTCCAACCATCTTGTCCTCTGTCGTCCCCTTCTCCTTGTGCCCTCAATCTGTCCCAACATCAGGGTCTTTTCCAGGGAGTCTTCTCTTCTCTTCATGAGGTGGCCAAAGTATTGGAGCCTGTGCTTCAGGATCTGTCCTTCCAGTGAGCACTCAGGGCTGATTTCCTTCAGAATGGAGAGGTTTGATCTTCTTGCAGTCCATGGGACTCTCAAGAGTCTCCTCCAGCACCATAATTCAAAAGCATCAATTCTTCGTCGATCAGCCTTCTTTATGGTCCAGCTTTCACTTCCATACATCACTACTGGGAAAGCCATAGCTTTTACCATACGGACCTTTGTTGGCAAGGGGATGTCTCTACTTTTTAAGATGCTGTCTAGGTTTGTCATTGCTTTTCTCCCAAGAAGCAGGCGTCTTTTAATTTCATGGCTGCTGTCACCATCTGCAGTGATCATGGAGCCCAAGAAAGTAAAATCTCTCACTGCCTCCATTTCTTCCCCTTCTATTTGCCAGGAGGTGATGGGACCAGTGGCCATGATCTTCGTTTTTTTGATGTTGAGCTTCAGACCATACTTTGCGCTCTCCTCTTTCACCCTCAATAAAAGGTTCTTTAATTCCTCCTCAGCAACACCAATTAATTTTAATCCTTACCCCTCCTCTTTTTCAGCTGGGCAAAGATGGCTGCCTTGCCCATGTCTTCAGTTCCAAGACTTTTGAGCTTAATCGTTCAGGGTACTGGATGAACCTAGATGTGAAAGCCATCGTCACTGAGAAAGGAACAGGTAACCCCTTCCACATAATCAAAAAGAGACTGCTGGGAAAATAAATAAACAGCAGGCATGAAACTATTTTGGATAGTTTATTTCATATTAGTCAGCTAATTATGTTTGTTCTTGGACTCTCGCACAGGGATTCAGAGTGAACGTTCAGCCTACATTTCAGTTTCTCGGATACTGGGGACTGTGACATTTCAGAATATGGACCGGGACTACAAAAGGGGGATCCCCTATTGTGGTCAGGTAAAATGAGAAGCTGAGTATGACGCAGCCTAAATGCCTATATCTAGAGATGAGTGACTAAATTTCATCTCCTTTAGGAGTGAAACAGCAAAACTGAAGGAATGCCTTTCTAACTGAGAAACAAAACCACATTTGTCACTGAAATTTCTGCTGAAGGGAAGTTTTAAGTAAATGCAGGGTGGGACATAAAAAGATCTGCACAGGGGAAATATCTAATAAAGTCTGAGGAAAGCCAGTTGTACTAGTAACAAACATTACGACTGTCCTATAGATCCCCAGGTTGTCCCTAGATTTCATGAAATCTGAAGTGAATCTGAGAGCTTCTTTTTACTATGAATTTTTTGTTTTCCAAAATAATAAAACTGTTGAAAACAACATCTGGGTACAAGTCTAGTTATGCAATACAATATCTACAGAAAAATTAAATTGAGTATGTAGTGTCATTTCAAGCATATTCTTAAGACATAATCCACAGACAAATTTGAGAAGTTGGTGGGAGGCAATTGTTATCTTCTTCCCTTACATATGAAAAGAAAGGAGACCAGAATTCAACTGAGGTAGTTTTACTACCCTTCTAAGCCTTGCTAGTCACTCTGTGATAGCCACATCCCGAATGTTGTTGAACCTCAAGGGGTAACTCAGCCTGAGATTTCCAAAAAATATGCTATCGCCAAATGTGTGGCCACCAATAGGAAAACCCCCCACAAATCTTTATGTCAAATAGTGAGGCTAGAATCTATGTTTAACGAAAGCAGGGCTAAATCTGGATTTCGCGAGAGAGGTTATTTAATGGTTATAAAAATAATATCAAAGACCCTGGTCCAGAACGTATGAACGAGTTTTACATTCCCACCAAGCATTGAAATAAGATTCGAGATTCCCACATCCCCTTCAACAGAGAGGGAATAAGGATTTATTGTTTTTTCCTAAGCAAACCGTGAAACTGAGAGCTCTTGTAGAATACTAGGAATATGAGCAAGCTGGAAAATCTTCAGTTCAAGTCCCATCTCAGTATGTGGTGCACTCTGAAAACTTGAAATTTACTCTGTAATTATCAACATTAACATGAAGGTTCTTCCTCGTGTGAAACCCATGAGAAATGTTGGGGAAACCAAAATAAACAGTGCAGTCCTAATTCCCCGATCTTTGCTGCTTGATTGGTGGGTGGGTAGGCAGTGAAATGTCCACTTCTATAGAGACCCCTGCTGCTCCTGGGAGAGATCATCAGGGGGTTTGGGCTGGGTGTTCATCAGTATGCAGATGACACCCAGCTCTACCTCTCCTTTAAATCAGAACCAGTGAAGGCCGTGAAGGTCCTGTGTGAGTGCCTGGAGGCTGTTGGAGGATGGATGGCGGCTAACAGATTGAGGTTGAATCCTGACAAGACAGAAGTACTGTTTTGGGGGGACAGGGGGCGGGTGGGTGTGGGGGATTCCCTGGTCCTGAATGGGGTAACTGTGCCCCTGAAGGACCAGGTGTGCAGCCTGGGAGTCATTTTGGACTCACAGCTGTCCATGGAGGCACAGGTTAATTCTGTGTCCAGGGCAGCTGTCTACCAGCTCCACCTGGTACACAGGCTAAGACCCTACCTGCCCGCAGACTGTCTTGCCAGAGTGGTGCATGCTCTAGTTATCTCCCGCTTGGACTACTGCAATGCACTCTACGTGGGGCTACCTTTGAAGGTGACCCGGAAACTGCAATTAATCCAGAATGCGGCAGCTAGACTGGTGACTGGGAGTGGCCGCCGGGACCACATAACACTGGTTCTGAGAGATCTGCATTGGCTCCCAGTACGTTTCCGAGCACAATTTAAAGTGTTGGTGCTGACCTTTAAAGCCCTAAATGGCCTCGGTCCAGTATACCTGAAGGAGCGTCTCCACCCCCATCGTTCAGCCCGGACACTGAGATCCAGCGCTGAGAGCCTTCTGGCGGTTCCCTCATTGCGAGAAGTAAGGGTACAGGGAACCAGGCAGAGGGCCTTCTCGGTAGTGGCATCTGCCCTGTGGAACGTCCTCCCAGCAGATGTCAAAGCAATAAACAACTACTTTACTTTTAAAAGACAACTGAAGGCAGCCCTCTTTAGGGAAGTTTTTCATGTCTGATGCTGTACTGTTTTTAACATTCAGTTGGAAGCCGCCCAGAGTGGCTGGGGAAACCCAGCCAGATGGGCAGGGTATAAATAATATATTATTATTATTATTATTATCATTATCATTATTATTATTATTATTATTATTATTACTCCTTCCAAAATATTCTGTTTGGAGGCAGGCTGCCATTGGCTTTGGATCCACTGGATCCAAAGTCCCTCTGATTTCTCAAGGGGTCCAATTTTAAATGTCACCCGACTTCTGCAAGGTGACAGGCCTTCAGATGTGGTGGTCGCTTCACACCACTGCTCCTTAGCTAGGGTTCAGGATCGCTCTGCAAGATAAAGCCTTGGGTTTGGAGAGCATTGCTGAGTCAGAGATGAGCCACTGATGCCTCTGGGGTTTTCCTTCTCCTTCAGATAAAACTTGTTGATGTTGATGACTCTCCCCTTGGAAATGAGATTGTCCAACTACACGTCAACAACAAAAATGTGGGCAACTACAGCACCGATGGAAACGGCACCGCTGAGTTCTGTATTGATACCTCAACGTTCATTAGTTCAGCTATCCCTCTCAGAGTAAGTGACCAACAGAAGCCAGGGCTATTTCACACTTCTCCAAACACCTCTTCGCCTTTCTCTTTTCTTAAAGGTGCCAGTGCTGTGTTGCACATGTTTGCATGTAGTAGGTAGCTAGTACCCCAGTCCAGGACTAGGGAACTGTCTCCTTTAAATAACTACCGTATTTTTCCGTGTATAAGACGCCCCCATGTATAAGATGACCCCTATTTTTTTTAACCCAAAATTAAGAAATCAAGTTGTTTAGCTTTTTTTGGGGGGGTAGGGGAGGTCACTTCTGCCAATCGCTTACCTGCCTGCCTGCCACTGCCGATCACTTGCCACAGCCATTGCTGATCGCACACCTCGCCGTAGCCATCAATTGTCTGCCCGCTAGCCGCCACCAACAGCCCACCCACCCACTTGCCGCAGCCACCAATTGCCGGCCCAGTTGCCGCAGCCACAGCCAATCGCCAGCAGGCCTTGCTGCAGCCCCCAATCACCCGCCCAATCGCCGCTGCCAATCTCCTGCTTGCTGCTGCCATTAATCGCACGTTCCCCCTCTGCATTCACTATCCGTGTATAAGACGTCATCCAACTTTTGCCTAATTTTTTTAAGCAAAAAGCATTGTCTTGTACACAGAAAAATACGGTATCTCCAGTAATAGTTGGGGGGTACTCCTGAATCCTTTGTTGTCGCTTGAGGCTCAGGTGGCCTCAGTAGCCTCCGAGTGCCTTCCATCAGCTTTGGCTGGTGGCCCAGCTACGCCCCTATCCAGACAGGGATAGCCTAACTACTGTTGTCTATGCTCTGGCAACCTCTAGGTTAGATTACTGCAATGCGTTATACGCAGGGCTGCCTCTGAAGACGATTTGGAAACTTCAGCTGGTGCAGAATTCAGTGGCCAGGTTGCTCACCGGAGCAAGACAGTTTGAGCATATTACACCAATCATAGAATCATAGAATGATAGAGTTGGAAGAGACCACAAGGGCCATCGAGTCCAACCCCCTGCCAAGTAGGAAACACCATCAGAGCACTCCTGACATATGGTTGTCAAGCCTCTGCTTAAAGACCTCCAAAGAAGGAGACTCCACCTCACTCCTTGGCAGCAAATTCCACTGTTGAACAGCTCTTACTGTCAGGAAGTTCTTCCTAATGTTTAGGTGGAATCTTCTTTCTTGTAGTTTGGATCCATTGCTCTGTGTCCGCTTCTCTGGAGCAGCAGAAAACAACCTTTCTCCCTCTATGTGACATCCTTTTATATATTTGAACATGGCTATCATATCACCCCTTAACCTCCTCTTCTCCAGGCTAAACATGCCCAGCTCCCTTAGCCGTTCCTCATAAGGCATCGTTTTCAGGCCTTTGACCATTTTGGTTGCCCTCCTCTGGACACGTTCCAGTTTGTCAGTGTCCTTCTTGAACTGTGGTGCCCAGAACTGGACACAGTACTCCAGGTGAGGTCTGACCAGAGCAGAATACAGTGGCACCGATCCTGGTCCAACTGCACTGGCTACCAATTAGTTTCCAGGTCCAATTCCAAGTGCTGATTTTGAGCTATAAAGCCTTAAATGGCTCAGGACTGCAATACCTCAAGGACCACCTCTTACCATATGAACCTACCTGAACCCTGAGATCATCTTCATGTGCCTTCTCCTCAAAAGGTCCGGAGAGTGGCAACACGAGAATGGGCCTTCTCTACAGTAGCTCCCCATCTGTGGAATACTCTCCCCAGGGAAGTTTGCCTGGCGCTTTCATTATACAGTGGTACCTCGGGTTACAAACACATTGGGTTACAGACTCCGCTAACCCGGAAGTACTACCTCGGGTAAGAACTTTATCTCAGGATGAGAACAGAAATCGAGCGGCGTCAGGAGGCCCCATTAGCTAAAGTGATACCTCAGGCTAAGAATAGTTTCAGGTTAAGAACGGACCTCCGGAACGAATTAAGTTTGTAACCAGAGGTACCACTGTATACCTTTAGGCACCAGGCAAAAACATTCCTTTTTAATCAGGCCTTTGGTTGATCTGATTTACATCCCATGCCCTTTAAAATGTGGTTTGGGGGGCCTATTGGGTTGTTGTTTTTATTTTTATTATGTATTTTGTGGTTTTATATCTTGATTTTATTCTGTGAACTGCCCTGAGACCCCTGGGTATAGGGCAGTATATAAATTCAATTAAAAAAAAAAGGACAAATCAGTCACTAAAGCTGTATGTCCCTATTTGCAGCTTGTAATCCAGGCATAGGCAAACTTGGCCCTCCAGATGTTTTGGGACTACAACTCCCATCATCCCTGACCACTGGTCCTGTTAGCAAGGGATGATGGGAGTTGTAGTCCCAAAACATCAGGTGGGCCGAATTTGCCTATGCCTATTGTAATCTGAAGGCTTCCAATGACCCTGACTTGTCCAATTTTCCATAGAGAAATAATGTGATGTCCTGATTTCTACATCTTCCTCCTCTCTGCCCTCCCTTCCCCGTTGCCTACAGCTAATATATAAACCCAATGAAAATTGCAACAGCGATGGCTGGTTATTACCCTACTATCCAGAGGCCTATCATTCAGTCCAGCGCTTCTACTCCAGAACAGATAGTTTTGTGAAGATACACCAGGTGCCAGGAGAGTTGCCTTGTGACCAGGTCAGCAGAATCAAAGTCTCCTACAGCCTGACTATAAAAGGACAGAACACTGCAACCTTCTATTTCTTTGTAAGTATCAAAGAGCTGCTCGGTTTTCTTTATTTGACATGGAAGTATTTATTGGGGGTGGGAGGTCATATGCCTGCAAAAAAAGAAAGACGATCAAACAAACAGAAGGCCCCACCAAAATACAAAAGGAGGTACATGACCCTCAAACAGATGTCGAGAAGGAATTTTTACAGTGGTGCCCCGCAAGACGAATGCCTCGCAAGACGGAAAACTCGCTAGACGAAAGAGTTTTCCGTTTTGGAGGTGCTTCGCAAAACGAATTTCCTATGGGCTTGCTTCGCAAGACGACAATGTCTTGCGAGTTCCTGCTGGGTTTCCCCCCCCCCTTTTCTAAGCCGCTAAGCCGCTTATCAGCTGATCCGATCAGCAGATACACCGCTAAAAGCTGCTAATAGCGCTAATCCGCTAATCCTTAATTGGGCTTGCTTCGCAAGACGAAAAAACCGCTAAACGAAGAGAATCACAGAACGGATTCTTTTCGTCTTGCGAGGCACCACTGTATTAAGCTACCTGACTTGTTTCAAAGAAATCTTTTTCAAGAATGATTATTGTAAACTGTTCTGTGGCAAAAATGTGTTCCCAAAGCATTTGAGCCAATGCAGAGCCAGCGGGCGGGAGCAAGCTGATCAGGCACCTGGGGCAGCGCAAATGCCCTGCACCCAGGGGCGGGGCCAGTCGCCTAGGGGGCGGGGCTAGCAAGGGCGGGACGCTCCACTGGGCCTCTGAGGAATCTGCCTGCCTCCTCCCACTCAGCCACCCTACAGCTGAGGGGGAGGCGGCAGGCGGACCTTTTGGGGCAGCATAGAGCCTGCGGGCATCCAAGCCACCACCTCACTCCCAGCTGGGTTCAGCTGTGGCAAAGCCGGATGAGTAGATTCTATGATTCTATATGGTGTTTCCTGCTTGGCAGGGGGTTGGACTCGATGGCCCTTGTGGTCTCTTCCAACTCTATGATTCTATTCTATTCTATTCTATTCTAGATTGCTCCCATTCTGTATCATTGGTTTTTCTCTGCACTCTTCCTGAATTATAAATCTGACATCAAGAATCACAAAACAGAGAAACCAGTAGGAGAACACTTCAATCTCCCAGGACATTCTATACAAGATCTCAAAGTAGCTGTTTTACTACAAAGGAATTTCAGAAATAGACTGGAAAGAGAAGCTGCTGAATTACAACTCATTACCAAACTTAAAACCGTGGAAAGACCTGGGCTGAACAAAGACATTGGATTCTTATCTCACTATACATGACTAAACCATTTCTCACCCTCTCACCCCTTGCCTTTTCCTGTAAGACCTATTACAGTCGTTAAGAGTCGTCAACAGGCTCTCTCAGCTATCTGCCTACCTCCCATTCCCACCACCCTTCTGAGTAACACCCCTCCCCACCTTCTCACTATATAGAAGGATCTGGCAACTTCTGTTTCAGTGTATCTGAAGAAGTGTGCATGCACACGAAAGCTCATACCAAGAACTAACTTAGTTGGTCTTTAAGGTGCTACTGGAAGGAATTTTTTTATTTTTTGACTATGGCAGACCAACACGGCTACCTATCTACTACAGGAGAGAGAAAAATTAGTTTTGATACATTTCAAAATATCAAAGGGCTTCCAAACTTGTATTCATAATTGAGATTCTGCTGTGAGGTGATTTTTTTGAACCATACTTCTCCCATGCCTTTGAGTTACACTGCCTATTGCTTATTTCCCTCTTGGTGTACACAGGTACTGGTGAAGAACATAATTATAAACTCAGGCAGAAAGGTTGTCACCCTCCGTCGTGGTAAGTAGCGCTGTGCCAAAATTTAGTGTTGTTTGGTTTTCCTCATGAAAACGGCCATTTTGAAGGGTACGAAAGGGTCTGTAAACTGTTGTGTGTGTTTTCTTGTACCTGTTCACAGCTATTGTTGCCCCTCACTCTGCTCTTAGCTGTTGTTGGCAAGAATTCAGTTCCAATATGCCCAAAACGTTGAGAACTTTTCTTCATTGGTTTCCAAATTGGACTACACTATAGGGCTGATCTTGGAAAAACTGTTCCTGGAGTGCAAACTCGCTGCCTCGTTCCACAGTAAACCCTTAGGGTATTAGACTCCCCTTCAGTGGGGTACCATATTACACCCACAACAGCAGTTTCTTTGTTTCCCCCTGCTTGGGAATAATCTGGGACCCTCCAGCCTTTGAAACCTCATCTGGCTGCTACTCCATCTCTCTTCCCCAAGGTGATTTGTTTTCTTGGAGGGAGGTACCATATGTTAGAGGCTCTGGGTCAGGGCCAGCCCGCCCATGGGGCGGACTGAGATAGCTGCCTCAGGTGATGGAGTCCCCCAGGGCACCGCACCCACAGGTGCCTAACAGAAATGGCACTGGCTTCTAGCGAGATCTCATGAGACCTCACTGGAATCCACCGCCACATGACCCTGGTAAGTGAGGCTTTGGTAGAGGGTGGCAGAGGGGAGGCAGCAAGGGTAGCAAGTTCCCATTTTGCCTCAGGCGGAAATACTGGATGAGTCACCATAGCTCTGGGTATGGGAAGAATGTAGTTGAAATGTCTGCCTTGATTTTGCTTGCAAAATGTGCTCGTGTGTCAAATTCTTGCCCCACTGCATACATTCTTTTTTTAAAAGCCCCATTGGTTATTTATTATATTTGTATACCATGATCCTGAACGGTGATTGAGTCTGTTGAGCCAGTGTAACTTTTGTAAGTGTGCAAGCCTCTTTATTGTCTTCTCTCAAAGCCCTCTGCCAGGAGCCTTGCGTTTCAGGCTCATGACCCCAGCTTGTCTCTGATTGTTCTCCATGCAGATGATTTGGCAGCTTCCAAAGGCCACTTTTACATCTCGCTTTCTGTCGATGCAAACATGGCTCCCGTTGCCACGCTGCTGGTCTATACTCTACATCCTGAGAGGGAGGTGGTTGCTGATACTGCCAGATTCGAGATAGAAAAGTGCTTCCACAATAAGGTAAGATAATGCAATGAGGTAAGAATTGCAAAACACTTAATATGCAGGTAAAAGTAAAAGTACCCCTGACTGTTAGGTCCAGTCACGGACAACTCTGGGGTTGCATGCTGACATTAATAGTGTGGAACATGGCAATTTGCTCTTAGGAAGGCTCTTGAAAAGCTGGATGAGTTAAGCTTTAGTCTCTTTTTAGTCTTCTGGAATTTCAGAAGTTTTCTCATTGTATGGAAGTTGTATGACTTACACCAGATTGTGGGGACAAGTGTTTAGTGGTTGTCTAACAATCCCCCTCAGCATCAGCTTGCCTCCCTCCCTGATGATGTTTCATAGCCTGGGGACTAGCCATCAGTTCCAACAAGCATAAGACATGTTCAGCTAGAAGATGAAATAAATGTGCCCCACTCCATAATTCATTTTCTTATTCAGCTATACAGGAAGCCCCTACTGATAAGTGAAACAAACCCACTGTAACACAATAGGTCACAACAGGTGTCTCAATCTAAGTATGGTGGCTTTCTAAGAGTCTACGATGGAAAGAAGGCTTTATATTAAGGTCATCTAAGAAATCAGTTGGCCTTCCCATGAAATTAATCCTTCAAATGTTTTTTACTTGATTTCAGGTCAGCCTCCAGTTCTCCGTGAAGGAAGCTCTTCCAGCTTCAAATGTCAGCCTCGATGTCAAAGCTGCTGCCAACTCCCACTGTGCTCTGCGAGCTGTGGACCAGAGCGTTCTTCTCTTGAAGCCAGAGACAGAATTGTCAGCTGAAAGTGTAAGAGCAAAAGCCACCTGCCTGTTTGTGCCCACACCGAATCTTGCATGCTGAGTGTAATGATCTCAGGCAGGCAGGCAAGCCCCAATAAGAACTAATGAGTCTCTGGCAGTTTTATGCCACGTTTATTTACAATTTACATCCAGAGCATGGCTCTGAGCCTGCCGCTTTTAGCTACGAGTTGGTCATTCTGAGTCTCTGCCCCCGTCACAGCACAAAGGGCGCCAAAGTCCAGTCCTTCCTCTTTTGTATTTCCGTTGCATTTTAACCCTTTCAGCTCTTCTGGTTCTACCTCCCGGTTGCCTGGCAACCCCCTCAATGACATCTATCTCCTCCCCTCCCTCTACCTGTGAGCTTTCCATGTCTGGGAACTCTTGATGAAGGGGGGATGAACTAACCCACTCCTGCTCTCTCTGTGGCTGAAATCCCTCGCTTCCAGAGTCAGACTCTTGCTCCCTTTGTACTGGCAATCCTTCGTCTCCAGAGTCAGACTCTTCCCAGGCGTTCGATTCAGCCACGTCCCTGACATTGAGTGACGCAGTAAAGAATGCTGCCACCTTTCCAACCATGGCCAGAGGTGGATTTAGGGCAGCATGACCAGTTCCCCTGTGCTGGCCACCGAGTTGAAGGGGACGCTGTAGAGCACTGCAAGTATGACGCAGTGCACACCCAGAACAGAATATGAGAGGTGGGGACACCAAATTTGGGGCTTGTACAGGGTGCCACTGAAATTTGAAAGACCAAACTCAGTCATGATAAATTCACCAGCTCTGGCGTTTCTAGACCTTTCTCACCACTTGGCTATTTTTCGGGCTTTTGGGCCCTAGTTGAGAGACATGTTTTGTCCTGCTCTGAGTATGAGCCTTTGCTTGCTCCCATCCTGCCACCCTAAGTGGTAACCAGGATGACAAAGGGTTGGCTGAGAGGTTGCAAGGGCAGCAGAGATGTTTATAACAGAAACCTCTGCTTTGTTGATGTGCCACTTCTGTAAGGGATACACTAAAAGTTAGGGTTGCCATATTCCCAAAAGTGAGAATCCCCCCTCCCCCCCCCCCAGAAAAATATGGCCAGGTTTTCCGGATAGGTTTTCCGGATATTTTGTTGACTCTGCAAAAATCCACTCAGCCGCCATTTTGGCAGCCCTACTAGAAGCCAAGATTATACAGTTTGGAATCTTCCATGGCAAACACAGGTCCCACCCTGTGCGGGCTGAACATTTCAGTCATTTGTGACACAAAAGTTCAGTGTCTGTGTCCAGAATTTCATTTTATTTTTAGCCCTGTTTATAACAGACTTCTGCACTGGTTTCTCCTTCTTAGGTCTACAGTCTCCTTAGCTATGATATGTTTGGTTACTACTTCAATGGGTTCAACCTAGAGGATGATCCCCAAGAGCCTTGCATTCCACCAGACAACATATTTCATGAAGGCGTGTATTATGTTCCTGCTAGCTTCAACTATGGACCAGATATCTATGGAGAAATAAGAGTAAGACTTGCACATAGTTCTTTTGTGAGCAGTTAAGAGAAAAGAAATGTCTAACCATCTCCATTCTCAATAGTGTTTTGGAGGGGGGGTTATTTAGTGATTCTCAGCCACATTCCACTGGTACATGACTAAAAACGTATGATTTGAATATTTCTAACTAGCTTTCAAATTGCAAAGCAGTCAATGAAATGGAGTTTGGAATATTAAAGTCTATACATTCCAAAGTGGGCAAAGTGTCAGGTGACTCAGAGGAGACCCATATGAGTCAATCAGCTGACTTATAGAGGAATCAAGTGGGGTAGAGCTGGAATGTGGTCGAGGAGGAGAACTGGTGTAAACTGTTTTTCAAATATGTTTATATTAGGCAAAAACGGCATATAAAATAAGGAAAAATTCGCACTAAGATGTTGATTAATTTTCATGAGAAATCTTTTTTCAAAAGTTGCAATCATGTAGTAATGTGGAGAATTTAAGATTATAAATATGAGAAAGAGAGAGAATCTGAAATTGACAGATCCCTCTATGCCTAGGAAGAAATGATCTAAATAAAGAAATAATGGAGATGATAGTAATATTAAGAAAAAGAGGAATGTGTGCAAAATATTAAGCTATTTAATATTATTTTCAAATTCAGGCTACGGGTGTAAAGTTTGTAACCAACTCCCGGCTTCGGCAACCAGTTATATGCTCCAGTGGCCGTGGTCCTTTTCGGCCTTTTGAGGAGTCATCTGAATTTTTTGCCAGAACCACATCTGGCCCTATTCTTGCAGGTAATTTGGGTGGGAATGGTGCAAACCCGTAAAGTTAGATGGAGAATGAAGTGTAGCACTGCAGAATATCCTGGACTTTTCCTCAGCTTTTGCTACCATTCAGCATGGTTTCCTTCTGGAATGCCTATTTGGGATGGGAGGGGGGGTTACTATTCTGGGCTTACCTAGTGAGTAGGTTCCAGAAGGTAGCAATGGGGAACTGCTGTTCTGCCCTGTGCCAGAAGCCTGTTGCATCTCACAGGCTTTTTCACATCTTCATGAAGTTGCTAGGAGATGTCACCTGGAGTTTGGTTTCAACCATATGTAGGTGGAGGTAGTGGAAGTTCTGAATCTGTATGTGGCAGCAGTTTTGGACTGGATGAAAGTGAACCAGCCAAATTTATTTCAGACAAGTTGCCTGGGGTTCTGGTAGTCCTGGATTATATGTTTAGCCTATCTGGGATAGTACTGCATTCCTCCTGGAGCAGCAAGCTTATCATTTGGGGAATGCTTTCTTGGATACAGACCTGAACCTGGATAGCCAGGTGATTGTAGTGGCCAGCAGTGCCTGCCCATTGCTCAGTAATTTCAGCATCAAATGATGCATTGTGTGTGCATGAAGACCAACCTGCATGTTATCAAAAACACGGAGATACTGCTGGAAATGTTAGTCCTGTGTCATTCTCTCTTTGTGATGGCCTGGGACTAGGGCTCGGACTCGGAGCCAGAGGAGTCTCAGTCCGCACTGGATCCTTTGCCCCAGGTGGCATCTGAACCCAGTCTGGGGCCTGATTCTGAAGAGCCCCAGTCTGCAAAGGTTCCCCTGCCACAAACACCATCTGGGCCGAGTCAGGGGCCTGAGCCTGCCCTGGCTCCAGATGCGGGGATTACCTCGTTGCCTTCAGCTGGGCAATCACTTATAGCTGCTCCACTACCAACTGGGTCAGGAGAGGCTGAGGCGGCCTCTGGGTCTAGTAACCCACCGACATCTCCCAAGCTGCAGAGACTGAGGTCTGAGAGAAGGAGAGACCTGAGTACTCGCGGGAGGAGTGCTCGCCTTTGGGCGAGACAGGGGGGTGAGTCACTGGGGGATCGGGACCGGCCGTTACCCTGACAGAGTTAAGAGGCTGTCAGACCCTTCCCCAGGTTGCGGGAGCAATGTTGCTGTTTGCCAGAACCTGCCTGTGATCCTGTGCCTGACCTTGCCTGGTTTCCTGCCTCGTGTCCTGCTTTGGCCCTGTCGGACTGACTCCTCACAGAACCCTTGGATTCGGGACTGGACCTGGACCGTGTTACTCGGGTTACCCCCGGGCTCAGCACACTCTTCTATTTCAGGAACTTACGCCTTCCCCATGTCATATCTGCCATTTTGCTTTTTTTTTTTAAGAATATTTTTTTATTAACCAACCAATCACATCAAATCAAACCAAATTACATAAATTCCAAATTACACAGCCGAATTTTAAATTTTTGTTGGGGGTACCCATATTTCAAGTTCCGAAGGGATCCAATGAACTTCTTGCTTCTTACTGCTGTTTTAATGTCCACAAATCTAACCTTATGATGATCACAGTACTATCCAGTCCATTCTTATTATTTTTCCACAACTCTTGTTGTTATTTTCATATATTTTTCATTTCTCTTTGTGACCTCTGATAGTCTCCGCAAGCTGGTTAGAACAGTTTGTAATCCTGCATGGATATTTTTTTTTATCCAGTAGCCATATCCAGATGTTTTCCATATAACATCACTTCCATACATCAAAACAGTCTTAGCGTCATTAATCTTCACCAATCTGCCTCCTTTCTCAAAACCTCTGAGGAGATTCACTAGGAATGCAGTCTGAAAACAAATCCGTTCTTCCTCCTGGCTGTAAATCCTTTGGCAAGATGGCGACTCCGAATTAATTGCTGCGCCATTCCCAAAAGCTCTTATTGCTTCTCGGTCTCCATAAAGCATACTTTGGGTTAAAGTTTATCTCCACACAGACCTTAATCATCCTGCTTGGGTCAGATCAACCAACGGCATATCTGCCATTTTGCTGAGCATTTTCCAGCACTTGCTCCATATAACTGATGTCATTCCACAGGAAGGGTTAGGCTCCAGGTTGTTGGTTTCTGGGACCCAGGGGAGCTGGATAGTCATTGAAGTAAGCCAGAGCACGGTCCAAAACAGGCACAACTCCTTCTCAGACCAAGCAAGATTAATGTCTACAGATTTTTTTGCATAGGGGATAATGTAGCTGCTCCTGCGTCCTGCCACTTACCGCTGCAAATTCATAGAACTAAGAGTCCAGATATCCTTTCTTATTGTTTTAGACTCTGCGCCACCGCCACCGCCACCACCTCCTTCAGGAGACGTATCTCGAGATAAAGTTATTGAGACTGTTCGGAGGTTCTTCCCTGAAACTTGGATCTGGGAACTGTTTGGTATTGGGTGAGTTGACATTGGCTGTTATTGGCATTGGCCAAGGATTTTGCAAAGAACAATGAGTATCCAGGGTTGGCCAGCACCCAGTTTGTTCTACCTGGGAATGAGGGAGGATACTGTTTTACTTTGCATTTAAAGGTGAATATAGCTAATTCTCACTTTCTGAAGCAATATGCAAATCAAAACAAAGTCATCCTTCAGAATTTGCATGTCTCCAAATTTTGCAGTGAAGTTCTCCACCCATGTATAAAAATGCATGTATCAGTAAATGTAACTTAGAAGAATGTGTAAGATAAGATTGCTTTGCAAAAAATGATATATTTGGCAAGATTGCATACAAAGCTCCGTGTAAGAGAAATTTGCATCAAAATGCTGGTGGATTTTCATAAAGACTTTTTAAAAATAACAAAATGATGTAGGCATGTGGGGAACTGAATTTAAGATTGGGAAAATGGAAACCTGAGAGAAGCAAAATTGGCAGATTCAACCATCCCTGGTTCTACCCCAGGGGTGGTTAACCTGTAGCCCTCCAGATGTTTCTGGTCTACATTGGCTATGCTGAGTGAGGCTAATGGGAGTTGGGAGTCCAGCAACATCTAGTGGGCCACAGGATCCCTCTTCCCGATCCCCCTCCTCTTTGCATGTCAGTGCTCTTTCAAGTTAAAGGGGTGGTTCTGAGGGTACATTGCCTGAGATCTACCAAAATCTTGGAAACAGCTCTAGCTGGGAATGACATTCCCTGGGTTCAGTGCATATTCTGATTGCGTTATGCAAACCACAGAAGGCCTTTCACTGCTCTGTCTGGCAATTTCTGCACAGGTTTGATTCTGTTTATAGAATCCTAGAATTGTAGAGGTGGAAAAGACCCTGAGGGTCATCTAGTCCAACTCCCTGAAATGCAGGAATCTCAAGAAAATCATGCATGGCAGATGACCACCCAATGCCTGCTTAAAAACCTTCAAGGAAGGAGAGTTTATCTCCCTGGGAGTCTATTCCACTGTCAAACAGCTCTTACTGTCATAAAGTTCTTCTTGATATTTAGTCCGACTCTCCTTCCTTGTAACTTGAAGCCATAGGTTTGGGTCCTAGTCTCCAGAGCAGGAGAAAACAAGCTTGCTCCATCCTCCACGTTGACAGCCTCTTAGCTATTTGAAGATGGATATCATATCTCCCCTCAGTCTCCTCTTTACCAGGCTAAACATACGCAGTTCCCTCAATTCTCTTTGCTGCTCCCCACTAACAGAGTTTCTATGCTGCCAACCAAATGATTTTTGCATCTGCTGTAACTCTGGACTTACCGTAGTCCTTGCAAGGTCATGTTTCTTCCCCCACCCCTTCTGCTATCCAAAAACAGGATATGTTTTTGAGGGTCCTGTCTTTCTCCAATTATCAGAAGCGGGTTAGCAAGAACAGTACAGTCATACCTCGGGTTACAGATGCTTCAGGTTGTGTGATTTGGGGTTGCACACTGCGCCGAACCCAGACGTACCGGACCAGGTTACTTCCAGGTTTCGGTGCATGTGCAGAAGCGCTAAATCACGCTTTGCGTATGCACAGAAGCACCGGATCACAACCCGCACATGTGCAGACGTGGCGCTGCGGGTTGCGGACGTGCTTCCCACACGGATCACATTCGCAACCCGAGCATCCACTGGACATATAGTGTAGCCTGCTGCAGTAGGCAGAGTGATTTTTTGATTTTTTTTAAGTGATGTGGATTTCAACTTAACCCAACACCATAAGAACATGGTGAGGCTTTTCCTCTCGGTAATGTGGATATAAATAGTCAAGCCTGTGTTTCCATATATACCTTTTTTGTTTTTCTCTCCTTATTAGTTCAGATGGACATGCAAAACTCACCTACACCGTCCCTGATACCATCACAGAGTGGAAAGCCAGTGCCTTCTGCTTGGAGAAGCAGGCTGGGTTTGGCATCTCCAGGCCTGCCACCCTGATTGCCTTCCAGCCATTCTTTGTTCATATGACGCTGCCTTACTCCATAGTTAGAGGGGAAGATTTCCTCTGTAGAGTCACTGTCTTCAACTACCTGCAGGAATGCATTCAGGTTCATCCTCTCATTCATTCTTTGCTCTCTTTCATGTCTAGAAAAGGCCCTTGCATATTGTTTTTGGGGGTTGGGGTGCAAACCATCCACATCAGTGAGATAAACAGGAAAAGGTTAGACTAAAGCACATTACACTTGCAAACACATAGATTCCTACTGAGTTTGTACCAGTTTAGATGTTGTGCCTTTTCTTAGGAATCCTGGGGACTGTAGTTAGTTAAGGTGCTGAGAGTTTCCTTTCAGAGATCTCCAACTCCCTTCTCACTACAATTCCTTGGGAAGTGAGACTGATGGCTAAACCAGTTGCACTCTGTCAGGGCTTTATTGGCCTATATAAACAATTTGTCTTTTTAATTAGCTGGCTTAGTTTATAACACATTCCCATTTATTGCTTTTGCATTTGTATTTAAACAGTTAGATGCAGTTATGTGCAAAGGATATACTTAGAACATTTACAGTGCCTTCTGATGGCCTACATAATAAATGTTGAACTACATTGGTTCCTTGATCTGGCAGAGATATTGTTTACACTAGTGCTGTGCATCAGATTCAGATAAATCCTGAACCCAATTGGGCCAATTCAGGGCCCTTTGTGCCCTGTCTGGCTCAAGTTGAAGTAGCCACAAATAACTGAAGAATGGATTGAGTTGTCCCAAATCTGTAGATCACTACAGTTTCTCAGAAAGCCAGACAGACTGTCTCCAAACTGTTGCAATTATTAATTACAGCACCATATAAGGAAGGAGAAGGGGAGGAAGGGAACTGAAAGAGGGCTAGAATGATCTCACCCAACTTCACCAATGATGGTGTTTGGAGAGAGAAGCTAGATTTTGAGAGCTGCCAAGGTAGCCTAGAATGCTATCACCCAACCCAACACTTTCCCAGTACTGTCCCTTAGAAAGTGTTTAGTGGAGTTGAGTGGCATTTATTAGGCTTGTGTTCATCCTCTATCCTTTCCCAATCCATCCCAGTATTGTTCTTATTTTATTTTAAGTTTGTCTCCAAATTTTGGCTCTAGGTTAGTTTTCTGTTACTATAGATCCCTGCTATAGTAGAGGAGACTGAATGAAATACCTTTTTGTCTTGGTTTTCTCTGCCCTGTTTGAGGTTAAAGCATCCTCCCTTAGTCCTAGGAAGCCACGCTAACTCTGTTAATTAACTGTAGTTTCTCCCCTTATGGCAGGTCAATGTATCAATGGCCGAATCCCGGGATTTCCAAGCCCAACTTCTCTCACCTTTGAATGATAAAGGATGTGTGTGTGGCGGTGAGAGGAAAACATACATTTGGAATATTAGCGTTAAAAAACTTGGTGAGTGAGCTTCTTTCTTCCTTTCTGCTTTGTAAACTGGTAGTCTTGTCTGTTTTAAACTTGCATAAGAAATGCAGTTCACCAAATGTAAATGCAGAATGCCTGCACATCTGACCAACCAAGTCTTTCTTTCTATAACCATGCCCCTCCTGCAAGACAGTAAAACCAAGAGATTTTATCAAGCTTCTGGTGGGGTACATTCAGCTTGATGTTTGGGAATGGGTGACTATGTCCATTTTGTTTTCTCTCACTTTCTGATTTTTCCATTCTTAAATTTAGTTCTCTACTTCAGTTTGTTCATTTCCCCCCTAATAAATAAATCAAAAAGCCATCATGAAAATTCATCAGCATTTGGGGGTGATTTTTCTCCTACGGTATGCACAGTGCTGGATTTATGTACAAGCTAAACAAGCTGTAGCTTGGGGCCCCACTCTCTTGGGGGCCCAAAAAAAATTTAAAGGGAAAACACTGGATGTACATTTCCAAAATAGAAGATAAAAAACATATAAAATAAAACCTACATACATTGTGTAGGCTCCTGTGATGCAAGTAATGGGCCCCGCCTGCTCCCTAAAATATCACTGATTTGCTCATTTCTACATATAGGGTGCCCACATTCTGCATGGACTGGTTGTGTGGCAACATGTGCAAATGGCTTTAGATACCTATTAGGTCCATAAATTACCATATAGCATATATTCAACACACAAAAAACAGTGACAATTTGTTGTTGACAAAGGACAGCTGGACATATAAAGGGCCCCATTACCTTCAGTAGCTTAGAATCATAGAATCATAGAGTTGGAAGAGACCACAAGGGCCATCGAGTCCAACCCCCTGCCAAGCAGGAAACACCATCAGAGCACTCCTGACATATGGTTGTCAGGCCTCTGCTTAAAGACCTCCAAAGAAGGAGACTCCACCACACTCCTTGGCAGCAAATTCCACTGCCGAACAGCTCTTACTGTCAGGAAGTTCTTCCTAATGTTTAGGTGGAATCTTCTTTCTTGTAGTTTGGCTCCATTGCTCCGTGTCCGCTTCTCTGGAGCAGCAGAAAACAACCTTTCTCCCTCTTCTATGTGACATCCTTTTATATATTTGAACATGGCTATCATATCATGAGCTTAGGGCCTCATCAAACCTAAATCCAGCCCTGGGTGCGCATTTTTAGATGCAGGTTTGTGTAGTCCTCCCTCTGTCAGGGCACACTGGGAGTGTCTCACAGAGTTCTCTCTAGAAAACCTCCAGGAAAAATTCTGTGAGCTTCAACTCATATCATGTCCCTATAAATTGTTGGCCTGACTGCCCTTTGAATATCCCACTGTTTGCCTAATACACACATATTCACGTGGCAACTTTTTCTAATAAAATGAATTTTTGTATGTTATTTTCACTAATTTATGCATCCATATGCATGCTTTACCCTAGTACTTGCATTTTTGTATACGTTGCTTGTCAGGAGAACTGCATTGCAAAATTTGCGGAAGTGCAAATTTTGAAGGATGGCTGTGTGTCAGTTTGCATATTATTTCAGGAAATTATAATCAGGTATATAAACCTTTAAATACAAACTGAAACAATTTTCTCCCTCATCTGTATCCACAAGTTTGCAGGTCTATAACTGGCCTGTTTTCCAGTGTTGATCATCTCCCTAATTTTGTAGCTCCGTAGAACTCAATAGTTTAATTCTATTTTTGTTCATTTGCATGAACCACCAGCTCTGCATTCTATTAAGCTCAGATCCAGTTTCCCACTAGGAGTTTTTCAGTATCCTGACCCTTCTTGCTTTCAGAGTTGTATCTGTAGAAGAAATCTGAGAAGCTGAAAATTTGCCCATGAAAGGTTTTATTTTGGGTTTTTGCTGCATCTTTTCCAGGAAGGATATCAAAAAGACAACCCACCATGGGTAAATTACATGCAAGTTCCAAAGAGAAACTGGCACAATGAGAGCAAGATCCTTGCGCAGAGAGAAGGCAAAAAACCTAAATCAGTTTTCTATTTGTAAACTTCTTTCTAAGAGCTCATCCAGACTTCCTTTTGCGTTGCGCTTTAAAGCTTTTCAAGTGGGTTTTGTTTTCTGGTTTTTGTCCCGACTCTTTCGGCAGGAAAATCCATGTTTTATCACTGAATTGGAGCAAATGGCAATCCACACACACAAACTATTACTGCTTGCTTCGATTCAACAGTAAAATGCAGGTTTTCCCAGGGAAAGTGCCAGAGCAAAAATAAAAATTAAAATGTTTGCTTTCAGGTGCTGTGACCTTGTCTGTTACTGCTGAAGCTCCAAAAAACAGCGGGGACTGTGGAAATGGTACATCTGGGGGCTTGGATGTGGGACGGAAGGACATCCTGATCAGAGAATTGCTAGTAGAGGTACAGTGGGAAGATCTGAGCTTCAAAAAATGTGCTTCCTTCTCAGCGGCTAATTAGCTAATTCAGTCAGGATCAAATGTGGAGCAATTCCCTTTTTCGCCTGCAAGGATATCTCATAGTTGCTACACACTGCATTTTACACTCAGTGGACTGGACAATCGTTTCCTTCCACTACTGTGCAAATACAGTATAACATCCGAAGTACTTCGTGTTATTGTCATTTTGAAAATGTAAGTAGCCTTTATGAGTTGAAAGGCAGGAAAGAAAAACATTAAATGATGGTGATGATGATAATTTATTTATACCCCACCCATCTGGCTGGGTTTCCCCAGCCACTCTGGGTGGCTCCCAACAGAATATTATTATGATTAACAAAGCAATAAAACATTGAACATTAAAAACTTCCCTAAACAGGGCTGCCTTCATATGTCTTCTAAAAGTCAGATAGTTGTTTATTTCCATGACATCTAATAGGAAGGCATTCCACAGGGCAGGCACCACTACCGAGAAGGCCCTCTCCCTGGTTCCCTGTAACCTCACTTCTCACAGTGAGGGAACCACCAGAAGGCCCTCGGAGCTGGACCTCAGTGTCCAGGCTGAACGATGAGGCACTCTGCATTGTGAAATTCCAGTAGCAAAGCTGGATCAAAAAGCACCCCTCAAACCGTGGGCCTAATCCTTTAGCAGGGAGTACAGCCACCCCCCAGAACACCTGAATACCACCATCCAAGACAGAAAAACCACCAACCAAGAGGATCTCTTTCTTTGGTCAGGATCCAGTTTTAAATTCATTGGCCCTCATAAAGCTAAGTGTCATTCATAGACAGAGGACCAACAGTTCTACCACAAGTGGATCTATTAGCTTGAATCACTGCATGAACTAGAATTAAAACAGAGCTGGTAATGGTGGATAAACCTTCATTTACTTTGGACTGGAACGTCATCCAAAAATGTAGTATCTTGATTTCTTGGGTGGGACTTCAAACTGTGTTTGTTTCAGGAGTAAAATTTGACTTTTAGTAATTCACTGGCATAGCATTCTAAAATAGGTATATTTTGGAGATTAAATGGCGAAGGATACTTGTATTGTACAAAAAGGCACCAGAAATCAATGTGCTCTTGGGCTGCTTCTGTTTATTTCCACGGGTCTCATAGCACAGAGTTACCTGATAGGTTTTGTCTTAAAGATCTAAACAAATTAATAATAAATATAGACGGCCAATGTGCAGAACTGCAGTTTCTGTCTTATAACTAGCAGAATGGTCAGTGACTACTGCTCTCAAGAAGAGACGGAGGCAGAGAAGAGTGGGGAGATATGAGAACTCAACAATTCTTTATATATGCAACAGTTTAAATGAATGGCGGAACTGGACAGTTTTAAGTTTTGACAACTTGCTGGGGTGTGTGTGTCGGGGTGTATATGTTTAACTTGCTCTTAAGACTGTCTTGTTCGTTTTCGTGAATTACATTGTAATATCCAGCATCTACAAGCAACAAAAATCTGATTGACGATAAGCAAGGGAATTCAGATTCCAAAAGCCATAGTAAGCCTAGACAGATTTAAGTCAGCATCATGTTACACTACAATATAATATTGCTTCTCAATGTGAGTGTCAGTGGTGATAGTTATCGTTTATAAAGATCTAGGATTTCCCTGTTTTGCTATTTCTTTGTTTCATTCATTCTTCATTCATTCATTTGTATGTCCTCTTTCTGCCTCTTTGTTCTCATAGTCTGAAGGCATTGAAAGAGAATTAACCCAGAGCAGCCTTATCTGTGCAAAAGGTAAGAGGGTTGCTCTCTTCTGGTGGGCTGCTATGAGCATGGGAACTGGAGGAACCTGTCAAAAAGTGATAAAAGGTTCATGGGATCAACTAATAGTACTGTACCTGGGGATGCTGGCTTTTCCCTGCTACCTGCAAATAAAATAAAAATAAAGAAGAGCCTTGCATCACTTCTGCTGCACATTTTCTATGCTCGGCTTATATGGGGGAAATGATTAAACCAGGGTTTAAGGGTTTATTTTTGAGCCCTGTCAAAACACTAGGATGTACCTAGTCAGAAGAGGAATGCTTCCAACATTCTCCTCAGCTGAATTTCTGTTGATTTTTGGCGTTCCAAATTACCTGGGGTTGTTTCTGAAGTGGAACTGGGCTCTTTTGTTCTAGTTTTCATATATATCTGAATGTTGTACAGAGCACAAACACAGGCAGTTTGCCGCAGTTCTTTGTTCAGTTCATTTTGTCTTCCATTCCTCTACATACCTAGTGTGCAAAAAAATCACTTTTGTTACAGTATTTATGGCTAGTTGACTATTATTTTTGCATAGTGTTTTACGAATGTGCAGGAACATCGGTAAGAAAATATACCGAAAGCCTTGTATGGTAACATCAAGACTGCTCGACTGTGAGTGGGTTGTCGTGAGATCTAGGGCTTCAGTTCTTGTGTTCCAGTTATGGAATTCCTTGTCCAGAAAAAAATATGCCTGGCCAATCTTTGTGCAATGGCCAGACAATTTTCTCTGGGCAAGATCTTTTGTGAATAGGATGGTGTGGCGTTTGCCCTCCTAGGTGTGTGACATCATACTGGGTTCATAAGGAAAGGGTTAACTAAGTGTAAAATGACTAACCAATAGGAACCCAAGAGGAGGAGTTAGAGTTAGAGTTGTTAAGAAGTCAGTCTGGAGTTAGGAAAGAGACAGAGAAAGGATAAGTCTGTAGGTTGGGCTAGTCTGATGTGGGAGAGTGAGAGAATCTGTTAAGAGGAGTCAGTCAAACAGTTGAGATAATCAGTCAGAAGGTATTAGGAAGGTATAGGCCGGTAAAGAAACTAAAGTTAAGAAACTGACAAGAATATTATCTGAGAAACCATAAACTTGTTTAATTGGTTCAATTTTAACAACTGTCTGGACTCAGTGTGTACCCGAGAGTAACGGGATCACTAGAGCGTCAAACGTCCGGGGACCCTGTGTGATCGCCACAGATGGCGTCAGGGCTGAGCGGCTGTCAGCTGTCAGAGATGAACCAGGAATGGCGTCATGGTATTGCAGCGGAAGAACTGAGATAGGGGTCAGAGTCACGGAAGGAAGCCAGGAGAGCCCTTGGAGGCTGTGTTGCCAAAGGGGTGCTTCGAAACCTGGAGACCTAGGGAAAAACCTGCCTCGCATAGCAGTGACCCTCACAGCAAGCTTTTGAAATGTATATGTGAACAAGCAGAAGAGGGCTCTCCCACATTTATAAATAGGCAGCAAGATCAGTCTCTTGAAGCTGATTGTTGTGCACCTATTTATGCTTATTTTCTGCATGTAGCACTTGGTTTCTATACTCCTTTGCATTCAAATAAATAAATAAATAAATAAGAAAGGGAAGGAAGGAAGGAAGGAAGGAAGGAAGGAAGGAAGGAAGGGAGAAAGAAAGAGAGAAAGAAAGAGAGAAAGAGAAAGAAAGAAAGAGAAAGAAAGAAAGAAAGAAAGAAAGAAAGAAAGAAAGAGAGAAAGAAAGAGAAAGAAAGAAAGAGAGAAAGAAAAAAAGAGAAAGAAAGAAAGAGAAAGAAAGAAAGAGAAAGAAAGAAAGAGAAAGAAAGAGAAAGAGAGAGAAAGAAAGAGAAAGAAAGAAAGAGAAAGAAAGAAAGAAAGAGAAAGAAAGAAAGAGAAAGAAAGATTGGTAAAATAAGCTATTGAACTATGCAGGACATATTAGTTAATTTGAAACCCAAGAAAGAAAGAGGACTCTGAAATGTCTAATGCATATCTGTTAAGCTTTGTGTACAGATTTTTACATTAGGAAAACTTTTATATGTCACTTGTAACATGATGAAGAAGGTTTAAAATTGAAACAGAAAGAGTATAAGGTTTTTTAAGAACGTGCATGAAAGGGTATTAAATAATGAAACTAAGAGGGAGGGGGAGTCAATCAAAATTATGATTCAAAAATTTGTTGAAGATTTTTTCTTGTTATATTATATTTGGAAATTTAATAAATTGTTATTTAAAAAATGTATTTAAATACATTTTAAGTTTAATATTTTAATTGCAGGTGCTGTCGTCTCTGAGCCAGTGTCTCTGAAACTCCCTGAAAATCTGGTGGAAGGATCAGCCAGAGCTTACTTCTCTTGCATAGGTCAGTTTGTAGGTTTCTTGAAAGGACAAGGTTGTCGTTCACTCTCACTCATTTGGGTAATAATCTTGGAGATGTTTTAGCTGGAATCTTATTTTGCTTCTTATGAATCAGGAGACATCTTGCATGTCAGAAAAGATTTGCTTGCAAAAAAATGCACATATGTCATGCTGACAAAACAATATTTTTGACAGGAGACCTCATGGGCACAGCCATGCAGAACCTTCATCAACTTCTCCGGATGCCCTATGGCTGTGGGGAGCAGAACATGGCACTCTTTGCACCCATCATTTACGTCATGGAGTATCTAAATGCAACAGGACAACTGGATGAGGAGACCAAATCCAAGTCCATTGGATACTTAACCAGTGGTAGGAGGCTTGTGGGCATTCCATGGCTGTCGTGTTTGCCACAGTGTGAACAGAACACCAAACTAGATGGACCTTTCCTCTCATTCATTAGTGCTTTCCTTATATCCTTATGGCTAACACTTTCCTTGGCATTCATTCTGCCCTGGACTAAATGTGGCGTTGGATTGAACTGCAAGCACACAAACACACATACTGCCCATCATCTTCTCTGAAAATGTCCACTGGAAAGGCCATTTTACTTTTGAAACACAACGTGGATCTGCATTTGCGGATCCAACCTTTTAATTTAATTAAAAACACTTAAAGGTAAAGGTAAAAGGACCCCTGACCATTAAGTCCAGTCGCGAACGACTCTGGGGTTGCAGTGCTCATCTTGCTTTACTGGCCGAGGGAGCCAGCGTTTGTCCGCAGACAGTTTTTCTGGGTCATGTGGCCAGCATGACTAAGCCGCTTCTGGCGAACCAAGAGCAGCACATGGAAATGCCATTTACCTTCCCGCTAGAGCGATACCTATTTATCTACTTTCACTTTTATGTGCTTTCGAACTGCTAGGTTGGCAGGAGCAGGGACCGAACAATGGGAGCTCACCCCATCACAGGGATTCGAACTGCCGACCTTCTGATCGGCAAGCCCTAGGCTCTGTGATTTAGACCTCAGCACCATCCATGTCCCAAAGAACACTTAAGGGTGTTCTAATCATATAGTCAAATTTTATGTTGAGCACTTTAGGGGGGAAATGCTGTTTCTTTCCTGCGGCTGAGAGCTGGCTGCTCTGCTCCTCTCTCTGGGGTCACATTTTAATTCTCCCTCCCTCCCTCCATGTCCTTTGGAAGAAGCAAAGGGCAGGAGGAGAAACTAAACATTGCTCCTGAATGACAATGGATGAGGTTGGAGTTTGAATGCAGTAAAAAAAGTAAAACGCTACATAGGAATATGTGAGCAGTTTTTCACTGGTATAGCAGCATAAAATGATTAAAAATCAAGCAATAAAAAGACAACGCAATAACACATTATGAATGTAAAAAGTAAGATGCCATATATCCATCTACATTATCAAAAACATTTTTAACTCTTCCTTAACGTTAAAAACCATGAGTGTAGGTTCGCCTTAGGTACATGTCCAGAGGCAAGATAGTACATCCTGGGTAGGGGCCTTCTTTGAGTTGCTCAGAAGAGGCACAGAATTTGTTTTCCATAATAATGCCATCAGTGCCAGAGTAGGCAATTAATCACCCCGGTTAAGGCTGTAATCCTAGGGTAGGACTTCCTAGTGGAAGTCAGTACGAAGTCTCCCAGTAGTGCAACAGGGATCCTCACATCTTCTCCCCCTGTACACACCCCAAAATTGGCATGGGGGTTCAAGAGAACCCCTAGACCAGTGTACAAGGGGAGGAGTGGGGGGAACCATTGCTTCTGCCAAACTGAAAAGTTTGGACTGACAAAACAATTGCTATAAAGCCACATTGAATTCTTCCCCGGGACACATTTACTTGGGAGTAAGCCCTAGTCATGAACATGCTTTGGAAACATACATAGGATTGTGCTGTACTTTTAAACTGCTAAATTGCAAACACAAGTATTGGGGGCTTTTAATGTTAAATTAATGTTTTGTTTTAAAAATGTGTGCTCAGTTTTTTAAAAAACTACAGACTTTTCCGCATTCTTTTTTTCAGGGTATCAGAGACAGCTGTCCTATAAGCACCCAGATGGATCCTACAGTGCCTTTGGGAGCAGTGACAAGGAAGGCAACACCTGGTGAGAGCTTGGAAAATGCAGTAGTGTGATTGGTCACAGTGAGTGGATGCCAGTTCTTCTCTGTTTACGTGGGATAACATTTCATGAAGTGAACTATAGTCCACAGAAAGGTTGCACTGTAGTGTCATTCTTCAAGGTGCCACAAGGCTCTTTCTTTTTCTCCTCTGGTCACTAACAATACACTAACAAAAATGTTTACCTTCCTGCCACAGCGGTACCTATTTATCTACTTGCACTGGGATGCTTTCAAACTGCTAGGTTGGCAGGAGCTGGGACAGAGCAATGGGAGCTCACCCCGTCACAGGGATTCAAACCGCCGACCTTCTGATCAGCAAGCCCAAGAGGCTCAGTGGTTTAGACCACAGCGCCACCCACTCCCACTGGGCTCAGGAGAGCTTGACCTCAGTTTGGCTGTGATTGCTAATATTCCATGGCATTCTTTTGCAGGCTCACTGGCTTCACGTACAAGTCTTTTGCAAGAGCTTCAAAGACCATTTTTATTGATCCAAATGTCCAAACTCAAAGCGTCATCTGGCTGTCCAGCAAGCAAAAATCCGGCGGATGTTTCCAAAATGTTGGAAAACTCTTTAACAACGCATTGAAGGTGAAGGCTATGGGCTTGTTGGTTTGTTGCAAAGCTCTCCTTCTGGGGCGGTGATGCTTTTTTACTTCCTGGCAAATGCTTCCTCTCCCTGAGATTTCTGACCCTTAGCTATCTTAAGTACCTGTATTATTTGGATATAGGCTGGGAGAAGGAGAAAGAGAGAGAGCTGGGGAAACAAGAGACTTCTTGTTAGTATTATACATGACCTAGATTTAAGTGAGCCATGAAGTTTCCTGCCATCACCGTTGAACCACAGCCTAAACCTCTCAGCCTGCTGTACATCACAGGACTATTATGAGGATAGAATGGGATAACTACTAGGTATGCCACCTTGAGACACTCGGATAAAAAGCGGGTGTTATGTACTGAAGTTCTCACCCTGGGCCAGCAGGGGGATACTGTAGATAGTTCAGGTCCACATATGCAAATAAGGGATCGAAAGTGATGTTCAGCGATTGGATAGTTACAGAAAATGGTTACTGTTGCGTTCTAGTGGAGCCCTATATAAGCAGGCTGGCTTTACCCTTCAGTTCAGTTCTGTTCTAGCCTGTGAATAAACAAGAGCTGTTTGAAGAATCGCTGTGTCGTCTGATATGTTCACCCACAACTTAACAGCGGGGAACCAATGTGATTTTAATAACAAATGTAATGGGCCTTTCAACAGCAGGAAAATGCCTTCATGTTCCAAGAGGCTTTGGGGAACCTCACCAAACCTGCTATTTGCCTCCATGTTGTCCCCTTCCTTCCTTCTTCATTTTTTAAACTTGTTCTCTCTTTCTGTGTTGTGCATTTCAAGGGAGGAGTAGAAGGTGAGCTTATGCTGTCGGCCTACATCACTGCAGCTCTCCTTGAGTCTGGATTCCTCAACTCGGTATTTATTTTCTGGTGTTGTCCAGTTAATTTAGTTCAGGATCGAAGAAAGTGCATGTAATAGTAGACTGAGAAGAAATAGTTTAGGCATATAGAAATGGTGGAGAAAGGAGGCCATCCATGGACTATTGTCCATGTTTCTGTTTTGAATGTCTAGATCCGATGCAGTGTGCCTGGAAGAACAGCACAGGATGTTTGCTTGATGTTTTTAACCTGTTTGATGTTTTTTGTGGCATCTGCAAACTCTGACAGAGCCTTTCTCTCCCTCCAACCCAGCATCCAGTGGTCCGAAATGGCCTGTATTGCTTGGAGGCCGGATTAGAAAAGGGAAATCTCACTGTCTATGACCAAGCACTTCTTGCTTACGCCTTTCGCCTAGCTGGTAATAAGCCCAAAGTGGATCTCTTATTGGATGAGCTGATTAAATCGGCTACGAAAGTAGGTGAGTCGCATTTCCCAAAATGTGGACACATTTGACAGAATGAATGACGTGTTGAAACAAGAATGAGCAGTCATGTGAGCAAAATTATATAATGTTGTGGACATTCAGGAGTGCCAGCCAGGCTGAGGGCCTTCTCGGTAGTGGCGCCCACCCTGTGGAACACCCTCCCGTCAGATGCCAAGGAAATAAACAACTACCTGACTTTTAGAAAGCATCTGAAGGCAGCCCTGTTTTTAATATTCTGTTGGGAGCTGCCCAGAGTGGCTGGGGAGGCTCGGCCAGATGGGCGGGATATAAGTAATAAATTTATTATTATTAGTATTATTATTAGTATTATTAATATTTATTTATTTATTTTCTTTGCACATAGGCTGGACCCTCCATTACACTCACCAAATAAGACCCAAATTTGCATAAAACCTGCATACACTTTGTCACATGCAAATTTGTACCCTTTTTTCAGGCAGGGGTAGAGCACACAAAAACGAATCAGGAGTCACAAATAATAAGCTGTCCAGCAAACAGAATATCAACAGGTGAAGCAATCCCCAGAATTGTAGTCCCATACTATGAAAGGCTTACTCAGTTGAATAACTGCCTGCCACAAAGTTGATATAGGCATGAGAGCTCTGCTGACCTCTACTGCCAACCCCAAACCATGCAAAGAACTCAGGTTTCATGAGTTGTAACTTGTAAACGAGCCTATGCTACTGTAACTCTTTTATAGAGCTTTTAGGTAGACAATACTGCATTCGTTGAGTGACCAGAAGTGGCATTTCAGATGGATGGGGTCAAAAGTGTCTTAAGATTTACAGCAGTTCTGCTCAGATGCTCACATTTGGATAAATTCAAGATTTAAATAGTTAAAAAGCAAACAGTGTGTTCATTTGCTGGTGTTATTTATTAATACCTCATAACAGCTACAGCACACACACACCCATTTTTGAACAAAAGGGATTTGAGATCCCCACTCAGTCATGAAGATCCCTTGCTGTCAATGAATCAGGCACTGTCTCTTCAGCCAACTTGCCTCATGGGCTTCATTGGAAAGTAAAAGGGAAAGGGAAAGAACTGCTATCAGTAAATTGCAGCTAGGAAGGCAACATCATGCGCAATACTGACTCTTTTCTTGAAATTAAAACAACGTCCAAATACTTGTTAAAATATTCAAAAGCTTCAACTTGCAGAAGATATAGCTAAAGAAGGATATATATACAGTGGTGCCCCGCAAGACGAATGCCTCGCAAGACGGAAAACTCGCTAGACGAAAGAGTTTTCCGTTTTGGAGGTGCTTCGCAAAACGAATCTCCTATGGGCTTGCTTCGCAAGACGACAATGTCTTGCGAGTTCCTGCTGATTTTTTCCCTCCCCCCCTTTTTCTAAGCCGCTAAGCCGCTTATCAGCTGATCCGATCAGCAGATAAGCCGCTAAAAGCCGGTAATAGCGCTAATAGCGCTAAGCCGCTTATCAGCTGATCCGATCAGCAGATAAGCCGCTAAAAGCCTCTAAAAGCCGCTAATAGCGCTAATAGCGCTAATCCGCTAATCCTTCAATGGGCTTGCTTCGCAAGACGAAAAAAACCGCTAGACGAAGAGAATCACAGAACAGATTCTTTTCATCTTGCGAGGCACCACTTTACACCAATTCCAAGAACCTCCATAACCAGAGAGGGGGTTTATGGGGGCATTCACCCTTCCCTGAATATTGCTGCTATAGTTAATTTAACCAACCCGCCCCCCATTCCACTGTTGCATTTCCTTAAGGAAGAAAACAACACATCAAGAGATCATATAACAACACTACTTCAATTGCAAAGCACATAGTGAACATTTCTCTCCATTCCACGCTGTTAAAAACAGCAGCAACAAAAAGTTTGAGCCGCTTAAGATTAACTTGTGTAACTGTATATTGGGCGGGGGGGGGGGTGGAGAGAGAGGAAAAAAAGTGATGAGACTAGAAACCGAAGCTGAATAAAGTCCGGTGGTCTCTGTACAGGGGCTTAATGAGGCAGATCTCTGCTTCTGTGATATTTCCCCCCTGGATCTGGAGGAAGAGCATCAGATTCCTGCAAGGAAATATTGTTTTGACCTGCCTCTGGACTGTTTTCTTAGCTTCTCTTTCAATTCTCAGGTGGCTCGTTATATTGGGAGCGTGAGGATAAGCCACCTGCAGAAGAGCATCCTTCCTTCTACCCTCGTGCCTCATCATTTGAGGTCGAGATAGCTGCCTATGTGCTCCTTGCACTGCTCACCGGAACCACACCAACTCCAGCACAACTGACAACAGCTTCACAGATTGTCCTTTGGCTTACCAAGCAGCAGAATCCTTATGGAGGCTTCAGCACCACCCAGGTATAGTAACTCCTGTGCTCTGTCCTCCATCACATGGGCTACAGCCAGGGCTCTGCATACTTGGCAATAAAATCATTCATATATATATATATGAATAACTCAGAGGAGTTATGAGCTATGCCATGCAGGGCCATCCAAGATGGACAGGTCATAGTGGAGAGTTTTGACTAAATGTGATCCACCTGGAGCAGGAACTGGCAAGCCACTCCAGTATCCCTGCCAAGAAAACTCCATGGACAAAGACAACAACAAATATTTATATTTTTTGTTGTTGTTGTTTAGCCGTTTAGCCGTGTCCGACTCTTCATGACCCCATGGACCAGAGCATGCCAGGCACTCCACCCGCAGTTTGGTCAGACTCATGTTCGTAGCTTCGAGAACATTGTCCAACCATCTTGTCCTCTGTCATCCCCTTCTCCTTGTGCCCTCAATCTTTTCCAACATCAGGGTCTTTTCCAGGGAGTCTTCTTTTCTCATGAAGTGGCCAAAGTATTGGAGCCTCAGCTTCAGGATCTGTCCTTCCAGTGAGCACTCAGGGCTGATTTCCTTCAGAATGGATAGGTTTGATCTTATTGCAGTCCATGGGACTCTCAAGAGTCTCCTCCAGCACCATAATTCAAAATCATCAATATTTTTTCTTAAATATAAATTACATTTCAAAATATTCATTTCGACAACCTTAAATCAATGACTTCCCTTCTCCTCTTTCCGTGGTTCATTTTGCACACCATCCATTCCTGCATATTTTACATGAACTTACTAAACCATTCAGTAATCCAATGTTACATGCATCAAATCTTATTTACACGGTTAAATTTATCTTAATGCTACCAGCGTTTTCAAATGAACACAATTTTCACCCATATGCGCAGTAAACATTTTTCCAGTCTTCTTTAAACGTGCATTCTTCTTGTTCTCTTATTCTATATGTTAAATCTGCAAGCTGCGCATATTCCATAAGTTTAAGTTGCCATTCTTCTTTGGTTGGGACCAGGGGTGTAGGAAGGGGGGCGGTGAGTGTGGTCCACCTCGGGTATCATCTCTGAGGGGTGTGTGTGACCAAATCCCCCTTGGGCAGGGATCTCCTCGCTGATCACCTCCGTGGGTGCCCGAGCGGCTAGCTACGCTGCTGGTTGGGACCTTGTTCGTTTTCCATTTTTGGGCTAACCAAACATGGGCCGCCGTAGTAGCATACATAAATTGTCTTTTTTGACACCTGGGAATTTCCCTCTGAAGTATCCGCAACAAAAAGGACTCTGTTGTTGTTGTTGTTGTTGTTGTTGTTGTTGTTGTTTTTACAGTACTTCTAAACATTTTTTTCAGTTCATTATTGTAATGAGTATGGGTTGCTCGTGCGTAAGTTACCGCCACTCCTGGCTGTGTTGCCTTGTTAAACCTTTCTGTCTGGACAGCCCTTCACTTCGTGGCTGCCTCAGTCGCTAGCAGAATCTGTCAGTGGGTGTTTCTTAAACCTTTTCCAACATAAAAGTTGTTTGACGCCAAGTCTCCTCCTACTCTCCCTGCGCGGAAGTCTTCTGCACAGGGAGGGCGTGGGTAGCGGAGGACCCGTGCTGTCCCCGCTGGTGTCCAGTGAAGAGTCCTGGAGCCCTCTCGCTGATTCCCCCATCAGCCCCTCTATATCCCTGGTGTTGCGCTGATTTGCTTCCCCATCTGCTGAGCTGCTTCTCTCCCTGCTGGGCCCTTCTCCAGCATCATTTGAGAGCCTTCCCTCCGCCTCTAGCTCCGATGTCAGTTCCCTGACAATTATATATCATTTCCCAATACTCTTTTACCTTTCTAAGTCCACCACACATGATAAAACGTACATAATCGGCAATAAAATCAACCAAATCAAGAGGGTGGGTAAGGGAAATGAAAGTCTGTGTGGTGTAACAGCAGGGAGTGAAGAGGACTGGGTTCTAAATCCTGCTGGGCCATGAAGCTCACTGCGTGGTGTTGGGTGCCCTCGGTTGCATCCACCTAAATCACTGTGTGTGGAAAATGTCTTCTGTGAGCATAACTTCTGCTCTTTCCCCAATCCACCCCCTAATGCTGATCTGGGGGATCCCCCAGCCCTCTGGAGCAGATTGGGGAAGGAGAGGGAAAGGGTGTTCCATTGTATTCCTGTGTGCAATGATTCACAACCCTCTCAGCCTCACTGATCTAAGAAAACGTTGTAAAGAGAAAATAAAATATCAATAAAATAATAAAATATTGCTTTATTATAAGTTATTTAAGGTTTTTTTATTATAACTTTTTGTGTATTGGATCGAATTGTTATAAAATGTGTGCTTCATGTTGTATATTTGTTGCTTCTTCAGCTTGTAAACTGCCTTCTGTATACCCATTGCTTTTTGTGAATCTTTGTCCTTTTGTCCTTTTACTGTATTTATTTCCCCTGATTTGAACTATAAAATGCTGATTTTCTAAAGTCAAAATGGGAGTACCCCAAAAACATTTTAAAGAAAAAAAGCACTGTGTATACCAATACTTAAAGGCAGTATACAAATTAGAAGTGAAATGAAAAGAAAAATTAAAATAGGATACCTCCCATTTATGCTCCTCTGGGTACCTTGAGGGAAAGGGAGGGTGCAAATATGGGGAATAAAAACAAATTATTCACCAGGAGAAGCTTTTTGAGATTATGCAAATTTGTATTTTAAAATGGATGTAAGAGTTGTTTGTATTGTCTTCTTTAACTGGGGAAATTGCTCCTGGCTTCAGGGAGACAAGGGTCTTCCATATCACCTGCTACATGAGATCATTTTAAACAGGTGGTTCTGGGGAACAAGTATGAAAACTTCTGTGTGCTGGCTTTTTGTTTTTGTTTTAGTGAGCATAGGTCATTCTTCAGTTTTTGCTATTTAAATCACTAACTAGCTTAAATAGAATACTGAAGGACCTCAGAAAAAATGCACATTAAGTTTGTGAAATTAAGGCCTCCACCTTGGAAGAGGAGGAAACTGGGAAATGGTGCAAAGGCGCAATTTTCCATGGAACAATGCTGTTTTATTGCATACATGTAAAAGGTAAAGGCAAAGGTATCCCTGCCCGTACGGGCCAGTCTTGCCAGACTCTAGGGTTGTGCGCCCATCTCACTCAAGAGGCCGGGAGCCAGCGCTATCCGCAGACACTTCCGGGTCACGCGGCCAGCGTGACAAAGCTGCATCTGGCGAGCCAGCGCAGCACACGGAACGCCGTTTACCTTCCCACCAGTAAGCGGTCCCTATTTATCTACTTGCACCCAGGGGTGCTTTCGAACTGCTAGGTTGGCAGGCGCTGGGACCAAGCAACGGGAGCGCACCCCGCCACGGGGATTCGAACCGCCGACCTTTCGATCGGCAAGCCCTAGGCGCTGAGGCTTTTACCCACAGCGCCACCCGCGTCCCATTGCATACATGAGTGGAGAACAAAACAAGAGTCTACGGGATTTTTTTGTTGATCCTAGACCTTATACAGTAATATCCTTTTTTTGTTTTGTTTTGTTTATGCATCCATAATCAGGAAAAGAAGAAAGAGATATGTAATGTAGATTGCTTTTTGTATTGTGCTGTATACTGGGGTGGAGGGAGGGCATGCTTTTAGTTGCCAGTGTTGAAAATTTCAATTTAAAGATATTAAAAGATAATAAAGGAACCACTCTGGCCTGTAAGAGAAATTTATAAACCTTTCCTACATAGCATTTGAACAAAGCTTTAAGCATCCTTTCGTTGCCACTATTCTCTTGCAGGACACAGTAGTGGCTATACAAGCTTTGGCTCTGTTCAGCCAATATACTTTCTCCAAAGATGGCCGGAACTCAGTCAGGATCCATTCCAACAAGCCTTTTGAGAGAGTCTTTGAAGTGAACAATGACAATCGCCTATTGCTGCAGCGGACTTCCCTGCCTGACGTTCCAGGGGAGTATACGGTGGAAGTGAATGGCACAGGGTGTGTCTTTACACAGGTAATTGTTGATACACCTTCAGGGCTGTCTTAAGCATATGCAGTGCATATGCAGTGCCGGGGTGCAAAGATCTGCCCGGCGTCCCCGTCCCCCCCCCCAGGTTGCCCAGTCCCAGGTGCGCAGGAGGACGGAGCCAGCTGGCTGCCTCAGCGTCTTGCTGGCTCAGTCGCCCCCGAACTCAAGGCGCAGAGCCACATGCAGCAAAAGAGCCTGCCCAACCGATGGGTGGGCTCTTCCCCAGACACCCCTGAGAGCCCAGCGCCCGGGTGCCCCACACCCCTAGCGCCTATTAAGAGCCAGTGTGGTGTAGTGGTTAAGAGTGGTGGACTTGTAATCTGGTGAACTGGGTTCGCTTCCCCGCTCCTCCACATGCAGCTGCTGGGTGACCTTGGGCCAGTCACACTTCTTTGAAGTCTCTCAGCCCCACTCACCTCACAGAGTGTTTGTTGTGGGGGAGGAAGGGAAAGGAGAGTGTTAGCCGCTTTGAGACTCCTTAGGGTAGTGATAAAGCGGGATATCAAATCCAAACTCCTCCTCCTCCTACTCCTCCTCCTCTTCTTCTTCTTCTTCTTCTTATTCTTATTCTTATTCTATGGGTAAGATGGCCCTGTGCACCTTGCACACTTGCGAAGATGAAAAGGATTTCAAAGGCCATCTTTTGCTATGTGCACATTATTCCTTATGGCACTAGCAAGGGATGGCGGCAGGATTTCCTGAGCCCGGTACACTATATGTGGACTGGGGCCCCTGCTTCACTGGCCTACCCCACAAATATGTTGATTATGATGTTGTTGTTATTCATAGAACTGTAGAGTTGGAAATGAGCACAAGGGTAATCTAGTCCAACCCTCTGCAGTGCAGGAATCTTTTGCCTAACCCACAACCCTGAGATTAAGAGTCTCATAGCGACTGAGCTAAGCAGGCAAGTCATTATGACTAATTTAATTTCTTTACCGCTTTATGTTTTTAAGAGAGAAACCTCAAAGCGGTTTACGACACATTGAAGTATCAAATAAACCGATCCAGAACAGAATGTTACTGAAGAAAGTCAGATATAAAGTATACTTTCAAAGCAACATAATTAACAGGAAACTTATCTTAAAGATTCAAAATAAAACAGAATGTCTCTGTGGACACAAATTCTGCTTGCAAAGCTAATTTGGCTTTGTATGAAAGGATAGGTGGTGGTTGGCAGGAACCAAGCAATACTTCTAGGAACTAAAAGAATCTGCAAAATATGTGGACATAGGTGATAACAAGATACACATAACCACCACAGGCAACAATATCGCTCTCATTTACTATCATTTAAGACTCTAAATAAGCTAGTGACTGTCTTCAAGATTATGCCTTTCACACACATTGTGAAGGCCACATTGCCTTGAGTTTATTTTTTCACTCCCCTGTTTTTTATTCCATGTTTTCTAGACACTTATGAGATACAACGTCCTTCTTCCCAAAAAGTCTTCTGGGTTTTTCCTCTCTGTGCAGACGGCAAACGTCTCTTGTGGAGACACCTTCCAGGCAAAGTTTGCCATTGTCATCACAGCCAGGTACCTTTTTATCAACCTCGTATGCATAGATTGTATGTGTGTGGAAGGGAAAGAAAAAGAGGTGTAACTTAAAACGACAGTTCCAGAGAGACAGAGCAGAATAGTCCTGCGGCTGCATACCTTCCTATATGTGCTTCTATTGCCAACCTTTTAAAATGGGTTTCAGTTCAGTAGTCTGGCATGTAAACAATAAGCTGGTGAAGGTTGCAGTCCTGTACATTTAGGCCTAAGCTCCATTGATAACAGGTATTTCTGGGTATGAATGCAGAAGGGATAATTATAGGGACTATGAATACGGATGGATATGGACAATATGAGTGTGTTGCTGGAGTAACTGGACATGAGAAGGGGTTAATTTCCTTCATGAGCATAATCACCCCATGGATGATGCTTCACTTCATGAGCATAATCACCCCATGGATGAGCTAATCACAAGTTCAAGATCAGCCAGGCCAGGTGCTATGGTAACGGCCCAGTGCCCCAACTATATCTGTGAATTAATGCATGATGGCTCACTTGCAGAGTCTGTTAGTAGAGTTGTCCAGTGTTAACGTCCTGAATTGCTGAAATTATTTAGAGCAAAGGAGGTACTTTGTACTTGTATGTATCTGTATCTATCTGTATCTACAAGTTGTATATCTCTACGTCCATAACTGTTTTACTGAGCCTTATCTTCTGCAACAGAAAACTATCTGAACCTGTCTCTGCTTCCATGTAGTGACTGGTACAGGGAACAACTTCCACTGTGTGGGTATCTCACCTGAGATTTCCAACATGTGTGTAATTAGCAATTATGACAATGTTTTAGTACCCCTAGGAATTCATCCCAACATCAGATGTATAGACAGCAGGTCCCTCTGTCGTATGTTAGCTATCTAGCTTCCCACAAACCGCACCCCGGTCCCCAATGGGCAGCTGCTGCCACAGTACTGGAGATTGCATTTCCTAGATGTACTGGAGTCATTACTAGCCAAGTAGGCACGGAATGACAGTGGCCAAGGTATTTGAATCTGAAATTACTGCTCTGAGATGGTAAAGGAGCTCCAAGGCATAGACAGAGTACAAACACACAATTTGTAAGCAACAGCATTTTCCCTCTTATCCTCCTGATGCATTTTACCACTAAACAATTAAATATATATATTGCACACTGTATCCCAAGATGGCTTTGGTCTAGGGATTCAGATTGACCCAGTCTTCCTTTCCTTTCAGATACACCGGGAAGCGCAATAGTTCCAACATGGCCATCATTGATGTGAAGATGCTTACAGGCATGGTACCTGACCAGGCATCCCTGCAAAAGGTAAATGTAAAAAGTGGAATGGCTTTGGGGGATAGGATTGTGGGGCATTTCAATTTGCAAACGCATCACCTGCCACAAGAGATGGGAGGCTTCGCCTACTGGCTCCCACCAACCTGGCTATGACTACCAATCAGATAACGTGGCCTGTGTGTCAGACAGCCAAAGGTCCATGCCCACACAGTGGTCAGCTGTACCCTGTCCCTGCAAAAAATGTCAGTTTTTAGTGCTGAATTCTGGGGTGTGGAGCAGTGTGACCTTGAGTTGCTTCCAATGAAGTAAAAGGGGGAATGGCTGACTTTTTCTATGTAGACCCTCCAAGTGTCCCTATTTTCCAGGGACATCCCTAACTCAGAGAAGCTGTTCCGGTTTCTGATTTGATCCTGGAATGTCCTGTTTTTCCTTAGGATGTCTCTATTTTCATTGGAGAAATGTTGGAGGGTATGGAGTTATCCAACCCCCAAGCCGTCTGAAGGCAATCCTATATAGGGAAGTTTTAAAAATGTTTAATGTTTTATTATCTTTTTATATATGTTGGAAGCTGCTCAGAGTGCTAGGGCAACCCAATAAGATGTGTGGGGTATAAATAGTAAAATTATCATTATAGAATGGGACGTCCCTATTTGCATAAGAGAAATGTTGGAGGGTACGTCCATGCCCCATCTACCTTTGTAGGGTCCTGTGCCCACCTCCATACACAGCATTGCAACAGATTTTACCACCAGAACTGCTCTGGGAAGGAAGCGGTGAAGGTCGCCCATAACCACAATATGTATCTTTGATGACTGTTACATTCAAAGGAAACAGGCTAAGGAAACTGCATCCTGGTCATTGACTGCAGAGAACTAGCTTCTTCAAACATACAAAGTGGCTTTTCAACATTCTAAAATGTAACAGACTCCACTTGTTCTCTTTCCTTTTCATAAAGATGATCTATAATACATATATTTTATTGTTTCATGATGGATGCATGCATCAATATTATTCCAGCAAAATTTATGGATTTCTTACATCTGTATCTGATTCGTCCCATGTTTCCCTTTTGTGTGCGTGTTCTGCTCATGATACGTTAGAAGTCATTCCATACTCCATCTAGTGTGTCTTCAGATGGCCAGTGAAGGTTGTCATCTTTCCTGTGCTTCCTTGTTCACAGCTTCGTGATGACAGAATTGTGATGAAGGTGGAAAGCAAAGAAAACCATGTCATCATCTACCTGGACTACGTATGTTCTGCTCAGATCTGCCTCTTGTTTTGTGGAGTATTAACTGCCTACAAGACTAACGATTCCCATTGTGCTTTTATTCCCAGCTCTCATCCAAGGGAATCAGTTTCAGCTTCCTAGTTGCCCAAGACCTTCCAGTTTCAAATATCAAACCAGCCTCGACGATCGTGTATGACTACTATGAAACAGGTAAAGAAAACTAATATGCCATAGAACAGCCTTCCCTCATCTGATGCCATCTAGATTTTTTCGACTGCCAACTGCCTTCATCCCCAACCAGTGACCATTCTGGCTGGGGCTGACGGGAGTTGTAAACTGAGAGAAAACTTTATTCTATACCTAGGCCTTGGACCTTTAACTATCTGTGGCCTTTTAGAAGTGGGTGGGATGTTTTTAATGTATTTATATAGGAGTTTTGCTTCTTTGATGTTTGGTTGTAAGTCACTTTGGGTTGCCTTGGGCAAGATAAAGCAACTAAAAATAATATTAAGAAATAATAATAATAATAATCCTCTCAAGATTTTATTTTCATTTTTAAAATTGAAAAAAAAATAACATTAGAAGGCATCAGGTCTGTGTGTGGTAGAATTAATTTGCCATAAAGCACATGGGATGGTCAAATAATCAAATTCCTATTACTTTCTCTGCTACAGATGAAATTGGGATTGCTGAATACAAGTTCCCTTGCCATGCTGAAGATCCTTGAACCCTTTGGATAATCTGGAGAAAGTAAGTTGGAAGACAGGAGCATCAAACTTGGAAACAGAAGTGAGACAATCGTTATCCTATCTGGTGACTGGGGATGGGGAGAAAGGCGGTGAACAAGATGGTTTCATAGAAAGGTTCAAGCAATGGTCTTCTGTGTGTTACAGTTGGTCTTCTCTAAAAGCCATAAAAAGTCTTTACTTTTTCATTTACAGTCATGGAAGGAGTAGACACTCGCTGGCCTCAGAAATTAAAAGTGCTAGAAGACATTCACATCATAGCTTCAACGCAAAAAAGATGAGGGAATGATTTCACACTCCAGACATCTTTCACTCATAAGGCATCCTTGCAAAGGAATTTCAAAATTGCATGACATTCTGAACCAAAATGTATTAGGAAGTTTGATTCTGTGTGTTTAGCATTCAGTGAAGAATAGCGTAACATCCTTCTCTGGGAAGGGGAATAGTGGTTGCAGAGTGCTCCTGTTTGCCTCACTGAGGGACAAATTATGGTATATATTTTTTGTTAGAAGATCAGCAAATTCCCATTTGAGTTATTTGAGAACTCTCGGGTAGATGCCATCTGGACTCGGCAATTTGTCAGTTTTCATTTTGTTTATTAGGCCTAAAACTTTATCTCTTGTCACCACCACCTTCCTCAGTTCCTAAGACTAACTTTCTTGCAAAAGTTATTTCAGGTCCTGGGATCTGCCCTATATCTTCCGTTGTGAAGACAGGTGCAAGTGAAGTTTCCCTCTTCTTGAAAGCAATGTTCTCCTTCTCCGAGACTCTCATTCTCCCTGATAGCAGGGGAGCTATCATTGTGGGAGTGGGGCACAGCTATAATGTCCCCCCAAGGCCTCATCCACCAACCTCTCTGCCTCTCTTAGCTCTTCTAGGTCTGCCACCTTGGCCTTAAGGTAACAAATTTGTTCCTGGAGAGCCAGGAGCTCATTGCGCCCTGTACACACTCATGACTTCTGTCAAACAGGGAGATAAGTTGTACATGTGACAGACAATGCAAAACACTGGAAAGCCTTTATGCCCCTACTGGCATTCTAATTGCCTAGTTGTTTTTGTAGTTTAAGTTGCTTTATTTAGAGCTTGGGTTTTCTGTAAATCAATGAAGGAAGGGGCAGAATGACATGACCTGGCCTCTTCTCTCTTTTCACACACATCTGCTTAACTTGCCTTGCTGCTTTGCCAGGGGGGTCTCCCTGTAGCTCATGGATCAGGTTCCTCACTAGCTTGCTCTAAATTTATACACCACCTGGCTAGTTCCTCCTAGCTGTAGTGTCTGTGTCTCAAAACTAAAGTGATATTTCTGTAGTTTTACTCTGATCATTGTTCCCAAGTGTCATATTTCAGTGTCTAAAACTAAGGCATCAAAGAGTAGCCTATGGAAGTTGAGCCATTCATCGTTTTAAATTGGGTTAATTAATGGTTTATTTTGTTTGTTTCTGCAGGACAAAGTTATGTCATCATGAAAAGATATTCCTCAATTAAGTCTGCAATCATCCTAAGGGAGGTGTTCAGGGAGAATCATATTTGTTAAACTATTAGGTCTTGGAAGAAAATCACTAGAAAATACACCTTTCAACTGAGAGTTCTGCCACTCATTTCAATGAGAGGCTGTTTCATCAGTTCTTTGCAATAAAATCTTGTGATTATGAAGAGTGCCTTGCTTGCTCATTTTAATCCCCAATGCTGATGGTCCAGACTCTGTTTACACTGGGTGGATTATATAAGACCTGGTATAGGATAGCACCCTGGTATAGGATAGTTGGACACAGGTGGCGCTGTGGTCTAAACTGTGGAGCATTTTCAGCTTGCCGATTGGAAGGTCGGCAGTTCAAATCCCCACGACAGAGTGAGCTCCCATCGCTCAGTCCCAGCTTCTGCCAACCTAACAGTTTGAAAGCACGCCAGTGCAAGTAGATAAATAGGTACTGCTGTGGCAGGAAGGTAAATGGCGTTTCCGTACGTTCTGGCTTCTGTCACGGTATCCCGTTGTGCCAGTAGCGATTTAGTCATGCTGGCCACATGACCCAGAAAGCTGTCTGTGGAAAAATGCCGGATTCCTCGGCCTGAAGCGAGATGAGCACCACACCTCATAGTAGCCTTTGACTGGACTTAACCCTCCAGGGGCCCTTTACCTTTACCTTTTTTACCTACTACCCACCTTCCTTAACATTTGGTACCCTCCGGACATTCTAGACTATAACTTCCCTGTTCAAACCTCAATTCAGCCACAAATTCATTGGATAGCTTTACCCCAACCCAGTGCTTTTCTTCTAGAAAGAAAAGGTGCCAGTGCTGTGTACCCTTGAGTACCCCCAGAAAAAAAGCACTTCCCCAACCTAATATGGAAATCCTGATGGTGGGTGTCAGGGGTTCAGAGACAGAGGCACAGGTGAGGGGGGAGACGGAGAGCGATGGGGAAGAATCACAGGACAGTGAGGAAGAGGATGACAATGACTTGAGGTCTTCCATGAGTCTCTCAAGTGAATCGGAGGATTCCCAGAAGGGGGCGCCCCTAGTCAGGCCAAGGGGGGTCACAGGGGGGACCTGCCAGGAGCAGGGAAGCAGCAGGGAAACCCCGAGTGGGAGTGGGAGATCGGGGCCGGCTTCCCAGCAGGAACGAAGTGAAGAGAGTGGAGTTCCCAGTGTGACACACGGAGCGGAGCAGGAAGGAGACAGGGGAAGGAGATCGGGGCAGGACGTCCTGCCGGAAGAGGCGGAGAGTAGTACAGGGAGTAGTGTAAGTGTCAAGAGGAAGGTCAGGGGTAGCGAACGTGCGCCAAGTTCAAATGTGGAGGCGCGCGGAAATGGAGAAAGCCCGGAGGAGGAGCCTGGCCCCAAAGCACGAAGGAGGGGGGAACAGGCATCTGAGGAATCTGCTTCAGGAGAGAGCAGGAGGGAAGGAACCCAGGGGGGCAGAAAGACCCTGCGGAAAAGGAAAGACAGGAAGAGGTGGACTAGCACAAGCCTCTTAAGCTGGTGTAGGGGCGGGACCGATTCAGAGGGGACTTAAAACGTCTAGGCTAAGAGACGCGGGGCTGCGCGCCTCGGTTGTGGAACCAATAATGAACTGCAATAAACATCCTTGTATATAAGAAGAACCTGGCGTTGGTCTTTTGTGAGCTGAGACCTGAGGCAGCCCTGACAGTGGGCTATCTTACAATTTGTGTGAACCACTTGGAGCAAAAAATTTTGCAGCCGGCCCAACCGTTATGTGCGTTGAGGCCAGCACCAGGGGCAGAGGAGCCGGCACTGAATTTGGCCAAGATGTCTCCAATTTCAGGTGAGATTTCATCAGAAACCAGCGAGATCTCACCTGAAATCAGTCCCAATGCTGGCGCCACTTCTTGAAGGTGGCAGGGCAGGTGGGTGACACAGGTGTCAGATGCAGCGGCAGGGCCGTGCTTCCTATTTGGCCTCAAGCAGCGAAATGGGACATGCCTCCCCTGAGCTGATATAAAACCCGACTCCCATCTTGGTTCTGAATGGAGAAAATTCTGATAAGGAGCCAAAGCATTTGACTGACAGGTGAGGCTTTGGGGTCTGGCCTACTGTCTCTTCAGGCCATGCTCTCTGAGAGGCCATGGTGCCGTCACCAGCCACACTAATGGAACACTCTTGCAGGCCTCCGGCCCTGGAGCAGCTACGCAGCATTCCTGGGAAGGGGTCCTGGTGTTCTGGGACTCACAGCTGCTCTCTTGTGAGCACCCGGTATAGCAGAGTAAAAACAGTGCAGACGGAGTTGAGGAGGTATCTGGGCTTACCTACTTTATTTCTACTAATTACAGAATAAAGAACATAACAAACACGTATGAGAGGAGCAGGCCTCGTACAGACATCCTGTCTCGTCGCAAGACAGAGCAGAAAGAAAAAATACATCATCAACCTTTATTATGGTCCAGAGACCCAACAAATCGTTACAAAGCAATACACAATTCATACAGCCTACCTCCAAGTTAAACAAGCATTTTGTTCAGAATAAAGGGATCATTAGTTCTTGCAGGTTGAGAGGAGTTCCCTACCAGGACAGACTTTGTGTGCTCAAGACATCGATTCCATAAAACATATTTTGTTGCACAGTGCAAAATATGAGCAAGCCAGGGCTGAACTGATATTACCCTTGCTGGTACCTTTCCCGGGAAAATCAGAGGCTCACTATGTCAGGTTCCTATTGGAAGACTGGACAAACGCTAGAACATTAGCAGTGGCAAAGTTTTTATCGGTGGTTGCAAGAAAAAATACAATAGTACCAGAGACAGAAGTCACACAAACTGGCTTCCTTTCTCATGGAACAGAAAGTAAACATGAATCAGATGATCCTTGCAATGGGAGGAGCGAAATGCCACAGCTGCCTTCGAAAAGCAGCATTTCCTCATTTGCTCTGACAACAGTTGACCTCCATAAAGAAGCAAGGGCAGCAACTGACTGAGGAAATGAGGAATTTCTGCTTTAGAAACAGAAACATGACTTGTTGTTGCCAGGATGAGTTGATGGAACCATTGAACCACCATACAGTGGTACCTCGCAAGACGAATGCCTCGCAAGACAAAAAACTCGCTAGACGAAAGGTTTTTCCGTTTTCGATTTGCCTCGCAAGACGAAATTTCCCTATGGGCTTGCTTCGCGAGACGAAAACGTCTCGCGGCTTTGTTTCCTTTGTCTAAAAACAAAGACATGTTTTGTTTATAAAGTTAATTTATTTTCCCTTCAATTTCTGAACTGCTCTTTACAGTATGTGTGACTTTAAAGAGCAGGTAATAAACTGTTGTTGTACCAAATTTGGCTTTGTTTGGACTTTTTTTGACCATAGGAACGCATTAATTGATTTTCAATGCATTCCTATGGGATTTCGTGATTCGCAAGACGAAAAATTCGTTAGACGACAAAACTTGCGGAACGAATTTCGTCTTGCGGGGCACCACTGTACTAATATAAAGGACAGGGCATTTTGTGTTATGGCACCCATACTTCTCTCCATTATAGTCTCACCTTGCCACCCTCACTAAGGCAGCTACAGATTTTGTCCTTCCTCTGCAGACCCCTCCAATCTCAGTTGCGGTTAGAGCATTTTTAATTTGCATCATTTCCTGGACTAGTATGTGCTAATAATAATAATAATAATAATAATAATAATAATAATAATAATAATAATAATAATAATAATAATAATTTATTTATACCCGCCCATCTGGCTGAGTTTCACCAGCCACTCTGGGCGGCTCCCAATCAAGTATTAAAAATACAGCATTAAATATTAAAAACTTCCCTCAACAGGACTGCCTTCAGATGTCTTTAATAATAATAATTTAATAAGCAACAGCTGTGTTTCCTTTCATGAGAACGGCAACAACTTCATAAAACAAAAGCTAACAATTTTGAGTTTCTAGTTCATGACCATAATCTGAGCACGTTCTTTAGGGGAAATGCTGATTTAAGAAAAAAAAAGAAGCTAGAATTATGTAGGAGAAAAGCAATTGTTAAGAAGAGGAAGGGGAAGGAGAACCCCGTGCTAAACTTTTGAGCTGCTTGGCGTGAGAAAAGTGCGATATAAAAACGCGAATACGTTATTCATTTAAATCTTATTTATTAAATTTGTATACACCGCCCTTCATCCAAGGGTCGCCGAGGCGGCTTGCAGCACTTAAAACACCAAAAGCGCGTAGCATAATAGCGAACATGACAATAACACACTGCGCAGCATTTTATTTTATTTATCCCATTCATTTAATAAACAGTCAGATATTCAAAATCTGAAGGGGAGGAAGGGGGGTCTCGTGACTATCCCGTGACAGCCGCTGAAGAGCCAATGAGAGCCGCCCTCGCCTTCAATCTGCCTCCTCCTTGTCGTCGTCGAGATCTACTTAAAGACCAAGAACTGGAACGGAGGCGGGTTGGGCCCCGAGTCGTCTGTCACGCCGAAGCCCCTCCCCGAACCCGCTCCTCCGCCTCTCATTGGTCAGGTTGCAAGCACGGGAAGGCGGGGCCGGAGGTAGGTGAAGGTGAAACGACTCGGCAAGCCGCTTCCACCCGATTGGACCAAAACCGCCCCTTACCCCGCTTCCTCCTTCCGGTCGACAAGAGGATGAGCCTTCGGCTGTACGGCAGGAGCTGCTGCTTCCTCTTCCGCTTGTGTAGCATGACTGGTCACGAGCCGCCCTCCTCTTCCTCCTCCTCCGGGCTCCGGTAACGGCTTCGGGGGCCGGCGACAGGCGCGGGGAGGAAGGCCGAGACGCGACGTCGAGCGCCGCACTGGGCCGGGGCAGCCCCAGGTGACGGCGCCGCTCCGCGACCCTGCTCCCCATCTCCCCTCAGCCGCACCTCGCTTGCTGCAGGCTCCGGGGGGCGAGAGAGGTGAGGGGGCGGAGGGCATGTGGGACCCCCCCACCCCCTCCTCCGAAAGCTCCGGCCTCGCTCCCCCCCCCCCTTTGAAGAAGCCTGGCGGCAGTCGAGTTGTGGAAATGGCGGGGCTTTTTAGGCACTTGGGGGGTGAGGGGGGGTCAGGGAAGGGCTTCGCAGGGGTGAGGTAGAGCAGGCGGCCTCGGCGCCTGCCATCCCGAAGGGCGAACCCGTCGCAGGGACACGCGCGCTTTTCGTTACGTCTGCACGCGAAGCGGGGCGGACACGTGAGCCGCAGGCAGGTGGGGGCCCGGTGGCGCGTTCTGCGTGGCGCTCTGCCTCCGCAACTCGAGTGACGGGAACGAGGCCTCCTCAGCAGTTTCGTCCCACCCCCGACGCCACCTGTATGCGGCTCTTTCCAAAGCTCTCTCCACCCATCTCTGGCACAGATTCTTTGCACAGATTCTGAGCACAAGGGGTGCCTCCTCCCCGCCTAACCCCAAATCCCTAGGATTTAATGTTTCAAATGGTGCATCCCCGAAACATCCATTTCGGGCTATCAAGGGTGAGAGTGGATTCTCAGTAACTGAGAGGATGTTGACTTTTCCTGGACTGATCTTTCAAAGCCCACACCCAGAGTTAGAGCAGAGAGAGTCTTCCAGGGTGAATTTTTCCAACATGAAAGGCTACGCTCAGGACCTGAGCAAGATGACTCTGCAATGGGTAATTTCGCCAAAATGGAGCTTTCAAGTATACGAATATGTGTTAAAATTTATCAACAAAGTCAATGGCATTTTATGAGCTGCTTAAATTTGGCCGTGCTGTACCCGTCCTTAGAAAGAAGGTGACTATTCATGCATCAAAGACATTAAGCCAGCCTTCGTTCGCAGAATACATTCGCAGAAATTATCGTGCAGCCCACCTACATTTGGATGGCTTGAAATGCAAAACAAAAAAGCAAAATGCACCTACTGGCTGATTTCTAAAAGCTTCCATGTGTGGTCTGAGTGAATCATCATTTATGAGATGCTCACTTCTTGTTTTAATGATTAACAACATAAAAATAGCATATGACAATGCAGAATTAACAGTTTCTGAGAGTGGTTTGAGATGAGCCATAACGATAGTAAGAAACACTGAATAGAAGATGTTCTTCATACATTTCAAATAGAGGATGTGAAACATATTTGTTGGGGGAAATAAGGGTTCAGCCTACTGAGTGGATCCAGTTGGCCGCTCCTGCCTTAAAGTAGTGAATTTCCTCTCTCTCAGTGCCAAATTATTGCAGGTTGTCATTTATGTGAGACTAATATCCCAGTTGTCTCTTAATTCAGGACTGTGAGATTGCTTATAGAATGTCCACCTTTCCATGTAAAAGCCATAATGAAAAAGTAGACATTGATTGTTCAGTTGAGCTCTGCAACTCAGGTTTCATATGTCAGGCTGCCATATTAACGCCTTGTCTACATCTGTTTTTCATCACCTGCCCTTACTCTAGACAACTGCTTGTAGAATGTTCCTGGCTCACCCTTGCTTCCATGCTGTGCTGCTAGCCCTCATAACCACTGTGATGGCAAAGGACAATGAATGTGATCTACTTGGGGAGGAACGCAGTGAATCCACAAAAGAAAAGAAGCTGCTGGAGAGGTTGACGCCAATTTTCGGCAGAAGGTACAGTGCCTGTGGCTGATTGACTTGTTGGGGTGGCTTCAGTGTAGCCGATGTCAGGAGCAATTGCTCAAGAGGGATTTTTGAGTCACTGCCCTTGGGGAATATCCAACCACCTTAGCTACTTGTCAGGCCCGGCTAGTGTCAACAAGTGATTCTCATAAGAATTCTACTTGCTCATACCGATTGCGTTCCTGTTGTGAAAAGATGGCTGCTGAAGGAGTTTATTCCCCCCCCCCAATAAAATTAACAGCTCATTGGCAATATTCTGTTGTTCATGAGGCCTTGTGGACATCTGGTATAGATACTTAATGCCCTTACTAAGTCTCTGATATAATCTCCAGATGTTTTGGGACTACAATTCCCATCATCCCTGACCACTGGTCCTGTTAGCTAGGGATGATGGGAGTTGTAGTCCCAAAACATCTGTAGGGCCAAGTTTGGCCATGCCTGAAACAGCACTTCTGTTCTTGCACTACTTGAATAGTTTCCCCACCAATCCGCATTACAAAATCTACAAAAGGAAATATGCAGATATTCATTATTGACACCTGGGTGAGCAGCCTGGGAAGATTAGGCATTAACTCAGCTTTTGGTCTCCAGCTACTTGGTGTGGCACCAATCCCAACTGGGTTGGGAAGAGTCACAGCTGTAATCCCTAAGGAGGCCAAACTCTACTGACTAGATTTGAGGGGTTTTATGGTCTTGAGTCATTGGAACAGACTGGGGATGCTGCTGGTCTCTTGTCCACCCCATTGCATGGCACTTCCTTTGCTAACCTGAAGGTTACCTTGAGCATGGTGGTGGAGAATCCTTCCAGAGTGGTGCCACGTACCTTCAACACCCACTCCAATTCAGCCTCCAGTGAACTAGCTTGGGACCTCATGGCCACCTGGACAACCATAGATTTGTCATGATCAATCAGTGGTGCAACCCATGTGTCCAAACAAATGTACTCTGGACCTGGTCTTTGCAACAGAGAGGGATAGCTTGGTTCAGTTGATTGTGGGGTTTGTAATGAGGCCGTTGTCCTGGATGGACCATTTCCTGATATGGTTTGGATTCCCTCTGATGGTATTACCCATAGGGATGGAGGGCCTATTGAGATGGTCCACCCTGGAGACTAATAGACTCACAAAGGTTCCTGAATACTTTGGGGGATTTTCCAGCTGAGATGGCTGGCACTCCTGTTGAGGCTCTATTCTTGCTGTAGAACAGCAAGATGCACTGGGCCATAAACACAGTTGCTTCAGGGGTCATCATTGCAACTGGTGAGCATGCCAGGGTTCCCTGGTATACCAGGGAACTGCATGATTAAACAGGAGCGGCAATGGCTAGATTGTAAATAGTGCAAATCCCAATGCAACACTGACCAGATAAAGGCAAGAGTACTTGGTCATGCATACCGCATGGCAGCGGTGACGGCAAATAAAGTGTGCTTCTCTGCCACCAGAGCCTCTTCAGTCCAGCAGGGCTGTTTCGAGTGGTGAATAAGCTGATTAAATCTGCCCAACATAGGGTATCTCTGAAGTTCTGGGCACCAATTATAGCAATGCCAGATGACCATCTAACTCAGGATTTGTTGGCTCAGTGGAGAAGCTGGTTATAGGAGTTTGGCTGACTGACCCTTGCCCATCATGTCTTACACAGCTATCCAGAGGGGATTGGTGGAGTGGGCTCAAGGATTGATCAGTTCCTTACTGCAGAAGCGGGGTGTGCTGCCTGCCTTGAAGGACCAGAAGTGTTACATTACAATTGCCTGTTCACAATCTTGGGCAAGATTCTTGAGAGGCTGGCGGCAAGCCACCTGCAGGCATTATTGGAGGAAGTAGATTAATCCGAACGGATTTCAAACTGGCTTCAGGCCCAGAGACAGGCATTTGGGGGATGGCTGGATGTGAGTTTTCTGTATCCAAAGCTGTATTGTTTTACTTAGATCAGTGTTTTCAGCTTTTGGATTTTAAATACAGTTGTATTTTAATTTGTATTTCCCACCCTGGGACTTCTTGTAATGAGCAGGTAACAAATAGGTTTTTTTGTTTTTTTTTAAATGGAGATACATGCTGATCTCCCTTTTTTCATGCCTCAGGATTTGGGGTGTTTCTCATTCACTTTAGAGCAGAATTTGTAGAACATGATTTTTTTTAAAAGTTTGTGAAAACCTCTCCTAATGGAATTTGGAATGAAAGAGGGTTGGCTGGTATAGATGCTCCTTAATTTGAGTGGGAAGGACTATTGTTAGGATCCCCACCACCCCCGCAAATGTGTGAGCACCAATGTTTGTAAGGCTTCACTCTGTGGCATCTCCCTCTGCAGTTTTGAAGTTGAAGGTGAGAGTGAAGGTGAGAAATACACCTACAAGTTTCGGGTGTGTCGAAATGCTAGCAATAAGACCAATTCTGGCCTGGTGCAGATCAACAATAAGCAACAGACAATGGTGTTGGGACGAATCAACGAAACCCATCTTGCCAGTGGAAGTAAGATACATTTATCCTTCAACAACTCTTATCCATTGCTCTTCCAATACCACACATGCCTCACAGGGTGTCTTGGTTTTCTGTCTTGGCAGGTTCATGGATTTTACTGACCTATAAGGGGGGAGACCCCTATAGTAGCCACTGTGGGAAGGAGCCGAGAAAAGCCATAGTAATGATCACCTGCAACAAGAAGACACTAGCAGTGAGTAGCTACTGGAAAGGGTTATTAAAAAATAATAATTCCAGGGTATATTGGCCAATGGTTAGGAGTCACCCCTCATTACATTACCTCCAGTACTAATCACGCTGAATAATTTAAGAGCTGAATTACATGCTTGGAAAATGAGATTTTTCAGCTTGGCAGGAATACCACTATGCTTGAACTTGTATGTTGGTGGGAGGGGAAAGGCTGCTCACTTAGAAAATGAACACATTTTGAAGAAGGGTAAAGGGACCCCTGACCATTAGGTCCAGTCGTGACCGACTCTGGGGTTGCAGCACTCATCTCGCTTTATTGGCTGAGGGAGCCAGCTTACAGCTTCCAGGTCATGTGGCCAGCATGACCAAGCCACTTCTGGTGAACCAGAGCAGCGCATGAAAATGCCGTTCACCTATTTATCTACTTGCACTTTGACGTGCTTTCGAACTGCTAGGTTGGCAGGAGCAAGGACCGAGGAATGGGAGCTCACCCCGTCGTGGGGATTTGAACTGCCAACCTTCTGATCAGCAAGTCCTAGGCTCTGTGGTTTAACCCACAGCGCCACCCAAAGAAGGGTAGTCCAGGGCTATTGGGAGGGCTGGGAAGTTCCTGATGCAAAGAAAAAGTCAAACACAGAGCCTCCTACTAGCATTTTAAAGTACAACCCAGGAAGCCTACAGCATATATTTATCTGAACATGTATCTCGCTCACTCAGAAGTGGGAGGTGGCACTGTTAGATGGTTCTTGAAGAAGATGAAGGACACTGGCGAGCATAGATCTCTGGGGAAGGACGGAACTTTGTCCCTGTATATATTTAAGGTGATAGATGTATTTTACTGGGCTTCCATGAGTCTGCTATCTTCCCATAAACAGAGTGGTTTCACCATGGTGTCAGAAGAACGAGAAAAGATGGAGGAATGCTTCTACCTCTTTGAATTAGAGAGCAGCTTGGCCTGCCCTCCAGAAGACGCTCACTTAAGTATTGGCTCTATATTGCTCATTACGTAAGTTTGTCTAAAAGTTTTAATACTCCATCTACGGTTTAGCAATTTCCAGGGTAGCTTACATGCATATTCTTTTTAAACAAATAAAACGGGATTGAAAAATGAAGATAACAGTTAAAACTGAGCAGCATCAGAGCAACTTGAGAGATAAAAGCTATTCTGATAATACAATTTAATAGTGCCTGGTTTCAACAATAAGTTCTTTACTTGGTGCCAGAAAGACATGAGACTTGGTACCAACATCCTGGTGTATATGTGTACAATCTTAAGGCCTGTACTTTGGACTAGTTGAAATTTCAAATGTGCCCCCCCCCCCCAATTCAGTGCATCATGGCAGTGTAAGTTGTATGCCACCAGTTCATGAATAGTGGCTGTTTCTTTTCGGGTGGGAAGGTGGGCACCAGACTTAGAACGTAGACGGCACTTCACGCCATAAAAAGGTACAGCGTCCGGGTCATGTGGCCAGCATGACTAAGCCGCTTCTGGCGAACCAGAGCAGTACACGGAAACGCCGTTTACCTTCCCGCCGGAGCGGTACCTATTTATCTACTTGCACTTTGACGTGCTTTCGAACTGCTAGGTTGGCAGGAGCTTGGACCGAGCAACGGGAGCTTACCCCGTCGCGGGGATTTGAACCGCCGATCTTCTGATCGGCAAGCCCTAAGCCCATTAGGTCCAGTCATGACCGACTCTGGGGTTGCAGCACTCATCTCGCTTTATTGGCTGAGGGAGCTGGCGTACAGCTTCCGGGTCATGTGGCCAGCATGACTAAGCCACTTCTGGTGAACCAGAGCAGCGCACGGAAACACTGTTTACCTTCCTGCCAGAGCAGTACCTATTTATACTTGCACTTTGACGCCATAGATGCCACTTAAAGGCTAGATCTTAAAAGCATTCAAAGCTGCAAAGTGCAACCCCATCTAAAATCGGCTGGGACTAGAAAGGGTCTAGAAAAGTAGTCTGCTGAAAGTTTATCCACGAGACACTTTTCTGTAAATGTGATTTCACAGAATCAGGTTTTGTATTGAGCATAGGGTGAATGAAATAAAGGTCTTTGGCCATGGGGAATGGAAGGTTTATCCCAAGGCAGTTGCTTTAAGACAAAATAATACATATGTAGTTAGGGGCACTGGCTTCCTGGTAAGTATTTAGTCAGGCATGACAGCATGGCATGTGTTTATATCAGAGCTTTCCAAACTTTTCACGTTGGTGACACACTTTTTAGACATGCATGATTTCACGACACAGTAATTCAGTTTTATTAGCAAACCAGAGGTTAAACTAACCCCTTTCCAGCCCCGGGAGGAGTGCGGGGAGCATTTGTGGGACACACCTACACACTGCAACCAACACACTAACTTGTCACGACGCACAGTCTAGAACAGTGTTTCCCAACCACTGTTCCGCGGCACACTAGTGTGCCGCGAGTTGTTGCCTGGTGTGCCGCGAGATGTTGCCTGGAGGGAGGCGGGCGAGTCGGGCGGCGAGAGGCGGGGCGGCGGCGGCGAGGAGAGGCCGCCCAGCGTGGGGCTCTTGCCGTCTGCCTGCCTGGCTGCCTGCGAGCTCGGCGGGCAGCGCCTCCGTCCGCAGCGCCCGCCTCGCGGCTCTCATTCCCTGCCCCTGCCAAAGCTCACCCAGCCAAGCCGCGCTCTCCTTCCTGCCTCGCTTTGCTGCCTCCTCCCCCCCCACCCCCAAAGCTTGGAGGTTCCCCGGCAAGGGGGAGGGAAAAAAATTGAAACTTACACTTTCGTGCGTCCCTCCTGGCGTGACGCTGCGCGCTGACGTCACGGGGCTGTAATGGTGGTGTGCCTCGAGATTTTTTTCATCAAACAAGTGTGCCTTTGCCCAAAAAAGGTTGGGAAACACTGGTCTAGAAAGCTCTGGTTTATATTATACATGTGACAAATGCCCTGGGCCTTGCAATTTCATAGATGCACAGGAGAGCCTAAATTACTGCTGTTTAGACATGAATTATAAGCACAGCTTCTGATTGGGCTTCAGCAAATCTCACAAGATGTTGGAAGATTTGGATGTTACAAACGGATACAGTGGTACCTCGGGTTGCAAACTTAATTTATTCCGGGGGTCCGTTCTTAACCTGAGGCGCGGTTTCGCTAATGCGGCCTTCTGCTGGCGCACGATTTCCGTTCTCATCCTGGGGCAAAGTTCGCAGTCCGGAGCAACTACTTTCAGGTTAGCCGAGTTTGTAACCCGAGGTACCACAGTACAGGGAAATAAAACTTGCACAAATGTCCTCAAATGTAGCCTGCAATTTAGTTTCCCTAAAGTGTACCTATTTTCCTCCCCATTTCTGGGCAAATAATTTGCCTGCCATATTGATTCCTATTCCCCATTCCCTTCCCATATTTTATGCTGCTGTGTATACTCAGTGTGATACCTAACAACCATTAAGCCTAAAGTTGTGCACATTGGGCTCTCCTCTGGTTGCTCAAAATTAGAATTTGACTAGACGCTTTAGGAGTAACACATATTACACCATAAAGGTTGGAATCTCATATGCCAATCAGCCTCATTATAAGTTCTTAAGCGGTTTGTAAGAGAACATCAACATGTTCTGAGTTTTATTAGAAATCATCATAGCTTTTGCCTTCCTGGTTTGTTTGTATTTTGACATTCTCTTTCAGGCTTGCTCCATTGGTTGCAGTGTACCTCATTGGGGGATTTCTTTACCAGCGTCTGCTGGTGGGAGCAAAAGGCATGGAGCAGTTCCCCCACTTGGCCTTCTGGCAAGATCTGGGCAACCTAGTGGCAGTAAGTAGCAAAACAGACAAATCCGTACAGCAGCAAGGGGCAACCTGCGATTCTTCCAGAGTTTGCATCTGATATCATGTACACAAGCTGCGTCTACCTGTGCCACAGGAAAGGTATACAGTGGTACCTCGGATTAAGTACTTAATTCGTTCCGGAGATCCGTACTTAACCTGAAACTGTTCTTAACCTGAAACACCACTTTAGCTAATGGGGCCTCCTGCCGCCGCCGTGCGATTTCTCTTCTGATCCTGAAGCAAAGTTCTTAACCCGAGGTACTATTTCTGGGTTAGCGGAGTCTGTAACCTGAAGCGTATGTAACCCGAGGTACCACTGTATGTGCATTCAGGCATTTTGATGAATCTTGTTTTAACATCTTGTTTTAAGCAGGCCCGGGTAACCTCTAACCTGTGGACCAATCATAGCCCGCAAAGCCATTTTCCTCATGATGTCAGCTGATGTGTGGGAGGATGGGATTGAATCCTGACAAACACCATCCTGATTCAGGAGCTGGTTTGCAACAGAATCTCGCTAAAACGAAGGACTTTCAAACAGCCCTGTGCTGTTCTTTGAAGTCCTGACAATTTGGGTTTCAAAGCACAGCATCACCTGACACCATAGTGATGCCCAGCTGTCGTATTCAGCCCTCCAAGGGAAGGAGATGAAAATGGCCCCTAGACAGAAAAGGTGCCCCCACCCCCATGTAAAGAAGCCACGGTGAAGCTTGGGGACCCAGCTTGTTACAATTTTTAAAGTGCCATTTAGTATGATGTCTAATGCCAGACTGTGATTAATCTCTACCTTTTTGATAAAAGCCACTCTCAGAGCCATGGTTTGAAATTGCATTGTGTCAACTAATAATTTGAGATTACCCAGTTTGCATTCGGACAAAATGATATACTTAAAACTTAATGAGATGGAAGCAGAGCCTTTCAGTTCCTTGCAGCTGCACTGAACGAGAGGGTGTGCATGAATTGAAAGTTTGTTCTGGCTAAATAAACAGATTTATTGCGTTGTCCAAGTATAGCTATTGTTTTTGTTGGAGATTGCAGCTAATAAATTCCTGTCAACAGGCTTCCCTTCAGAGTTGTCTGGGAGGCACAGTCTAGGCTTGTTTCCTTGTGGGAACTTCTGAGCTGACACTCTCAAGCTAAGCTTTTACTTACTAGTTGCCTATGCAAAGCCTTTGATGTGCTTTAGGTACGGCAGTTGTGCTTATTTGGCTGCCACGTCTTTCTATAGTCCCTTCAGCATTGAAGTCCTCAAATCATGCTAAGAGGTGGAATCTGGATGGAGACAGAGGTTCATGCTGCAATCACTATTCGGGGTCTGGCATTTGTACATTAACCTGTGTGTGTTTACAGGATGGCTGTGATTTTGTGTGCCGGTCGAAACCAAGGAATGTACCAGCTGCGTATCGTGGTGTTGGCGATGACCAACTAGGGGAAGAGTCTGAAGAGCGAGATGACCATTTGCTACCAATGTGATCTTTTGTTTCTTTTCCTTCCGTTTGTTCACATAAGCGGGTGTCACCTGGTCGCTTCCCCCTCATCTTTCTTGTGATCACCCCTTAAGCTGCTTGCTTTTTACCATGGCTGCCCCATTTTTCCTCTCCTGCTATGAATGAGTACTGGGACTGGGGCTTGGGGCTTTTATGAATGTAAATCTGTGGCAACAAACTTTGAAATAGGGGGACTGGACAGAGCCCTGAAGGGCAAATGCTTCTCTAGATTGCCTGCTGAGAATGATTTCCCCCAGCTTATGAAGAAGTGTTTGTAGGTTTGGAGTGGAGCAGCAAGGGGAACTTCAGTATGTGAAGTTAAAGGGAAGAACCTGAAGGTGCAGGGAAATACTAGTAGCCTTGGGTATGGGGGGTGGGTAGAGTGGCTGGGATTGAGTGCTTTTACATATTTTGTATGGGCTTTATTCTACAAAACACTGGATTTCTATTTTCAATTATTCATTTGTACATTTTTCTTGAAAGGTGAGGGAGCTTTCCTTGCATTTTCAGATTCACCCTTTTAAGATGCAGTAGACAGACAGTCTGGAGACTCTTCCATCTTAAAGTATGAATTAAAAGTAGATTTGAGGTCTTCTTTTCTTTCCAGTCACTGGTCCATGATGATGGCAATAATATGTATATTTTGCTATATGGCCTGAATTGAAATAGAGGTGGAGACTTCAGAGGCAAAGAGTGTTTATTAAAACAGCAGGTGCACCTGAGTGCAGTCCCTGCATTATCACTCCCTTTAAATGCTTTACGAGAAAGAGGAATTATCTAGCTTTAGTTGTATATGTGCTTATGGCGGAGGTTGAAAAATATAAGGAAGACCAGTCTTCTTAGTAGTTCAGCGGGGGAATAAGGAATGAAAGTCTGTCTGGGTGGTTAGTCAAAACCTTAGGTTTTTTTGACATAGCCACAAAAACCTATGGAATAAACTTTTATCCTTCCAGACTAGTGCAAACATCACTGCTGGTCTGTTCTCAGTAGGGATGTTAATTTAAGCTGCACCTTCATCTGCTTCCTGGAGGGATTGGGACATGATAGGTCTGTTGCTTTAAGAGATTGCTTTCTCTACTTGGTGCATGCTATGCTATCACCTACTGAAGAGATCAGAGCTGCAGCTCAAAAATATTCCTTACTTTTGAAGATAAGCCATTTACAGTTCAAAGTCTCCTGAATTCACTAGTAACACCAGCTATCTCTTGTGAGGAATAATACATTTACTTTGTAGGGAGAGCTGGTGGTTCAAACTGAGCAGCGATCTGTGGGGTACACAGCAGGGCAAAATCTCTCCTTTTCTGACTCAAGAGCAATGATCAGCTCTCCTGCTGGAATGAAATTAGATAAACAAAGCTGCATCAAGTGTCTCAAGTTCCCTCCAACAGGGATAAGGTCACTGCAATGGTCACTTTTTCATGGTGGTGTTTAAAAATAACTTTGTACAAAGACACAACTTTAAAATTAAAATGGCTTGAAGCCCTGAACTGTGTGTTTGTGAGTTAATCATAGACATGCTGATGGGAGTTGGAATTTAACAACATGGAAGGGCTGGAGGTTCCCCTCTCTTAAGTCAAAGAAAGCTGCAGCAAATTAACCTCGTTAAATACTACTTTCCTGTTCTTCCTGCTCTCCCAGCCACACAAGGAGAGGGAACATAGCTCAGTAATCAAACACAGAACTTGGCTGGAGAGTGCTTCAATTTCAGTTACCTGTATCTCTAGAATTCAAGGACTGGGAATATCAACTACTGTATTGGCCTGAATATAAGCTGCACCTGCAAATAAGCTGCACCTTTAAAATTGATGGGGGGAGGAGGAAAAATGACAATACCCAGGCTGCTTCCTTGGTTGGGGAGGACACCACTTTGCTGACAGCGTAAGGTCATGAATAAAAGCCACACTTTTAACTTTTCATTGTCTGAATTTTTTTTTTTTGGGGGGGGGAGTGCGGCTTATATTCAGGCCAATGCTGTGCTTCACATAAACATGCTGTCAAAGGCCGCCTCAGCCACACCTTTTTGCTTAGTGCTATAGCATTATTTAAGCTATTCTTGTAGTTAAGAAGTATGAACCAGCACACACAATGAGATGGCTGCTGCTTCCCCCACCCTTCCTATAATAGCTATTATAATCTCTTCGATTCACACTAAAATGGTGATCACTTTTAACTAATGGCACAGGAAATCCGAGCACATTTGACTCTCCAGAGTACTCGAGAGAGTCTATACTCCTTGTGGTTAAAAGCTCTCATTTGTTAGTGATATTGAACTTTGTGTTCAGATTTGGGTCATTTTGGAAAACATAAAACGTATTGGGACCCCTAGTTAGACCACCAAGCCCCACATACCAGCCTGTATCTGACATCATGGAGTCTTAAAACCCAAGCACAGTACTTTGCAAAATCCAACAATCAGCTGCCCATCAGTGCTTTTCAGGTTGATTTCAAACCTTGTGGGCAAAAACTGCTTGCTTGATGTCACTGTGACATCAAATAACAGGTGGACAATCCATGTCAAACTTGGGGCAGGAGGTGGGGAAGATAGCCTGGTGCTATGGAAGGAAACTTGATGGAGCCAACAGCCCAGAAAGCTAAGGCATGAATCTCAGCTGGTAGGCATGAAGTAATACTGCCAAAACTCTGGTTCCCTCTAGTGGGCTTTAAAAGGCCGTTTGAGTTGTGAAAATGCTACATACCCTAGCATTCAAAAAGTTTTAAAATGACATTTTGGCAGATAGAACTTATTAAACACTATTTCTACTAAGCAGAAGAAAATATGCTTAAGCTGAGCTTTAGGCTAAGATTTTAAGCACAGGTTTGCAACAGAAATGAGTAAACTCCTATAGAAATATATGGAAATCTCTACAAATGATTGCAAGGTAGGTTTAATTGTTTAAAACTACTATACTCCAAGAAATATTGCTAAATCTTGTTCAGTGTTCCAGAACTGTAGCAGAGGACATACAGTTTCAATCTCAGATTTGAAGTTAACACAGTTAACAAATTTCAGTATCCTTAACTGCAATCTACAGTGACAAGTATCACACCTAGCTTTATAAGTACAAGTAAAGCTTTCTCCATAGCTCCCCTGCTCAGTACACTTCCCCCTCCTCAATTTACACTGCTTTAAAAAACTGTTAAAAACAGTTGTTGGAAAAAGGAATGGAAAAACACATCCTTGACCAAAAGCCATGGCTATCATCCAGGAGATACTGTAAACTGCCCTAAACCTATTACTGGAAGAGTCATACTTCAAAAGGGGTAATGATTAGTACTAGATATCACCACTGGTTGGAACAAGCCTGAAATATGCAAGCACAGAACAGTGGAAACACCTGCCCTAGTATAAACTCTCAGACACAACATAAAATTTGAAAGGTACAGACTTTGAGACAGACATACAGGTTACATCAAAACTAAGATTTTGAACATGCTCTGTATGAATTGTAACAAATCCCTTTTGTAGCTAAAAGCAAAGCTGTACCCTACTTTTGAATGATTTAACATGAACAGCAACAAAGCTTGCCTTCATTTAAACCTGCCATACATCTCTCCAAGTGAAACTATTGCACTGGTGTGTATCAGGAAAGTCGGGGAGGAAAAAAAAATCAGGCCACGAGAGGACGGGCAACTTAATTTTTGAAGCATTCTTTTTACTGAAGAGAATATTTGTATAATAAACAAAAATAAACAGGCTTCTGACAGGAGATACAAACCTGCTAGAAGAAGCTTTGTCCCATATGCTCTCAGGGGGAGGGCAAGATACAAAACTAGTAAAAGAAAAAATTCAAAAGCAAGATAGAAACAAATGGTGCTTCAGTACAATTGGATTCTCCTTTGGATATTGAATGGCATCTTTCAACTCCACAAGACATGTAGAATTAAAGTTTTTTCTTTAAAAAAATCCCTCGATATCATAGAAGTGCTCATGTTGTCTTGGCAAGGGTCCTATTTAGGCATGAACAAGCTCCAATCCTTAAGTGATCCAGAACACTTTCCAGTGTTCTGTATGGGGTCAGTTTGCTACTTAATTCCACGTGACGCTATGAACTGAGGAAGGCGTCATTTAAAGGGCCTTCCAACTTCCCCTCCCTCCCTCATCAAAAGAACCCATTCCCAAACTTCGGTACTAACTGGTTCCCTGGAAAAATGAATCTGTGTAGGGGGGGGGGAAAGACCGCATGGGAAGGAAAATGAGAAAACAAAAGCAACTCTAATTCTGAGAAGAGGAAGGGTCCTTCTCAGCCCTTCCTCTGAGAAGCCTCACCAGAGAACTCTCATCATCCTTGCTGTATTGCCACCAGAACGATTCAGAGGCTAATTTTCAGGCAACATGAGATACTCCTGAAGAGGTGTTTCCAGGCCTCCCGGGGAGATATACTTCCTCCATGTAGCACCAAGACTGGCTTTTAAGAGAGGTCAGTTTCCCTCCATTCAGTGTTGAGAGCTTGAAATGGTCCCAGCGCGAAGAGGGGGAGAACTCTGGCATCTTGCGTTACTAGGTCTCTTTGAGGATGTTGATCTTGGCACAGATCTTGAGGGCGGGACCCAGCTTGATATTCATGGCACTCATGAGGTGCTCTTCCTTCAGTAGGAGCAAAGCCTGACCGTCAATCTCCTGTGACCGAAACTCCTCCGCAATCTCCTGGCAGCCTATAGGATTCAAGAAGCAAAAAAACAAAACACCTTGTGAGATGTCAAAGAGGCAAGCAGTTGATGTCATTTTGAAGAACAGGATGTTTGTATCAAATCCCTTAGCAATCTTAATTCTCACAACAGGTCTGAGGTGAGTGAGCGAAAGAATAAAGGCTTGCTGAAGGAAAGCTGGCTGAAATGGAATTTCCTAGGCTACAGCTCACATTTTCAGTGATTATGCTATGTTAACATACAGATAAGTCATCTATCGTCATGACCTTCATAATTCCTGGAGCACACAGAATAGTGTTCATAGTACAGTGGTACCCTGGAAGTCGAATGGAATCCGTTCAGGAAGTCCATTTCACTTCCAAAACGTTCAGAAACCAAAGCACGGCTTCTGATTGGCTGCAGGAAGCTCCTGCAGCCAATTGGAAGCCATGCAGGATGTTTGGCTTCTGAAAATTGTTCAAAAACTGGAACACTCGCTTCGGAGTTTCGATCATTCAGGAGCTAAGGTGTTTGGGATCCAAGGTACGACTGTATATTACCGTTCCACAGACTGAAACCTCAGTTATACCCAAGCACCTTGTCGTCTAATCTCACTCCTCTTCTGGTGGTGTCAGACTCACCTTGCAGAGATGCAATGAACTCATACACTTCCTCTACACTCCAGCGGCTTGGGTTGCTGGAGAGGAAGACCGGGTTGATGCCATGGAGGTCAGGGGTAGGCTGAGACATGTTGGAGCTGGCAAGGTCTCGCTCTCCATGACTAGCCCTCACAGAAAGGGGTCCAGGAGATGTTGGGGACAATGCTTCATCATAACTGGAGTTATCAGATCCTCTACTAGAGTCTTCTTGGCCCTGAAAGATGCAAGCACCAGAAATAAAACAAGAGGGGGAAATCCTTAGGTTGGGGGTAGTCATTGGAAAAACGTAAGATGATGCACAAGACCTGGGTTCCTACACAGTCCCTTTACTGCTTTAGTTGTTGCCTAGCAAGTGTCTTGGGAGCAGTTGCACTGCAATTAGACTGTCAGAGAAACAGTGACTGCATGACTGGACACTCTTAATTGATCATGGTAATGAACGTGGGGAGAAGCCATCAAGTACATACTGGGCCCAAGCTACTAAATATTCTAGAGCTCAATACCTGTTAACTGTTAGCTTCATCTCACAGATTGAAGATGTACATACTCTGGAACACTGAACAAGATTTGGCAATACTGACCATTTACCTGGCTTGGTGCTCTTCTGTCCCTCCTTTTTCATAAGGATGGCATGTCCATTGTGTCTTGTTTCTAATTAGACATCTTTGAGAGTATCCAGATAGTATTATCACCAGGGATTAAAGGTCGCATCTGATGTACGGAAAATGCAATATCCTATGTCTGATATTAATTTTTTCTTACGTCAGATCACACCTTTAATCAGATTTGACATATTGTTTGGATACTCTCAGAGATGATTGATTAGAAACAAAACACAAGGGACAGAACAGCACAAATCTGGGTTAACTCAGGCCAGCCTCTCCAGGTTGGACTACTGTTCTAAAATCAGCTCAAGCTACTTATTTTTATACAGCCCCTACCTATATTCCCATGAACGAACAGCACAATCTTAGTTTACAAGAAGGAGCAGGACAGGCACCTGCCGATAGGTAGATTCTTCTTGCTTATTCAGTAGTTATCTAGAAGAAGTGCTGAGAACATGTATGAACTGAGGGAGCAGAGACCAAGTCCAGTAAGAGTCCATTTTAAGAGTCCACAGAAAATTGCCATCCTCCTAGTAAGCACAGAGGAGAAAGGTGTGTAAAGATATAAGCAGGGGACCATCCCATTTGTTTTGCAAGGAGATAGTTGTTGCTATGCAACTTCCCTGGATCTTTTACTGGAATAAGGATTCATTATAAGCGTACAATCCACCTCAAAGGGTATGTCTTAGAAAGAAAAAAAGGATTCCTAACATGAAGAAGAATCTTTATTATGGCCATAGGCCAGCATAAAAACATGTTCGTGTTCCTCATTTACTAAGGGATAGAAACAAAAACACCTGGCCTTGATCTCTGACCCAAGGATGTGTGTAAGGTAGAAATCAGTAGTCTCTAAGCAGAAAGTGGGCATCAGAGGGGCTTATCCAGAAGATCCCACCTGACCTCTAGTGGTGGCATTAGAAAACAGCAGTTTACTTATTATGAATTAAGTAACAAATGTGCACTCTTCTCCACTCAAGTACAAGATTCTCTTCACCAAAGTCTAGTAACTTAGAGTTTCCACCTGCCTGGGAATTTTTCTCATGGTGGAGTGCATATAAACCCAAGTGTGCCATAAGGCAAAGCTGGCCAGACTTAATCTGGGTTTTAAGTCTCCAGTTTCGGGTTTTTAAATAGAAGATTTCACTTGGCTTTAATATTGGAACTTACGCCACTGACAGACAACTGTGTAACAGTCAGGATGGCATATGCTGCAAAGGCAATATTTTCTAGCCCTTATTTGAGATGGGAGTCTGTGGTCAACACGACTGGAGACACGTCTTGTGTAATTTGTGGGTCGGTAGCTCCTTTCTGTCATGCATTCCCTAATAATTAATCCCCATTCAACAAACATAACCACACCAGAGACAAGCACAGCCACTTGGGCATCTAGTGTAGGAGCTTATAGAGGACCATACATTCCTTCAGCAAGTTAAAGGTGTGTTTTTACTCCAGTTCTGGAGGCTCGAAGATTAGGCCACTGTTCTCTCAAAGGAGCCTCAAAAGCGTCAAAGAAGGCAAGAATCTAATCTCTATCTTTTGGAAATATTTCCCTATTTCCCCTAGGCTTTAGCCAGATTCTGTGGGGTCTTAAGTACAATTCCAGTACTTCAACGGCCTTAGCAAATATTGCCCTCATCTCCTTTTGAACTATTTTATTGATGGCTTTAATTGATGTTTCTTTTATTCTTGTTTTTACAGTGCTGTATGCTGTTATTTATATAAGAACAGCAGGGTATAAATATTTTAAGCAACAGACTTAAAAGACCCCCAGTCCCTGCCAGATAAACCCTCACAGCACCAGAGCAGGTGAAACTCTCCTGTCCTAGGCAAGGAGGAATGAGGGATGGAAGTATACCCTTACCCGGTGACGCTTGCCCTGTATCTTGGCTCGGGCAATCTCTGAGCTGCTGCGCCGAGGCCCCCGTCGTCGTCGGGCATAGTTCGCTTCCTGGAGCTCCTTCATTTTTTTCCTTTGAAGCCGAAGTTGGTGACTACAGCCCACATTGTACCTGGCACAAGAAAGAAGGAAGAATAAATGAAGCAAGGCTCATTTGAGAATTCCTCTGCAAGCTGAAAATTCTAACGTGCTAGTCCTTTTCCAGCAAAACAGTTTTGAGTATGGGAGTGCTCAAGCCCTACATGAAGAGTCGTTTCTACATCAGCCATCTAACCAGGCTTATTGAGAGCTTTCCATCAGGAGGTAGAAGCAACATACAGCCTCTAAATTATTACCCTCTAAATCTGGGCTTGAGGAATCCAATGGGAAAGGCAACCCTAATACCCAGGGTAACACTGTCTGTACAGGTTTAACCTCAACTTTCAGACTTGCTTTCCAGGGAAATAATTCATTATAAAGGTGCCTGAAACATTCTAGGTGCTATTCAGAAAGGGTACTTATTGAAAGGGACGTGGGTGGCGCTGTGGGTTAAACCACAGAGCCTAGGACTTGCTGATCAGAAGGTCGGTGGTTCGAATCCCCACAATGGGGTGAGCTCCCGTTGCTCGGTCGCTGCTCCTGCCAACCTAGCAGTTTGAAAGCATGAAGTGCAAGTAGATAAATAGGTACCGCTCCAGCAGGAAGGTAAACGGTGTTTCCGTGTGCTGCTCTAGTTCACCAGAAGCGGCTTAGTCATGCTGGCCACATGACCTGGAAGCTGTACGCCGGCTCCCTCGGCCAATAAAGTGAGATGAGCGCCGCAACTCCAGAGTTGGCCACGAATGGACCTAATGGTCAGGGGTCCCTTTCCCTTTCTTATTGAAAAAGTACTTTCTCTTGAGCAGGTAGAAGGAGGCATCCATCCACTAATGGGATAAGTCCCCAGGGGGCTGGGAGAGGTAAGGAACCACATGACTACTTTTGTATAATGTCCCTCTCCTGTCCAATTAGTGGAGTGATCCTAGGAGATGAAGACTTCCTTCTAACAGAGAAGAAGAATTAAGAGCAATATATGGTGGCCTTAGGGACACAGGTGGAGCTGAGGGTAAAACCTCAGCGCCTAGGGCTTGCCGATCGCATGGTCGGCGGTTCAAATCCCCGCGGCGGGGTGAGCTCCCGTTTTTCGGTCCCAGCTCCTGCCCACCTAGCAGTTCGAAAGCACCCTCAAGTGCAAGTAGATAAATAGGTACCGCTTTATAGTGGGAAGGTAAACGGCGTTTCCGTGTGCTGTGCTGGTGCCGGCTCACCAGAGCAGCTTCGTCACGCTAGCCACGTGACCCGGAAGTGTCTCCGGACAGCGCTGGCCCCCGGCCTCTTAAGTGAGATGGGCGCACAACCCTAGAGTCGGACATGACTGGCCCGTACTGGCAGGGGTACCTTTACCTTTTTATGGTGGCCTTGGTGGCACAAAGTGCCTTCCATTAACTTTGGCTGATGGCTCAACTGTAACCCTATCTGGACAGGGATAACCTTCAGTTGTTTATGCTATGGTAGCCTGTAGTTTAGGATACTTCAATGCTTTGCAAATGCAGCTGATTCTGAAGATGTTTTGTAAAATACTTCTGGTGTAGAATTCGGTGGTGAGACTGGGACCAGAAGATCTGAAAATATTACATCGGTTCTGGCCCAACTGCAGTGGCTACTGATTAGTTTCCAGTCTCTATTCAAAGTGGTGGTTTTGACCTATAAAGCTTCAAGACCAGAGTAGCTCAACAAGTGCCTCTACCAGCCCAGGCTCTGCAGTCCATTGGGGTCCCTTCTACAAGTGCTCACTCAAAGGAGGTGCAGAGGGTAACCACGTGACAACAAGCCTTTTCAGTGATTTTATCCTGATACTGGCCACTGAGCACAATAAAATGGCTTTGCAGGGGTGGCTCCCATCTGTGGAATGGTATGCCCAGGGAAACACACCTGTCTCCATCATTATCAAGTCTCAAGGAGAAGTTTCCAAGCGCCATTACCTCTTGGCACACGTTACAGAACAGAACCTTTTGGAACCACGAAATTGATTGGCTGGGCCGTATTTTCCGCAGAACTCGCATTTCAGCAGATTCCCTTTCTTGTCTTGCTCTGAGGAAGCAGGAGAAGCAGACAGAATGCAAGCTTAATAGTTAGTAAAACAACTAGCTTCATTAACCAGCAACATCAGAATGCAAGCTTAAGATTGTCTGTTTGATAGCAAGCTATACTCTCTGTTGAAAGCCAAGTATGGGAGACTCCCCAGAGAGAAAGAACTGGAAACCCCATTAGCCATTAGATCTAGAAAGCTGTGTGTAACAAAAGCACATGCCTTGTTCCCCTATGCTTATTTTGAGAGTGTGAAGTGGTGCTCTTCCTTATTCCACAGATAAAATGGGTAGCGCTTCAGTATAAACCATGTGATACAGCACCTCCACTCCTTCTCCTTTCCCCTGGGCACCCTTTCAGGAAAGAGTAATTAAAGCTAAGCATTTGGCTTGGCTCTCAGTAACCTACGTGTTTGACAAAGGTGGAAAATGTGAACGTAGAACTTGAAAGACCCTTACCCCACCCTACTCCTTCTCATCGACTACAGTCCCTAGAGGGGACTCACCTGCAGCAATGCTTTCCCCTCCTGGGGAGTTGCTAGGCTGGTTCTCGGTTTGCCTAGAGGGAACTCCTCCCTGAAGGGGCTTTTCAAATTCTTTTAGGAGCTGAGAGCAGCTCACCTGCATTCAAGACAGTGGAAGGGGGAAACCAGAGTCAGAAAGCAACTTTGTGCAAGAGTTTCGTTGTCTGATGCTAAGCATGCTTCAACTACAGGACTACTAGAATTTCTTTCCTGGCTTTAGCTAACATAAGCCAAGTTAGCAAACAGATCATGCTGGCAGTACAAAGAGAGAAAGAAGCAGAGAGCAGTCCCTGCCCTAGATACCCTAGGCTGAACCCTCTTACCGGAAAAGGCTCTGCCCCTTCCTGAATGACAAAGCCCTCTATGATGTGCGTAAGAATCTGAGGCTTGACAATGGCTTGCGGAGGTTTGGAATCTCCCGTCTGGCGTGACAACATGGCTAAGGTAGGCATAGGAGCAGCTGTAGGAGTGACAGAGCTGGAGTCACTTGGAGGTGCATTGGGGGAGGCACTGGGGAGGGACTCAGATTTCTCTGAAATAACAGAAGCAGCATTAACAAATTAGACCCATCTGAATTCTGTATGCAACTATGCAAATAATGTATTTGCAAATAATGTATTTGCATACATAAAAAAATAGGCGGAATTGGCTTGGTTTGCGACATTTGTGGACTGCAAGCGTTACTGTATCAGTATGGCTTGCATAGGGCATGCAGAGCTGGGCAGAGAAAGCTGCAGATGTCCACCATGGCAGGACAGCTCCTGCTCATTGTCAACTTCAAGTCATGGATGCCAAACACACAAGATGATCACATGTTGACCAAAGGCATTCACAGGACTGCATTTGTGAGCCGTGTAAGGAAGAAAGTTAAGCCATAAAACAAGTCCTGATCCAAATCATTTCCCCCAAGATTCAGAAGCTTCACCTGTGGATTATTTGTGTGTTTTCAAGTTATACTCCATCACCACGATTCCGCTCTGTGCACAGGGGCATTCTAGTCCATTTATACATTCCACCCTCAATCTGCCACCAGGCCTAACCACTTATCTACTCTTCAGGGAGCAGGCAGAACTTACCCCTGTTCCCTTCACCTCCAAGGCCACCCTTATCTTCTGTGGCTTTGGGACTCTCTGCCACAGGAGACGACTTAGCAGGCAGGAGAGAAGGTGGTGCACTGGAGTCATCCCTCTCCTCTTCAGATTCTGCTTTGCGCTTGACTGCCGAAGTCTGTGGTTTGCTCTGTGTGGGAAGATGGGAAGGGACATGCAGATCCAAGAGAAGGAAGGAAATAATTCTATCCCAGACACTAAATAGGCAGCGAAATGCTGCTAACCTCCATAGGCTGTATGCAAAGAGATGCAAGTGGACATCACACCACAGGAATCTGCTTCTTCTTCACACTGCATTTCCTTGCACCCCCACCCCCAAAAGCCATTCCTGAAGGTCCATGCTGGAACAGCATGGTAATAGTTTTGAGAATTCAAGTGACTGAAGGCAGAAAATATGAAATGGAACTGCACCACAGTGGATACGATCTACCAGGAAATTTTCCTACGGTGCCTTCATTAAATTAAACAAGAGCTGCAATGTTGTTCGAGTGCAGTAACTTTGTGGATTGGGGGGAAAGGCCTGATAATAGATGGAACCACTGGGTGAGCTGCAAATTATGATCTCCCAAGAAGTGCCATGAGAAAACCTTCCCAATTGCTTTACCACCTTCGAAAGATCCCTATCCAGATGACGGCATTTCACAGCTCACCCACTGTCTTGTAAAAAAAGATTGGGAAACGCTACCTGGACACCACAGTCTACAGTCCATTCCTGGTAACCAAGGGAGTCTGTGAAACAGGCAACATATAAATGCAGTCCACCAGTCACATAAAACAGCACACAAAAAGCTAAATAACCATCCTGTTTAGCTGCTTGCCTAGGTCACCAAATACGAGAGGACTGTAAAACAGCAAGCAAGCAAACAGATCACCGGCAAACATGGCAGATAGACCATATGCTTTGCAGGCCTGACTGTACATGGTAAAGGGAATGACTCTCAGTTACTGGATAGCTAGGCTATGTCATATCCCAAAGCCACATGTGTGAGCAAGTGCGGATTTTGCCCCCCTCCAACATTCCTACTGTACTTGTGAGGTAACTTACAGGTAACTGGACAGGCTGCACGTAGTAGGCAGATGTTTGTGCCTGAGCCATGACGGGAGAGGAAACCGTATTCTTCACCTGGGTCGTGCCCTGGACCTGGGCCACATTGACCCCCGAAGTGAGCAGTGGAGGAGCTTCTTGTAGAGGAGGAGGAGAACAAGTAGAAAAGGAGGCAGAAGAGGTCTGGGACAATGAGGATGCCGTGTGGGCCTGGGACACCGGCTGGACAACGGCTGGCAGGCCCCGGGGGGCCTGCACTGCTGTGTTCATCTGCGGAAGACCCAGAGCCTGAGCCTGGGCTGAACCTTGCTGGCGGCTGCCAACAACCTGCACTGGGATATGAGGCGGGGGCTGCTGGGACGCTGACATTTTGGCGGCCCCGAGCTGCGGAGACTTGAGAGGGGCTATGGGCGGCTTCGACTGAATGGGGACAGGCGTCTTAGTAGCTGCCTGGCAGAGGTTCTCCTGCTGGAGCTGCACCGGCTGAGGTTGTGACTGCAGCATGGGCTGGACGACAAGGGTCTGGGCTTGCTGTTGGCCCTGGAGGGGCGGGGCCTGCTGCTGAGCCTGCGCTGGCCCCTGCTGCTGCTGGGCCAGGGGCGGAGCTTGCTGTTGCTGCTGCTGCGCCAGCTGGAGGTGTGTGGCAGTGTGCAAGAGCTGGGACTGGCGGTGCTGGAACTGCTGCTGGTGATGGATGGCGATTTGCTGCTGGATCACCACTTGCTTCTGGAGGTGAATCTGTTGTTGCTGCTGGATCAGCGAGTGAGGCTGGATTTGGGTATATGTGGCTGTAAAGTATTTAAAAAAAACACCATAGTATTATGACACACCATCTGGGTGCACACCGCTTTATAAAGCAATTTAGGCAAAAGAGACCAACCCCAAGAAAACTGCAATCTTGGGCAAGGCCAGGCCACAAGGGTAGGAGGCGAGCAAAAGCAGTTGAATACACTTAAGAGTGGGGAGGTACGGTTGCTTAGTGGCAGAGTGCAGTCCCTGGCCCAAACTCTGGCATTTCCAGAAAAGGAACTAATGTAGTAGAGCTGAACAGGACCTCTGCCCAAGACCTTGCAGAGCTACTGCATGCATCACAAAAGTGGGACCTGCAGGCAGCCAAAGAGGTCTCCATTGACACTTACTCCTCTCCCTCTGCAACTGGATTTGATGGGGAAAGAAGAAAACAAAACAAAACTTTTTTTCAAAGCCAACTGGTGCCTAGGGGTTTGGGAGGAGGCACACCGTTGTGAAGCATGTGTGGTGCCCATGACAGTTTCTCTGGAAATATGCCCAGAAGCCCAAAAGGGCTGGCGTCCCCACCAATACAGACTAGAAGGACAAGCAGAAGGCAGCTTTATATGCTTCACATCTCAGTAATAAGCCATCAGCGCAAAATGAAGGAAGTGAGTACACTCTCCAGGGCACATCGACTCCAAGACAACTGCCCAACAAGAAGCAAGCAATGGGTTAAAATAGATTGCAGCCAATCTGCCCTGAGCCATCCAGCAAGGGGATGTACAATTGTGAAGATGGTGAGCCTGGTTAAGGGGTACATGGATGAAGGTATCAGTCAAGTGACTGGAAGGGTCACCAGTAAGGAAAGCATGAACTGTCACCTACCAGAACTGATCAAGGTCTGGCTTGGGGCTGGTGTCGCTGTCCTGGTCAAGTTCATGCCTACAGTCTGTTGACCATTACCATCTGCTTCAGCCTTCTTTGCTGCTGCATTTTCTCCTTCCGTCTGACTTCCCTGGCTCACAGTCACTGCCTGGGCAGCAGAAGCCACCGGTAAAGGCTGAACTACACCAGTACCCTTCCTCTGGCAGCTGCCCCCTGGGCCGGATGAGGCTGCTTGGCTTAGCCCGGAAGTAGTGTGGCTCCCCACTGAAGATGCCACAACCCCAGAGATGCCATTGCTTCCTGCTGCCCCTTGACTGAGATTAAGTGACTGGCCTACGTTGCCAGAAGCGGCTTGAGTCACTGTCAAGGTCTGGCCAGCATGGGTGGCCTGGGGTAGTACTGAAGACTGGGAATTCCCGGATAAAACAGCCTTTGGAGCAGAAGCCTGGAGCTGTGCATTAGCTGCTGAGGTCTGCTGACTTCTGACAGCCAAATTCTGCACCTGGGAAAAAATGCAGAGAGACAGATAGAAAAAGAAAAAGAGGGAGAGAGAGAGAAATAAATGACTCATTAGCTTCAGGTTACAAGAGGCAGGGACCCCTGGTATCTACTCTGGCTTAACCAGCAGTAAAAACTGACCATGCTGAACAGCTGTTAGGAAGCTCTTTTCACTTTTATTTTGGTGCTGCACCCTTTGTCTTGTACCCAAAAATAAGTGTCACAAGGTACTACAGGGAGTGAGGAATCAAGCTTTTTATTATTTTAAAGGGATCAATCCTTTAAAATCGCAGCTCGTTTCTTCCTCATTTTCAGTAAAATTAAAGATCTCATGGCACTTTCTGTAAGGAGCTTAAAGAAAATCCATTTAACTCAACCCTGTGCAGTCACCCTCATTGTGTTGAAAGGCTGCTCCCTCAAACTGAACCTTTTATATTTGTTTTATGGTTCTCTTTTGTAAGCTATCTTGAAAATCTAGATTTAAGTACACATTTTCAAATAAATAAATAAAAATTAAAAGAAAAGAAACTGAATCTTTTCTCTCTCTCCCTAATGCACTTTTGGGATAAAAGATTACTTTTACCTAAAAACCACTAATTGAGATAGAAAATAGATGCAGAGAAGTTAGTTCTAAAATGTCTCTAAAGGCTCCAAGAAATGCTGGGGAGGAAGAGGAGGAGGAGGAGGAGAGGGCAAGATATGTAACAAGCGGCAAGCCACAGTCAAAGCCTAAGCAACACTGAAGGTCCACAGAGGTCATTTCCCCTGTCTTGTCAAATTAGTCGTCGGCCTTCCCTTCCCCCCACTTTACCTGGAAAAACCCTTGTCATGCAGAAACAGGCACCTCAGGTTTCTGGAGCCCCATCAAGTCTGATTGTTAAGTCTGGAGTACTTGTCAAGCGGCAAACAGCACATGTTCTTCGCATCAGGACGAGAATACAAGGGCATAACCAATCAATGGGGGATAACCAATCAATGCAAAAAGTGCAGCTGACTAGCTAGCTGATTCAGTCAGCTGCAAGCATGAACCCAGGTTTTGCGAACCAGAAAGCCACTGGCTGAAGTGTGCAGGGACTGAATGGAACAGGGATGTTCTTCTCATGGGATGTTTGAGCCAGAGGGACACACCCGAGACTGGGGCAGGCCAGGCTGGTCATGGGAACCCCAGAAGAGGGTGTCACTGACCTGGTCTGTGTCTGTGTGGACCCCAGGAGAATGAGTGGGTGGTGCCTCCTGCTGAACAGCAGCCACGGCCCCGTTAGGCATCAGGATGAGCTGGGAGGTAAGAGGTACATTGCGGCCCAAGGTCCGGTTCACCTGCAACAGGTTCCCCAGCTGCGGCTGTTGAGGGAGGGTTAGGTGGTGTGGAGATGGGAACAGCAGGAGGGAGAAAAAGGAGGAAAGAAAGCGAACCACAAGCAAATAGGTTATCACGGTGCATGGGGCCTAGGGTCTCCAATAAGACAGTCATTCTGTCTCAGCATTTTCCTCCATCATGGCCACTTTGCAGGCGGTGGAAAGCAGGTTTATTATTTCCAAAAGCCAAACCACCTCCACCTCTCCATAATGGGCCAGCAGCATAGGGTGCCTATAGGTTTGTGTGGCAGATGTTAAGCGTGGAGTGAAGGGAATGAGGGACCCCTGCTAGCTTAGATCAACTGCAAAACTTGTTTTTTCCCATACTGAAAAGCTGTAACCAAGATAACTAAAAATAATCTGAGGCCAAACAGATCACAAGGAGTTTGCTATTTCACAGATATGCAACCAAAGTCAAGGATGGAAATGTGAGGAGGGGAGAGTACAAAGAAGTGTGTTTCTCATTTAGCCTAATTAAGAAGATGGCTTTCCGGAAACTCTTTAAAGAACAGAAGAGAAAGCATTAAAAGTCAGGGTATTTTAAATGGATGGAATGGAGTCGTATTTCAGATGAGCACTTTATTAAGGCTGCTTTAAAAGAGATCTGTTTTGTAATGCATTACATAAAATCGTACCAAGTGCCATGGGGTCTTTAAGATTCATGGAAAATAAAACGGCAAATGACACTAAATATCCTCTGTCCCTGTAGTACATCTGCTGAATTGAGAATCAACCAACTGTTCAAGGGAACAGAGATTGCTAACTTTTGTCTGAGCACAAAATAGCAGACTGTATGAAAGCTGGAGATTCATCAGAGGGCTGCGAGGTATTTATGATGGGTGAAAGAAACACGTGTACAACTCTTACCCGAAGGTACATCTGAGCTTGTGACTGGTTAAGAGGTGGTGATGTGGTGTTACCAAGGAGCACCGATTGTGTCAAGGTGGTGGCACTAGGTGAACTCACACTCTGCGAACGGCTGATTAACTGTGCAGCTGATGTGGTAGCCAAATTAATCTGTAAAGTGAAAAGTTGGTGTGGAGGGAGGGGGTAGATGAAAAGTAATATTAACAGAATCTAAGCTAGAAACAATTTCAAAGAAAGTGTGGCTGAACTCCAGCAATACGACTGGAACAAGGCCCACCAGCCACTTTCATGCTCCCCTCCCAAACTCACCTTGTTAAGAGCCCAGAAATTATCTGAAAGAAAAGTGTGTGGGGAACACAACCCACCCTTTTCAGCAGCCCTACCAGGCTATGTGAAAAGGAGCAGGGGAGGGAAAGGGAGTGCAGCAGCTGCTCTCCAAAACCTCTTTGCTCAAATTATTCTCAGAACTTCAGCAACTGGAAGAACATAACAATGGACTTGCAAACAATGACCATTCGATTATGATTTCTGCACCAGAAGCACTAAATAAAAGCAGCATATGCAGTTTTATTATCAACAGGCGACAAGTGCTTGACACAGCCCTCTTCTGTAGATGCTAATGTTCCCCTTTTATTCAGTTATCATTAGGAAGGAATATCCCCTCTAGGGATGCTGCTCAGTCTTCTCACTTGCAAATAAGGAACTCCCATTCTCTTTTTCCACCCTGACTGACAATACTATCTACAGTCATACCTCATGTTACGTTTGCTGCTGGGTGCGCGTTTTCAGGTTGCGTCCTGCGGCAACCCAGAAGTACCGGAAAGGGTTACTTCCGGGTTTCGCCACTCGCGTATGCGCAGACGTGCAAAATGGCATCACGCGCATGCACAGAAGAGGCGAATCACGACCCATGTGTGCGCAGACACAGGTTGTGTTCTTTTAAGGTTGCGAACGGGCCTCCGGAATGGCTCCCGTTTGCAACCAGAGGTACCACTGTACTCTCCTCCACCAATACTAGCAAACATTCTCTCAACATTGAAGTTACCCATCCATAGCCAACTAATTCTCCAAGAAAACAGACATCGGGTGCCCAATCATTTGAGGGCAAGTTAGCTGCTTACCGAAGCCTGTGTAGTAGCTGTCTGTTGAGAAGTGCTTGTGTTTGGAGAGCTTGCTTGTCGGCTCGCTGCAATTGTAGCCTGTAAGAAACATTATATATTCTTCCAAAACCAAGATTTAGCCAAGGGCCCCATTATTCCCATGTTTTCTGGTCCTCAAAAGGTAAAACACAACAAAATGGTCATTAAAATCTGCCTCGTGTTCATTTCTCTAGCTTAGTTGAAAAGCAGCCGCTATACCAGGGGTGGCTAACCTTTTCCTCTCTATATGTTGCTGGACTACAATTCCCATCATCTCTGGTTATTGCTCATATTGCTTGGAGGTTATGGGAATTGTACTGCAGCTGCAGGGCCAATGGTAAGCCACCTCGACCCTTCAATGTAATTAAACTTGCCCCTCCACAATGCTCCCCAACAAAGAGCAAAAGAAGTGAGGAATTAACCTACCATCAATACATACTCTCTCTTCAATCAGACAAATAACCAGATATCTTAATTCTGTTTAAGAATCAGTGTAGGCTGAAGCTACCATTTATTTAGATGATTTGAGCAAATCGTTGGTATTTCTAGATGTGAGGGAGTTGGGAGTACAGTTTGTGATGTGCAAGACAAGACCTTTACTCTGCTATAAAAGCATTTTGAAAGCAATGTAGCCATTGCTAAGACAATGGCAGGTGCTGGGCAAGACCTGTTACATGGGCCTGTAGCAGAAGGGAAGTATTTTCATCACAAGCTACAACTGACAGCTATACCTGCTCTGTCAGAATAGGCATTTATCAGACATAAAAGAAACACATAGAAGAAACCTCTCAGAAAAATGCTGAACAGACTTAAGATCATTTTCAACACACGTCATCTAAATTACCGTATTTTTCGCACCATAGGACGCACTTTTTCCCTCCTAAAAAGCAAGGGAAAATGTGTGTGCGTCCTATGGAGCGAATGCAGGCTTTCGCTGAAGCCTGGAGAGTGAGAGGGGTCGGTGCGCACCGACTCCTCTCGCTCTCCAGGCTTCAGGAAGCTATCTGCTAGCAGAGGGAGACCCAGCTCTCCCACCGCTAGCGGAGCGCTGCATTAATCCCGAAGCTTGGGGCGTGCGGAGCTCAGCACGCCCCAAGCTTCTGGGTGCCGGCAAGGTCTCCGCTAGCCCTGGGAGAGCCCCGCGACGTCGCGCGGCTCTCCCAGGGCTAGCGGACCACTGCGCTAATCCCGAAGCTTGGGGCGTGCGGAGCTCAGCACGCCCCAAGCTTCTGGGTGCCGGCAAGGTCTCCGCTAGCCCTGGGAGAGCCCCGCGACGTCGCGCGGCTCTCCCAGGGCTAGCGGACCACTGCGCTAATCCCGAAGCTTGGGGCGTGCGGAGCTCAGCACGCCCCAAGCTTCTGGGTGCCGGCAAGGTCTCCGCTAGCCCTGGGAGAGCCCCGCGACGTCGCGCGGCTCTCCCAGGGCTAGCGGACCACTGCGCTAATCCCGAAGTTTGGGGCGTGCGGAGCTGAGCGCGCCCCAAGCTTCTGGGTGCTGGCAAGGTCTCCGCTAGCCCTGGGAGAGCCCCGCGACGTCGCGCGGCTCTCCCAGGGCTAGCGGACCACTGCGCTAATCCCGAAGTTTGGGGCGTGCGGAGCTGAGCGCGCCCCAAGCTTCTGGGTGCTGGCAAGGTCTCCGCTAGCCCTGGGAGAGCCCCGCGACGTCGCACGGCTCTCCCAGGGCTAGCGGACCACTGCGCTAATCCCGAAGTTTGGGGCGTGCGGAGCTGAGCGCGCCCCAAGCTTCTGGGTGCTGGCAAGGTCTCCGCTAGCCCTGGGAGAGCCCTGCGACGTCGCGCGGCTCTCCCAGGGCTAGCGGACCACTGCGCTAATCCCGAAGTTTGGGGCGTGCGGAGCTGAGCGCGCCCCAAGCTTCTGGGTGCTGGCAAGGTCTCCGCTAGCCCTGGGAGAGCCCCGCGACGTCGCGCGGCTCTCCCAGGGCTAGCGGACCACTGCGCTAATCCCGAAGTTTGGGGCGTGCGGAGCTGAGCGCGCCCCAAGCTTCTGGGTGCTGGCAAGGTCTCCGCTAGCCCTGGGAGAGCCCCGCGACGTCGCGCGGCTCTCCCAGGGCTAGCGGACCACTGCGCTAATCCCGAAGTTTGGGGCGTGCGGAGCTGAGCGCACCCCAAGCTTCTGGGTGCTGGCAAGGTCTCCGCTAGCCCTGGGAGAGCCCCGCGACGTCGCGGGGCTCTCCCAGGGCTAGCGGAGACCTTGCCGGCGCCCAGAAGCTTGGGGCACGCTGAGCTCCGCACGCCCCAAGCTTCGGGATTAGCGCTCCGCTAGCCGTGTCTAGGCTGCGGATAGCAGCCTGCTTCCCGGAGCGTCGGGCGCCCTGAAAGCAGAGCTCCCGGCGCTTTGGGAACACATCCGCAGCATGGGGACCCTTGCAGGAGCTCCCCGCAAGCTTCCCCACGCTGCGGATAGCAGCCTGCCGCCCGGCGGGTGGGGCACCCTGAAGCAGAGCGCCCCTCGCGCCAGGCATACATCCGCAGCGTGGGGAGCCCTGCAGCAGTTCCCCACAAGGCTCCCCAAGCTGCGGATAGCAGCCTGCCGCCCGGCGGGTAGGGCGCCCTGAAGCAGAGCGCCCCGCGCGCTAGGCAGACATCAGCCAGCCCCACAAGCTCGGGGGACAGCAGGGAGGCGCAGCGCCACTATCCCGCTGTTCCTCGACCTGGTTCGGTTTCCCTGACCTGCTTTTGGGGGGGAAATAAAGGGAAAATTTTTTTCCTTTATTTCCCCCCCAAAAAACTAGGCGCGTCCTATGGTCCGGTGCGTCCAATCGTGCGAAAAATACGGTATTATCACCTTCCCCAACTCTTACCTGTCAGGAACTGAACAGTTAACAATATAAAAGGGAGGGAAAGGAAAATGATAAGCTAAAGGAGGACTATTTTAAATTCAAGTTTGTTTGTTTTTAAGCGGGGGATGGCAGAGGGGGGCAAACAGAAACAAATAACAAAAGTTTGCAAAATGCCCTGCTTCATGACTCATGTGTAGAGTATGAATGGAAAGGTAGTTTGTAAATTATAAGGAAGGTCTGCAGGAAGGTACATCCCTTTCCACACTGCACCTTCCTGCAGGATCTCTGCCAGCAAGAGCCATGCCACCAAATGTAAGGGGTGAAAGCCAAGTTTTGTCTTTAACTGCAACTGTGTCCCAGAACCAACCTGGAGTGCTACAGCTTGTAGTGAACTAGCTGGTAGATAGAAAAGTTCAAAATGCATGTAAAATCGTATACAGGCAATGACCATTCTGTGCATGACCAAGGCACACATGACTACACGCACACACACACACACATCATTTTTGGCCCCAGAAGTGAGCACGGCAGGCTTACATGTGCTCCGCCAACACATGGGATGACCCAGAATGCAATCCCCACGCAAATGGAGAGTTGCCTGTACTGGAAAACGTGTACCAATAAGTTCTTAAAGAGACAAGAGTTAATAAGCATGTTTTTTTCCAGAGCAGAACAATTAGTGTCCATTACTGTGAAAGTACAACGTTCTTTTCCCTTCCTTTGAGATCCCCTCTTTGGGCCCTATCCATCCAAAACCTCATTTGTTTATTCCAAACTAGGTGTTTCACTCTTCCCTGTTTTAGGTAACTCCTGTCTTTTGAACAGTCTGTCTCACCTGCTGGACTGCAGCCAGACTGTGTAACTGAGCACTGTTGAGCTGCTGTTGGAGCATAAACTGGTGGAAATACTGGGCTGCATTGGGCTGCCTCTGCAGTGCTTGAAGCGCCTGTAATAAAAAAATTTAAAAAATAAAAATTCAGAATACAAAACAGAACACATCCTAACATGCCCGAGGTCTCACAGGACAAAATAAGTGAAAACATATAGAATCACAGCCCCCTATCAGCAGATCTGGACCACCACATATTTATTAGTGGAATAGTAGAACATTAGGCTAAAAATGGTTCCACCAGCTTAATTAGAATGGCCAGGAACACAATAATCCTTAGATCTATTATGTATTAAGCAGGACCTAGCAATGCATGGGGCATGTTTGATGCCTCACACTGATTTTCCTAGGCCACTGGATAAGGCAGGAGTGAAGAACTGAAATTGGTCAAAGGATTTGATCCTTATCAACCCACTCCTGTGGACCAACTTTGACAACTTCAAAGGGCACTGATCAGCTGATTGACAGTTACAATGAGCCCCTCTGAAGTACATTTGCTGGCAGATTGGATTCAAACTGTACATACAAACTCTGCAGCTATCTGGAGAGGGAAAATATCCATTTTCAGGTGCAAATGGACAAAGTGGGGCTTGCAGCGAGCCCTCTTGAAGGCACACTGCCAGTTCCAATCGCATCACCAATGCTGAAAGCACACCTTCAAAGGGACACACGGACAGGTTCCTCTAATGTGAGGAACATAACCAATTCAGTGCTAGTCTCCTACAGGTTCACTGCACTGGCTAAGTCTCTGGAGCAATTTCCCCTGTGCTCATAAACAGGGCACCTACTGGCTAAGCAGCAGTTTAAAGTGATGTGCTGCTACTCTGATGATGATACCTTCCAGGGCAGTTTTTCCCCAAGAACAAAGATGGTCCCCCACCTGCACTGCCTGCCGCTCATATAGAGTCATCTGAGAGATCTGAGGGCGAGTGCTTCCTCCAGAGCTTGAGCTGCCACTAGCAGAGTTTGAGTTTTGCTCGCTTTCCGTCTCCATAGTGTCAGGTCCCCGAGATCCTTGCCTGAAGCTTTGTCTCAAGCCCTAGATGAAGAAAACTGGGGGTTAACTCATGTCACAGAAACTACAACATTTATCTCCCCCTGCATTATAAATTTATGGACCCTTTCCTTCCTAAGCTCATCATCACACAGCTTAACCAAAGCCCCTAAAATGTCTTTCCTGGGCTACAATACTGAGAGAAGAATCTGTGGGACCCCAATAATTGAGGCTATATTTAAAATAACCATTAAAATCACACATTTTTATATGCAAATTCCTCCAGATTTATAGCCATGATTCTATAGCACTAAAGCAAAGTTAGGTTACCTGTGACGGTTTAAAGACATGGAAGTCAAGAACAATGTAGATTATTCATAACAAGCATTCATCACTGGGGCTCATCATAATTTTGTTTTTGTTTTTTTACCAGGAAGCATAAAGTGGGCAAAGGAATATCTGACGGGCTTATACAACATACGGGCTTATGCATGTAACAAATAGGAAGTTTCACAAGAACCGCCTAATGGATTAAGTACCAACAAGTTTTCTTCTAGCACCACGCTCAGAAATATGCCTGAACTTCTTTGGGGATGTGTCAGGGCACTGGAATGGTATCAATCAATCATCAAACCTTTATTGCATTAGCATACAGCCATAGCAAAATAAGACAATACAAAAATGCTAGAGACAAACAACCAAGCAAAATACAAGGCGATATTGCTGGCGTATTGCACTGGAATGGTTTTGTATCAACTTCCTAGAATGCCCCCAACACACATCCCTTGGAAATGTGATGTTGATTGGACAAGGGTGGAATCCGAGAGGGAGACTCTGACTGTCCCACACTGGAGCCCAGTGAGAAATATAGATCTGAGTTATCCTATGGCCCTGGGATGCTGTCCTTGGGACTGTAAGATTCCACCCTTGGTATAGACGTGGCTCTCAACTTACGTGCGGGTTTCGTTCTGGCGCATAAAGCCAAAATTGAGTATGGCCAGAATACATTTGGTTCAATGGCAGGTGAGATTGTCAAAGTCTTTTTTTCCTGGACACCCACCCCCTTTCCATTTTTTTTAAAAAAAAGATTTGCCAAGCGTGTTAAGCTGAATGCGCACAAGTTAAATGTGCTAAGTTGTGAGTTACTTGTAAGGCTATGTCCAAACAATTCAAAGCTTTACATGGAAAATGTGTTTATTGCAATACTTTAAAATACTTTAAGCAGAGCATACTCAAGAGCATACACTTTATTTGCATTGTTGGATTTTAAGGAAAGCATACCGAAAGTATTTTCGGTCCATTTTCTGTAGCAGCTCAAACTACCAGGATCTGAATACAGTCTCAAACCACATAAAGGCGGCGACTGTTTTAGGTGTGTCCAATTGATGCACAACGCATGGGTCCTTTTAGACTTGGAAGAGGGCAGAACGGAGCATGGAATCCTTATGCACATTCCGCCAACATGTGCAGAGGGGCCAAGAATGGAACCCCTGTGCAAAATGGTCACCGTTTATACAATATGTATAACCAAGTAATACATAGATTCGTCATTTTCCTAATTGTACACCATTCTGAACTGTGCTTAGCTTTTTTAAAAAGAAAATTTAAAATAGAAGAGCATGTAGAACAAAGGGGAGATGCAGATATTTAAGGCAGTCACTACGACTGGGCTTGCAAAGTGTTTCACATCCTTAAGTATAAGGATCAAATGTTTTAACAGCTATGATTTTTCCAGCTTGGAATTATATTAAATCTTATTAACAGCATTACAGCCTTAATACATAGCATTACGAAGAGACCTGCATCACAAGAAAGGTTCATTATTTGTGTGATGAAACATGGAATGTTGGAAGAAAAGCGACATACTCCACCAACTGAATTCAAATGTTACCTTCCCAAGTATTGCATTTATTATATAAACTGATTTACACATTTGCAGATCATATTTATATACTTATCTGAGGGTGGAATATTTGTTTTTATAACTTGTTTTTAATTACGAGCATTGTGGCAGAAAGCAGGGTATGAGTAACTGATGAGATATCAGCCTGTGAAACTCTCAAATTCCCTCCATAATTTTACCAAATCATACAGCCACTAGCTTTTGTTAATAAGTCTATCTGTACAGATCTGACTGAAAACCTCAGCACCTCTGGCTTTTATAGCTCAATAATAAGTGCCAATGCACATCCTATCTAAATTCAGAAGATGTGCCCAAGCATGGAGAGTTATTTAAGCTGCTATCTACCCACACAGCAGTGGCTCTTTCAAGATTATCAAATTTTAGTTGCAACTTGTTTCTTACAGACATTCTATTGCAGGGATATTGCAATTTCCTAGAACTAGCTATGCTGTATTTACCAGAAAACCAAATAATTTTCCAAGATAGCACATGCATCGTCCCTGCAGCTTCAGGTTCATTAATATTCTGATTTTCAAAGCTGTGAACTTTGTCTCCCCAGTTGTGGGGTACACATTTAATGTAATTATTTGTTGCCTGAAATAATAGATACAAAACTGTATAGTCAAGAGTGCTATGAGATCCATCATGGGAGAAAGGTGGGATATAAAGGTGCCAAATATTTGAGGACGACACTGGCTGCTGCAGAGAGTGAATAAATTTAAATTAAACCAAATTTTAATTCAATTATTTTTAATAGAAATGACAGTAATTACTACTTTTTTGTTTTAAAGGAAATCTTAAGTTAATGCAAACAGATATGTTAAAATCTACCCCACTTGAAATTGAATCATGACTATATCAGACACACTGAATTAAAGTTGTTTTTCTGTTTCAACAGAAAAAAACAAAGGGAGGGAAATCTCACTTTTGAGGTTAAGTATTACATGTGCCACACTATAAGCTTGTTCAGACGTATCTCAGACTATTAAGACAATATGCATGTGCTTTTGTCACACACAAAGCTCTATTGTACATGCTGCAATTAAACCAGGAAGCTTCCAATTAACCGTACTTTCCCACTTCATCCAAACTAGCAAAATGTTATCAGCTTTGGAACAAGCCAGGATATTACACCAAAGTTTGAAGCCAGCATAATAGCCCAGTAAGGTTAATTAGAAGTTTCTTGATTTAATCAAAGCTTACACCAAAGGGAAAAACACAGAGACGGCCTATGCAGGCAAAAGGCTTGGGTATATCACAGCTTTATAATCCAAGGTATGATTGGTCTAAATGTTGCCATAAATCATGAACTGTATTTATTATTATACGTCTTCTGCTGGACCCAGGGCCAGGAAGCAGGGTGGATTTGATTTAAATCAAATCGATTTAAATAACGATTTAAAGTACTAGTCAGTAAGACTTGATTTAAATAATTGTTTTTAAAAAAAAACATTCCTGCTGGTATAATCTTAATATTTACAACCAGATGAAGGTTTGATTTTTGGAATAATAAATTTTCATAGTAGTTTTTACAGTTACATCAAAAATTACAGATTTGGTTATACTATTAGAAATACATAGACAGATAATTATGAAATTATTGTGAGGCTTAATAAGTTAACTGTTTATATTTGGACAACTTTTCCACTGTACATTATTGGAAGAAGAAAAATAATCATTTCCTTAATAACAATTTGAACATTATAGTATATGCATCCAAGTTTGTTAACTGATGTGGTTAAACTTTTTTTAAAAAAACAACCAACTTAGACTGAGTTTCAGCACACATGAAGAACTTAAAACAAATCCTTATTTCCTGATTATAGCCTTTGGACTATAATGTAACTTAAATAGAAAACTATCTTTAGAAATATTTTTCCCTCCAAAAGCATTTTATTTTAAAAATCCAATTTAAATCAAAATAATCAATTAATTTTTTTAAAAATCCCATTTAAATTTTTAAAAATCTGATTTATTTATTTTTTTAAAAGAATCATTGATTTTTATCCACCCTGCCAGCAAGCCATCAGTGGCTCAAGGATCCAGTATTTCACCAGGATCCTACACTGAACCAGCAGGGTGATCTGTACATACCGGTACTTGTTTTACATCCTCTGATGGAGGGATCTTAAGAGAGCTGTGCATAAACAAATGCTAGCAAACCTCAATGGACTGAAGTCTAAATTATGATGAAGTCTAAATTATTTTTATAGCCCCTACGGGTATTAAATCTGCCCCTGGGGCTTTCCCCTTTCAGTTGGGCTACCAGACTCTAGATCAGAGGTCCACAAACTAAGGGCCATGGGCCGGATAAGGGACTTGTTTATCCGGCCCACGCCCCCCCCCCCAGCTCTTACCGGCGCTGCGCTGCATGGCTGCCCACTTCCAGGTCGGAAGAGCACCGGAAATAGCTTGTGCACATGCACTATTTCCAGTGCACATCTGGGTCAGAGGAGGTCCGTGCACATGTGCACAAGCTATTTCCGGTGCTCCTCCAACCCAGAAGTGCGCCAGAAATAGCATGTGCGCACGCATATGGGCACGTGCTCCCCGCCCTCTGGCCTGCCACACGATCGGCGCTGGAGACACTAGCCCGAGGCCTGGTAAGTTTGCTGACCCCTGCTCTAGATCTCTTGACGTTGTCTGGGCAGCATGAAACAACAGAGCATGCCCTTCTTCATTTCCAGTATTACACAGACATTCGAACCAGGTTTATCCAACCCATCTTATATAAGTTCCCTGGGCATTCAAAACAACACAAGATCTCCCTGTTACTACAGGACAAAAGCCCAGAAATTACATATTCAGTCACCAGATTTTGCGTTGCCATGACAGATATTGTCGAAGGATGGTCTATGATACAATTCAGTCCTAAATTGAAGGCCCATATTGTTAGATCCACTCTTTTGAAGCCCCACCCTACATAGTTGTTTTAACTGGTCTTTTTAAAAATTTCTCATCAGTTTTTTTTCATCCTTTATTTATGCTTAATTAAGTATTCTATGTATAAGGTTTAAGCTATGTTTGGTTCTTGCTCCCAATTATTTAATAATTATTTGCTTAGACTCTTACTGTTATACTATTTATTTAGATGCTCTGCTTATGCTGGTCTGTGACCATAATAAAGTAAATTTCAACTGATGAAGTCATACAGAAAATGATGACTTATTGCTGCTGAAGGTGGTTCATGAGGTGTACTTAGTTTTTCACACACAGCTTTTCCACTTTGGCTTTATTTCTGCTAAATAAATCATGACACTGTGCAGTATGCCATGTGCTGCTGTTCATCTGAGGTTGTATTTACCAAATTTTAAGACCTCATATGTAAAACCACAGAATTCAAAGTGTATGTACTTCCTTTTTCCCATGATTGTATAGGATAGCTTATGACAATCCTGGAACATTAGCTACTGTCACAAACTGAGATCAAGGGAACCCATTAGAGAAATCTCTAAATGCAGAATAGATCATGTAAGAAAGATTACAACTGAAGTCATAATACAGATAGTACGGTCAGAGAGTTAAGCATATGGAAAATATTTAATACATTTTACAGGAAGGTAAAGACAGATGATTTTCTGGTACTGTATATTACATTCCCTACACATAAACACATACCAGCAGCAGGCATACCCTATGAGGCTTACAGGATGGATTTTTGCTGCTGCTGCCACCTATGTTTTATCTCTCGGGAAGAAAGCTCAACAAATGCAGCTCTGCAAAATTGGCATCAAGTAAATGCCCCATTGATTGAAAATAGGAACTTCCAAACATCATTCTTAGGAATAAATACATTTTCACCAAAGCAGCAAAAACAACATTCCCAAAATTTTGGCTGAAGATATGTTTGGAAGGCCACTAACATCATTGAGTGTGTAACCCTCTTACCTCAATGCAAAAATTATTAATTACTGTAACACAGTCACTTTTCTGTGCCCGTTTCTGAAAGTTGGCCAGAGTATTGCAATACACAAGGTAGATTATCAATGCCAGTTTTCATACTGTTAAAATCAACACATTTTGTCTTATACTGGTATACAGCAGAAAAACTAAGACACTTTAGCCACACCTGTGCCTTGAATCAATTGATTGAAAGGCACTATAACATATTTACTTACATTATTTATTTTTGGAAAGATATTTGCTAAGCCTGCATTTTTCACAACTTAGGACAGGGTGAATTTTTCATAGTGAAAGGAAATATAAAAGGGCACACTAGATAGTAGATCTTGCTACAGGGACACAAAAGATCTGTGCGCTAAATTCTACCTTGATCTAGCATATTTTGGGGAAAGTGGTTTGTTTTTCCTTCTGTTCTCCGTGGGTTTGGATGCTTCTTGTTATATTGCTGTCAAACTCGGCACAAGGTTTCCCAAGGTGAGGGTATTAGTTTTCATCAACGCTGGACTGCTGGCCACCATTCTGAGTCAACATTGTGGGCCCAAGCATTATTTTTGTGTGGTCGCACATTTTAAGGCATGAAGGGTCCAAACTACAGCAATTTTGAAACTATTTGGCAGGTCTTTGTCAAATCTGTCACGATGGTTATAACCTGCGCCTAACCTGGCATGAAAGGGCCTGAGGTGGACAAACTGATCTTCATCTACATTTGGACACTAGAGGCAGTTTTTAATCAATATGGTAGGTCAAATTAACCCTAATTAAACTTTAGTTCACAGAGAGAGAGAAATTGATTCGGGGTCATGCAGACCCCTGGGTTAGTGTGTGTGTATGCACAGTCCTGTTGTCTTTGTCCCCATGGAGAAGGGGACGACAGAAGACGAGATGGTTGGATAGTGTTCTCGAAGCTACCAGCATGAGTTTGATCAAACTGTGGGAGGCAGTGGAAGACAGGAGTGCCTGGCGTGCTCTGGTCCATGGGGTCACAAAGAGTCAGACACGACTAAATGACTAAACAACAACAACATGCACAGTCCTAAAACTTTAAAAAAAATGCACTATCCACTTAAAAATATTTTGAGATTTATTCAAATTCCTGGGCAGTGCCAGGCATTTCCCACTATAAAAAGGAACATACTTTGGAGTAAAATGAAAATCTGATCTAAGTTTCAAATGTGAAAATCAACTCTCAAACTGAAGACACTAAGATGGCCACAGCTGGTCCTCTCACAAGCCAATCCCATCTGACATAGGAAGTATTTCTATCACTGACTTCTCACCAGAGAGAAACAATAATGATTGCCCTTCTAGAATTCTCCTAATCTTCAAACATCAAGACTGCTCTGCCCAACCATTTTCCATCACCAGAGAAAACTTCCAAATATTTTTGTTTTAAAAGCAGCTATACTGTTGCAAGCAAAGAAACCACACATCATCTGTTTTATCCTAATTATACATATTTCAATGAAGAGTGCTTCCCACTATGTATTGCCACAAAAAACTCATTTCTCATTTAGTTTGCACACTATTATATGTTGTCTATATACATTCCTTCAGCTGCATAGAAAAAAGCAGCATTTAGTCACAAATAACCACAAGCATAAGCTTCTGATGTTTTAGGTTGCTCATTGTTTACTTCTGTCCCTTCTACAGAAGGGACTGTAGTTGATTGATTCCCAGATGTCCTGGATTAAACATATTCCACTTGAATCTAGGTAAAAGCCCTGCTTATCCCTGGGCTTGAGTTAAATCATATGAGCAGATCGCTTTGGAGACTTCTTACAAACTTTGCGGTCAGCTCTCGTGGTTCACCTGACCCCCCCCCCCCCACTCAAAGGATTACAAGCCAAATGGGAATGAAAATGTGAGTGGGAAAAGGCCATATAAGCTGCCATGATAACCATGATAACCAGCTCCCTCCTGGCCAGCAGTTGAAACAAACAACGTAATTTACTCACGTAAGATTTGGTGTAAGGAGTTGCTACGAGTATCAGCCCTGTTTCATATCTTGCCTCAACCAGGCATGTACTAAGTGGTCTCCACAAGGCACTGTTCTTCCAGCCTTAACATATAATAATAAATACTAGTTGTCCACTTTTCACAGCTGTTGTTAATGTTACTGAAGACCTTTCCACATGTGAAATATGCTGTGCAAGGGCTGCTTTAAAGCTGATGTGATCATAGCACCCTGATTAATGGATTAATCAGTCCTGTGCAACTCTTCCCAAATAGCAGCAGCTCCTGGTGCAAATCCACTCCATGTTTGTGCATAAACATCAAATATTTCTAAGTTACATTTACCCACTGTAAACAGTTACTATATAAAAGCATATAGTAAAGCCTGGGGGTCAAGTGCAGCCCTCAATGCATCCCTATCTGGCCCTCAGGACTCTCCTCCAGGCCACACACCCTCCTTGGATGTTTTTGAACTCTGATTATGTCTCATTCCCCTGAATTGAGGATAAAGCGAGATACACAAAGGTGTGTAGAAACTAGCCTAGTGTAGAAGTGCAGAAAAAATACATTAACTACTCCACCCACTTTTGCCGCTGCCCCTACCCACCACTGGCATGTGGGTCCTAGAAGACTGTAGCCAAATGGTATACAAATGTACAGCAAATAGTCTTGGCCAAAAAACTTACAAATAGGAAATAATCAGACAAGAGGAAATAATAATCAGACAATAGGAAATAATCAGACAAGAGAACTTCAATACAGACTGGCATTGCTTCATTATGCATGTTAACTTATCAGTCTACTAAACGAGACTACCATCAGCAGATAGAGACCCATGGAGAGACTATTAAGATAACGCTGATGCATTTTACTGTATATATCTGTGTACAAAGGACATGCTGAGATTGTTTTGTTCATGTCTTATTTTAAAAATGCCCAGAAGGGACGGCAGCCCTTACTCTGAATAACTTTCCAAACACTTGGTGTTTAGAAACCCATTATTTAATGCATTTCTCAAGTGCTCAAACTGTTTAACACACATAATCTCACAAAATGCAAGGAAGGTCCATATTATTGTCCTCCTATTACAAAAGGTGGGGGTGGGGCATGAAGGAAACCCTAAATATTAAGTATTATTATCAAAGCCTCTTGCATGCAGAGGAAGCACGGTGGAAGCATTGTTTTTTATATTGTATTTTTTATGCTCCAAACAATCCTGATATCTACGGGTAAGGGCGCTATACAATTTTAAAAAGCAATGATAAATAAGTAATAATAAACCAACAGTAGAAGCAGCAAACCATGTGAAAGACAAAGTAATGATGGGAGACCACAGAGCAAGACGAAAGCCCTCTAGAGATAAAAGCCTCTTTTTTCTTTTGCAAAAGACTAAAAAACCCTGAAGACGCTCCACAGCCTAGAGCAGGACGAGGGCAAACACGTGTTTGCCGACACAGGTACCGGGGTTACCTGTAGCTTGCCTGCAGAACATGCACAGCCCAGACACCACAACCCAGGTCCACAGGTCGCCGTAACGTGTGAATCAGCCCTGTGGGGTGTTTTGGAAGGAAGAGCACGGGAGGTGATGGGGGGGGGGGAGCGGGGCGAAGCGGCCTCGGAAAGGCGGCTCCGGGGAGGCCCGATACCGAGCTAATAACGGGAAGCGGCTGCTGGCGAAGGGGGCGTGGAGCGGGGCGGGCGGCGCTGGCCGCAGCAGCGGGAACAGCCGGGGGCCGCCGGCGCTCGCTTACCTTCGGTTCCGCCTAGGCCCGGTACGTGCCCCGAGGGCGGCTGCGCCTCATGAGGGGCCGGCGGAGGGCCAAGTGGGCCCCCTGCCTTGACGGGAGGCGGGGAGGCGGAGCAGGGGCGGAGCAGGGGCCCAGCGGGGAGCGGGGGGGAGGGGCCGGCGGGCTGAGGAACCGCGCCCCCCTCCGCGGGTGGGCCGGCCTCCCTGAGGACTAGCGCCGCTCTGCGCCCTCCCAGACGCGAAGACGCCGCCGCCTCCGAGGAATTTAATTTCTTTGGCTGCTGGGCTCCCCCTCCTCTCTCTCTCTCCCTCAGCCTCTCCACTTCCTGCCAGAGGGGGCGCCGGAGAGGCGCTTTTCCGGGCCACGTGACCGCCCGGCCTCCGACTCCGCCCCGCGCAGGTTGCCATGGGGACGGGAAATAGGGCCTAGAGGGGCCTAGCGAGCCCCGCCCTCGCCTACTTTAGGGGGCCGAGCCGGTCCTCTGGTAGTAACAGTACTTTGCCACCTGGGCAGGTGCGGCTCGTCTTAGCTCGGCCCGGCGAGCGGTAGATCCCGCCGCATGCATCTAGCGGAGCACCGCGGACTCGAGGCCGATGCATTGGTCGCGATTCCCTTCCAGGTTTCACGCCAGGCGCACGCAGGCAGGAATTCAGCCGGTGAAGCTCGAGGGGGAAAGTTGAACCTTTTGGCCTGTTGCGCGGCGCTCGAAATAGTCCGTGATTTAAATAAATAATAATAATAATAAGACTGGCGCAGCCTTACCTGGACCGGTGTGTGTGTAAACTTTGTTGTTTAGTCGTGTCCGACTTCGTGACCCCATGGACCAGAGCACGCCAGGCACTCCTGTCTTCCACTGCCTCCCGCAGCTTGGTCACACTCATGTTGGTAGCTTCGAGAACACTGTCCCACCATCTCGTCCTCTGTCATCCCCTTCTCCTTGTGCCCTCCATGTTTCCCAACATTTTCCAGGGAGTCTTCTCATGAGGTGGCCAAAGTATTGGAGCCTCAGCTTCACGATCTGCCCTTCCAGTGAGCACTCAGGGCTGATTTCCTTCAGAATGGATACGTTTGATCTTCTTGCAGTCCATGGGACTCTCAAGAGTCTCCTCCAGCACCATAATTCAAAAGCATCAATTCTTCGGCAATCAGCCTTCTGTATGGTCCAGCTCTCACTTCCATACATCTCTACTGGGAAAACCATGGCTTTAACTATATGGACCTTTGTTGGCAAGGTGATGTCTGCTTTTTAAGATGCTGGCTAGGTTTGTCATTGCTTTTCTCCCAAGAAGCAGGCGTCTTTTAATTTAATGGCTGTTGTCACCATCTGCAGTGATCATGGAGCCCAAGAAAGTAAAATCTCTCACTGCCTCCATTTCTTCCCCTTCTATTTGCCAGGAGGTGAATGGCCCAGTGGCCATGATCTTAGTTCTTTTGATGTTGAGTTTCAGACCATATTTTGCCCTCTCCTCTTTCACCCTCATTAAAAGGTTCTTTAATTCCTCCTCACTTTCTGCCATCAAGGTTGTGTCATCTGCATATCTGAGGCTGTTGATATTTCTTCCAGCAATTTTAATTCCGGCTTGGGATTCGCATGATGAATTCTGCATATAAGTTAAATAAGCAGGGAGACAATATACAGCCTTGTCGTACTCCTTTCCCAATTTTGAACCAATCAGTTGTTCCATATCCATATCCAGTTCCATATCCATATCCAGTTCTAACTGTAGCTTCTTGTCCCACAGAGATTTCTCAGGAGATAGACAAGGTGATCAGGTACTCCCATTTCTTTAAGAAATTGCCCTAGTTTGCTGTAAACTTTGTAGGAGCTTACTATGTCCATAGTTGGACACCTATTTACTGTTGCTTTCTATTTACAGCATTTCTGTGCTCCTTAATTCTTTGCATTTCTAGGTGGTGCACATAAAAATAATCTGTAGAAAATGAGGCAATGTTTTAAAAATGCAGCATCAAACCAAACACAACAAATGGGGCCTCTGCATTTTTCACCTGAGGCCCTGCTTCACACACTGCCTCCAGGGGAGGTGTAGAGGATAGTGGCACGGAAAGAGACCTTTTCAGTGTTGGCTCCCCATTTATGGAATGCTGTCCCCAGGGGGAGGCATGCCTGGTGCAATCACTATCTGGCTTTAGGCACCAGGTAAAAAACATTTTTATTTACGCAGGTGTTTGGATCTTAATTTTCTGCTTATCTTTTTGTAGTTGATGAGTGAGATACAGTGCGAGTCACTTTCTCTAATAAATACTTTTGTATTTTGTGTTTGGGATGGCCCTCTGTTTAGGTCAAATCAAATGCACTGCCATCTGTTGGAGGATTATGGTTTGAGTGCCCTCTCCGCGTTTGGCAGGAATGAATGAATTCTGGCTTATGTTGCAGAGTTCCTAGTAATGAAGTCTTAATTCATTTGGCTTCTCCTTCGTCTCCCTCTTTTCTCCCCCTCCCCCAGAATCACAGCTCTTGTGCCTTCAGGAAAAATTGATCAGGTCAAATTCCCAATAGCCCAGTCCAATGCATGCTTACTCAGCGAAGTCCTATGTTCAAGGAGGCTTACTCTCAGGTAATGTGTATAGGATTGTAGTCTTACTCTTGTTGTGGGAGGGTTCACATTACGCTAAATTTCTGCTTGTTATGTACCCATTTCTGTTCATTTCTAGCTGCTCAGTGCTGCTGCTGTATTGCTTTAAATTTAATATTAATAGAATTTATATAGCCACCAATTTTATATTTCTGTAGCCTTGTGGGCAGGATGGCATATCTCAACATTTGCAGGCAGTTGTAAAAGGATATTATGAGGCATTTGTTGTTGCATATAAAAACTTGGCAAATAATAGTACAGGGGAAGAGATGGGTTAGGATTCAGATGTATTGACCCCAACCAATGTGTGGGAGGGAGGAAATTGGATACTTGTCAATGGATCAATAGGATCTGCTTCAAGGGGGGGTGTCAAATATATCTTCTACAAAATCAATGACTAAATACATTTTTCCTGCCTGCTGTCGCCCTACTGGATTCATTGAGGCTTTTGTAGGATTGCAGTATTATAAGGTCTTCCTTCATCCTTATGGAAAGGCATGTGGGAGTTATACCGTATTTTTCGCCCCATAAGACGCACCGGCCCATAAGACGCACCTAGTTTTTTGGGGGGGAAATAAAGGAAAAATTTTTTATTTCCCCCCCCAGGTGCGCTGCGCTACACCAGGAGCTTGGGGCGTGCGGAGCTCAGCGCGCCCCAAGCTTCTGCGTGCAGGCAAGGTCTCCGCTAGCGTGGGAGAGCTGGGCGCCTCTCCCAGGGCTAGCGGACCCCTGCGCTAATCCAGAAGCTTGGGACGAGCTGAGGTCAGCGCGCCCCAAGCTTCTGCGTGCGCGCAAGCAGTCCGCTATCCTTGGGATAGCCGCGGGGCTCTCCCAGGGCTAGCGGATCGCTGCGCTACACCAGGAGCTTGGGGCGTGCTGAGCTCAGCGCGCCCCAAGCTTCTGCGTGCGCGCAAGCAGTCCGCTATCCTTGGGATAGCCGCGGGGCTCTCCCAGGGCTAGCGGATCGCTGCGCTACACCAGGAGCTTGGGGCGTGCTGAGCTCAGCGCGCCCCAAGCTTCTAGGTGCGCGCAAGCAGTCCGCTGCCGCCCTAAGCCTCGCGCACCCGGTGGGACCTCCTGCCGGGTGCGCGAGGCTTGCAGACACTCGCCCGAAGCAGGGAGAACCCTCCGGAGGGCTCCCCGTGCTTCGGGCGACAGGCTGCCGCCCCAAGCCTCGCGCACCGGGCGGGACCTCCTGCCGGGTGCGCGAGGCTTGCAGACACTCGCCCGAAGCAGGGAGAGCCCTCCGGAGGGCTCCCCGTGCTTCGGGCGGCGGGCTGCCGCCCCAAGCTTCGCGCACCGGGCGGGACCTCCTGCCGGGCGCGCGAGGCTTGCAGGCATTCGCCCGAAGCAGGGAGAGCCCTCCGGAGGGCTCCCCGTGCTTCGGGCGACGGGCTGCCGCCCCAAGCCTCGCGCACCGGGCGGGACCTCCTGCCGGGTGCGCGAGGCTTGCAGACACTCGCCCGAAGCAGGGAGAACCCTCCGGAGGGCTCCCCGTGCTTCGGGCGACAGGCTGCCGCCCCAAGCCTCGCGCACCGGGCGGGACCTCCTGCCGGGTGCGCGAGGCTTGCAGACACTCGCCCGAAGCAGGGAGAGCCCTCCGGAGGGCTCCCCGTGCTTCGGGCGGCGGGCTGCCGCCCCAAGCCTCGCGCACCGGGCGGGACCTCCTGCCGGGCGCGCGAGGCTTGCAGGCATTCGCCCGAAGCAGGGAGAGCCCTCCGGAGGGCTCCCCGTGCTTCGGGCGACGGGCTGCCGCCCCAAGCCTCGCGCACCGGGCGGGACCTCCTGCCGGGCGCGCGAGGCTTGCAGGCATTCGCCCGAAGCAGGGAGAGCCCTCCGGAGGGCTCCCCGTGCTTCGGGCGACGGGCTGCCGCCCCAAGCCTCGCGCACCGGGCGGGACCTCCTGCCGGGTGCGCGAGGCTTGCAGACACTCGCCCGAAGCAGGGAGAGCCCTCCGGAGGGCTCCCCGTGCTTCGGGCGACAGGCTGCCGCCCCAAGCCTCGCGCACCGGGCGGGACCTCCTGCCGGGTGCGCGAGGCTTGCAGACACTCGCCCGAAGCAGGGAGAGCCCTCCGGAGGGCTCCCCGTGCTTCGGGCGGCGGGCTGCCGCCCCAAGCCTCGCGCACCGGGCGGGACCTCCTGCCGGGTGCGCGAGGCTTGCAGACACTCGCCGAAGCAGGGAGAGCCCTCCGGAGGGCTCCCCGTGCTTCGGGCGACGGGCTGCCGCCCCAAGCCTCGCGCACCGGGCGGGACCTCCTGCCGGGTGCGCGAGGCTTGCAGACACTCGCCCGAAGCAGGGAGAGCCCTCCGGAGGGCTCCCCGTGCTTCGGGCGACAGGCTGCCGCCCCAAGCCTCGCGCACCGGGCGGGACCTCCTGCCGGGCGCGCGAGGCTTGCAGGCATTCACCCGAAGCAGGGAGAGCCCTCCGGAGGGCTCCCCGTGCTTCGGGCGACGGGCTGCCGCCCCAAGCCTCGCGCACCGGGCGGGACCTCCTGCCGGGTGCGCGAGGCTTGCAGACACTCGCCCGAAGCAGGGAGAGCCCTCCGGAGGGCTCCCCGTGCTTCGGGCTGCCTCCCCAAGCCTCGCGCACCGGGCGGGACCTCCTGCCGGGTGCGCGAGGCTTGCAGACACTCGCCCGAAGCAGGGAGAGCCCTCCGGAGGGCTCCCCGTGCTTCGGGCGACAGGCTGCCGCCCCAAGCCTCGCGCACCGGGCGGGACCTCCTGCCGGGTGCGCGAGGCTTGCAGACACTCGCCCGAAGCAGGGAGAGCCCTCCGGAGGGCTCCCCGTGCTTCGGGCGACAGGCTGCCGCCCCAAGCCTCGCGCACCGGGCGGGACCTCCTGCCGGGCGCGCGAGGCTTGCAGGCATTCACCCGAAGCAGGGAGAGCCCTCCGGAGGGCTCCCCGTGCTTCGGGCGACGGGCTGCCGCCCCAAGCCTCGCGCACCGGGCGGGACCTCCTGCCGGGTGCGCGAGGCTTGCAGACACTCGCCCGAAGCAGGGAGAGCCCTCCGGAGGGCTCCCCGTGCTTCGGGCTGCCTCCCCAAGCCTCGCGCACCGGGCGGGACCTCCTGCCGGGTGCGCGAGGCTTGCAGACACTCGCCCGAAGCAGGGAGAGCCCTCCGGAGGGCTCCCCGTGCTTCGGGCGACAGGCTGCCGCCCCAAGCCTCGCGCACCGGGCGGGACCTCCTGCCGGGCGCGCGAGGCTTGCAGGCATTCGCCCGAAGCAGGGAGAGCCCTCCGGAGGGCTCCCCGTGCTTCGGGCGACAGGCTGCCGCCCCAAGCCTCGCGCACCGGGCGGGACCTCCTGCCGGGTGCGCGAGGCTTGCAGGCATTCGCCCGAAGCAGGGAGAGCCCTCCGGAGGGCTCCCCGTGCTTCGGGCGACGGGCTGCCGCCCCAAGCCTCGCGCACCGGGCGGGACCTCCTGCCGGGCGCGCGAGGATTGCAGGCATTCGCCCCATAAGACGCACCCCGATTTCCCCTTCATTTTTGGAGGGGAAAAAGTGCGTCTTATGGGGCGAAAAATACGGTATGTTAATCTAAGATTCTGCAAATTAATAGTCTTTAAGGTTGCATAAGTGACTTTTATTCTTTTTTTTGCAACATATAGACTCTATTTCAAGTTGAAGGAGAGGGTAAACTTTATTCTCGTGGTTTGCTTTTGATATGTGTGTTTTCATCTATCTCACAGTGCAATCCTACATACGGGTCTATTCAGAAGTAGGTGCTTACAGGTAGGTGCTTATAGTATAACAGATTAAGTTACCTCTCATTCATACTGTTGACAATTTTTTTAAAAAGCATTTATACAACTCCAGTGCTTCGGTGACTACTGCTTCAAGGGAAGAGGATGGTGAGGAAGCAGGACTTCTTTGGCCCCAAAGCAGCCACCAGCAGGTCCCTAAGTCACCAGCTGTCACTTGATCAATAACTTCTCCCCCACCTCTTTTTGGAACACCCTTTTTGGCCACCACCACAGAGCATGTTTCTGTCCTCAAAATAGCTTCACTGCCACACTGAAGCATCTCTGGTGGTGGACCTGCGTGGAGAGGGAGATGCAGAGAATCCAACAGCTCCTGAAACACCCTTTCCAGGAGCTAAAGATTGCTCTCTCGTAAGCTCTAGATTTTGTTCTAATATTGTAACTCTTGTCCTGTTCTCTTACACAATTAAAGGTACCCCTGCCCGTACAGGCCAGTCGTGTCCGACTCTAGGGTTGGGCGCCCATCTCACTTAAGAGGCCGGGGACCAGCGCTGTCCGGAGACACTTCCGGGTCACGTGGCCAGCGTGACAAACCTGCTCCGGCAAGCCGGCACCAGCGCAGCACACGGAAACGCCGTTTACCTTCCCGCTATAAAGTGGTCCCTATTTATCTACTTGCACTTGAGGGTGCTTTCAAACTGCTAGGTGGGTAGGAGCTGGGACCGAACGGCGGGAGCTCACCCCGCCGCGGGGATTCGAACCGCCAACCATATGATCGGCAAGCCCTAGGCGCTGAGGTTTTACCCACAGCGCCACCCGTGTCCCCTTACACAATTACCATAGCAAAAAAGGCTGGTCTGTGTACATAAAAATGTCTTTATTTACATCCATGAATAAGCATGCTACTCTGCTACATTGAAAGGAATTAATGCTTAGCAAATAAATGTCACAGTTGCCAAGATTCTGGACTTTCTTCTCTGGATCTGCAGTAATGAGATACTGAAGAACTCTTTGGAGGAAAAGAAGAATCGATCTTCTTTAAACTACAGATAAGCAAAATCAATTCTTAAATAGTAATACCATAGCAGGCAATTGATCAAATATTGTTAAATACTAAATATATTTACATATCACTTATCCTCATAATGAATTGATCGCATATCAACACAGTGCTTGTGGGGTATAATGACCACTTCATAGTTTCCAAGTCCATTCTGTGCCAGTGTGTGTGTCTGCTGAAAACATGTGTGGCAAGATGCTTAACAGGTTCTGTGTGCTGCTGAGTATGAGGCATTATGGTTCCTATTTTATCTTTTGTTCCAAATGACGTTAGTGCTTTCTGTAGATGCTGAACATTTCAACAATTTAAGCTGGGTCTAAGGTTTTGAACTCCAAATTGATGAAGTTGCTAAGTGGTTTGGCTAAAGCCTCTCGAGCTCTAAGTGCCATCTCTGTAAGATGTTCATTTGTCTAGCTGTCCCCAGTAAAAGCAACGATCAATAGGGTCTTGTGGCTTGGAAAGCCTGTCTCTGGCTTCTCCCAACAAAGAACAGAGCACAGCCCCAGTGTGCACGTGAAGGTAGCCTCAGAATATCTTCCTCATTTATTCCGACATTTTCTCAGGATGCAGGTGTTCATGAAAAGCAGAGAAGGGAAAACTGGGACATGGAGTTGAATATTTCAAGACTATTCTTCCTGGAATGTTGCTGAAATGCCATTTCCCCTCCCCTTTGCCCACTACCTTAGCATTTCAGAGTCCAAGGATTCGGAAGGCATCTCGCAAGTCATCAACCTCATAAAGTGGCTGTGAAAGAAAGAAGAGAATGGTCAGGTTTGCAGGAGGCACAAGAAGAAGGAGAACAAAAGGTTAGAGGTAGAGCTGATGAGTAATGAAGAAAAGATAAGGGCAGAAAAAAGATGGAGGCTAGTGATCCTGAAAAATCAAGTTAAAGGAAGCAGAGAATGGCAGATGAGAAAAACAAGGGAAGCAAGGAAGGAGGGGAAGAGGTACAAGAAAAGGGGTAGAAAACCTCCTTCAGAGGGAAATACTTCTCACCAAAAGGATACGGCGGAGCCTTCTGGTTAGACGCACAGAATTTTCATGAAGCCCTTCCCAAGCTTTGAAGGTCTTCTTGCGGTTCTCTACAAAGGTGTTCCAGCAGTAAAAGTAATCTGACAAAAAAGAGACGTGGTGTTCATTTCCCATTGCTCAACTTCCCCTCCAGATCTTATGCCACCTCCTAAACCCATCCCTAATGGGATGCGGGTGGCACTGTGGTCTAAACCACAGAGCCTAGGGCTTGCCGATCAGAAGGTTGGCGGTTCGAATCCCTGTGAGAGGGTGAGCTCCCATTGCTCGGTCTCTGCTTCTGCCAGTCTAGCAGTTCGAAAACATGCCAAAGTGCAGGTAGATAGATAAATAGGTACCGCTCTGGCAGGAAGGTAAACGGCATTTCCATGCGCTGCTCTGATTCGCTGGTAGCAGCTTAGTCATGCTGGCCACATGACCTGGAAGCTGTACGCCAGCTCCCTCAGCCAATAAAGCGAGATGAGCACTGCAACCCCAGAGTCGGCCACGACTGGACCTAATGGTCAGGGGTCCCTTTACCTTTACCTTTACCTAAACCCATCCCTCCACCCTGTTTCACCTTTGAAGGTCATGATGGCAATCTGAGCTCCTGCCCGGTGGAGGCGACGCAGCCCCTCAGGTTCGGCATTCCGTTCCTCACAGAAGTACAGGCGGGCAGCAAAGATGCGCAGGGTTAGGTTAGGGTAGGCATACAAGAAGTCGGCCACATGCCGGGCGCAGTCATAGCACGGACTCCATGAGGTGAACCAAGTGATCCGATAGCAGTGCCTTGGGTCCAGGTCCCAGGTAGCGATGTAACGCAGGAAGAGAACTTCAACGTGGCAACCCGACTGAAGTAGCAACACAGAAGGATGGGGGGGCGCAGGACCAAGATAATACCGATAAACAATGAATGGTCAAACAAAGCATCTGTGCTGAGGCACAAGAAGTGAAGGTGTGGGGGAACATAAGACATTACTGAAGGTTCCCTGTTTCCCAGACTGAGTTGGTTAGTCTACAAGTAAGTGCTTGGACTAGTTTGCAGAATCAAACATTTTCCCTCAGGGATACCATTTTGCCAGTGTATTTGAATGATACCTTCCAGAAACCCTGCCCAGAAACTCAAAAGTGCACAAGTAAAAAGCACATCAAAGAGAAGATTAGATGAGCTTTACGCATATAGTGGTACCTCGGTTTTCGAGCGTAATGCGTTCCGGAAGACCGTTTGAGTTCTGAAACATTCAAAAACCGAGGCGCAGACAGTCACAAAAACAAATTGGTTGCAAGAGAGCTCCTGAGATTAACTGAACACAGATTGATTGCATGCAGAAGCCACGTGGCATGTTCGACTTCCGAGGCGTGTTTGAAAACCGAAGCATTTACTTCCGGGTTTACAGCATTCGAAAACCGAAATGTTCATCAACAGACATTAAAAAACCAAGGTACCACTGTATAATAATAATAATAATAATAATAATATTAATATTAATAATAATAATTTATTTATACCCCACCCATCTGGCTGGGTTTCTGCCACTCTGGGCGGCTCCCATCATCACCATCATCATCATAAAGTGATAAAATATCAAGCATTAAAACTTCCCTAAACAGGGCTGCCTTGTCAGATGTTCTGTATGTGTGTAAAATGAACACATGGGGAGCCAGTGGGGATCAGTATGCAAGCTCCACCCTGCTTGTGCTCCAGCCTCAAGTCTTTATTTTACATGCAGGCACTTCTAAAAGGACCCAGATTACAGTGTGAAGGGAGGGTGGTTGCAGTGGCGTAGAGTGGGTTGTCAGCACCCGGGGTAAGGCAAGTAATTTGCGCCCCCTAACCCCTAACCTGCCGCCGCTGCCAGCTTCTTCTTGCTGCTGCCTGGTCTGGTCTGGTGTGGTTCTCTCCCGCGCTCAGCGCTGCGCTGGGTGGCCGCTGCACTGTCCCTCCCCCAGATAGTCCCTCGCTCTCTCTCCGCACCGCACGCCTGGCACCCCCCCCCTCCACAGTGGGCGGCGACCCGGCGGCTCAGATTGGATTCGCACAGCCAGCACTGCAGTGAGAGAGAGTGAGTGAGCCAGGTAGGGGCAGAGAGCTGAGAGTGCGAGCGCGCCCCCCCAGATGTTGCGCCCGGTGCGGCTGGCCCCCCCTGCACCCCCCACACTACGCCACTGGGTGGTTGTGGGGAGCATGCAAGCAAGCCGCTCTCAAGATCTGTCTCAAAGTGCATAAGTAAAGTTTTTCCATTTGGTTCTGCTATTTGTATTATCTGGCCATTAGAAGGTATAGGGATGATTGGAGGGGAAATGGTAGAATGGGTAGTGGAGGTGCTTGCTCTTAGGCGGGGGCAAATCCATACGTTGGTTCAAATAAAATGCTGTATGGATTTCTGAGGGGCTTAGCTATAGATCTTGTATTCCACTAGTGGTGCCGTTGCTGTTTCCGTGTCATCAGTTCCTATGTCACTCTAGTAATGTTGGAACTGAGATACCACAACATGGTTACTTCTAATTCCACAATCACTCCTCTTGAAGGCTGGGCAACATTGGCATAGGAAGCAATCATATTGTCAGGCCATCCAATATGATCTCTCCAAATCCAGCAGTACTGAACCAGTGTGGGAATATGCAGAAATGGCAATTGCACCACTAGGATCTAATCTGAGAGTGAAATGGATTGCTAAAATTATGGATAAGATGCTGAGCATTCCATTGCTCATTGGTGCAGAAGGATGTATTAATGGATATGAGCTTCACTCGTGTTTTGTACCTTATTGCGCAGATATCCAAAGTCCAGGGAGCAGGATGTTGCACTGTTCCGCCGTTTAACCACATAGCAAAGGTATGTTTCGTGACGGCCTTTGGCCCAGCGCAAGTTCTTGAAGTTGTAGAGGAATTTCTTTTGTTTCAGAAGGACACTGCCGAGGGAAGCAGATATTGAAGTCACATGTATTCAAGTATGAATGGGGACAGCTGTGATCTGAACAGAGAGCAACTTTAGTGGAGTCCATTGGTTCAGGAAAAATATATAGAAATGAGAATTCCTGGGTGCCAGGATTCAAGTTTGGGGCAGAGAACCCTTTGGTGAGAGAACCCCAGCAGAGATTTAAAGTCACAAAATTTGAAGCAATGTAAAGCGTGGTAATATAGGCTCCAGTTGCAGATAGGTAGCCGTGTTGGTCTGCCATAGTCAAAATAAAAAAATTCCTTCCAGTAGCACCTTAAAGACCAACTAAATTAGTTCTTGGTATGAGCTTTCGTGTGCATGCACGAAAAGTATCTGAAGAAGTGTGCATGCACACGAAAGCTCATACCAAGAACTAACTTAGTTGGTCTTTAAGGTGCTACTGGAAGGAATTTTTTTATTTTGTAATATAGGCTGTAATATAGGCTGTAAAACCTTAATGTGTGCCCTTTAAAAAGTTCCTTCCAAGGTTTCCCAGTTCTCCCAGCATAGGAAAAAGACCACACATTTGTTAAGTTACCAGTGGTTTACATACAAATTCTTCAAAGATCAGGTTCATGTGCTTTGGAAAAGTTGCACAGGCACTTTTTACCAAGTGGTAAAAATTCCTAGATTATTAGTATAGGAACTCAAGAGTGGCTTGTGAAACCCATGCTGAAACCTCTTTGCATGCTGAGCTTCTCAGGTAGACTAAGGGTGAAAGGCTATTATCACCATCATTCCCCACTAAGTTTAAGAATAAGAATACATAAAATACCATTGTGTCTGCCACAGGCTTCTTTTTATACTGTATAATGTCTCTAAAGCAGGGTGGGAGCAAGTGTGCAAAGTACAGAGTAGGAGTGTGAAGAACTGTGTTCACCAAAGCGAAACATTCACTCCCCCAAAGGCAATGCAAAACAGAAGCGAATGGGTTAAAAATAATCCCAGCGCACCATCACCTCCTTTCTCTGCACTCTCAGTATGGGCTCAGCCAGCTACTTTAGTTTCCATGCATGGATGATCTGGGGGTGGACTTTGAAACACAGGCTTTATAAGTTCGAGTGCTCATACAAGCACAATATAATGACCCGATGCCAACAGCAAACTACTTCAAAGCAAACTAGTTTTTACTGTAGCATGGCAAGCAACCTGGGCCATATTGGCAACTTCGTAAGCCCATGAAGCAGGAGATTATAGGTGCTTTCAGATGGTTTCAGTTCTATGGGTAAGAGTCAACGTCATACTAAGGAGAATGTTCTGAAGACCTCCCCTCTTCTTGCGTCCCCAGGCCCATGCATTGTTCTGAGGGGTTTCCCAACACTCCAGAGGTTTTTTGGGGGGGGGCAGTTGTGAGGGAAGCCCTGTTGCCCTAGCAGAAGTGTTGGCTTCCACTACTGGAACTGGGTAAGGTAAGGTAAAAGGTAAAGGACCCCGAGATGGTTACATCCAGTCAAAGGCGACTATGGGGTGCGGCACTCATCTCGCTTCAGGCTGAGGGACCTGTGCTAATTTATATCCATTATTTTCTGTGCTAATTTATATCCATTATTTGCTGCAGTTGTAATTTCCAGCAGGTTATAGGCCAGGAGTGGGTAACCTTTATTTTTTGTCACGGGCCACATTTTCTTGGGAATAATCTGCCAGGTGCCACAGGCCCATAGTGGATGGGGCTCAAATCAAAAGTTGGAGGGAGTTTGAAATATTTCAGAATTGCATACCTCCCCCTCTCCTCTTTGCTCTGTCCATTTCAGCTTCTCCTGCCCCATTTCTCCCCATCCATTTACACAGCTTAGAACCATTCACTTGCAGCAGGCTCCTCTTTGCATCCCTCCATCCATCTCAGCTCTGTCCATTTCCAGGGCTCATCCAGACTTCCACTGGTGCCATCACTTTCCTTCTCAAGCCTCTGCTCCAGGCTAAAGCAACTAGAGTGCTCTGACATAACAGCTAGTGTGCCATGAGAAACTCATTCACTGATGAAACGTCCTTGTGAAACCAAAGCAGCTTCCCATAGAGGAGACCTCTATGTACTTTAATTCTGGCCTTGCCTTCTTCCAAACAACCTTCATTAGATTCAGGCACATCAAGCTTGCTACATCAAGTGTGATTGAATCATCTAGTCACTTCTGATGCAAAGAAGAAAATATCTACCCTAAGAAGGGGCTTCCTGTTGTGTTTCTGTATGAGTCACTGTTCTGGGCTTGTTTCTTTGCACCAGAAGGCATGTGCAGAACATTTGCCCATGCAGAAACGCAGGGGGGTGGATTCCTTTGACAGACTCCTCTTCTGAGTAATTCTTAGTTGTATGCACTCTAAGGGTGCATAATAATGTGCAACATTTGAATAGTGGGCCCCATTGTCAAAGCACACACCTTCCCCCCCCCCAAAAAAAACATACAATTTTCTCTTTAAGATGTAATTTCTGTGTATTTGCAACAGAGATTGGCTGTGCATAGCACAGATAAGCTGCGGTTTGTATGATCAAATGAACCAACCTTCATTCCCCTTCCCTAGGCAGATTTCCAACATTTTAAAGTACTGGCAAATGTACATTTAATTGAATAAATGTGCGTGAAGTACTTTACAAATAAAAATGGCTGAGAGCCCCCCTGTAGCATGGGGTGGGGGGAGAGGTGGAAAGCGGATAGCTGAACATGTGGCAAATGCATTGTGCACAGCAGAGAGGAGAAGCAGACTCCCACTTAAGAATAAGAAACATTGCTGAGTGCAGTTTCTTTTTTCAATACATGCACCCCCATTACGCTTGTCGACCCATTATGTATGTGCACATCCTAAAAACAATTTGGATCTCTCAGTCGGGTAGTATGCAGAAGAACTTGGACTGCTTCCAAGTCCTAGTGTCCCACTGAAAAACATCTGGTCCCAGAACAAGAAATAGCTATATGCGAAAAGCCAATCCTGGTGTAGCAGTTCAAAAGCGGATTGCATGTTAAAATGGGACTGGCTTTGGGAGGCGAGAGTTCCTTATAACTATAATCCTGTCTTATCAGCACCAGCCTTTTTTGCATCATGGCAGCCCTGTGAAGTACCGTATTTTTTGCTCCATAAGATGCACTTTTCCCCTCCTAAAAGGTAAGGGGAAATGTGTGTGCGTCTTATGGAGCGAATGCAGGCGGGAGGCTCTGCTCAGCGCTCCCTTTAAAGAGCCGCATGGAGCGTGTGTGCGGCTCTTGGGGGCTTTTCCCCGAGGAGGAAGAAGGGCAGCCCATCAGTCCCTTCTCCCTCCTCGAGGAAAAGCCCCCAAGAGTCTCACAAACGCTCCACGTGGCTCTTTAAAGAGTGTGTGGCTCTTGGGGGCTTTTCTGGGAGGTGAGGGAAGGGACAGAGGGCAGCCCGTCAGTCCCTTCCCCCACCTCCCAGAAAAGCCCCCAAGAGCCGTGCTCCCTTTAAAGGGCTGCGCGGAGGGCTTTTCCCCAAGGAGGGAGTAGGGCAACCCATCAGTGACAGGCTGCCCTTCTCCCTCCCCGAGGAAAAGCCTGCAAGCACTGCACACATGCTCCACGCAGCTCGTGAACGGGAGCGCTGAGCAGAGCCTGGGATGCAGACAGGCTCTGCTCAGCGCTCCCTTTAAAGAATTTTTTTTTTCTTGCATTCCCCCTCTAAAGACTAGGTGCGTCTTATGGTCACGTGCATCTTCTGGAGCGATAAATACGGTAGGTTAGGATGAAGAAATAATAAACTGCCCAAGTGCACCCTGTGAATCTCATTGCCAAGAAAAGATTTGAACATGGGCTTCAATTCCCAAGCAATGCTGTTGCCACAGCACCCCACTGGCTCAATAGAAGTGGATTGCAACCTCTGATTTCCAGAGCAGAAACCAGGGACATGTGGCAGCCAAGTTTAATAAGCACTTTCACACCCGTCTGAATCCAAGGGGTGAGACTTAAGCACATGCGTATTAGTCACTATAATACATGGGGACTTGAAAGGGCTTATATTTGGCTGTCATGTGCCACTCCTCTGGAAATGGGAGTTCACAAACTACTCCCAAGAGGGGTAGGGAAAGGCATGCCATGAGACATTTTTGTCCAGCTGAATCTCATAAAGTCTTCTAATTCTTTAATGAGTTATTAGCTTTCCCATTTGCCCAGGAGCTGAGAAACTAGAGGCAGATCGCAGAGTGAGGTGAAAACTCAAATAGTATCTCACACTATTTTCAGCAGTAGATGGCACAAAATGAGAGACTTTTTGTGGTTGCTGCGGACATACTCCTAAAGTAGCTAACGCACTTGCATCTGATTTAAAGAAATGAAATAGAGGAGGAGGTACTCAGTACAAGTTAATATAAGTTATGCTACAATACAACTCGATACACGTTATGATCCTCTGTGACGGAGGAGTGTTTTATGAATAATATAAATATTACATATTCTGAAATTCTGAATTGTACATCTAAGGAGAAGTGCACACTCACAAGAAAGACTGTAAGACCTATAATTTAAGACCTATCAGGTCTTAGTTTTGAATTCGTTTGAAAAATCATTTTTCTTTTTAAATGATATATTATGTTTTTAATTTTTATCAGCTGAAAAGGAGCTCCATTGTGAGACAAAAACTGAGACAAAGATATTATGATAAATAGACAAATAGATATGAGTCATTCACATCTGGAAACTGCAATTAGATGCATTCATCTATAGAAAGCTGCTTTCTTGCTAATCCCAAAATAAAAGATGCATTTGTTAATTATAATGCTTTCTCTTTGCTAATGTGAATGAGTGCAGATTCAGAAAATTTGCAATTAGATCCATTCATCTATAGGCTAGACAGGTGTTCTGTTAGCACCCATACGTGCAAAGTATTGGAAATCTTTATTGGAGCAACACTTTTTGATGCAGGAAAACATAAGCTTTTGAGTTACACAGAAATCTCACCCCACTTGTCTAATTATTTTAATTGCCCAAAAAGGCAGTATAACCAAAACCTAAGTATGTGAAACTGTATATAATTGTTCTCTGCTAAACTCATTGCCCTCCCCTGTGTTGCACCCATCATTGTTGATTGTAAGCTTCTTGGGGCAGGTGTCTGTTTCTTTTGATTATGTTATTATATACTACAGACATGAAAGTCAAGAAGAAGAAATAATAATAATAATATCCCTTATTTTCAAGAGTGTATAGAACAAACTGAATGAAAGGGGGGGAAATTGTCTTAGCAAACCATGTGCAAAAAGAGAGAGAGAAAGAAGAGAAAAATTACTGGGGACATGGTAGAAAACAATAATGATAAAACGTGCGTGAGCAAGAGAGAGAGAGAGAGAGTCAACAGCATCAGAATATTGGTTAGTGAGAGATATGGGAAGAAGCCATCTGGAGAGCTGAGTCAGATGGGGAAAAGAGAATAAAACACAGAGCAAGTTCATACTCAATGAATTCAGTGATGTAGCAATTATGCACTGGGGCAAAAGCTGCCCATTTACCTGTCCATGACTGCGCTGGGGCTGATGTGGGAAGTCGCTTTGAGTCACCAAGCTGCTACGCCGTGCGTCTGAATAGCCTTATGACTGAGGTACAGAAATGAGAAGTGTCGTTGGGTGGGTGTTCCCAACCCCCTCGACTCCCCTTAGGAGTCATTTTGTCTGGGGTGGAGTTACACACTTCGCTGGAGTTGTGGGCCCCCATTCTAAAAAAGATGCTTGGTTCTGATTGGCTCCAGTTTCTTCAGCCTCCTCCCTCCTTAGAAATATATCTGTCAATTATCACATTAAAATGTAGGCAGGTAAGAAAAATAGTTACTGGTTCCAGCAAAAAAAAAAAAAGAAAGAAATTGGTGCACCTAGGTTTTGCTTTCAGTTGCCCCATGGCTCAACTGGTTTTCTTTTCCTTTTTTGTACTTTAAATTTCCTTGGAGACCCCCCCCCCCCAAAAAAAAATACATTGTGAAAACCTGTATCCCCACACATACACTGCAACCAATAACAGTATACATCTGTAAAGCACGTAATGGATGCTTTAGTTGTGATTCCTGCGTTGCAGGGGGCTGGACTGGATGACCCCTGGGGTCCCTTCCAAGTCTACAATTGTTTGATTCCTTGTTCCTATTAAGTGAGCCACAAATTGGTATTGCCCCTTGGAACTGGCCTTTGGTTTTCTGGAGAACGTGCAAAGGAAACAAGGCACCACCATTCTCCCTCACCTTTGTGCTTCGTGCCTCTTGCCAGTCTCAAATTGTGAGTCAATTTTCCCATAATGCTCTCTTGTGCCCAAGCACTCAAGTTCCTCCGTTGGTTTTCTAGCAAAGGGGCTATACAGTGGTACCTCGGGTTACAGACGCTTCAGGTTACAGACTCCGCTAACCCAGAAATAGTACCTGGGGTTAAGAACTTTGCTTCAGGATGAGAACAGAAATCGCGCGGCGGCAGCAGGAGGCCCCATTAGCTCAAGTGGTACCTCGGGTTAAGAACAGTTTCAGGTTAAGAACAGACCTCCAGAACGAATTAAGTTCTTAACCCGAGGTACCACTGTACTTCAATGAATGCTATGCAGGCTGGACTTAAGGGGTCCAGGGGTCCTTTACCTTTACCTTTTTCTCTTTCTCTCCTTGTGACTCCACCCCGTGCTGCTCAGCTGCCTAAGGAACAGCCAGTGGTGTAGCATGGGTTGCCAGTGCCTGAGAGCAGGGCAAATGTTGTGGACTGGGCAGCTGTCGGTCCCTTCACCAGCCAGCATCAAATCAAGGGAGTCTCTTCTTGCAAATTAGCCCCAACCTGGGAGCAGAGAAAAGGTATAGAAAAGCGATGCCAGGAGCGCCGCTGTACCGCTTTGCCCTCCTGGCCTTGCAGTGAGGCACTCTGTGCAACGCACATTGCTCTGGCAGTGCTTTCCCGCCTTCCTCTTCCTCTTTCCCTCCTCAGTGGGCAGCGGCACCCTCCCTCTCCCTCTCGGCCAGCCGGGGCGGGGGGATGTGGCGCACGCAGGCATCCTTTTGCCGGCCATGAGGAGAAGGAGGAAGCGGCCCTGCTCCAAAGGCCCGGGCCTCGTTGCACCTCTTCAGGATTTTGTGCCCCTCTGCCGCACCCATGCTACGGCACTGGGAACAGCTGGGATTGGTGCAAAGGAGTCTGGACTGCAGCAGGGAAAAGCTGATCTTTAACTGGAGCCCTGCCTCTTCCTAAAGCTGGACCATAAAGAATGCTGATTGCCGAAGAATTGATGCTTTTGAATTATGGTGCTGGAGGAGACTCTTGAGAGTCCCATGGACTGCAAGAAGATCAAACCTATCCATTCTTAAGGAAATCAGCCCTGAGTGCTCACTGGAAGGACAGATCCTGAAGCTGAGGCTCCAGTACTTTGGCCACCTCATGAGAAGAGAAGACTCCCTGGAAAAGACCCTGATGTAGGGAAAGATGGAGGGCACAAGGAGAAGGGGACGACAGAGGACGAGATGGTTGGACAGTGTTCTTGAAGCTACCAGCATGAGCTTGGCCAAACTGCGCGAGGCAGTGGAAGACAGAAGTGCCTGGCGTGCTCTGGTCCATTGGGTCACGAAGAGTCATACACGACTAAATGACTAAACAACAACACCTCTTCTTCCCAAAGCTCAACGGATCAGTGGGGAGGGTACCTGGTGGTCAGGACAACTGTAGGATGAGGCAGCTGGCCAGCAGCAGCTGGGATGGTGGCAGGGGTAAGGGAGGGGGCTCAGATGGCACACTTCTGAACTGGAGATAGAAAGCAAGGCCATGATCCATGGAGACTATGCATACTGAGCAGAGGCTTGAGTAGTGCCCTGAGAATATACAAAACACAGTCAGGATAAGCACATTTCCCAGGCCTGCTGGAGATGATATTGGCCTGGCGTTGTGCACAAATGCAAACAGATTATGTGCACAGTCTCCACAAAGCCTGGCGAATGTGCACAACAGCCAGTTATTCTGCACATTAACTGTGCATTACTGTATAATCTTCACAACAAAAACATATAGTCTTGAGTGCTCAAAGAACTTCATACACATGAAATAAGTGCCCTCATAACAGTCCTATCATATAGGTAAGTGTAATGAAATGTCACATTGCGGAAGGGATAGAGGCTTGCTCAAAGTTGCCTGGCAGATTCCTGCAGAGGGACTTCTTGGTTGTCGGCTCAGCCTCCTAGCTACTGTGGCACCCTAACTCACATGCCTGCCATGGGTGCTTTTGTTTAGATTCCTGCATTGCAGGGGACTGGACTAAATGATCCATGGGATCCCTTCCAACTCTAGTGTTATATGATTCTATGTGACATCTAACAACTCTGAGCCAACAGCCTCTTCTGGAACTGTGGAGAAAGACAAAAAAAATGTTGTTGTTGTTTAGTCGTTTAGTTGTGTCCGACCCTTCGTGACCCCATGGACCAGAGCACGCCAGGCACTCCTGTCTTCCACTGCCTCCCGCAGTTTGGTCAAACTCATGCTGGTAGCTTCGAGAACATTGTCCAACCATCTCATCCTCTGTCGTCCCCTTCTCCTTGTGCCCTCCATCTTTCCCTACATCAGGGTCTTTTCCAGGGAGTCTTCTCTTCTCATGAGGTGGCCAAAGTCTTGGAGTCTCAGCTTCAGGATCTGTCCTTCCAGTGAGTACTCAGGGCTGATTTCCTTCAGAATGGATAGGTTTGATCTTCTTGCAGTCCATGGGACTCTCAAGAGTCTCTTCCAGCACCATAATTCAAAAGCATCAATTCTTCGGCGATCAGCCTTCTTTATGGTCCAGCTCTCACTTCCATACATCACTACTGGGAAAACCATAGCTTTAACTATAAGGACCTTTGCATTAATTTATTTGTTTTTTCAAAAGCACACACGATGTGACATCAGATTAGTTTGTACGTCATACTTGCTAACAAAGCACACTGGCTCTCCTAACCCCTTCACCACAGCTGTTTGGTCCTAGATACTGAAGCTTTTACGATGACGTTCCTCAAGAATATCATCCCTAATACACATCTCAAAAATGATACTGGAGAACTGGAGAAGATGCAAAAAATGGCAAGCAAAATGATCTTGAGCCCATTGATTGATTTTGCCACTAATTGACACACGTTTGGATGTGATAACTGCAACATCAAGGGACAACTTAAATGTATGATTAAACCAACAACAGATAAATTAAGGGCTATGAATTTGCTGAACCAACTTTTAAAAGGGATACAAGAACGGGGGATGTGAGGAAGTCAGGAAAATATGTGAATTTAAGATATAAAACTAAGAAAGAGGGAATTTTTGTGTTTTTCCTATATGTGTTTTTTCTTTTTTATTATTAGTTTTTTAATGTATGCATTTTTGTATTTTTGTGCTTAATGTTTGTATTGTTGTATTTTGTAGTATGTATTTTGTATTTTTATTTAAAAAAAAAGCAAGGGACAACTTAAATGTATGAATACCTCATGTATAACTTCTTTATGTTTCTTCAGATGCAGGGCTTGACAATTAAGCCTGTTCACACAAACACATGGTTGCTAATCAAATGTAGAGAAATCAAGTGATATACATGCATGTGTGAACCAGGGCTTCATTAGGAAAGCTTGCATTTGATGGGCATTGCCTTTAAAAATCCCTTGACCCATCCTTTCTCACTGAAGATTCAGTCAGCAGTAACCTGGCCAAAAATCAATCGCAGAACAGAAATACATTTCAGCCAAAGCACTTGGAGGGGCAGATTGTCTGTTTAATCAACAGGAAGTGGTGTGATCTGCTTGTAAGATATAAATAACTGTTTATTTTCCACTCACCTACTTGCTCAGAAATCACAATTTGAATTACGCGCCGACAGCTTCAGTTGGTTTTAAAAAAAAAAAAAAATCTTTAGCCACTTCCTTTTCCCCTAAAGTGAAAACCTCATTGCTGAACTTTCTCCGCTTGCTAAATGTAAAGCTGAAACTGCAGTAGCAACCTCTGCTTTGTGGGCTAATTATCACTTTGTGTACTCTAGTCTAAATCTATACTTTCCCCCTTTTTCTTTTTCAAAGCTAATGTTTTGGCTCCAAAGCAAATCCTGCAACTGCCAAGAAAAGGAAGGAGAAAGTATATAATGTCCCAAATTAAAACAATGACATGGCAAAACCACCAGCAGAATAAAAACAAGCAAGCCAGCCAGTCCAAAAGTATTTTTTTAAAAATACATTAAAATCAGTTAAAACAATTTGCAATCAAAAGGATGGGGTGGGCAATGTGCTCTCTGCAACAGGCAGAGATACAAAATATACATTAGTATGACTGTATAAAATTTGGTGCAAAGCCCTTTACAAAAGCAGGGGTCTTATTTCCTCCACATTTCCTTTGTGTTCTTTAAAGCGACATCCATACATTTCTGTGCATGAGCCACTTGAACGCTAAATGTATTTTGTGTTTGGTAGTTCAATCAACACATAGTTCAATCCCCACTTGCCTTTCATCACCTGCTTCAGAATCCTCCTGTTGTAGTCATGGTACATCTCAGTCTGTTCCCACCACTCAATTTAGCCTGTTTACAACACTTGCAAACAGGGGCCGTTTTTCATACCAAGGGCCATTACCCAAGGCCAGAGCTGGCCCAAAACATTTTGCTGCCTGAAGCAAAGGACAAGATGAGACCCCTCCCAGATTCGCGTACCAGAAACTGCTGAATCCTTCTTCAACACTGGTGATTCGGCAGCATCCTCCATCACACCAGAAGGCTGCATGCAAGCTTTTGTAAGGAAGAGCATCTGATACACACAGCTCTGTCCGCCAACATTTCCTGCAACCCTTCAGCATTTGCCACCTGAGGCAGCTCCCTCACTTTGCCAAGTAGTAGGGTCAGCGCTGCCCAAGGCTTACCGCCATCATTACCACTGTGCATTGAGGAAGTCTCCACTTCAGAGCAGGGTAAGCCCTGCCTGGTTTAAAGTGACCCAAGAGCTGTTGAGCTGCGAAATGAGCTCCTTTCCTGTTCTGATCAACAAGGAATAGCTCAGTAGGGAGAAAGAGGGTGGGAAAGAGAGTGTGTAGGTGCACTGTGTTGCTAAGAGTGGGGCAAGATTCCCATTCTTGGATACTTCTATTGTAATATGAAATTACTGGCTGGCATGCATGAAAGGGTTAACCTGAGCCCTGAGCTCAAGTTGCCATTGGTGAGACTTAGCGGGCTCCAGCAGCTTTTGCTTTCTCCCTCCCTCTCCTGCTTCTTGGAAGAAGCTGCAGGTGAATAACGGCTTGCTCAGTCTCTGAGAATGCATGCATTACTAAAGGATCTTTAAAACAAATATTTTCCTGTTGATTTGTTTGTGGGGAAAATATGGGGGGATAGAAAAAAATGTAGGGGGGCTGCCCCGCCTCCCTAGTCACTTCCTTTCCTCTCAGCCCTCCCAAGCACAGAGATTTGTGTTTTCAAATTGTGGTGTTTATTAGTCACTATAAGCGTGTTGGGCCATTTGATGAGGTTCACCCACAGAGGCTGGCCGAGCGGGAGCAGCCGAAGGTCACACGTTCTTGCTGCACAGGTGGTGAGGAGGATGTGGTTTGGGCAGGATGCTGTATGCAGCAGCAATTGTCCTGTTCATCTTTACCAGCAGATGGCTAAAACCATGTGCTCCCCCAGATGCAGATTGCTGCATCACTATTTGGTGTAAGAGAAATGCAGGGGAAACAATCAAGATTCAATGAAGAATCATTCACTTGCAAGCAGAGCAGCGTGATTTTTAGATTCCCATGTAGGAGGGCATAAATCAGAGGTACACATTGTTGCATAACAAAGGTCCCTGGTCCTAAGTCCTATCACTGACAATTACAAATGAAGGATCTCAAGCAGCAGGAATAACTCTTTAGTGTAGACTGGCCCCAAATCTGACTTGGTGTAAAGCAGTTCTGTATGGATCTCATACATCTCCTCCTTTGGAATTTAACACTATAGAACTCTTCTACAGTTCTCAATTATTTAGGTGAGGCTTGTGCAGGAGAACAACTCAGTGGATTATTGTACCCTAGGATGGATCAGATCTGCTATCTTGTGGCACACAATCAGGGCAGAAACCCCTTAAGATGGTAGGCTTACTTTGCTGCATAAACCCTGTGCAAGACAAAAAAATGCTGGTTTCAGAACACAGAGAGTGTGGCAGGGGTGGTGTTGGTCCACAGTCTTGATCCAAGCCACTGAGATTTTGGGTGGAATTAGCAACACTCTCCTCTATCTGCGGCCATTAAGAGCAGATTAGAACACTCTGGAGGCAAGAAAAAACACTCCAATCTGCTAAATACTTTGCAAGTGCTTGTCCCAACCAAAGGACAAAAATTGGGAGGAACAGGGTAATTTGTCAGGTATAGGTCCCAGCAATCCATAGCAGAGCTAAAGTAAAGGTAAAGGGACCCCTGACCATTAGGTCCAGTCGTGGCTGACTCTGGGGTTGCAGCGCTCATCTCGCTTTATTGGCCGAGGGAGCCGGCGTACAGCTTCCGGGTCATGCGGCCAGCATGACTGAGCCACTTCTGGCAAACCAGAGCAGCGCACGGAAACACTGTTTACCTTCCTGCCGCAGCGGTACCTATTTATCTACTTGCACTTTGATGTGCTTTCGAACTGCTAGGTTGGCAGGAATAACAGAGCTACAGGAAATCAATTTATCTTATAATGGCAAATATCTATTTAAGGATCATTTATTCAGTTTATTCTAAAAAATGTGTACCCCACATTTACACTATAAAGGCCCCTCGAGGTGGACAAAGTATATACTAATACAAAGTGTGAACAAGTCACTGGGAAGAGAGGGTTATATACAGCCATTGGGGAGGAAGACTTGTGTCTAGGCTGTGGCTCCACATTGTGGTTGCCACGTTGGCTGACGTGTGCGACTGCGTTGTTGTTTCTGGTAAGAAAGTAGAGTTGTTTAGCAGATCCAGCTGAGTTTAAAGACAGAAGCATAACATGCACAGGTACAAGGATCAATAGGAAAACAAGTTGTCTTTTAATATGTTTGAATTGTGTATGCATTCCATAAAATATAAATTCTGTTTATGCAGTGCTTTTTCCCCTAGAAATTCCATTCCTTGACCCCGCATAAAATACAGCAGTGAAGCAGCATAAGAAATAATTTGCATTCTTTCAAAATTTGTGAACGTGTTTTATATATTTATATGTTGTACAATAACAATGGAATACATTCATATATGTTTACATTTGCATTTGGTATTCAGAACAGATTTAGATCTATTATATATGTGCCTTCTAACAACTGATGCATATCAACTTCCCACAGTAAGGCCATCCCTTTTAAAAAAAAATAAAATCAGGCAGTTATTCTCTATAAAGACAAATTGTACTTCTTTCTTTTTACTGTGCCTTTTTACAGACACAGATATAAAGTGATGGGGAAAATTTCACCAACTTAATTTCTGCCCATCCAGCCACTGCTAGAGGCTTAAGACAAGGGCCAGTTAAAAACAAAGTCACCAACTCTACTGAAGAATATGTGTACCATATAGTATCTACAGCAGAGCTGAGGAGACTGTTGTCTTCCAGAGATTTTTGGACTACAGCTCTCAATATCCCTGACTATTAGCAGGCCTGGCACAAGCACTTGGCCAGATCCAACACTGGCTGAATGCCTTAAGGGCTTGAATGGGCCCCTCACATGCCCAGCTCAGTCCTGCCCTCACTCCCCACCCTCCTTGATGGCGCCCCAGAGGCTTTGCAATAGCAGGCAATGGTGGCATTTTGAGTAGGAGCCATGCTCCACTCCCCAGTGGCGTAGTGTAGGGGGTGCAGCCGCACCGGGCGCAACATCGGCGGGGCGCTCGCACTCGCAGCTCTCTGCCCCTACCTGGCTCACTCACTCTCTCTCACTGCAGTGCTGGCTGTGCGAATCCGATCCGAGCCGCTGGGTCGCCGCCCACTGTGGAGGGGGTGGGTGCCAGGCGTGCGGTGCGGAGAGAGAGCGAGGGACTATCTGGGGGGGGGGACAGTGCAGCGGCCGCCCAGCGCAGCGCTGAGCGCGGGAGAGAACCACACCAGACCAGACCAGGCAGCAGCAAGAAGAAGCTGGCGGCGGCAGGTTAGGGGTTAGGGGGCGCAAATTACTTGCCTTGCCCCGGGTGCTGACAACCCACGCTACACCGCTGCCGCTCCCATCTGCCATGGTCACCTGCCATTTTAGGTTACCTGAACTAGGAGGCCCCAACCCACAGCTCCATTAAGTGAATTGGTTTCACAGATCTGTGGACTAGGGCGTTGCATTTTGAGTGAGTTAAGATGGCGGTTGGCCATCACAGATGGAAGTTGAGCTCAGCTCCCATTCAGAAGCACCAGTGAAGCATATCCAAGGATCTGGTGGAGAACTGTGAATGGTGCTGCCATTGTGAAAGCAGCAGCAGCAACTGCCCAGCCCAGCCCTAACTGGCAGGGCTCTTGAATAGCACCATGCCAAGGATTCCCCAAAGTCTAGCACCAATCCTGATCATTGGCCATTTTGGCTTTGCCTGACAGGAGCTGATCCAACAACATCACGAGGGTTGCAGGTTACCCACCATTTAGTGGGGGGTAAGAGAGCTTGGGGGGGGAATTCACATCTGGTAAGCAATGTGCCCCTTTGGTTTCAGATAGTACATGGGTAGATGAGTCTTAAAAGCCCAGGACACAAATTTTCACAGCCCTCTAGTGGCTATGGTGTAACTCTGGAAGCGTATACTCGATTCTGACCAAGCTAAACCTCTCGATGTATATTTTGCCAGATGTACAATATATTGGCATTCTTTTCAGCTCTCTTCCCCTACTACTTGCTCCTTGGCTGTTTCACATATAAATGTTGATCATTCACTGGCTACAGCTTCTAGCGATGGTTTGCATGCATAAAATGAACAACAACACACAGAGCTTTCCTGTCACCCGATGACAACATAAAGAATACATGTCAGCAAAAACCAATCACACATTCCATTAAGCGCTGAGAGAGATCAAGTAACATGTGAACTTGTCAAACTCCTTAATAATACCCCTTTTCAACAGGGGATTTCTTCCCTGCAAATGTATGGGAGCTTCAGTTCACACAATCTACACAAACGGTAGCCGGCATGAATAACTAACTTTTTGTCATGCCACATGCCAAGTTTGCAGCTCATTCCCTTGTGGAAGATGGTGAAGGTATGGACTGAGCAATTAGGTGATGAGTAAGATGCATAACTCTGGCACATGTCAGAGCACTGACAAGACCAGTGACTGCATCAAAAATGGCAATTCCAGGTGGCTACCCCATGTCAGAATTACCTGTTGGAAACACTTCTCTCACTGTTTTATCTGTGCCATATTTCCATGGGGCAAGAATGTTGTTGCTGGCTTCCCTCTGCCACACCTACTTTTCTTTCAACAGAACAGTATTTCCCCCTACCCCTCTATTTCTGAACTGGACAAATTAAAAAGCAACACTCCAGAATTATTGCAGCTGTGTAAGGAAGGCCCAGCAAACTGCCAAAGACGCCCCAAAAATATGGAGTCAGGCCTGACAGATCCCATTCACTGTTTTACTGGGGCTTGCCAGTAGAAAACACCATGGGCTATTGTGCCTCTAACCACTTGGACATCAGATATCCTGTCCACTATTCGCTGATCTAGACATACTTTTACATTCCTTTACCTAAGACTTCAACCTAGTGCCTTGCCTGTTGCATTCAGTTTGATGGACAGCACTGGATCGCAAAAGTGTTATGTAATTACAAAGCCAGCAAGAAATATTTATACCATTGTTCTGTTGGCATCAGTGATGCTAAAGGAATTCACTTCAGCATATGGACTAGCACCAGATGGCAGCCTGGATCATTTTGATCCATCTTGCAATAAGGACTTATAAAGGGCAGTGAAGAGGAGAAGCTGTAAAGCATGGGGCAGGTGCCTGAGTTACTAAGTAAAAAGAGTTAAGTTAAATAATGTTGAAAGGCTGCTATGCAATTTCTCTTTTTTAAAAAATAGAAACCAGAACATGTGGAGGTGTTTACTATATGCAGGAGATGAAGGGCTCTAGCAAAGGTACCACAGAAGTAAATTAACAGCTTCCCTTTGGGACATACGGTAGCTGGAGACGAGAATTGCTTTTTCAAATATCTCAAAAGCTGAGAGAGGGGCTACACAGTTCAGTGATAGAGCACATCCGTCACCAGCAGAAGGTCCCATGTAACTGCTGCCAACCAGAGTAGACGGACTCAGGATAAGAGAGTCTCAATATCTCTTTGGTAAAGGCATCATTATTCATGGTGTGTAGACTCACTGTTGCTGCCCCCAAATTATCTCTCTTGTAGTTTTGGCTAAAGGCAACAATGGGCAAACAAAACGAGTACATATACCATGGGCAATGATGCCACCTTCAACTCTCATGCAATCAACTCTCTGTTTCCAGCTACACTGTGTCAGCAGTGACAGCCCATGGTTAATATAAGCAGGCACTGCAACTATCCAGTACTACTGAAAAGCTCTTCTCTGAGACCTTGGCTTAAGGTTTCACTAATACGGGCTTGTGCATGACCTTGCAATGTGGTCCCTGCAGTGTCTCTACTATGGCCAGATTTGAGCCACCGTGTCTCCTTCCCTCCCCCTCCTCTTGTCTCTTCCACCAAAGTTGTTGTGTGGTGATCATTAGTCAATTGTTTTGAGGAGCAACCACCACCCAGGACCCAAGTTGTACACTACGAGTGGAAAAAAGAGGCAGCGAAGTGGAGACACTGAGGTGGTGCTGTTGATGTTCTGCAGTGATGTAACCATACTTAGAACCAAGCTAAGGATGGGTGCAGCCATGGTGTTTGGGGGCCCACCCATCAGTGCCATGCAGATAGACTAGAATTCATTTCTCTGCCTGCTCTTCCACTGCAGCTCTGTCATGTACATGTGCAATCAAATCTCTCAGCCCTACACTGGCTTAGTCTCATTTCCATTATGGAACACTGGTGGCTGAGAGAGCTAATAACCAATTTTTCTTTACAGGGGTTTAACTTTAAGTGGTGTGTGCCAATGACTGAAGCTTCCTTCCCACTGCAAGAGCAATGCAGAAATCAAGTCGAGCAACTCCTGGATGTTGGCATGTTGTGCCTCCAAGCTCCCAAGGAGAGCTAACTTCAGTCCTAGGTACACACAGCTCAGGGGACACCAAGCTCTGGGGCAGGATGCACATTATCCTACTGCCTCACAGGCTGAGTATACACATCTGTATATATTAAGGCAGGTGTGAACAGAGCTTTTATAAGCAGCTTGGGGCAAGAGTAACACAAAAGCATGAGCATACGAGGGTCTTGGTATCACATTTCAAAGGTGTCATCAGCTGCCACCTGTGACATGTGGGCACGGAAAGTCCTTGGCCTGGAGCACCTCCCAAGGCAGGAAGTTGGGGGAAGAAGGCAAACTTATGCTGGGTTGTAGACTGACTGGGTTCGCCGTGATTTCATCTCCTCCTCCTTTTTATCATGCCTGCAGTTTGTTGGTCACTGAGCATCAACAGCATTCTGGCGTTGGCGCTGAGCCCGCCGGCAGGGTGGTCCTCGAGGGCGACCCGAGCGGCGGAGGCGGCGTGGTGGCAGGCCAGCCATCTGGCGGCAGATCTCCTCTAGAGACAGACAAGAGAGAGAAGGAGCTCAAGAGTGGGTTAACCATGCCACATAATTTACAACCCGGCCGTATGCACACGTGGGTGAACGTTATACCGTATTTTTCGCCCTATAAGATGCACTTTTCCGCCTCCAAAAATGAAGGGGAAATGTGGGTGCGTCTTATGGGGCGAATGCAGGCTCCTTGGCTTCAGAGATAGCAACGCGAAACCTCCGAAGCCTGCGCTCCGGAGGCTTCGTGTTGCTTCCGCTGAAGCCAGGAGAGTCTGCTCTTTGAGGCTGGCGGTGGGGAAAGCAGCGCTTCCCCCATCGCCAGCCCCAGAGGATGGGGGGCAGCAGGAAGGCGCGCGACGCCTTCCCGCTACTCTCCAACCCGGCTTCGAGGCTGGCAGTGGGGAAAGCAGCGCTTCCCCCATCGCCAGCCCCAGACGATGGGGGGCACGGGGAGGCGCGCGACGCTTTCCCGCTACTCTCCAACCCTCCTGTGGGCTTTTGCGGGAGATGGGGGAATTCCCCCACCTCCCGCAAAGCAGGCAAAAGCCGCGCGCTCTTTAAAGGGGCTCAGCGGCTTCTGCTGGCTTTTCTATGGGGGGGGGAATTCCCCCACCTCCTAGAAAAGCCCACAGGAGCCGCGCACCCTTTAAAGAGCGCACCGCTCTTGGGGGCATTTCCTCGAGGAGGGAGAAGGGACTGACTGGCCGTTTCAGTCCCTTCTCCCTCCTGGTCGAAAAGCCCGCAGGAGTCACGCTGGGCTCCTGTGGGCTTTTGCGGGAGGTGGGGGAATTCCGCCACCTCCCACAAAAGCAGGGAGAAGGTCTTGGAGTAGCGCACAGGCTGCGTGCAGCCTGTCCACTGCTCCCAGAGCTGCGGGGGGGGGGATCTTATTTTTTTACTTGATTTCCCCCCCTGAAAACTAGGTGCGTCCTATGAGCCGGTGCGTCCTATAGGACGAAAAATACGGTAGTTAGTGGTTAAGAGCACATCTGTGAGGGGGGGGAAAGGTTGCAGGGAAAGAGTCTGACACCCCTCTCTCCCTATTTTCTCCTCCTGAAGCAGTTTTACTTAAAGGGGGGGGGGAATCAGCAGCATTGTGAAATAGAATGGCCCCCATTCAGACTCTTCAAATTGTGGCCACTGAGAAAGGACAACTTGCTTCCATATATGCCAAGTAGAGGATCAGAGGGATGCTGGCGCTGATTTCAAGACACTTTCTTGGGAGTAGGGGTGGGAAAGTAATTCAATTCAGCTTGCACTTAAAGGCCAATCTATCGAATCTGCACTTTCAGGAACAGTATGAGAACTGAAACAGCCGTTCTTTGAAACTTGAACTTATCTGAATTTTGCAATGTATTTCTCCAACCACAAATGTCTTATATATTTTTTTTAATAGATATTTATTGAGAATTTTCCATTTTAATACATTAAAAAACCAAAAACAAAAAACAAAAAAAGAAAACATATACATTTACAATCCTTATTTTTCTATAACATATTTCCCTGACTTCCCCACACCTCCCCTTCTTATATTCCAATTCAAATTGTTAATTCAACAAGTTCTTATCCCCAATTTTTAACCTTTTTCTATTTAGTTCAATTTAAAAAACCAATTTTACAACGTCAAAATTTATACATCAGTGCTCATTCTTAAATCCTTTTTCTAAAGTCGACCCAAATTCCCTTCCACGAATTCCCCACTGCACAAATGTCTTATATTCAAGACAGAATATCTCTGGGTCTTCAGTTTTCTCCACTATTGCTTTTGCCATTAAGCCCTTCACCATTTTTGTACCTTTCCCCATTTGCCAGCACCCTTCTTGGATTATGTCGCCTGCCTCTGAATGTTGACCATTCACATAAGGGCATACACCTATGATATAGGCCATCTTCTTCCTCTAAGAGAAATTGAGCAACTTTATTCCTTGTTTATGGGGCACATCCCTATGGACACCCTACTCACCCTGCATGGCTTCATCCTCTTTGCAGACAATGCGAGAGCAGATTTCCTTATTTATCATGTAAGTCCGACGGACACTGTCACCAGAAAGGGGTGGGGGAGAGAAGGCAAACAGTAGGAACATAAATCCTTGTGCACCAAAAACTGGTACTGACAAATAACTGTGGCTAAATCATTGCTAGCAGAGGTGCAAAAGGCCTAACTACACATTACACACAAATGTATGTTACAGAACCTACACAAGCCTGTTTTACTACGCTTTACCTAGGTTGAGCTAGGATTATAATACAGTGGTGCCTCGCAAGACGAAATTAATTCATTCCGCAAGTTTTGCCGTCTAGCGAATTTTTCGTCTTGCGAAGCACGGTTTAAATGGTTTAACAAAGTCGCAAGACGTTTTCGTCTTGCGAAGCAAGCCCATAGGGAAATTCGTCTTGCGAGGCAAATCGCGGACGAAAAAACCTTTCGTCTAGCGAGTTTTTTGTCTTGCGAGGCATTCGTCTTGCGAGGTACCACTGTACGTCAGATTTTTTGGGGGGGTTCTACCTTTTTTTTTTTTTTGAATTTTGGTCAATTAAAGTTTATGATTTTTCTATTTCCTTTTGAGGAAACTGAATAGTTCAGTGAAACGAGATTTGTAGCTGGCATCCTGTAAAGGATTTGTACAATTTTAGGTTTTTCTAATTTTTTCCTTAAGCTTTTTGCTTTTTCTTATTATTTAGTTTATTTCTTCAAGATAATATTTCTAGTCAATTACTTCTCGTTTCAGGGATTTTCACAGTATTTCATTTTATTTGTTTTACAGGAAAAGCAGATGTGGGGACTGTGATTTGGAAAAGATAAGCAGTTGCTGGGGGAAAGGGGAGGCGTATGAATTCCCTGCCCTGCCCTTTGCTTCCTTGTTCCAAATCTGCCTTCTAGAGAGTCTGGTGTTCTCTAGATTACTCAAAACTACCATTGGCCTCAACCAGCAATATCTGGAATACAGATAATGGCCCTGTGCCCTGGGTAATTGCTGAGAAATATGATCAAGTGAAACTTTCATTTGGACAAAAAAGCAAGTCTCCAGCTGTTGCGGCTGCAGAAAATGGATGAAAATAGATGGCCAGTTCCTGCTTTAAACTGTGCTAAAAATGGGGTGGGTTAGTATCTGGTGGGGGTGGGAAATTCCAGTGATAGTTCACAGCTTCCTGTGCCACTCGTGGCATTCATCCTTTTGTCTTTCTGCCATGGTATACCAGCTGCCCTTTTAAATGAGTCCTGGTTGTTTAAATGTTGGCGGTTGTGGTGTTTAACCATTTTCAAATGTTTTAAAAATTGGTTTCAAGTCTCCTAGAGATAGCCCTGTGTTAGGCAACTAACGATTTAAATTAATAATAATTACTTTTCACAGACCATTGTAAGAAATCGTATCCAAAGATGCCTGCCAAAACTATCTGTATTATCTTGTAGAATCATAGAATTTTAGAAAATTCCTAAACCTTCTCAGCTTCTACCAGAGCGTTTCCTCTCTTACCTGGTAACACACAAGTAACTGATGCATTGCTTCACCGGCTTATGAACAGAGTACAACCGTGTACAAGGAAATTGCTCTTCACGGCATTCTGGGAGCAAACAAAGAGGGACATGTTCAAGTTAATGCCATCAGTGTGGCTACGTCAACGGGATGGTGGCTCATTGAAACTGACTGCCAAGAGACCAAGTGAGATATTTCCTTTAATGACACTGGCTTGCAGTAACTTTTCTACCGTTTCCCCTTGCAGAGTAAAATCTCATCCTGCTCACACCATGCCATCCTATTCACATGCTGAATTTTGTGCAAAGTATTGCACCCACAGAAAATATTTCGCAAGCAACTTAGCATGCCAGGGGATAAAATCATTGCAGAGCTGTGTCGTGCAGACTTTGGCAGTATATTCAATCTGGAACAGACACCTATGAAAGCCAGCTGGAAAATAAGTGGGAAGACCTTCTGAACTAGCAGTGGCTGACTAGGAACAGGATCCTGAGGTTGTAGTGGGTAAGTCCATGAAAACATCAAGTGAGGAAACCAAATTCCATGCTACGGATTGAAAGGGATCAAAAATAAAACTGTCATGATCACAACACATTTATATTAATTTATGGCGCAGACACATTTGGAATACTTGAGTAGAGTTTTGGGCACCACATGTCACAAATTGTAGTATTTTGGGACAGACACAAAGAAGTACCTCTGCACACAATGAATAGTTAAAGTGGAATTTATTCCCAAGAGATACAGTCAGTGGTGTCGCAGTGCACCCCAGGTGCCATGCCTGGGGAGGGGGGGTGACAAGAAGGCACCCCATGGGGTGCTCGCCCCACTGCCCCCAGGCACGGAGGCGCAAGCAGCCATCGCGCCACCACAGCTGCATGTGGAGGATCCTCCGTTCACGGCCGCAGCTGTGAGCAGAGGATTCTGCCACCGTCTGTATGGTGTTCAAGCGGTGCCGGCAACAAACTGCTATGTACAACGCATGTGCGGTGTTGCACGCATGTGCTGTATGTAGTGACGCCGCACATGTGCTGTACATAGCAGTTTGCCACCGGCGCCGCCCAAGCGCCGGACGGACGGCGGTGGGATCCCTCAATCGCCGCTACAGCCGCAAGCGGAGTATCCCACCGCCACTGCTTCAGCCACAAGCAAAGGATCCCACCACCGTCCGTACGGCGCTTGGGTGGCGCTATGTACAGTGCCGCTACATACAATGCATGCGCTATACGTAGCAATGCCACACATGCATCCTACGTAGCGATGCCACGCATGCGTCATATGTAGTGACGCCACACATGGATTGTATGTTGCGGTGCAACGCATGCGCAGCCGGCGTTTTCCCCTGCCCTGGGTGTTGGTTTGCCTTCGTTCGCCCCTGCATACAGTGGTGGCCATGGACTTAAATGTACACAACTTGCAGTCTCTCTGTCTTGTGGGTTTATTGGGAGATAGTGAAGGCTAGTCAAATTCGCACCAATTCAATGCTGGAGTGGTATGTCGCATCAAGCAGACAATCTGAGCATCTTTAAAATTCCTGCCGCCACCAAGCCATCTCCAGATGTATTGGTAGCTACCCTTGCACTAGATTTACCCTATGAGATCAAAAGGGGCTCACAGAACTGGGAAATGGAGCCTCTGAATGACTGGCCCAATTTGTGCCGCAGACCCTGGGGAGGACACTGTTCCTTCCTTGCTTTCACCCAATGAGATGCTGAAAACCCATTCCTTCACAATAGAGGTTTCCATTAGCACCCTTAACCAGGGCTTTTTCAGGGGGAACTCATAGGAACTCCGATCCAGCAGTTCTCAGTTGGGCGCCATTGCCATTCTAAGAGAACAAGGGAGGTGTTCATGGTGAGTTCCAGCACCTCTTTTTCTAGAAAAATAGCACTGCCCTTAATCCTTAAACTTTGGCTAATACATTTTGTGGATTCAGGTTTATTGTTTTTATACTATACTTTTGCAAGCCACTTTGACGTGTGTGTTTTAAGTGGGCTATACTTTTTTTCATGAGTTTATAAGGGAAACAGTGCTTGAATCATGCACATTATTAATCTCTGCGACTCTAATTGAAGTAAAAGTCCAAAATGTGGATGGGGTCAGTATCTGCACATGACTCAGTCCTGCCCACTCAATCCCCAGCCTACGTGAACAAAATGAACAAACCAAAAAGCCCCTTCCTTGCTTAGCACAGGAAATCTGGGGCCAACGTACACCGGACCAGACACAGGGGTAGGAGGTGGGACTTGCACACATATCCCTGCAGCTGCCCACGCTTTGAGCTTGTGTGTGCTCAGACAAATGCCTGAACATGGCTATGGATCGAAATAGCCAATATTTAATATGCAGATGTGGAACTGTGTGGATTCTTTCTGCTAATACAGGAACCAGAAAGCACCTCATGAAATTCACAGCAGATGAGTGCATTTCTCGGCACTGATACACCCAGCACAATGTTGACCCACAAATTTCAAAAACAACTACAGTGGAACCTTGGTTCTCAAACGCCTTGGTGCTCGAACATCATCATTTTTATAAGGAAACCAAATACTTTTCTTTTTAAGTCGTTTGGAACCTTTTTTCATCTTCACCTTACTGCCAATGGATGGAGGCTTGTTTGCTGTAACTTCTGGAAGCTCTGTGATTAAAACATTCGCTTGAACCTGCTCAAAAGTTTCTGCAATGCTCCTCCTCTGCCACCAAACCACAGATCAAATAATAAGAATCTGGCTCGTCGTGTGGTCTGAACTCAGGCACATGGTTTGTTCCTTCCAAAGACGCCATGAGCACTAAGTCCAGAACAAATATGGGTTTATTTCTGGTTTATCTGGAGGAAATAAACTACAAGCCCATGTTTGGATAATGCAAGGCACAGTGGAGGGGTGTGGGGAGAGAGAAGCGTCATGAAAACCTTTTGAGCAATGTGCACCAGCAAGCCAATCCTCTGCATTAACCCCATTTTGTTTTAAATCATGGTTTTATGTGAGGTGTGAGTCAGGCCATTGGTTGAACAGGGGAAAGCAAGCAGGAGAAGAAAGGGATAGAGAACAAAATTGAACTTACCAGGTGCTGTTGATGGGGCAGTGTCACCTAGAATGAAAAATGGAAAGGGTTTAAACACAATTAAATAATAATAATAATAATAATAATAATAATAATAATAATAATAATAATAATAATAATTATTATTATTATTATTATTATTATTATTATTATTATTATTTCATACCCCGCCCATCTGGCTGGGCCTCCCCAGCCACTCCCCAGCTTCCAACAGAATATTAAAAACACGATAAAACATCAAACATAAAAAACTTCCTTAAACAGGGTTGATGTCTTCTAAAAGTCAGATAGTTGTTTACTTCCTCGTCATCTTATGGGAGGGTGTTCCACAGGGTGGGCACCACTACCAAGAAGGCCCTCTGCCTGGTTCCCTGTAACCTCATTTCTCGCAGGGAGGGAACTGCCAGAAGGCCCTTGGTGCTGGATCTCTGTTTCCGGGCTGAATGATGGGGGTGGAGATGCATTTCCCAAACTGTGGGTCAGGAAGCCTGTGCAACTAGGTAGCTTGCCTTATAAATAAACCCCAAATAATTATTGTTTTAAATTTCCGGTTAGATCCTTACTGAACTGCTGCCCGCATAGCATTTGCTGGAGCCTGTGATGCAAACTTTGTTGCTAGTCATTGGGAGAAAATGTTGGCAGGCACTCACCCGCTTGCCCACTCCCTCCCTCCTCCCCTCCTAAGTGTGCCCTCAAACCCTTTCTTCACCAGAGCAGATTGGGGAGAGAGAAGCAGGTAGGGTGCTCAGCTGCAAACTGCAGCCCCAGCCCCAGGCCTTGTAAAGTAATCTTCTAACTCATAGCAGCAAAGAGCCATCACTGAAGGCTGACAAGGCATTGCGTGCACCAAAATGGGAACTGACCTGGCACATCTGCTGCTTCTACTACAGGATCAGCTGCATCTGCTGAAAGGAGAAGGGATATTATAGTGTGTGTGTGTGTGTGTGTGTGTGTATATATATATATATATATATATATATATATATATATATATATACACACACACACACACACACACATACACACTCTCAAGGAGCATTCCACACATTATGCAGCAGCAAACCTGGGACTTCCACCACGTGTTCACTTGGCAGACCTGGTGAGGCACATACAGTCGTACCTTGGATCCCAAACGCCTTGGTACTCAGACGTTTCGGCTCCCAAACACTGCAAACCTGGAAGTGTTCTGGTTTGCGGATGTTCTTTGGAACCCGAACGTTCGATGGGGCTTCCATGGCTTCTGATTGGCTGCAGGAGCTTCCTGCAGCCAATCAGAAGCCGCAAATTGGTTTCCGAACGTTTTGGAAGTTGAACAGACTTCCAGAACAGCTTCCATTTGACTTCTGAGGTACCACTGTACAGTGGTACCTCTGGTTACGTACTTAATTCGTTCTGGAGGTCCGTTCTTAACCTGAAACTGTTCTTAACCTGAAGCACCACTTTAGCTAATGGGGCCTCCCACTGCTGCCGTGCCACTGGAGCACGATTTCTGTTCTCATCCTGAAGCAAAGTTCTTAACCTGAGGTAATATTTCTGGGTTAGCGAAGTCTGTAACCGGAAGCGTATGTAACCCGAGGTACCACTGTACTTGTATGATACCTGTGTTTGCAAACAGAGGTTTGTCTTCTTCATTAAGCTGCACACTAAAAAAAATCAACAAAATCTTAGGCATAAACATAGAAAGCAGCATGTGCGACTTGGCCTTGACACTAGAGGTGGATGTGCAAAAAGAAGAACTCAACTCACCCACATCACCCGGTATATCTGGTGCATCTGAAAAAAGAAGAGACAACAGGTTTGTAGCCATCAGTTGTTTGGTGCAGAGCTATGCACACAGTTGTTTGTTTCTCTTTATGAATCATTTCCTATGAAACATCTTGAAGCAGTTTTACAGTAAAACACAAACAATAAGAAATTAAAACAAGTTGATATATAAAAACAATTTCAAATCCGATCCATCAGGCTATTGTGCTAGTGGATCTGAGGACAGGTCAGGCCCAGAGGTGAGGGGGTGATGATGTGGCTGTTTTTACTTACACACCCACCCACAACCCACACACTGCTGCTATTGGGCAAATTCTCAGTTCCACATTTTAAAATTCTCCAGAAAATATTTGCTTGTCACATTGTAACTGGCAAAACCACAAAAGAATGCTGAAGGACACACGGCTGTGAACAACAAGATAATAATGAGGGAAGTTTACAGTAAAGTAGACAAAATATCAGTACAAGCACAATGTGTACATACTTTCCAGCATTACAAAGAACCATGCAGTACAAAAATTGTTGAAGAATGCTCTAAGCCGCTGACAAATATCATAACACTTGTAAAGTATACATTTCTGGAAGGTATTTGCCTGCCCATAATTTTGGACCTTTGCAGTGGTATTGATTCCTCTTGGAATCAAGTAAATTCTTTGGAGAGATAGACATCCCTGAAGTCCTCCCAGTTATGAAAACTGCAACCAGGGCCTTAAAACACTTTTGAAGTCTTATTATCTGAGGAAGTTCTTGGAAGCAGGACCTTATCTGGAAGCCGGTCATCAACTGCTTTGAGCATTCTTCAATGCCAGCTATAGTACTGTTTGTGCTTCATGGTTCTTCATAACCATTGCTTGAATGTGCACTCTGCACTTTCAGTGATATTTTGTACTATACAAAGAGCAAGCATTTGAAAATGAAAGGAATCTGGCAGCTTCACAGGATGTAGCATGCATGCTGTCCTATTTCATTATCAGAATATCATATTTTACATGGGCATGCATGATTTATGCTCAGATACATGCCTATGCGTGTGTGTGTGTGTGTGTGTGTGTGCGCGCGCACACACACACACACACACACACACAGCCATATTATAGGTCCCATATAGACCTTTAATATGTGCCTCCCATATATGAGCACACAAATTCAAACACCACATTACAGAGTTGCATAACTGCACTAAACATGATTATGCAGACTGAGGATGAATCTACTCTGATCTAAAAACCCCCCACTATATAGCTCTCTATGCAGTTTTCCATTGACTGCTGTACAGAGCCCCCTGGTGTCACATTTTTATAACACACATATAATAAAAATAAAAAAAATCCTTCCAGTAGCACCTTAAAGACCAACTAAGTTAGTTCTTGGTATGAGCTTTCGTGTGCATGCACACTTCTTCAGATACAAGTGTGCATGCACACGAAAGCTCATACCAAGAACTAACTTAGTTGGTCTTTAAGGTGCTACTGGAAGGAATTTTTTTATTTTGACTATGGCAGACCAACACGGCTACCTATCTGTAACTGACACATATAATAGTATAACTCACAAGTATAAATTAGTTCTGAGTCTAGTGAGATTTACTTCCTAATACATCTGTTTAGGACTGAAGCATTGGTGCAGAATTAAAGGAAACGTACCTGTAGGATCGTCCTGAGCAATGACCACAGGCAGAAACCAGTCTAGGACAAAGAAAAAGATTGTTTCCCTTGTGTAATTGGCATGTGTTAAAATAAAGCAGCAACAAATTAGCAATGTCCTTACTCTCTCCCACACCAAAGATGAAACTGCAGTTCCCACATTGTTAAAGAAAGGGAGGCAGGAGAGAGAGCCAAGCAGGTTTTTTTTGTTTTTGGTTTGGAGGAAAACGAATAAATAATGAAAACTGAGTTTATACTTTTCCCACTCTTCACCGCAAGGTCTCAGAGCAGGTTAGAACAATGCAGTAATATAAAACCATATAAAACGTACAGTTACAAAGATTAAACAAGTCCAGCCAGAACACAACACTATATATTCAGCAGAATAGGTGGGTCCAGCAAAGCAAAATATCTTTATGTCAGAGTGTTAAGGCAGCAGAGAGCATTGTTGGCTGCCCACTCTCCACCTTAGAGCAGATTTATGCCACAAGGTGCCATAGGAAGGCACTGGACATAGTAAAAGATCCATCGCATCCTGGTCACTGTCTCTTCGAGCTCTTGCCGTCGGGACGGAGATACAGGTCGATGAAGACAAGAATGAGCCGTCTTAAGAACAGCTTCTTCTCCAGAGCGATCTTGGCCCTGAATGGGAAGCCCGGACTTTGAAAGTCATCTAATCTCCCTTGCTGTATTATACTGTATTGTTTAATTAGTGTTTTTATGGAGCAGTCAAGTAATTTTGTTGTCCCCGATGGGGGCAATGACAATAAAGATATTGTTGTTGTTGTTGTTGTTGTTGTTGTTTGTTTTGTTGTTGTTTCAATTTATATACTGCCCTTTATCAAAAGATCCCAGGGCGGTGTACAATAGAACATCAATGATAAAAATATAATAAAAAGCCTACTGCCACATCCCAATAAAAAAAATAGCCATCATAACAACAGTCCTCTCCTGCCCCAGTTTGCTCATGGGCAGGCCAGCCCTGACAGTGACCAAGCCCTTTGTGTCCAAGAGAGACTACCTGGTGAACCAGCCACTCCCAGCCACTGAGGCTGCATGAGCCTCCAAGGACAGGGTTGGACCCACAGGCCCCGTCTCCCAAAGGCATGGACTTGACCCTTCCAGGGCAGTGCAGAACATGTCACCTTTCCACCTACCAGACTTGAGAACTCAAAACATATAAGGCCTGTTCATTTTCAGGATTCAACTTTAATTTATTTAACCACATAAATGGGACTTTAAAAACTAACCAAATGTAATACGGTATACGCTTTTGTAGACTCAAACCCAGGCTTATGCCATAATAAATGTGTTAATCTTTCAGCTGCTGAAAGACTCTTTGCCTGAATTTAGACTGTTACAGCCATAATTCTCTGTTATGCAAAATGCCCCTCTCCCCTCTAGATTTTGTATAGCTTTATACATGTTGGCAATCTGTAGAGTCTCCCAATTAATGAACAGCAAACATTCCAAACATCTGGAATATATCAAGGCCAAACTGCATATGATAAAGGACATCTGTGATTGAATTTCAGAACATTTATAAAACAACAGCTGTGTGTGTGCCTGTTGATTTCATATTGGAAGGCAGTTAACCTTCTCCCCCTGTGCTGTTTTCCCAGTAAAAATCTGTCCCTGCAACTAATATTACAACTCTTAGGGGAGCAAAGGAAAGGGTTAAACTCCCTCCCATCCTTGGTGATGCTTCTGTGTTCAAATGAATACCTCCTCCAGCTGCTTTACATTTTTGAAGTTAAAGGGAAAGATATGGGTGATGCACAAAGCCCATTGTCACCTGCCCAGCTATTGGCTGGTCAGTGCTTTTTTTCCTGGAGGGACACGGGAGTATGCATACCCCTAAATATTTTATGAATCTAAGTTTGGCCTCATTGAGGAGCAGTATTTCAATATGAGTAGGAAAATGAGAGCACCCCTAAACGTGTGTGTGTGTGTGTGTGTGTGTGTGTGTGTGTGTGTGTTTTTAAAAAAGCACTGGCTGAAGTTAACATTGGGAGGTGGGATAAGGTGATAGAATGAGCAACTTCAGGGATGCTTCAGTTGTTTTAGACTGCCTGCTTGCTGGAAGGCTATCTGCTTGATATGTACATTTGTAAATTAATGGATATTTAAACAGTAGTTGCCACTAGGACTGCCTCCTCCAGACAAAACTGATGTGTAGTGCTATCCTGGAACCTCTCTCTGCTGTTGGGGTGGCCCATCCTATTTCACCACCTGAGGCAACGGAAAGGTGCCTTCGCCCCTCCTCTGCCCACCTGCCGGTCCTCACTGGGGTTGTGTGGTGGTGGCTTCCAAGTTCTGGCAAGATCTTGTGAGAGGTCTGTGAGATCTCACGAGAACGCAGAAGCTGCCTGACAGGAATGAGCCAGCGGGAAACCACACAGACCAAGTTGGAGTTAACTCTTTATTAGCAAAGACAGGATCTGCACAGGAGTGTCATGCCTAATGGGCACAGCAGCTCATCTCCGGCAGGTCTTGCCCCCATGAAGCAGTTGCTGAGACTGAAGGGGTCCCCTCCTCTCCAGGGCCTTTCCCAAGCAACCTGAAACTGCACCTTCATGAAGCTAACGTCTCTGCTCTCTTCATGCCTCTTCTGGTTCTGGGAGACTGGGAGGGAGGGGAGCTTGTCACAGCAGGAAGGTGAGACACCCATGACTCTTCACTGGCCTGACTCATCTCTGCCTCTTGGCCTCCCTCCTCCCTCTTGCTTCAGTTTTTGCCTCTGATTCTGGATTTCACTTTCCCAGCAGACTCTCCCAGCTCACTAAGCCGTTGCCTCGTCAGCTTCTGAAACCTCCCCCTCCCAGTCTTCTCCCTCTTCTTCCTCTGACCACTCATTGTCGTCCCACCATCACTCCTGGGCTTTGAGCTGTCTTGCCCTGGAGGTTCCCTAGCTGGTTTCTCCCACCATTCCTCAGCGTCCAACCAGTCCACAACAGCAGAGAAGAAGCAATGGCTTCCATTGAGATCTTGCTAGAACCCGGAAGTGGTGGCGAAGGAACCATCTCCGGCACCCGGGGCGGGACACCGAGGGGCGGGGGCCAACTGCTCAGTGGTGCACATGCAATGTCCATACTGACTGCGCATGCGCAGCAGCCCATGCACTTCGTACAGGATGCCGCACATGTGCACTCTGTATGGGCTGCCGCTCGCGTGCGACGTCCATACAGACTGCACATGTGCAGCATCCTGTATGGAGTGCGCATGCGTGGCCATATGGACGCCGTGCGAGAGTGGAAGCCCGTACAGACGCCACATGCTGTGCACATACTGACTGCATGCACCCTCGGCCAGTCTACAGCTGGGGGAGGCAGGGGTCATCTTGTCACACACACACCCCAGAGTGGCACCCAGGGTGGCCCGACCCCTCCACCCCCCACTTCGTACACCCCTGCCCAGAAGCCGCCACTGCAGTCGCTTCTCCAGTGGCTTCTGGTGAGACCTTGCGAGACCTTCTGGAATCTAGAAGCTGCCACCGCCACTTCTCCAGTGGCAGGGTGCCCATGGGGTTATTGTCCCTTGGATTCCGTGGCCCAAGGTGACTGCCTCAGTCTGCCTCATGGATGGGCCAGCCCTGCTCTGCTCCAAGGGGAAGGTTGCAAAACCACGCTGTGCTTGTTTGAAACTACAAAAGGACAAGGGAAGTGATTGTCCTGGTAGTTGAAAGATGGGGAAGGTTCTTTGCAGAACTGGACAGAAGGAAACAGCTGCATTAGCTGTAAAACTGGCAATGGATAGCAGCAAACGGCAGATGAAAACAACAGGCAACAAGGAGATGGGGTAACACTTTAGATACAGTTAGATTAAAAATTTCTATTGGTTTTAGACCAGTTTAACTATTATGGCGTTTCCCCCTGAAGAATCGTGGCAACTGTAGTTTAGTGACAATTTTGAGAATTCTGTGTTAGTGGTTCCCAGCCTTCTCACAGGACAGGTCCCAATATTCCCCAGGAAGAGGGAATTATTCTAAAAACTATACTGAAATCTTGTGCCACAATTACACAGGAACAGGCCCCACAATACTAAGTGGGTTTTATATCTGTGGTTGCATGTCAATAGCATAGAAATAAGCCATAGCCTGCAGCCAATTTGTAGTGTTATGCTGTAGATCCTGCTTTTAAAGTACACACACACACACACACACACACACACACACTTGTAAAACTTACCCTGGGGTTGAGCTAATGTTTAAAAAGCTCTGAGTTGGGGCAGGGGCTGACTCTCATAGAAAACATTGCAGAACATCACATTGCAGAACATTCATGTTGTAAATAAAATTTAAAAGAAAATGCTTTTTTAAAAAATAAAAGACCCGCTTGTTTCATTTTTAAAAGCATACACTTCCTTAGTCTACAATTCACTTTAAGAGATACTGAAATTGGATGTACAGCAAGTATGAAAGTTTTTTCAATTTGGAAGGAAAGCTCTTTGGTGAAATCTTAAAGTGATATGCATTCCTTTCTTAATTAAATTAATTTCTTGTTCTATCAAGAGAGAGGAGTCTATAGTCCACCAAGGACCGCAGGTGACGGACCTCAGATAAGTTGGTTCAGGCAGATAGAAGGAAAGTGAGATTGCAGGAAAAGAACACATCCAAATATTTCGTTGCCTGAACAAATCACTGGATTCTTTAATCTGATGGAAGGAATTGTGATCTATTGCTATTAAGATGAAGATTCCAGTGAGGTTTCCTTCTAAAATGTTTGTTGTCCTTTGCTTCATTTCAGCACCTGATAAAATGTTAGAATCACAGAATTGTAGAGTTGGAAGGAACACTGAGGGTCATCTAGTTCATAGCTGTCAACTTACAGATTTGAAAATAAGGGACCAGCAGCCTCAAAAATAAGGGATCAGCAGCCAAAATAAGGGATCAACAATTACTTTAATAAAATACATATTTTGCTGCATGCAAATGGCTTTAGATACCTATTAGGTCTATAAATTACCATATAGCATATATTCAAAACAAAAAACAGCAACAATTTGTTGTTGACAAAGGACTGCTGGATATAGAAAGGGCTCCATTACCTTCAGTAGCTTATTTAAGGGACATCATCAATAAGGGACAGCAGTGGGACATGGCGCTGGGATAAGGGACTGTCACGCCAAATAAGGGACGCTTGACAGCTATGATCTAGTCCAACGCTGGAATCGCAACTAAAGCATCCATGACAGTTGGCCACCCAGCCTCTGTCAATGAAAGCTCGTGCTCCTCAAGTACACACACACACACACACATGCACAAACTGATCTGACTCTGAACTTAAATTTTGTCAGTATAGAACAGCCTCCATGTCAATTTTGCCCCTGGGCAAATGTCCCTTTCACCCTAGCCTGTTCCTCCTCCTCCTGTCCTCTCTTGCCCTTGGTGCATCTTCTGTATCAAATCCTTTTTATCACAGAACAATAGCTTCTATATTAGCATATAGGCATCAGGAAAAATATGGCAAATCCTGTTTTAGCTTCCACCGGATAGACTCACCAGTTGACAGGGCAATGAGAGCTACAAGACACAGCAGCTTCTGAGCTCCACAGGCCATCATCCCTGGAAAGTGAGGAAGAGAGACAATCAGTTAAAGCTACTTGCACATTTTGTGCACATTTTTGTTTTTTCACCAACTGGTGCCCAGCATGCTCCTTTATCTCCCTCCCCACTTTCTATGACCAGAAGGCTTGCTTGCTCTACCTGATAACCACACAATTCAAAATAATTCTAACTGAACACAACTTCTCTTCTAACCTCCCGACATCTATGTGCTGTCTTGTACCCACTTACTATGTCGATTGCGCGCTTAGAAAGATGTCTTTACAAAATCCCCCTCTGCGAAAAAATAAAAAATTGAGACACAACTCCTTCCCTTCACTGTCATTGAGGGACTCGGTTCCTTTGCACTGTGGACAGAGCCTCCTCCCTTCAGCTGGTCCCCCTAGCTTGGCCAGAGTGCCTAGCCGCTCCCAGTCCCAGCAAACGTTCTCCTTTGGCTTGCCTTCAAAATCCAATTCAGCAAAGTAGTAGTAGGATTTGGTGTCATCATGCAGATGGAATGAGGAGAGGGGGAGGGGGGAAAAACTGTCCCATGACCTCACTGAATTTATTGTAGCTCGAGAGGAATCGGCACCTCCTATTCCCTCCGGATGAGGAATAGCCAGAGATGGAGTCCCACCGTCTGTCATGTATGTGCCTAATCTGCTTCATTTTGCCCTGAAGAGGATGAAGCAACGCTTATTTTCCCGTGCGAATTCTCCCCAACACAATGTATCTTTTTCCTGGAAAGAAGCATTCCAGTAAACCCAAGCCTGGCCTCAAAGCCAGCCTGACCGTTAGGTAGGGTGAAGCAACATAACTGTTGAAGCAGAAGAATTGGAGGTACCACCACAGAGGAGCAAATTGCCAATAGCCTAGTTTATTATTGTTGTTTTTAAATGCCACAGTGAGAGTTGCCGTTGGGGATGTTCTGCCTTGGGCATCAAAATATCTTGTGTCCATAAGGTGCAGTAAGGTGACAACCTTGCATGGTGATGGTGGTCTCAAACCCTGGGTGAGTTTGGGAATTCTCCTACATGCGAAGACAGGCTCCAGCAGATTGAGTGGACAAGACTCAGACTGGGTCCAAGAGATAAAAAGGCAATTTCTGCGAATGCCTTGTGGGATATCTTCAGGGGAAGAAAAGACTAAGAAGTACAGTGGTACCTCGGGTTACATACGCTTCAGCTTACATACACTTCAGGTTACATACGCTTCAGGTTAGAGACTCCGCTAACCCAGAAATAGAACCTCGGGTTAAGAACTTTGCTTCAGGATGAGAACAGAAATCGTGCAGCAGCAGCGAGAGGCCCCATTAGCTAAAGTGGTGCTTCAGGTTAAGAACAGTTTCAGGTTAAGAACGGACCTCTGGAATGAATTAAGTACGTAACCAGAGGTACCACTGTAAACCCTACACAAATCCAGAGTGGATTTGTCCCTAAGACAGTTGGATGACATCTCCTTCCCACTGGTGTCAAATGTATTGCTCTGCTTTCCTTTGGACCACATCAGTGAGGCCAAGAGTGGGGTCCTATCACCTGGGCAGCCCAGGGCCATCATACAAACTTGCCCAGGCTTTCACCCTGGGGAGGTCACTTTGGTACTGCTAATACAGCAGTTTGACTTCACCCCTGGAGGTGCACTCCATTGTCTTTTGAGACAGATGCCAGCAACACTTAAATGGCCGACCTTACAGGGTCGATACAA